>NC_136065.1:541136404-542336404 GCF_964261635.1 Lissotriton helveticus | reverse complement strand
CTGATTAGGGCGACAGGCACGCTGCCGGGGGGTAGGCCATAGCCTTCTGCAGGGGTGCAGGGTGGGATGTGCGGGGTGGGGGGGTCTGTTGTATTGCGTTTTCCCCTCATTCCTTTTTTTTTGGTTCTATGGCTCTTATGTATCCCCTTTTTTCGAGACGCGGTGTCGGCATGTGGCCCCCTGGGGTGTTTTGGCTAGCATGGGCCTTCTGGTATTCCTGCCGTCACGGTTTACTACGCATTCATTCCTCCTGTTATCACTGGTTCCATGTGCTGATCTATTCTTGAGTGCTTCGTTAGCCGTGGGGCGTGTGCAGTGATGCTGCATTCTTACTTCTCCCCCTTTTTTTCCTATGTCTTTTCCCCCCCTTTTTTTTTCCCCTCTCCCCCTTTTTCTTTCCTCCCCCGGGTTGTTGTGGCAGAGGGCTCTTTGTTTTGCAAGCCTATTTTTAGTTCTGTGTATTATTGTGTGTTTTCATAGTGGTGGGAGGGCGCTGGGCAGCGGTTGCAATTGCTTATTACTGTGGGACTCACGTTCTGACTTTGCCAAAATGTACCTGTTCTTTTTGAATTTTCCTGTGTTCGATACTGCTGCTTGTTCGCGGCCCGCCACGGCCCTCTGGACTTTACGGATTGCCCTGATTCTGAGACACCCTTTTTTCTATTATAAAATCAACCTTCTCTCATCCTGTACGTGATGGTTGCTCGGTGGCTTCTTGCCTTTGCTTCTCATATGGATTGCTGTGATGTCCTGTGGGAGCTTCTGTATTGCCTGCTATGTTTCTTTTATTGTGGTGGCCGGCCCGATGGGTTGTAGGCCCGTATCTGTGAGCGCTTTCTGTACAATAAAGGTTTAAAAAAAAAAAAAAAAAAAAAGATTGCACATTTGGCAATTCCATTGGACTCCCATTCTAGTCAGCAATAGCTCTACGCACTGAGGCTTCCCTGGAAAAAGGGACATTTTTACTTTAGATTAGACAGTCACAAATTATTACATTGTTTTCTGTTTTTTTTCACATTTCTTTATTCCTAGACCAAATATTATATAGTAGTGAGTGGTGTATTCTAACATTCCTAAATGTACTTTGTAGGTGGAACATCTGGTGGCGGGGCCAGCGCGGAGGTGGTGGTGTTGGATGAGGAGAACACTTCTGGGGAGGAGGCGGTGCAAGTGCCGGACGACACCAATGAGCCTGTGAGGGTTCACACGGTGGTGGCGGGCAGAGGTAAGCTATATATTCCTTACTTATTGAGATTGAAGACTGCAGAGTGTGCTTTCTGCACGGGTGTATTATAAATCAACCAGGTAGTAGCCTCCTCTAAATGTACTTCGACTTAGCTGTGAAGTTTTTGGCGAGAAGAATCCCAATCAGATCTGAGATGAACTTGATGGATGGGATGAACGAAAAGCGAAAGAAGGGTGTAAGTAAGTGTGGAAGGACGAGAAATTTAATGATGACTGGCAAAGAAGAATGATATGTGTTTGCTTGGTCCACGAGGTGGCTGGGAAGGAAAGAATATGGTATGGTGCATGGCTGGGTGAATGATGAAGCAAGGATGGGTGGAAGGAGAACAGCCTGGGTGGGTGAAACAGAAACTGTATGTGTGCATATACTTTGAATGGATGGATGCCTGGATCATGGTACTATCTGACTCTTAGATAGCATATGTGTATCTAGAGAGAGTAGACGGTCACTGGATGAACTAAATGTTACTTTGAAGAGCATGTAACACCGCACCCGCACGTCCGTTCCAGTGTAGGAAAGGCAAGGAAAAGAAGTTGTAATTTTGTCCAAATACTACCATGAATAGTAGCAGTAGTTTGTATTGCAACTGCAAGCACAGCATATATCCGGTTATTACGGTGGACACTCCCTACCTCTCCTTATAATTTTAGTTTAGTAGTAGTACGTCATTCATGTGTGGGTGTTTCACTGTTCACTCAATAAAAAGCAAAGCACCTAAATTCATCCCATATGTAATCAAATACATCCCATGTGAAGTGATAGATAATCAGATTATTTAGCTTCTTCATTTTCCTTTTCTAGTACTCATTTGCACTGTAGGGTGAAAGTTAAATTAATTAAGCAGTAGCCCTTTTAACAGAGATTTCTCAGTGCCACCCGTAATAGAAAAGTAAGAGCTTCACCACCTGCATGTACTGGACCGGTACAGTAACGCAAGTCTGTCTCACTCATCATGGTGTGCGTCTGTTTTTCTCGGGTGCAAGTTCACTGCGCTGGCATTATGCCGGCTTGCAGAAGATAACGTACCAATTTTCCTAAACAAGAGAGAAGAAGAAGAATAAGACTGGTGTACTGTCAGAGTCGACTGTAATGGAAGTCCATAGTGCTCGTAGAATTTGTTCCTTAAACTCCCACTAATGTTAGAGCAAGGATGAAGAAGTGGGAGGTTAGATAGATACTGGCCTCAATAGTTATGTACTGTGCTTTCAAGTTGCTAGTTGTACTAGTTGTGCAAGCTTAGGCAGCTTGAAAATCATCTGGCCTTCAGGAAAAAGCTGAAGACGTTCTTGTTCCAGGCCTAACCATACAGTTTTAGAACTAGATTGCAGTCATGTAACTCGATCTCCTGCAGGTTCGGCAGTCATATAGCGCGGAGATACTCCCCTGGGAGTTTATTCTAGCGCTCTACAAACACGCAAAATAAATAAAATAAATACTGTGACACAACTTTCTGCTCAATCATTTTGTGTTAATCTTAAGGAGCATTGGTTACAGACTATGTCTTTCTTTCTTCATATAGTTGCTCCTTCCAAATCAAAAAAACCATCAAGGAAGGATCAGGCTCGAATGGCCCGGCAACGGAGGCTGGATGCCACTGTCGCAGAATATCGGCGGCTGCTGGCCCTGGAGGAGGAGGACACGCAGTCTACAGGTACATCCACTGCGACAGCTGCATCCTCCTCCGGGCCCACACGGGCTGCCAGCTAGCGCAGTGCTCCAGCGGTACGGAGCTGGGCTACCAAAGCCAACCGCCACCGCCGAGCAGCAAAGACAGCAGCTGCCCCCCACAGGAGTTGCAAGGCACGCCAGCGCCGCTTATGCCTCAGAGTGTCCTACCTGGAGCAGGAGGTCTTAACTTATAAGAAGTTGGTGGAGGGCCTCCGCTCCGACCATGCCACCCTCCGCAAGGAGTATGATGCCCTGGTCGCTAAAGTGAACAGCATCCTGCCGTAGTGTCCCTTGCGCCTTTTTTAGAGACTTTTGGGGGTGGGAATTGGGAGTTGGGTTGTTTTTGGGACTTTTGAAGGACAATCGTTGGGGTTAGGGAGGGTCTTGCGGGAGATTATTTTGTTAGGGCTACACAAATATACTTTTTGAAACTTTATCTGAGCATACCTGTTTTTCACTGCTTTTGAGTCTGGTGGGTGGGGGTTTAACAGTAAGTTTGTTTTCCTGAAACTTAAGTCTGTGTCATTTTCTTCCTTTAAGTGTAAATGGCCAAATTGTTTTCAACACTAAGTGCCTCTCACAGAGTAAGTGATCCCCCCTTTCCCACCATGGATTTTCTTCAAATCATTTGCAACAAAAATTACACATTCCCACGAGTGCTCTAAGACCCCAGAACTCAGTTGCAAAAATCAAGAACACCCCGAAACACATGCAATGCTGCTGCTAGGGCTAACCCTAACGAACCCTAAGTTACAAAAAGTGCCAAAAGGCTTTTCCGCATGGATGTTGACCTTCCCAGCAATGGCCCCAGAGCCGTCAACCCAGACGAAAACAAGTAGAAGACCCCCAAACAGCCAAAAAGCAAAAGTACAAAAATGGGGACTTTGTCACTTTTCTGAAAATTTCCAAAATCACTCAGTGCGCGCTCTGCAGCTAGGCCCTAACTCCCCTCTGCCTCCATGGATTTTCTTCAAACCTCTTGCTATCAAAACTATCCATACCCAGCAGTGCTCCCAGACCCCAAAACCCACCCACAAACACCAGGAAGCCCCCCAAACAGGCCCCCAAAAACGCTACATTGAGCGAAATGTCAGAAAATGCAAAAACTTTTTACTCATGGATGTTGTCCAAACCAGTTTTATCCGGTATTAGACCTTCCCAGCAATGGCCCCAGAGCCTCAACCCAGGCAAAAACAAGTAGAAGACCCCCAAACAGCCAAAAAGCAAAAGTACAGGTGATTAAAGTTTTAATTATATTAACTGTGCCAAACAAAGAAAGACAGAAACACAGGAATAAAAGTGAATAAGTACGAAAAAGAATTTTTTTTATTCATTGGCTCATTTTCAGGGCTCGGTGTCAGGGAAGAAGAGTTCGTCCTCATACTCTGCGAATTCAGGCAGGAGTAGGTCAGTGTCACCTAATACAGAAGAAATTCCCTCATCTAAGTTGCTGTCCTCCTCGTCTTCTTCCGTCGTGCAATCTGGTACTTTGTAATCTGGTGGTATGAGGTGCTCATTCATCTTGATCATTGTTAACCTCTCCACATTTTTGGGCGAGAGGCGGGTCCGTTTGTAAGTTACAATGCCACCAGCAGCACTGAAAACACGTTCAGAAGACACACTTGCGAGTGGGAAAGACAAGTAATGTATAGCCAGGTTGGTGATCTCCGGCCACAAATCTTTTTTCCCATGCCAATACGCCAATGGGTCAGCATTAACATAGACCTCTGTTGAGTCATTCAGATAGTCCTGCACCATCGACTCAAGGTTCTCCATGGTTCCTCCACTTTGCTTACTTTTTGCTCGGACCTTTTGAGAACCAAACCCAAGCTCAGCTAGCCAATCCTCTTCACTATCATCACCCGATATTTCTGTTGTGTCTGGTGCAGATGATCCGGTTGCCGGTGTCTTTAACGGCTGAGAGGTCACTTCTGCCACAGGTGCAGAAGTGGAGTCTTTTGACTGGGGATGGCCTGCTGATGCTGATGTATTGCCTTTTCCTTGAATTTGCTGCCGTTCTATTTCAAACCTCATGGCTGACAAGGCTAGCCAATGTTTGTACTTTGTAACATCTTCATCACCAAAAGGAAATAATGCACTGCCTGCCAGCGCCTTTTTGTAGCGTGGATGCAGAATAGTAGCACAAATGTAATGCTGTTCTGAGTGGATCTTTTGAAGACGTTCATCGCCAAGTAGGCGCTCTAATAATTTCTCCGCCAAAACAAAAGCTTCTTGCTTTTCTTCATCTTTTTGAAACTTAGAAGACACCGCCTTCAGTTTGTGCTCCAGCATGCGCA
This sequence comes from Lissotriton helveticus, assembly GCF_964261635.1. Lineage (NCBI taxonomy): Eukaryota > Metazoa > Chordata > Amphibia > Caudata > Salamandridae > Lissotriton > Lissotriton helveticus. The sequence goes on along the minus strand of NC_136065.1, from coordinate 542,331,193 downwards.
ACAATGGGATAGTTTTTCGCAAATTACAGTCCTCCCTGCTGACTGCACGCGTGAAGACCTCAAAAGGACGAAGCATGTCTGTCAGGCTTTTAACTAGCTCCCATTCCGCCGCATCTAGCCTCAGGTCCTTCTGAGCTGTACCCAGTGTTAAGAAATACTGATCGAGTACCGTAAACTGCTCATACAGACGCTCAAGCATGTAGAAGGTTGAGTTCCAACGTGTTGGCACCTCCTGGATGAGTGCTTTCACTGGCATTCGACGTTCATGTAGCAGGCGCCTCAGATGCTTCCGGGCCTTAAAAGAATGGCTGAAATGGTTGCACATTTTTCGGCAGGTGACCACTAACTCGCATGCTGGACTGTCTTTATCCAAGAATTTTTTAACAACTAGGTTTATACAGTGCGCCAAACACGGCACTCTGAAATAGTTACCAGATCCATGGCCTTAACTACATTGGCGCCATTATCCGTGGAAACATAACCAATCTCGCGTTTTTTTGGGGACAGCCAGTGAAAGACCTTTGTGTTAAACTCATTCAAAATGTTTTCTGCTGTATGACGTTTCTCCAAGCCAAACATGGCTAGTGTTGCATGTTTCCGAGCAGCTTCAAAAACTTGGTCCAGGTCAACACCTGCGTTTAGCTTTGCTTTAACCCCTGAAAAAGAGACCCAGTGTGCAGTGATGCACATGTAATCAGTGCCTGCGCTACTGGTCCACATGTCTGTTGTCAGCTGTATAGTGTGAACAGCACTCTTCTGCAAAGCTGCCCCAATCACCTCCAGCACATCTTCATGTAGTGCTGGAACCGCAACTCGGGCAACATAGAACCGGCTAGGAACCTTCCATTTAGGGCAGAGCGCTGCCACTAATTCTAGAAAACCAACCCCTTCTACAATAGAAAAAGGGAGAAGATCCAGCGCTAGCATTTTAGCCAGCTTAGTGTTATACAGACGCGCCGTTGGGTGGTTGCGTTCATATGGCGTGTCTGAAAACAACATGGTTCTAATGTTGCCCTGGACCATTTTACGGGATGATGATGATGACTTCTTCAACCCAGTTACGCTCGCTGATGAACTTTTTCGCATTGGTGTCTCACTCTGTCCCACACTCTTAGTGTGGCTCACAGGGGGTGTGCTGACAGGGGTACTGGGTGTAAGTAAAGCGTGTGACGCTTCTTCCTCCTCGTCATCATCAGATGGAACATCAACGTTTTCTCGACTTGCAATTCGGGCTTCCTTGATCTCCTTTAGGTGCGCAAACCATTGGACAGTGTGCTGTCTCTCAAGATGACCTCTCTGGCCTCCAGTCCCATAGTTGGTACCAAGCTTACCACGACTAACTGCAAGCTTACAAATGCTACAAATGGCTCGGTTTTCCTTTTTTGTGCAAACACTAAAGAAGTCCCAAACTGCGGACTTGAAATGTCTGTGGGGGCCGGAGGAGGCGATACTGGTGGTGGTCATGCTGCTAATGCCAGATGAAGTGGAGGATGTGTATTGCTGAACTTTACTACGTTGTGCACTTTGCCCACCACTAATTGAGGTTGAGGTGGATGGAGGTCCCTTCTGGCGAGGAAGAAATATGGAAGCGGTAGGTGGTGGTGTACTAGTTAACTTCAATGATTGTGGTGTTCCCATTGCCTCCTCGTCGACTTCATCATCACGCTCAGCAGCTTGTCGGGCTAGGGTCAAAATGTCTGTTTGCTGCATGCCCGCTGGGGATTCAGTGACGTTAGTGATGACTGCGTCGTCGTCGTGAGAGTCTTCAGCAGCAGGAGTATACGCCACTTCTTGTTGAGCGTCATCACACTCCATAACTATGAGAGTTTCGACGACCTTCCTTTTACGCTTAGCTACCTTTGTCGGATCATGGTGTGCCTCAGCCTCACTCTCAGACGGCAGTGGTGCTGGTTCCCAAGTAAGATCCATATCATCAGAAGGAGGTGGGCTTGAAGAAGATGTAGACACCATCACCCTTGATCTTTTCCTTGCTCGGGATGTGGAAGACAATGAATGATCATCAGGAGGAGTGGCTTCCTCGAATGATACCTCGGCTTGATTGTCGATTGCCAGATGTGCCCCTACTTCTGGAGGAACAACTATTGTGGGCACTTGCTGTGCCACTCCATGCACCTCTGCTTGCTCCTCTCCTTGCGCCGCGTCTCCTTCCACATGTACTTGGGCTTGTACTTGCACATGTGGTTGTTGTTGCGGCTGTGGTTGTTCAACACTCGTCAGATGAGTTACAACAACCTGTGTTGATTCAGGGACATTGCTGCTACTTTCTTGCGATGAGCCAACATCACTGGTCGATGGTGATTGAACAAGTAGTCTGGCTGCCTCTGCAGCACTCAAGGGCTTGGACTTAAGTTGGCGTGGGGGTGGTGGCAATGAGCCCAATGGAGCGGGGGTGCTGCTCCCAGCTTGGTCCCCAGCAGATCCCGCTGCTGCTGCAGGCGTACTTTTTTTTTTATTCCCAAAAAATATGGCGGGCGGCACACCAGTCTGCTTGGTAACTTGCTTCTTCTGCTCCTTTCTGGCATCTTTCTTGCTAGAGGAGCTACGGGGAACTTTTTTTGGGGCCATCTTCTTCAGATGTCACTCAGAACAGCAGGCCGTAGTTGCACAAGTTGCAGAGTTGTCTGTGGCCACACGTGACGTTGTGCTGCACACACCGCAGCAGGACTTCTTCCTGGCACTGGTGGTTCTCTTGTGCACCTAAAAGCAATGGAAGACAGAGGAACATCAGTTATACACCCCAAAAAATCGACAAAAAACACAAAATTCAGCACAATCCCAGCCCACCCATGCCCTCAATGATGTTTAAATTCAAGAAGACACCCCACAGAAAGACTAGGCCCATGCACCACTCACTACCCCTGGGCATAATGGATGAAAGCTATGCAAAATGGGTGCACCCCAAGCACATGTTGCCTGTACCAGCACTCAAGATGGCCACCACCACCCACATGGCCAGTCCACATCAACAGTACACCCCAAAAAAACGAAAAACACACAAAAATCACCACAATCCAATGCCATCCATGATGTTTACTTTAAAGAGACCCCACAGGCAGACTCAGTCCATGCATCACTCACTACCCCAGGGCAAAAGGCCACAACAGCAGCCCCAAAAAAATCGACAAAAACCACAAAATTCAGCACAATCCCAGCCGATCCATGCCCTCAATGATGTTTAAATTCAAGAAGACACCCCACAGAAAGACTAGGCCCATGCACCACTCACTACCCCTGGGCATAATGGATGAAAGCTAGGCAAAATGGGAGCAGGCCTCAGACACTGCCTGTCTTCAAAATGGCCCCTTGCACCCAAGCACATGTGGAGGGCCTGCCTGTACAAGCACTCAAAATGGCCACCACCACCCACATGGCCAGTCCACATCAACAGTACACCCCAAAAAAAACGAAAAACACACAAAAATCACCACAATCCAATGCCATCCATGATGTTTACATTAAAGAGACCCCACAGGCAGACTCAGTCCATGCACCACTCACTACCCCTGGGCAAAAGGCCCCACCAGCAGCCCCCAAAAAATCAACAAAAACCACAAAATTCAGCACAATCCCAGCCCATCCATGCCCTCAATGATGTTTAAATTCAAGAAGACACCCCACAGAAAGACTAGGCCCATGCACCACTCACTACCCCTGGGCATAATGGATGAAATCTAGGCAAAATGGGTGCAGGCCTCAGACACTGCCTGCCTTCAAAATGGCCCCTTGCACCCCAAGCACACGTGGAGGGCCTGCCTGTACAAGCACTCAAAATGGCCACCCCACCCACATGGCCAGTCCACATCAACAGTACACCCCAAAAAAAACAAAAAACACACAAAAATCACCACAATCCAATGCCATCCAGGATGTTTACATTAAAGAGACCCCACAGGCAGACTCAGTCCATGCACCACTCTAAGCATGGGCGGATTTTGCGGATCCACGATCCGCGGATTTTGCGGATTTCCGGATTTATTCGGCCCGAAGGGCGCAGGGGTCCCTAGGGTGAGCTGTCCATCATAGTGGGTCAATGGCGGGAAGACGGTGCACACCGCGAGTGTGTGGGCGGGGCTTCCATGCGAGTGCACATGCCTCTTGTGTGTATAAAAGGTATGAGACCAATCAGAGCAGTAGATGAAGAGACAGAAGCTCCTGGTCACAGGAACCGCACGAGGATTGCGCTCGTGAAAGTAAAGGATGCAAAGGCCTCTGTCCAGCATCACAGCTGATTTTCGACGGTAGATTTAGGAAGAAGGCACACCTGCCCAGCCTCGATGGCGCGCACGATTGTTTTTGGCCTGATGAATGAGTCACTATGCAATCGCGCCGAAGGGCACAAGGGTCCCCTCAGTGAGCTGTGCTGGCTGGCTTGGCTTCCATGCGGGTGCACATTAGGCCCTCTTGTGTGTATAAAAGGTATGAGAGGGATCAGAGCAGTAGATGAAGAGACAGAAGCTCCTGGTCACAGGAACAGCACGAGGATTGCACTTGTGAAAGTCAAGGATGCAAAGGCCTCTGTCCAGCATCACAGCTGATTTTCGACGGTTGATTTAGGAAGAAGGCACACCTAAGGGCAAGGTGTAACTATTTTACGATGGCGCCGGCAAGCTGCCAGCGCCATCCTAAAATAGTTACTAAGTTAGCTTCAACAGGAAGCTCTAATAGATAAAATAAAGCAGGTGCTCGAGCACCGAGCACCTGCTTTATTTTATCTATTAGAGCTTCCTGTTGAAGCTAACTTAGTAACTATTTAGGATGGCGCTGGCAGCTTGCCGGCGCCATCGTAAAATAGTTACAACAGGCCAGGCTTGAACTTTTGCCCCCCGAATCCGCCGCTCGCAGATTTGCGGATTTTCGGCAAATTCGCGGGTGTTCGCGGATTGCGGATTTGCAGAAAATCCGTGAAATCCGAGAGCGGAACGGATTTTACGCCCATGCTTACACCACTCACTATACCCCTGGGCAAAAGGTCACAACAGCAGCCCCAAAAAATCGACAAAAAACACAAAATTCAGCACAGTCACAGCCCATCCATGGCCTCAATGATGTTTAAATTCAACAAAACAGTTGTATCATGCACCCATAACTAACCCTGGTCCTACTGGATACTGTGGCTACCCACAATATATTTTATTTAATGTTCTGAAAAAGTTCCAAAATTGTAGTTGCAGCAACTGTAATGCCCCAAACAAACTTACTTGTGAAAGTTGATTTCTAATCCAAAAGTGATCCAAAGAAAGTCAAAAAGACCTCAAATTCAAATATCCAGCAGCATCCACAAAGAGTAATCCTTCCAGGTCAAGGTCCAAATGAAAGTGACCAGCACATGAAGAAAGCACTGGGAGGAGCCTGCTGAACAGGAAGTTGGAGACTGTGGGGCATTTCCTTCCTCCCCCCCCCAAAATGGACTCCTTGCTAAATAAAGTGCAGGCAAATGTCAACCTGAGGAGTGATTCTGATAAAAATCATCATTTTCTGAAGGTTTATGCTGTTTGCTGGTGGATTTCTTGTGCAGAATTGCAAATTCTGTATTTCGCGAGTGCGAGATTGTTGCTGCCCGCCGCACCTACGTGTTAGCAATTGCGAACTCTCGCGATGCGTGCTGTGCAAGGTGGCAAGGCGCGATGACATAATCACGGTCGACAAACTCCCGCGGGATCCCGCGGCAAGATCCAAAATGGCGCAGCACTCGCAAAATATCGAGAAAAACAACTCTGCAAACGCTGAATGACGGTAAGTGAACGCCGCTCGCCTCAAAATTCTATCACCAAGAAAAAAAAATCCGCTGCGTGCAAATTTACGGATTTCCGGCAAATTCGCTAGAGTTCGCGGATTGCGAATTTGCCGAAAATCCGAAAATTCCGCGAGCGGAACGGATTTTACGCCCATGCTTAGAGTAGGCACACCACTCCTCCTCCTGCTTGCAAAGCAGCCCACCCACCCGGCTGCCCGCAACTGCCAGGCAACCTTACATTGCACATCTCACACAACATGTGTTTGTGTGTGTCCCAGTATCCCCAGGCAACTACACAACACATGAAGGGGGCTGAACCACAATGACACAGATGTGGACACAGCGCCAAACAAAAGTAAGCCATCAATTGTGTACCCTTTAGTGGGCAATCAGGCATTGTAAGGTGAGAGGGATCCCAACAGACACATGTGACACAAGCTGGAATGAACAGTAACTAAAACAGCATGAGACAGACCCACAATAGCACTACCCCCAGGGACCATAAATTGGGGTGACACGAGCCTGCATGAAAGGTCCACTGTGATGCCAAAGGGAGATGTCGTTCAAACTGAGAAACTCAGACATGTGTCCTGTGCCACAAACGTACATCACACCTAAACAAACACAAATAACTAAGCATGGGCGCAAAATCCGTTCCGCTTGCGGATTTTGCGGATTTTGGGCAAATTCGCAATCCGAATTCCTGCGAATTTGCCGAAAATCCGCAAATCTGCAAGCGGAACGGACCGGGGGGGCAAAAGTTCAAGCTTCAAGCTTGTAACTATTTTAGAATGGCGCCGGCAAGCTGCCAGCGCCATTCTAAAATAGTTACTAAGTTAGCTTCAACAGGAAGCACTAATAGAAGCAGGTGCTCGAGTTTAACTGAATTCGAGCACCTGCTTTATTTTATCTATTAGTGCTTCCTGATGAAGCTAACTTAGTAACTATTTTAGAATGGCGCTGGCACCTTGCCGGCGCCATTCTAAAATAAAACAGAGAGGGGCAGAGGGCAGAAGGGCACAACAACGAGTGGGGCAGAGGGCAGAAGGGCACAACAACAAGTGGGGCAGAGGGCAGAATGGCACAACAACGAGTGGGGCAGAGGGCAGAAGGGCACAACAACGAGTGGGGCAGAGGGCAGAATGGCACAAAAATGAGTGGGGCAGAAGGGCACAAAAACGAGTGGGGCAGAGGGCAGAATGGCACAAAAACGAGTGGGGCAGAGGGCAGAAGGCCACAACAACGAGTGGTCTCGCACAAAAAAAAACCCGCAAACACGCAAAGCGCCCCGCGAACACGCAAATCGCCCCGCGAACACGCACACCACCCCGCGAACACGCAAACCACCCCGCGAACACGCACAAATAAAAAAATCCGCAAATTCGCATGAATTCGTGAATTTTGCAGATTGCAAATTCGCAAATCCGCAAATTTGTGGATTGCGAATTTGCAAAATTCGCCCATATTTACAAATTACTCAGCATGGCTCGTCAACCAGGAACAAAAGTGAGATAGGGGTCCAGCCATGCAAACATTCACATCTATCCACCCTCAACACCACACACCCTGAACTGCACTGATGTGCATCAGTGAAGGCCACATGGACTGGTAACACTGCACAGGCACCCATGATAAACACAGTAATGTTGGGAGGATATAAGGTGCACAGACACATCACACAAGGACAGTCTACAACCACGGTCAATGATAGACATACTGCTCAGTATGCGGTACATGGCCATGACGTCAAATCTCCAGCAACCTTTGGAATCCCTGACACAGTACCAGGACAATGCAGAAGTGAAGGAGAACCACAAGGCACACATGCTGAAACCTGCCAACATTGCACCTCTGAACCTGACGTGTGGGAGCAGTCACACACATATTCACATGTCTCAATCACAGAAAGGTACCACCTATGGACATCTACAAGATATTGCGAACAAACAAGTGCCCTGGGGAGCCCTGACTGTGTACCATCTGCATCTGACTACATCATCACCACTCAGAACTGACAAATCATAGTGATGACACACAAATCAACAGTAGTGTCTCATGCACCCACATATCTGGAAGACACAGACAAAGATGTGTGATGAGCAACTATCACAAACACAAACATATTAAGGGAACACAGCCTTTGTAGAAAACGGGATGGGAACGCACACAGACATGCCCACACAACACACACCATGGGTCCAGGCAATTTCACGGAACAACACACTAACTTGAGGGGACTCAACTCCTGTGGAAGAACAGCTGTGCAAAACACTGTTCCAGCAGGTCACAGTCTTGTCAGCACAACACTTGTTCATTCAACCATCAAATACCACCCAATGTAGGCACTAGTCACATCAGCCTGGGTACGGTAGGGTCCCTTAAGTCATCTGCACATATTCAATACATATGTCTACCTAGTTGCACATAGGACACAGTTGACTCCTACACCAATGATGCCCACACCTGGATTTCCAGTGGAGATGGGCCCACAGTCAGGGAAATAGACTAATAGGAAAATGGGAAGCACATCATATGTGCATGGGTTCAAGTCACAGATGTGACCATGCAAATGAAATGTTGCCATCACTGTGTAAAATTACTTAATCATGACACACGCAGTTATCTGGAAAGGATGACATGGATACCAAACAGAACAGGATACATATCTCATGGACCACATGGAGTACATCACATCAACTCCTCAGTATTAAACATTAGAAAACCAGCATCATAACAGCAAGGTCAGGGCAAACATCATCAACATAATGTACAGCAAAATCAAATTCACAAGGATAACAAAAAAGGCTTTATTCAGCAAATTGAAAACTGAAACTGAAAGTCCATAATGAAATAAAGGCCAATGTCCAGTCCATAGAGAAAGTCCAAATTGGGTGTGAGTGACACCTGTCACCCGTTGCTTGCCTGCACTGTGAATGACAGGGGACATCCATTCTGAGGGGCATATATGGGGGCATGCCAGGCACCGCAGGGACAGGATCAGGGCTCAGCAGAAAGAGGCAGTGAAGGGGTGGTGGGTGCAGGAGAGTCACTGGCAACTGCAGTGGAGGTGTCTGTCATGATGTGTGTCGTCACAACTGTGGGGCACAAGTCTGATGGGGTGCTTGCCGGAACAACTGCAGTGGGCAGGTAAGATGTAGTGGACTGGGTCCCCACTGCAGGGCCCAAGTCAGACTGGGTGGACTTGGACTCCACTGCAGTGCCTAACTCCATGGGAGCGAAATGGGGTTCAGGTGAGGTTGGCAGGACAGAGGGGGGGGGGGCCACGGAAGGTACCCACACGAGTTGCACAAACAGGCTGACTGGGGGTGGTGGTAGTGGAAGAGCAAGTGGTAGGGTGGGAGGGCCTGAGCATTTTGGGGATGATGTATCTGTTGGTGGGGAAACCTGGGGCAGGGTGTGGCGGGGGAACCTGTGGAGTTCTGACCAGGGGGATGGAGGAAGGAGGAAGGAGTCTGTGCAGTGGAACTGTGGGGGGGTCTTGTTCTTCCAGGAATGGTGGGACTTGCGGGTGGGGGCCTCAGTCTGCCTGCCCATGGGGGAGGGTGTCCGGGTGTGAGGGGCACTCCCCTCTGTGTGTGGGGACTTCCTCTTCCCCCTGTACCCCGGATCTGCTGGATCGGTGGGGCCAAGGTCACACAGGAAGAGCTTCTTGCGAGATGGGGTTGCAGGTGGAGCAAGGGAAGGGCTCTTGGAGGGAGAGGCATGGGAGGACAGTGGAGTGGTTGTGGATGCCTCTGTGAGTATTTGCGAACCATCCCCTGTGAGTGTGGTATCAGTCCCCTGACTTTGCTTGCATGCACGTTTGGACTTCCGTTTGGGTGTTTGGGTGCTGTCCGTGTCTGTGTGTTTGGGTGACTGTGCTGGTGTGTGTGTTCTTCAGACAGGTAGAGTGCTAGGAATTGTGGATGGGGCAGAGGCAGGAGGGGTGAGTGTCTGTTGGAAGAGAGACACCTCTGCCGTCATGGAGGAGGCCATGGACTGATTGGTACTCTGTAGGGCAGACATGCCCGATGAGATGCCCTCCATGAACTACACCAGTTTATTTATTAAGAGTTTTGTATAGCGCGAACAAGACCCTTGGGTATCAGAGCGCTTCACATTACATGAGGTAGTTATAGTCCTGCATTGTTATCGTAATTTTCACAATATTATGAGGTAGGTACATATATGATACAAAAAGTGACAATATCAGTAAAATTTCTACAAAGAGTAATAGCATATAGTATGACACAGATTTTAGTAAATAGTAACATATAATGTGTAATAGAGTCAATCGATCCTAATGGTCTATTTCCTGTGTATGTTTCAGCTCCAGTCCAGTTGTGTCAACAGACTGGTGTGTGCATGGAGGGCACTCAGCATTGATGTCTACCCTACATGGATCTGTTTAAGCAAGTCCACAGACTCCACACTCGGGGCAGCAGGGGATCCAGGGGCAGGGGGTGGAGTGCCTGGCATGAAGGAGACATGCTCCCGAACACGGGAGCCGCCACGGACCTCTGGGATGGGAGCCGGTGGGAGGGTGTTGGTAGCTGCAGGAACGGCCCACTTGCTTGGGTTTGCTGGCTGCTGACACCTGCCCCCACAAAGGAGTCATCCTCTGAGCTGCTGTGGTCCTCAGCTGAGGTGGATGGTGCTGAGGACTCCTTTGTGTGGCTCCCCTTACCCTCCGTGCCACTGGGTCCCTCCAACTCCTCGGTTGCTGTCCCAGTCTGGTTCTGCGGCTCATCCTGTTCCGTGGCGCTGTCCCCTCCTGTGCCCGTGGATGTATCTGGATGGAATTAGAAAAACAAGACCCACATTAGTCACCTGCACTGACTGCACACTGCACAGTAATTACAGCACGTCACAGGGCAAGCTCTGGCATCGTCAGCTGATCATTACTCAAACTGCCCACACTGGTTTACATAGGGCAATTGCCAGTTTGACCATCAACCATGGCAACCATATCCCTCCTGGACTTGCACCCATATGTCTGTTGCATGTTGGCTGCTAATACCCCAATGTACACACATGACCACCTACACAGTTGTTGTACTATACACACACATCACATCTCATGCCACTCACTCAGTACAGGTATCAGGATGAATGGATGCCCAGAGTCTCAGTTCACGTGCTTGTGATGCCTAGCAGCACCACACACAATGATGTCCTCACATTCTGATAGTCAATAACACAATGGGGTCCATGGAGCATCTTTGACTCTAATGCAGGATCCCTCTTAGCAAGTTCAATGCCCTAGCACAGGCATGGATGGTAAGTCAGTTATCACTGCCACATGTCATAGGGGCAGGGCATCCAACAACAACAGTCTGTACTGTGTCACAATCATAGGTCATGGCCAAAGCAAACACTGCAGCTGACAAGTGCACTTGTCCGTCCCCTGCCAAAAACATATTCTGGACTATGATGACCCCACATCACAAAAATCAGACATATGAGTGACTGCAAACACAACTCCCTGAACATGAGCACCTCACAGTCTGCTGCAAATGAAACACAGCTGCCTGAAATTCACTGTTGCAAACAGCATTGTGCACAGTTAAGTGATCCCACACCTATATGTTGCACAGGTATCCTTTCCCATAGTCACATCTCAGATGTCCTGCTGACAGTTGTCCCAAAAAGGAAGCCACTCCATGATGACATAGAGTCAGACACCTGATGGCACATTTCACTAAGCACAATCAGTAGGTTGATGCACAGGAGTCTCCCAATGCCCTGGAGTGGGCATGACTGCCCAGGAACACCTGAAACAGTGTATAGGCCTGGACAGGGGGCAGGTGTCTGGGTAAGTGTAACACACTTGATATACATACTCCTGAGGCCACTAAATAGACTCACCTGCTGCATGGGTGTGTTTTAAACACCGCAGACACATGTGGCAAGTCAGACCAGCAATTGGAACACATATCAAAGGCACCCACAGAACACATGTCAGAGATCAGGCATTGTGCAAACAATTGACCCACCCACGAAGCACACATCAGAGACCCAGTAACATATGCTGTCCAGAACCTTAAGCATAGCTGACTGCAGGGACACAGTGCCCAAGTGAAAAAAGTCACAGACTGGAGGGGCCACAACTGTGGATCAGTAGAGGAGTGTGCATTACACAATTGAGGGACATGAGTCCAGGACTACAAGACCAACGTAATGTGGAAGTATGACCAGGCCAAAAGACTGAAAATAGCATGTCAGACATAGTTCACAGACTGGGCATGGACTTACCCCCTCCTTGCTGCTGTCTGGCCTTCAATTGCCCATCTAGGTCCGGGAAGACCACGGCCAGAATCTGGAGCATGTGGGGGGTCAGGGCCTGGGGTCCGCCCCTACGGCGAGCAGGCGACAGCTTCAGCTGGACCCTTGCGATCCTCCGGGTCCAGCCCCGAAGGTCCTGCCATCTCTTCTGGCAGTTGCGGATCCGGCACTTGTAGACCCCCACTGATCTTGCTGCCTGGGCGATGATCAGCCAGATCGCCTGCTTCTGGTGGGCATCAACCTATGAGGAGGACAAAGTGAAAAGGACATTACCACACCTGCCACATAATTGCGCTGCACCCAGTTGAAATTAAATGTCATCATCACAAAGCTAAAAGAGCTACACAGGTAGTGCACCCATGAATATTGACATTTGTGCGGCAGGTCTGACATGGTAACATTGCCTGGGAAGTAAAAGCTAGCACTACTACACTTTTGCAGCCGGACACCTGTTCATTACATGTACCCACACACTTTGGGTGCTGAAAGTACTCAGTGCATATGCTTCCCACCACTGTGCACACTTCTATTACTGCTAGTCAGACAACTTGCACAATTAGGTAGGCAATGGACTGCACACTCACCTACTCCCCTGGGTTTTCCATACAGCTTGCAGTAATGTGGGAGGACCTCGTTCAGCAGGGCCTGGTTCTCCTCCTCTGTGAAGGCAGGGGCCCTCTCCAGAGTATGTGCCATTGCAGTAGCAAGAGGATGCATAGACAGCAGCAGTGATAGCAGAGATGTGGTCCTATAGCATGTAGTGCAGGCAAGTGAGCTCTCTGGGGGCCTGCCAGCCTTACATCAGTGCTGCAGAGGCAGAATATGCGCCTGTTCTCCTTACTGATATGTCCAACACGGTTGCATTCTATGAATCTGTCCAATGCATGGAATTGTAAGACTCGTACACGTCTTCCGCATCATTCAAATTTTCACCTTCATGACACCCTAGGATTGCAACATTGTTGTAGGCATCCAACTGAATTTGCAGCGGGCGACTCGTACATGGAATTTGCCTCCGTCTCCATGACAGTCCATAGCCAAGGAGTGCCCACGGCTCGGTAAACTGACTGTACGACGCATATTTTGAAAATCCACATGCACCCGTCTCCATACGATTCAATGGGCTATCCGTACGCACGTCTCAGTCCATGCCTGCACGATGTGTCAGCATAAAGTCACCCACGTCGGTTCACATTGCAGTCAATGGCCGAGCCGCGTGTACGGCTCGGTCCAGAACTGCACGACGTGTCTCTGTAGAAGTCACCCACATCAGTTCAAATTGCATACGCGTCATGCAGTTCTGGACCGAGCCGTGCGCACGTCTTGGCCATTGACTGCAATGTGAACCGACGCGGGTGACTCAAATGCATACGCGTCGTACATGCATGGACAAATCCGTGCGCACGCCTTGGCCATTGACTGCAATGTGAACCGATGTGGGTAACTTCAATGCATATGCGTCGTGCAGTCAATGGCCAAGGCGTATGCATTTGAGTCACCCGCGTCGGTTCTCATTGCAATCAATGGCCAAGCCGTGATCATGGCTCGGACCACAACTGCACGACGCGTCTCTGTTGAATTCACCCGCGTCGGTTCACATTGGAGTGACTTGCTGACGGATTCCACACAGAATTACTTGCCTGGGACTCAGGGACACACCTATTACACCACATCATGTGCCACACTTCACCCCATGGCATGTAAGGCTGCATTTCCTGTGTGTGTATGGGGGGGCAACATTTGTTTTCTTGTGTGGCACTTTGGTGCAGCCACTCCCAGGCTTGGCACTGGTTCATGGGGACAGAATCCTTTTTGTGTTGTGGACCTCACCAATGTAATGTGCAACTGTTCAGTTATGGCCATGAGTCATGGACACAGTAGCAGTTTGGATAGGTGTATGACATGTCACATACACCCTGAGTGCAGGGTGTCATGGTATGTACGTCACAGCAAGACCCCTAGCCTCAAATCTTCTGTACACTCACAGTCTGCGTGCATGTTGTGTCACAGATGTCTCTGGTTCCATGTGCCCAATTGGAGTCAGTCTCCACCATGTGCTTTGTGCATCAACATTGATGGTGTCTGTGTGTCTCAGAGATGTCCATGTATGGCCTGCAGAGACCACAGGGGCCACTACCTGTGGGACTCATTCTTTTTTGTGGGGTGTACATGATACGCCATGGCATGCCAGTGTCCATGTGGCAATAAAGGGACCATGGGTATCTTCCTGTCATGGAGCTGTAATGCCTGTGAAACATCAGTCCTCACTTGTCACAGTGGTGTGTGTTTTGTACGTGACAGACGTAAATAGGTACTGTGCCACAGCCCAATGATTTGCCACTGGACTCCATAGAACTTATGTACACATGTTTAATTGATATGTGAGATGATGGGCATGAAGGTGGCATATGTGCCCATACCCAACAGCACACACCTCAGTTCATTGTGTATTGCTATGATGTATCATGTGATATTGTGCAAGGTCAGTGCCACTTGGGTTGAGGAATGTAAAATCTTACTTTGCCCATCTCCGTACTGCAGGGCACCAGCTGTCCATAGACTGTTCCCAGACCTTGAAAGCATGGTAGATAGTGATTTCATCCGACGGTACCTCTTCACCATGCCACTGATTGAGGAGTTGGTGGAGCAGTTGATGCTACATCTGCTACCTAGCCGGACATACCCTACAGCACTGACCCCAAAGGTGAAGGTGATGGGAGCCCTACACTTCTTTGCTACCGGTACCTTCCAGTACACTGTGGCTACTGCTGGTGGGATGTCACAAACTATGTTCAGCCGTGTGAACAGTTTGGAAGAAATATGAAGCACACCTTGGCTTGTTAGATACGGTCAATGTTAAGACCTTAGATATATGACCTCAAATCAACATATATTCATGTCAATTTTCACAGTTTGTTTTTTCAATATTAGGAAAGTCCAAATGAAAAGGCAGAAAAGCAGAGTCCACATCAATGAATATCTTCAAAAAGTAATTTTTGTCTTCCTTTATTTTTCTTATTTCTTATCTTTTTAAAACGTATTCAATCCAGACAAAAAAATATTTCCAATTCAGACAAAAACTGCCAACACGTGTTTTGTCCACCCATGGACTTTGTCAAGGCATACGATGTAGTGTAGGTAGGTTGAATAAGTAAATAGAGGTCCCGTGGCTCATATATAGTGAATAACTGCGACTGGTCTTGACAATTTTTACCGTTACGAGATTAATATGTACTGAAAACGGTTCGAGCTACTGGAGCCATGTAGATCGTGCCCAACTCAAGGAATCTGAAAGATTTTAAATTTGTTGGATATAACCTCGCAAAAATTTGAGTGAAAACGTCTATTCAACCATAAAGTTACTAAGTCCAATCATGACGATCTTGTAACCCAAATACACAAAGCTCCACTAACGTTTGTGGTCCGATGACTTTACACCTTGATAAGTTGCAGTCAATAATATCTACGGAGCGACTGAAAATCTATCCTTAAGCACGCCATGTCTCCTGTGAATCCCTGTGCTTCGTGATGTCTTGGAGGGAATGTTGCATTTCCTTGACTTGTACATCAGGTTTCCTAGCCCTGGTGAACTCACTGATATAAAGGATGATTTTCATAGACTAGGGAGGATGCCGAACGTAATTGGATCAATTGATGGTACACATGTGGCTCTGGTACCACCACAGGCACATGAGCAGACATACCGGAACAGGAAACATTTCCACTCCATCAATGCTCTGGTGGTATGTCCAGCGGACATGTGTATCACACATGTGTGTATACGTTTCGCTGGTTCAGCGCACGATGCCTACATCATGAAGAGTAGTCGCATTGCGGTGATGATGTCACAGATGCCAAACCAGCGTGCCTAGCTTGTTGGTGTGTACTGTTTACCATTGTGTGTGTTTATTTAATGCAATTTTATATAGCGCAATCTTTACCCGAAGGTGCCAGAGCGCTTTACATAAGAACTAGTTGCAAAACATAAGGACTAAGTATTACATGCGTTACATAAAAGATACAAACAGAATAAATTGCAAATGTACAAGATATAAAGTCACACAAGGAAGATATACACACAGAAAGAAAAGTTGCAAATGTACAAATAGTAAAGTCACTCAAGGAAGAGATATGAATAGATATACTCTAAGAGTCACATAGGAATGGTAGAGAGTACAAAGGTCTACTGCATATACTAGTGATTAGAGTTATCTCTAGATACATAGGGAAGGGATACGAATGTATATATTCTAAAAGTCACATAGGAATGGTAGAGAGTACAAAGGTCTACTGCATATACTAGTGATTAGAGTTATCTCTATATACATAGGGAACGGATACCAATGGATGTACTCTAAGAGTCACATAGGAATGGTAGAGAGTACAAAGGTCTATTGCATATACTAGTGATTAGAGTTATCTCTATATACATAGGGAAGCGAATCGAATGCATATACTTTAAAAGTCACATAGGAATGGTAGAGAGTACAAAGGTCTACTGCATATACTAGTGATTAGAGTTATCTCTATATACATAGGGAAGGAATACGAATGGATACACTGTAAGAGTCACATAGCAATGGTAGAGAGTACAAAGGTCTACTGCATATACTAGTGATTAGAGTTATCTCTATATACATAGGGAAGGGATACGAATGGATATACTCTAAGAGTCACATAGGAATGGTAGAGAGTACAGCATCCCGACCGCCGTAGTATGCGACCTGACCGCTGCGACCACCGCAGTCTGTCAGCGGCGGCATGCTCAGGCCCAATATGTGAGCCTAAAGGCGATGCTGCAGTTGTGCAGCGCCTGCACTGCAGTGTGCTCACTGTTACCATGCACCATGTCTTACATCATCCTTTCATTCCCCTCTTTAAGATGGTTACAGCACCCAGTTATATTTTAAATTAATTGCCAAAGCTGTAAATATTTTATTCTCAAATTATCTTATCCAGTCAATTCTTTGAACATATTCTGATAGGTATTCAGAATTAAGTTAATATGTTTCTAACTGTGCCATACATTATATGGTATGATAGAAAATCATGACTTTATGTCAAGGCTAAAAAGCTAGTTTACAGCAGGTACAGACCGTAGCAAGATTCCTTGTTCAAAATAAACTGATTTGAAAATGAACCGGATAAAACGTCGCTGCTCTCAATATGGCATTAAGTACCAAAACAGAAGGACACCAGGACCCCGGGCCAGGCCCTGGCGAGCTGCGTATCAAGCGCCGAAACTATATTTATTTAATGCGATTTTATATAGTGTGAACTTTACCCGAAGGTGTCAGAGCGCTTTACATAAGAACCAGTTGCAAAACCTAAGGACTTAGGATTATATGTGTTACATTAAAGATACACACAGAAAAAAACGGCAAATGTACAAGATGTAAAGTCACACAAAGAAGAGACTGGTGATTATAGTTATCTCTATATACATAGGGAAGGGATAAGAGTGGATATACTCTAAGAGTCACATAGGAATGGTAGAGAGTACAATGGTCTACTGCATATACTAGTGATTAGAGATATCTCTATGTACATAAGGAAGGGATATGAATGGATATACTCTAAGAGTTACATAGGAATAGTAGAGTAGAAAGGTCTACTGCATATACCAGTGATTAGAGTTTTCTATATATACAGAAAAGCAGAGTTCCATTAAGTGGGGTCGGAGGGGGGATGCAGTCACAGCACCAAGGGAGGGACAGAGAAGGGCAGGAAAGTAAGACAAACGAGAGAGGGAAGCAGATAGTAATGAGTAAGACAGTGAGGAGTGTGTCAGAGGCAACAGGAGAGACAATAGAAAGGTCGCTAGGACAGAGGGGGAGGTCAGAGATCGCTAAAATGGCAGAGGAGAAAGGTAGAAGAAGAAGTGAGTCATAAAAAGAAATGGCGGGGAGCACAAGATCAAAGTCCGAAAGTCCCACCCTCTTACAAGACTCAACTAATGTGCAAATCTGTGTATGTAGGTGACTCCGGATACCCCAACATGCCATGGTTGCTGACACCCCTCAGGAACCCTGTGACAGCAGCCGAGATGTGCTACAATGACGCACATGGTCGAACCAGGAGAGTGATTGAGCGGACCTTTGGTCTCCTGAAAAGTCGCTTCCGCTGCCCAGACAAGATCGGAGGCGCACTCCCATATGAGCCTGCGAAGGTGTGCAAGATTATCATAGTATGCTGCATGCCACACAACATGGGAGTGCGGAAGAAGCTGCCTCTCAAACAGGATGACGATGACCTACATCCACCACCTGTGGAGGATCCTGAACTGGGCCACGATGCCAGTCTTGAATATGATGAGTGTGACGTCCGCACACAGATCATCAACAACTTCTTCAGCTGAATGTGAGTTTACAGGGATGTTATATCAATCTATTGAGTTAGCCTGAGATTTGTTGCTGCTGCTCAGTTGCTGTTTGAGTTTGTCCGTGTGGTACTTGACTGGATGCGTGCAGTAATGTGTCCTGTCAGATGGTCTGTAGCCCACAATAGTGTCAACATGCTAACTTGTCTCTGTGTAGGTTTCTTGTGACATGTTTTGTGCATGTGTATTGCATTTCTATCCTGTTCTGGTGTGATTCTGACTGTGTCTTCTGTCTGTTCTTCCCAGGGTGCTTTGCCTGTTGCTTGGACAACTCTGACACCAAACAACCAGAATCCAATCCCAGGGTGGAATTTCTAGTATCCCATCATGTGCTGTACCACACACCCCTGAAGCTCAATTCTACAACAATTGGTGACCGTGTGCCCACTGTTACGTGGAATTACCTGACTACTGTTGTGTAATAAACTTGTTGCTGATGTGTAATGAACCTGTGCTTCACTTAGTTATGTGTGTTGTCTGTCTTCACACATCTGACTGAAATTTGCTTACCTCACCTGTGGGCTTCTTACCACTGACTGTGGATAGGTGTGGTGTCTGTGCATATCACTGTATTTCTGGGAAACATCTTTGTAGGCAATGTGTCACATGGCCATGGTGAGTATGTGTTGTGGTGCCCTAGTGGTGTTTCTCACTCACATGTGTCACATCAACATGAGTCACATAACGGTAATCACATTGCTGTAGTAGTTGGCATGCACTGTGTTCTTCAGCAGATCATCATCTCCATGACACATACCAAGTTTGAATCACAACATAGGCAAGTATATTGTAATGATGAGTTTATTTACATATATGTGTGGAGATAGTGCACAGGATTGTGGGTGCTGTACATAGGCTTTGGAATCCAAAGTTCACAGATGAGTTTAAAGTCGTGATAGCTGAAATATCCAGAGTAAAGTCCACATTCATTTGCTACATTAGTACAACATGAACCCTCCATGTCATGTTGGGGAGTTGTGTCATGTGCAACAAGGAGAACGCTTTGCACACAAAGGATAATATCCAAAACAGGTTCTGGGTTCCTGGGGGATGTGCATGGACAGTTGTGTCTCAATTGTCCTTCTTCGGACGACCCCTCTTCTTCTTCTGGGGGGATCCTCAAGTGCAGACGTCTCTGCAGGACATTGGACTCTCCATCAGAATCATCCTCCCTCGCTGTGGCATTTGCAGATCTTGCAGCAACAGATGTTGTGGGCACACAGGGAGGTGTGGACATATTGGTGATGATCGGGTGAAGACATGTCAATATGTCCCTTTGCACCGCAGTAAGTTTGCCCCACTTGGCCTCCATGCGTGCATGATGGCCAGCCTGCTCCTGTTGCATGATCCTTAGGATCCCTACTACTTGGCCAAGTGCTCCGTTGCTATCCTGGTACGCATCTATGGTACGTAGCAGTTGGGGGTCATCATGCAGTCCAGCCCCTCTGCACGCTGTGACCTCTGCCTACCACCCCTCCCACCACCCCTAGCCACATGGGCTGGACCTGCAGTGGCATGCACAGGTGACCCTGGGCCCCCTTGGGTATTGGTACTGGTGGTGTGTTGTGCGTAGTTTCCTGGGTGGCTTGTGTCCCTGTGCTGCTTGAATTCTGTGTCCTAGGTCTCTCCGTGTTGGCGGGGGTGCTTGGTCTGTTGCCAGATGTTGTAGGCATGGGTGTAAGGGGTAGATAAGTTTGTGCTGCTTGGGTTGCATGATGACTCACACCGGAGGTGCCTGGTTGTTCTTTGTCATCCAAAGAGGACAGAGACCGATCCACACCAGAGAGATCAGCCTCCACCAGAGTCTGGGACAGGGACTCCTCTTCATTTGCTGCTGTGTCCCCAGCACCACCTGTGTTTGGAAGAGACACACATTGTCAGTTATGTTACTACAGGCATCAATGGTTCACATATGCATTTAGCAATGGGGTGGGAGGAAGAGGTACTGATCCATTCAGGTTGCAATGGTTAGCACTAAAAATCAAGGAGGGGGGAATGGATCACTTGTCCTGTGCAACCAGTTTATGTACGTATGTTCATTCCTTACAAAAACCCTCTTATACATACACAGGCATGGGGTGGTATATCTTGGTTCTCCACCTCAGTGTACTGCAGCAGCATTATCATTGGGTCTCCATTGTTGCAAATATGCTGTGCTTCCACCTGGAGGTAGACTGGCTGCTTTCCCAGTAGTGTCCAGAGAAGAAAAAGCCTCTAGGATGACATGGGGCTGAAACATGTTGCCCAACAGTGAACAACCCTAGTGCGGTGGATCAGTAGCTGGATCCACACACGCAACACCTTTGTTTGTAACTTCGTACATCACAATGTTTACCATTTAACGCTAGCCTTTGAGTGATGTAAGGGATTTTGACTCACAACACTTGAGCACAGAAACACACTCTTAATTTTCATCTAGGGACACTACTGGGAAACCAGCTGGTTTACCTCCAGGTGGAGGCCCAGCATATTTGCTACAATGGAGACCCAATGATAATGCTGCTACAGTACTCTGAGATGGAAAACCAAGATATACCGCACTATACCTGTGTACGTATGTGAGATTTTCATGAAGGCAACACAATACATTAAGACCCTCGTTGCACAGGATGAAAGAACCATTCCCCCTCCTTTATTTTTGTATCAATGGTTCATATACATGACTTTGCAATGGTACGTCAGGATGCGTGCCTGTACACTGCATTGTCTTAAGTCATCACAGACAGAGATTGATGTTGTTGTTGCACATTGTCCAGCCAACATGAAGCATTTCAATGTGCTTGTTGAAGTGTGTGCATGTCCAGCTCATGTATGGATTTCACTGTACATGGCCATTGGTACTCAAGGGCCATCAGGTGGCTGACACAGGAGTGTCATCCCTGTTCACATTTGATTCTGCTTCCCTGTGAGGGGGTGTGATTGTGCTGAAAAAATGGCTGACAGTGCAGTCCTGTTGTTTGTTGGTGGCCAGTTCCCAGCAGGGCCTTGTGCTCCCCACAACAGAGCCCAGTCCCAGAGTTCTTGTCAGTCCATTTCCACCCCCTGTGAGGTGAGCATGGTTCAGTGTGAGCTTGCTGGGCCATGTAGGTGGGTGAGGATTGTCAGTGACTGCAACGCCCACCATGCTCTTGGCTACACCCCCTTACCAGCATGCCCTCACTTCCTTCCTTTGGACTCTGCTTCCCTGTAGGGGGTGTGCCTGTGCTGACAAGATGGCTGACAGTGCAGTCCCATTGTTTGTTTGTGGCCAGTTCCTAGCAGGGCCTTGTTCTCCCCACAACAGAGCCCAGTCCCAGAGTTCTTTTCAGTCCATTTCCACCCCCTGTAAGGTGAGCATGGTTCAGTGTGTGCTTGCTGGGCTATGTAGGTGGGTGAGGATTGTCAGTGACTGCAACTCCCACCATGCTCTTGGCATACACTCCCCTTCCCAGCATTGCCTCACTTCCCTCCTTTGGACTCTGCTTCCCTGTGTGGGGGGGGGGGGTGTGCTTGGGCTGACAAGATGGCTGACAGTGCAGTCATGTTGTTCGTTGGTGGCCAGTTCCCAGCAGGGCCTTGCGCACCCCACAACAGAGCCCAGTCCCAGAGTTCTTGTCTGTCCATTTCCACTCCCTGTGAGGTGAGCATGTTTTAGAGAGGTGCTGATGGTACAATTGAGAGGGGGAACAGTATCTGTGACAACAACCCCATCATGCTTTTGGATACACTCACTTCACCAGCATACCCACTATTCCTTCCTATCAGTCAGCTTCATTGTGAGGTAGTGGTTGTGGTGGCAAAAATGGCTGACAGTGTTTATTTAGGTTAGTGCCACTGCCTTGCTCTTTTTGTTGGTAGGTTTGTACATGTCATGTCATGACACAGTTACAAATCACTATGATGTGGCCGGTATTGTGTTTGTCTGACTAGCATACATTTCTTGGGCTTATTACCTTTTGTTTACTATACCCTTGCTATCAGTTTATGGTTTTACTGTCCCTTAACGGTGATGTGTGTGTATTGCAACACAATAATGAGTATATTGGTTGTGTACTCACCAGGTTCTGGTATGTCTGCTAGGCAATGGACGCTCTCTGGTGGTAGGATGTCCCGCACCATCTCCTCCCAGGACCTGAAGTATACTGGTTTAGCAGGAGGGCCACCGCCAGTGCCCTGACTCAAGTCAAGTTCCTTCTTGAGGAGCTTTTTGACCCTCCTGCACACACCATACCACCTGTTCTGGATGTTGTTCTTTGTGTGAAACATTGGTGCTTGTGCGTTCACCTTGTCCACAATCCTCGCCCACATCTTGGTTTTCTGTGACATGGGGGTCCTTTGTACCAATGTACCAAACAAATGTGGCTCCACTCTGAGGATTTCATCTACCAATACTTCTAACTCACTATCTGTGAACTGTGGATTCTTCTTAGGAGGCATGGTGATGGGTGATGGTGGTGAGTGATGTGTGTGTGTGGGTGCAAGTGAGGGTGGGTGGGTGTCAGTTTTGCTAGGTGTATGTGTGAGTGCTTTTGGAGGGGTGCTGATGGTGTGAAGGTTGTGAGATGGGTGAGTTGTGAGTGTATCTGTGGTTGCTGTCTAAAGTTGTTCTGTGCTGGCTGGTCTGTTGTCTTTGCAAAGGATCATGGTAGTGATTTTTGGCATTTATATAGGTGGAGTTGTGGGTGTGTCTTTGTTATACTATTTTTGGTATTTATTGGCTTTGTCATTGCTTGATTGGTCCTTTTTTGTGTTTTTTCTTTTGTGTTTTGTAGGCATGTAGGAGATGTTCTTCTGACCAAGTCGGACGCTCATGTTGGCTCTGCGGGCTTCTCCGAGTAGGTCAAGGGCTTTGCAACGTACTGCACGGGTCATATTGTGCCTGTACATGTCGTCGGACTCTGTTCCTGGTCTGATTCGGTCGGTCTGATTTCAACCGAAATCGGAATCGGCATCTAATTATTAATTATTAAAAAAATAAATTACTACCCACCCTTTACCCCTATAAACCCCACAACCCACACCTAAAAAATATTACACAATCACCATAATTAAATTAAAAAAAAAAAATATTTCACACTATTGCTGTATTTTGCAAAAAAGGTAAGCCAGCAGATCGCGTTGGGTCATATAGACCGATCTCGCTGCTAAACTCTGATACTAAAATCTACTCTAAAATTTTAGCTAATCGGTTGTCAGATTGTATTACCCCTTTAGTATCACTGCACCAACATGGATTCATACCCAGAAGGGGGACGGTAGAACATGTAAATACAGTTATATCTCTCTTTGACACTGCCTCGGTAAACAAGAACGATCTAGCGCTGATTCTGCTGGACGCGGAAAAAGCGTTCGATCGGGTACAATGGGACTATCTCTGGCAATTAATGAGGAAAATGGGATACGGGGATAGATTTATAAGAGCAATACAATCTTTGTACTTAAAACCTGTAGCAAAGATATCAGTTATGGGACAACTTTCTGGTAATGTTATTATAACACGAGGTGCGCGGCAAGGCTGCCCCTGCTCTCCCCTTTTATTTGCTCTTTATATAAACCCTTTTATTGAGTTGCTGGGACAGAATATTTTGATTCCCCCCTATAAAGTTCAGGATTTTTATTTTTCGGTGTTTGCATACGCCGACGATATAGCAGTGGCAACAACTAATCCTGCAACAGCAATTAAAGAAATTGAACGATTAGCACAGATTTTTGGTCTTATAACAGGTTATAAATTGAATGAGACTAAAACTCAAATTCTTTGTTCTGATACAATTACCTGGACAGACAGCAGGGTGGTTAAAGAAGTGACGTATCTGGGAATTTTAATCAAGGCAAACATGTCGGAAATAGTGCAAGTTAACTGGAATACATTAATGGCTAAAATTACGGCATCCTTGGATAGATGGGAAAGATTGTATCTAACTATCATTGGAAGATCAAATGTGATAAAAATGAATATACTACCAAAGGTACTGTATTTGTTTCGATCGATACCTTTAGAAATTACTAAAGATAAAATTCAGGACCTGCAAGCTAAATGTGGGAAATTCATATGGAGCCCAGGAAGGCCTAGAAGGGCAATGAAATACATGACGCTGCCAGTTTTAAGGGGGGGAATGGGGGTACCTGATTTTTTTTCTATTACGTCACTTGCTTTTTATTGAAAATGAAAGTTCTAATAATAGGTGTTAATGAAGTGGATGACCCTAACATGTCAAATATTTTTGAAATACAGCTTGGGATAAATGCAAAGCTTATTTTTCTAAAGGAAATTGATGGGAGTTATTTCAAGCGAACAAGGTTTAAGGTAATCATGGGGGCTTTTAAGGTCTGGAAATGGTTTATGAAAAATATGGATTTATCAAGAGTGTCATATTATACTCCATTTAATGCACACAGGATTTTACCAGGCATTTTTTCTGATGTAATGTCCACTAAGTGGCAGCAGAAAGGTATTAAGACGCTAGGACATATGGTTAATAAGAATGGGATGTGCAAATCTTTTGAAGAGATCAAGGACGAATACTCACTGCCTAGATGGTATTTCTTTAAATATCTTCAAATACGGGATTATTTAACTCGGCGGGGTGGGAAACTGATTCAACACCAAGTCATTGAAGAAATTAGTAGATCAGCCAAAATTGGAGTGATTTGTCAATCCTTGATCTCTGCCAAGAAAGATGATTTAGAGAAAGTGCAGCTGAAATGGAGAGAGACTTTAGGAGACTCAGAGATTGATGTAGAAGATCTTCTAATTTTGTCGAAGGAGGGGCTCATGTCTGCGAATTTGAAAGCTCAGTTTTTTAAGTCATTATGTGATTTATATTATACACCCAAGCAAATGGCGAAATGGGTAGTGGGAAGCCAAGGCAAATGTTTTCGCTGCGGTGAGGATGACGCCGGAGCGATACATATCTTTTAATATTGTGTTAAGTTAAAGGGATTTATTGAGCATCTGGAAAAATGTATCTCTTTAGTGATTAAAAGTACGGTAGTTATTTCTCCAGCAATGATGCTGTTAGGAAAAATTCAGAAAGACAATAATTCAGAAACACTTTTTCAACACCCGCATTTTATTTTTTTTGCTATGACAGTTGCACGCCTTTGTATTGCTAGTGAATGGTTACAGGAAAAACCACCGGACTTTCATCAATGGCGTGCTAAAATGCTGAGCTTATATAATTTGGAGTGGAGCTTATTCTCAATTAAAGGATCAAGGAAAAAAAGACTGGGCATTAAAATCTGGGGTGCCTTCCGAGACTATTATGAGTCATGAGTCTATCTCTCCTGAAAGTTATCACAACTTGGACTTCACTACTGGACAATGTATTTGTTGAATGTAAAATTGAGATTTTGTTTGCAGTTTACTGTGCTAAGAACAATAATAAATACAAAAACAAAAAAAAACAAAAAAAATATTACACAATCACCATAATTATTTATCAAATAATTTACGTCTCACAATTAACGCTCTAAAAACTTAATTATATTAATAAAAATGAATCATTAATAAATTATAATTAAATGACTTCCCACCCTATCCCCTTATAAACCCACAACCCACTAGAGAACTAAAAAATACAAAATACAAAATGTAATTATAATAAAATTCATAACTGCTAAAAACAAATATTAACTAAACATAAACAAAACTTGAAGAAAAAAACATACAATTAAAATATAAAATAAAAGACATAACACTAATTAAAAAATCGATATTTTAAACATCTATATTTTTGCAAACAACATTAATAATTTCTATATTTTTAAAAACTATATTTCTTACCTTAAATTCGATATTCTTGACCATGATATTCTTGCTGTCAATATTTCTGAATCACAGTATTTCCAACTCGATATTTGTGTAAGTCGATTTTTCGAATTCGATAATCGGTCTTAGCACCATCCAAGACCACCGTAGTCTTATCTTCCTTGCTACCCTCTTTGACAAGTACTATAATAGTGCTCCAGCTGAATGAGGGTCAACGGAGATCAGAAGCTAATAAGCACAATTGCAGGGCCAGTGGTGTTATAAAAGCCCTCTAAATCCCAGAAGTGTGGGGGCACTGGCAGGTCCCTGGACTCAGACCTGCAGACCAGGTCGATAGCGTGGGGGGTCCCCTGCGTGTACTTAACTCTGGATGCTTTGGGACTGACCAACCCAAATGTGTTCCTGGTCCCCAGCTGTCTCCAATGCAGAGTGAGTCTCACCAGGAGAATGCCCCCAAGCAATACAGACAGAATCGATGTATGTCCCACACCTGTAGGATCATAAGCAATCCACTTCACTGTAAATTAGGCTTTTGTCTGCAGGCCTTCAACCTCATGCATGACCCTGTCAGCAAGAAATTCTTACTATATACCCTAATTTAACAGGCTGTGGAAGGCACTTGTGCAGGATGGACCATAGACTACTGATCCAAGCCACCCATTCCTATGTATTCCTATTCAGATGTATACACGATAATTGGCATATGTTGGTGGGATTTAAGGACCGAATTAAAAATGGACCATCTTGTTGCACAACTCTTTGAAACCCAAAATAAAAAATGAATTATTTTCCCTGACCTAAGGAACTCAATTTTTTGGTCTTGGCTAGACAAGGCATGCGCTGTCTCTTAAAGGCATTGTCAGAACTGACAGCTTTGGTGTGGTTTACCCTGCATTTTTTTGCTTTGGGCACTTTGCCACTGCAGTTCCGTGACAAAGTGCAAGTGCTTCCTTTGTAAATTCTTATTATGGATTGGTGTTTCCATGATTGGTTTATTTGGTTTACTGTTAAGTCCTGAGTACAGTGCCCTGTGTGTGCCCAGGGCCTGTAAACCAAATGCTGCTATTGTGCTTGCAGCACTGATTGTGCGACCCACACAAGCAGCTTTGCAACAGAGTCTCAGGCCTGCCGTCGCAGTGCCTGTGTGCAGTCTAGTACTGCATGTCAAACCGGCAAGTGTACCCACTTGCCAGGCCCTAACCATCCCCTTTCTTACATTTGCATCACCCTTAAGGTAAGCCTAAGGTAACCTTGTGGGCAGGGTGTAGTGTATGTAAAAGGTAGGACATGCCCTGATGTGTGTTGCATGTCCTGATAGTGAAATATTTCCAACTTCATTGTTCACTATTGTAAGGCTCACTGTCTAACAGGATAGAATAGGGAGTTTGCTCATAACCTCTTATGAGTGTTACTGCCCATGGGAACAAGATAGGAAAATAAAGTTTGATATGCTTGAACTCAGAATGTTAAGATGCATCTTTTAGTGAGAGTGATTTTTTTCATTCTGGGTTTGATAATACCACTTTTAAAAAGTAGATATTTTCATGCCTAACCATCCAGTGTGCCTCTGCTAGGTTGTGTATTGACTGTCTGGCTTTGGAGTGACAGGGGCTGGGAATGTTCATTCTATTCAGACAGCCACTTGGGAGGGTGAGGTGTGTTCTGCCTTTCTAGGGCGACTCAGCGCTGGGTTGAATAGACTTGGGCTGCATTCAGAGTATGGGGAGGAGATTTCTTTCACACCTGAATGTGCCTGGTCTGCCTGGGACAATGCTGTATTCACCTCCTGCCAGGAAGCTGCAACTGAGAGGACAGAACTGCTTTCTGCTGGGCAAAGAGCTTCTCTGTCACAGAGAATAAAGGATTTTGTATTATAAAAAAGACTGGCCCATGCCCCAGACTTTTAGATTACTTCTTGCAAGCAAGAGCAACCTTTGCCAAGGAGAAGAGATGGAGAAACTGAGGACGAATACTGCCCCTGTGCTGTCTGCTTTCTGGGGTTGGCCTCCAGTGGCTACTTTCTGCCAAGAAAAGGAGAAGGGATTTGCTGTGTCCCCTGCTTGAGGAAGATCTCCAAGGGCTTAAAATAAAGCTTACCTCCTGTCCTGAAGACTCAAAGACACAAATATTGAACCCGCAGTCCCCACTGAACTCCTTTGATGGGAGTTCTGACCTGCTGAGAGGTGCCTGCCAGTGTTCTGGACCTCTGGAGGTATTTTTGGGACTGGAAACTGCAAGAACTGTGAAAATCGATTCATCACCTGTTTCTGATGCATCACAGAGTTGCGAGAATAATAATTTGCCGCATCGCCGCTGTGGAAGAATCGACGGAGCCCCTGCTCACAGCTGAAGTGTCTGCTGTACGAAAAATCCTTTGCACCGATCTTCGACATTCGAGATCACCTCACCGATTCTGACGCAGTCCCTGTTATGGAGGAATCGGTGCATCGAGAATACACAGCTGAAATAATTGCAGAGCATCCCGTCTCCTTCATGCATCCTATCATACTGGATCATCACGCATCACATCGAAGCGTCAAGTCTGTCGCATTGTTGGGGGATGCAGTAAGAAACTGACTCATCACCTACCCACGCTGTAAGAAACCGACGCAGCAGCTCCTCTCCAGTGAGGAACTAACATATCAACTCCCCTGCGCAGCCGTAAGGAACCAATGCATCACCTCCCCTGGAGCAAGAAACCGATGCATAACCTTACCTGAGTGTAAAGGAACTGATGCATCACTTTCCTTGCTACCCTTTTTGCTTGCCTTTTTCAACGCAGCCCAGGTACCTTGTGTAAAAGTGTTGCATCCCACATTTTCAGAACAGAACAAAACTGTTACTACCTTTTAAGAATCATATTTGTAATACTGTTTTGTGGATTTTTGTCGTTTTGGTCTTTAATTACTTATTTTTCTAAACTGGTGTGGTGTCCATTTGTAGTGTTTTCACTGTATTACTGTATGTGTCCACAAATGCTTTACACACTGCCTCTGAGATAAGACTGCCTGCTTGTGCCAAGCTACCAAGAGGGTGAGCAGGGGTTATTTTAGAAGTGTATCCCCCTTACGCTAACTAGGAAGAAGATCCCTACATGAAAAAAGGAGCAAACCCTTGCCAACTAAAGACCTTAATTTGGGCTATTGGGACACCATTACAATTCCAGAAGATCGGAAACAGTACCACCAATATAGGGTGGGCACCCTTCCTGTCAATTCCTTTACTGGTAAATGGCATGGTGAAAATAATACATCATGTCCATTTTGTCCCACCCAGCCGGAAAGTATAGCCCATATACTTTTTATCTGCCCTGAGTACAAACATCCTCGCCATAAGTGGTTGAAGCCCATATGTCTGCTGAAGGGCATCTGTACCGGGGCAGAGGCCCTGAGGATTTTTCAAACCGAATGCTCCGGAAGTATTGTAATTGCTGTTGCAAAATTCTTACATTGGATGTGGGCTATTCGGAGGAGAAAGTTACGCCAGGATTAAAACGGGTTTTTATTAAATCTTGTGTATTATTATTCCTGTGATGCTAATTGATTATTGACCTCGGATTTTTTTAAACTTAATTTATTGTATGGGTTTTTATATTTAGCTGACTTTTTAAAATAATAATAGTAATTTATTGTATGGATTAACTCATAGACCTGTATCTCTGGTAGGAACGCTGTGTCACTGTTACTGTTATGGTTTTTTAACATGTGAAGTCTTGTTTTTTTTCATGTACAGTTTTTATGATATATTTGTCGAAATAAAGACTTATTTGAATTGAATTGAATTGACCTTAATTTCTAAAACTGGTGATCAGCAGTGAGGATCTGGACTTGCATTTGTGTCTTACATACAGTGATTGGTGTACATTACTAGTAGAGTGCAGACCATCACACAACCACATATAATTGGTGGAGCTTTTTCTTTGGGACTATTTTATTTCTTGCAACTGAGAACTGCCAATCTTCATCATGACAAATCCAGCATCGCTTGCACCTGTGGATGTTGTATTTGAAGAGGATAGGGTTGAAACCTACACTGTGCTACAATTGAAAGCTATCTGCAAAAAGTTTAAAATCTCTGAAATAGGCCTCTTCAGAAAGGAGGAATTGCAAAAGGTGCTTAGGGCCTGGTGGAGTCAAAGGATGCCAGTGAGCATGACAAGCAACATATGGAGGAGGTTCAGAATTTAGAGGAACAGCAGGATAGGCTATTGGGTCTGCCTGGGAGGAGGTTACCTTCCCGGGGGGGGTAGCAATGTATCTTCAAAGGGGCTGTCTCCAGCAGAAGAGCTGGAGGACAGGGAGAAAAACAGGATACATGAATTGGAGCTCACAAAGCTCAGGCTGAGGAAGGAGGATAAGGAGTTGGCATTTCAGAGGGAGAAGTTTGCCCTAGAAAAGAAAAAAGATGCTCTTAGAGCTTGAAAGAGGGGAACTGTGAGGGAACTGGATTACACTACATGTGGTCATTTGGCAATGGTGTTTATAGCTGGAAAATCAGACCTTAAGTGAATCAGGTATGCGTTATCACAGGACATGTAATAGCTTCAAAACTACCTGTGTCTTCTTCTATAATTACATAGCCATGTTTCTCCTGTGTGAAATTATTGAACTGTTCATGTCTCACTTCATAGGATGGCGCTCTATTTCCTCAAATTTCTTCCATCTGGACACTTTCTTACTTTTTCCACATTCACCAGTGAAGTGTTTCTGTGTGCTATTGTTGCTTAACTTGAATTCTCTTCAACAGAGCCAGGCTGAGTCTTGATGTTATTAAAGTCGGCCGGCCCTTCAGTACCCATGACAAATGTAGTGATTTTAATTTGGTTACCTATACAATGTATATCCTCATGTTCACTACTATTAACAAGCCTAACACTGTGATTCTTTCTGTTTTTTTGTGCAGTTTTATATAGTGCCAACATCACCGAAAGGCATTGGAGCACTTCACATTAGCACCAGTCACTTTATACAAGGAAACAGTCGTTTTTGTGGGCACGTTGAGTTTAAGTGCGTTCCCAAAATCAAGGGTGTTAAGCCGATGCCGAAATCTGAACTAGGTTTACCGGCTCCATAGTCAGCAGCTCTGGCCCTTATGCCACATTGGATCCAGATAGGATGCCATGTCATCATCTTAGCCCCGGCCTCAGTTGCACATTTTGTGATTATGGAAAATCCCTTAATCACCCCATTATTAAAAGCAACAAGCATTGGCAAAGACAGTAGGTTTTGCCTGCGCACACGCTGCTCGGCTAGACAGATCATGCACTATCTCGAAGAGACATGTTGTGTTCTATCTGTGGGCTGACAGGCTACATCGCTAAACACTGGTATATTTCAGTGTCTTTCTCATTTTCTTTAATGCCATTTGTCATGGCATGCAGGTGTCATTCCCTCTTTTTGTGTTTGGCCCTTCCATAGCGCATAGACCAAGTACATGTATCTTTACACTGCTCCTGGTTTGCGTATCAATTTTCATCTTTCTTTTGAGCACTCCGTAGGAGTGCTTATGTGTTCAGGCTGTCTCCAATGTACACACACCACTAAAATGCATGAGCGTGTACATAAACTAATGCATTTCTTAAACTGTTGTTAAAATACAAAAAGCACTTGTTTTTTTGTTGTTTTTTCACGATCCAGTGGTATTGGAGCACTCGTTCTGTCCTCCTTCTTGCCATAGCTTGATAACTAGCCAATAATATTGGAGGGCTTTAAGTGCTCACCAGTTACATGTCACAATGACACAGTCATTTTTGTTGCTGATCCTGCTTCAATTGATATATTTTTTCCCCTTCATTGTTGCTTTCTTCTGCCCTCTCCTTTTGTTGCTTGCCCATCTCCCTCATCACCGCTGCTTTTACTTAAAAAAAATATTTGCACAATCCGATGTTATTGGACTTTTGTTCTGTTCTTCTTCTTGTCATAGTGCTAACATATGCCAATGATACTGGAGCGCTTTAGGTGTTAACCAGGTACATTACACAATGATCATTGCAATACCGGAGCTATTTGCCTTGTCAATGTGAATGTCTTGTAGCTATGTTGTCTAGCAGCACATCTGCTGTTCAGAATAGCTATAGGAATGGCTCTAATGTCCTCTGACTCACTGGCACATTTAGACCAGATCCTACAATGGTATTGATCCACACTACCGTAGGAGTTATTTACCTATGTTTTACGTGAGTGTTTGTGAGGCACAAACCAACACAAAGCATGATGCCATTTTACTTACCAATTTAAAAGCACACAAGGATACTGCAAAATTGCTTAGCTCTAGGCGTGCACCCTTGCAACTCCTATTGAATAATAGTAAGCACTAGGAATTTTGAGCACCTAACTACAGATAGAATTAAAGAGCATTTGAAGGATACTTTTCTACAGCTATCACTTAATATTATGTAACTAAAATAGCAGTCATAGTATGGCAAAATAATAAAGTTGAATATTTTCCGAGACCTAGTTTTCTTGTGTAGAACCATTGGGGTCATAAATGCCATTAGTATTATTTAATAACCATTCCCAAACACTCCCTAAAAGGCAGCATACATTCTGAATGTTGTTTCTTAATTATGCAGACAATACTAAAATCCTTAGTTCTTTTGTCAAAAAAGGAATAATTCATAAGATATCACTTCTGCAAGAAGTACCATGCAGTTGTTAGCTGTGAAGGTGATTGACATGCCCCAGTTTCTATCCCTGATACACCTCTCATTCTATAGAGTTGGCCCATAATATAAAGAATTACATCAACTCTCATCAGACTAGTAGAGGCCAATGATCTATTCAGAAACAATTGCTAGTGCATCTTAAAATTAATGATGTCAGGTCTGTTGGTAAGCTTTTATATAATGACATGTACTTCTGATCCATGAAAATCTACATGAGCCACTAATCAAAATGATCATATTTGTCAAATCAAACGGTACTTGTAGAGCACTGCTTATCACCAGTGAGGGTATCCAGGTGGTGGGCTGCAGGTATCAGTTCAAGAGCCAGGTTTTGAGTTTCTTCCTAAAGTCTGTCAGTAAGGGTGATATCCGGAGGTGAGGGGAGTGCATTCCAGGACTTGGTGGTGAGGTGGGGAAGGAGCATCCTCCAGCATGGAAGCGGCAGATACATGATGTCTGTGCAAGGGCGAGGTGGGCAGAGTAGAGGTTTCTGGATGATTTGAGGAAGTTCAGGTAGTGGTTCATGTATGCCAGTTCTTGGTCATGGAGGTCTTTTGTAGGTATGGGTCGGTAGTTTGAACTGGCATCT
Organism: Lissotriton helveticus; assembly: GCF_964261635.1. Classification (NCBI taxonomy): domain Eukaryota; kingdom Metazoa; phylum Chordata; class Amphibia; order Caudata; family Salamandridae; genus Lissotriton; species Lissotriton helveticus. The sequence goes on along the minus strand of NC_136065.1, from coordinate 542,297,771 downwards.
TTCCTGGATGTGGAGCCAGCGGAGGTCACTCAGGTGCTGGGTGATGTGGTTTCTTTTGGGCAGGTTGAAGATCAGTCTGACTGCTGCGTTCTGAATCATCTGGAGTCTTATCGTTCACTGGAAGTGCCTGCATAGAATGCATGCCGAAGTCCAGGCGTGCTGGTGATGAGGGCCTGTGTCACTGTTTCTTTCGTGCTGATTGGGAGCCATTTAAAGAGTCTGTGGAACATGCAGAGAGTCTGGAATCAGGCTGAGGAGACAGCGTTCACCTGTCATTTCATGGAGAGTTCACTGTCCAGGATGATGCCATGGTTGCAGGTGTGGTCTTTTGGTGTGGGGTGGATCTGAGTTCTGATGGCCACCAGGTGTCATTTCAGGGGGGAGTGTGGAGGATGAAAACTTGTGTTTTGTCCATGTTGAGATTTAGGCTATTGTCCTCCATCCAGGTGGAGATGCTTTTCATGCAGTTTTGGAAGTTGGACTTTGTCGTGGTGGGTTAGGCTGAGACCGAGAGCATGAGCTGGGTGTTGTGACTGTAGGAAATGATATTGATATCATGGGTTCTGACGATGTGTGTTAGCGGTGTCATGTAGAGGTTGTAGAGAGTTGGACTGAGAGATTAACCTTGCGGGACGCCGGCGATGGTGCGCTTGGGCTGTGAGGTGAAGGGAGGGAGACAGGTTCTATATGTGCACCCTGTGAGGAAAGATGCCTTCTATCTATGGGTGTCATCTTGAATTCCGATCTGGTGTAGTCGTTTGATGAGTGTGTGGTAGGAGATGGTGTTTAAGGCTGAGGAGAGGTCGAGAAGGATCAGGGCAGCCGAATCTCCTCTGTTGAGTATGGTATGAAATTGTCCGTAGCAGGGATCAGGACCACCTCAGTGCTGTGGTTAGCTCTGAATCTTGATTGAGAGGGGTCCAGTAGGTTGTTTCTCACCAGGTGTTTGGTGATTTGGAGGTAATTGGCCTTCTCCAGGACTTTAGAGGGAAACAGGTGCAGCAAGATGGGTCAGTATTTCTGGAGATCGCTGGGGTCTGAGAATCGTTTCTTGAGGAATTGGTTGACCTCTGAGTGTTTCCAGGCATATGAAAAGGTGACTGAGTTGATGGAGGCATTGAGGATGATGGTGAGCTGATGGTTGATCTTGTTGCTTCCGACGTTGAAGAGTTTATAAGGGCATGGGTCGGAGGGTACTCCAGAGTAGATGGAGTTCATTAAAGCAGTTGTGTTCAGTGTGCTGAGCTGTCTACATGTGGTGAGCGGGTGGTCACTGACTATCTTTGTGGGGGTGAGGAGGATGGTGGGTTGGCTATTTAAGTTTCTTTATATGGTGGCTATCTTGTTGTGGAAGTGGTCTGCTAGAGTGGCACAGAGATTTTGTGAGGTGGGGATCGAGTTTTCAGTGGCAGATGGTGAAACGTTCCTTGGTCTGGTTGGCACTGGCCTCATTCCAGTTTGCCAGGTCCTCCTTTTTTGCATCTGTGAGTTTGTGGTGGTAGTTGTGGAGGGCGGATTCGAAAGATACCGGTCAGTGTAGTTTCTGCTGGTGTGTTATCTTTTTTTCTAAGTGTTTGCATCTGTGTATCATTGCACTTCAGTTCTGGGGTGTACCAGCTGGCTCGTTTGGTGGATCTGTGCATTTTGGCTGATTTGGTGGGGGTGACTTGGTCTGCGGCCCTGGTGATCCAGGTTTGAGGTCTCTACTGCCTGATTCAGGCTGGCAGACACATTGCTTAGGTTTTGCTGAGGTTGTCAGCCCATTGGTGCAGTCAGACTTTGGTCCAGCTCAGGAAGGGGGTGCTGTGGCATTTGGGGTGGTGAGGGGTGGTCCAGCGTTGTTGAAGTGGACAATGTAATAATCGGACCTGTGAGTTCTGTGGTGGGGTATATCTGACTGTTGGTGGATGTGAAGATGGGGTCTAGCGTGTGTCCTGTTCCGTGCGTGGGGTCTGAGACCAGCTGCGAGAGGCTTCTGTTGTTCATTACTTCCAGGAGGTTGGAGGACTTGGTGTCTGTGGGGTCGTCCAGGTGGAAGTTGAAGTCACCCAAGGAGGCAAATTGTTCAGAATCAGTGGCAAGCGGGGAGATAAATTCTGTGATGGTGTTGCTGAGGCTGGTTTGCAGTCAGGGCCTCTGCAAGGGTGCCTTTGATGGTCATTTTGTTATCAGTGGGGAGCTGGAAGCTCTGGTGGTCCATGATCGGCATTGTTTCATCTTTGGTGGTGGTGCAGGTGATTGATTCCTTATGTACGATGGTGGTGTTGTCTCCGTGTCTGTTGGTGTGGTCTCGGTGTTTTATCGTGTAGCCATTAGTTGTTGCAGTGGTGATGTTGGGGGCCATTGCAGGCGGTGAACCATGTCTCTTTGAAGGGCACGTTGGGGGTTGAGGGTGGAGATTCTCTATGGTGTCAGTTATGCTGTGTGTGTCTATGTAACTTACTGGACTGTGCTCCACACACATCAGCAACGTACTGGCATCTATGAGTAGCTTACACACTAAACATTGGACACCCCTGCTGTAGTGAATACATTGTAGACTTGTCTGTGTTGCTTATAGATGTGAATGTGAATTTTTTATATTGCTTCTGTTTTTGAATGCACAGTTCAACATCTTCCATGTTCATACAGAGATTTATCAATATCAGCTTAGAAATCAATGCTGTATAAAATGCCATAAAAAGGAGGTCAATAATGTCTATCCTGCAGCACAAACATTAGAATTCTGAATTTTAGTAGAAATATTTTTCCAAACATTTTTTGTGATATGGATGCCTATCCTATGTTAGAAGCAATATTGATGTGACATTCCGAAGAATGTGCAACTCTCTGGTGCAGCTTCCTGGCAGGAGGTGAAGACAGCATTGTCCAAGGCAGACCAGGCACAATCAGGTGTGAAGAAAATCTCCTCCCCCTACTCTGAGTGCAGCCCAAGTCTATTTCAATGAGTCCTGTGTCCGTGATTAAACATACTATCAAATTAAAAGAAAGGAATTACAGAAGTAAACTGCAAGGCTCAACCAAGATTTCTAAGCACATTAAATACATGAACATTTATAATTTAAGTGTCATTAGTAACAATAGAGACCCTGGGTGCATCTGACCAACCTTTTCTACTAGCCTAATGTTACCTCATTTATTCTGCTCTAATTTGGTTTGTTGCTTGAACATGAAATACCTTGAAAAAACAAGAGACAAGAGGCATTTGGTGCCGCTCACACAGTTTAATTTGAAGTGTGCTTCTTCGTCCGTCGAGGGAGGAATCTCACCAACACGCCAAACAGTGCTTCTCTGGTCACAGCCTCCCCTTAACGCGGACTCGCTGGTGTGAGCGCGTCCTGCAATCGGCAGGACTATCTAACGCTCCCAGCTAGATTCCCCAGGGTAGAGGCTAGAGGCGATTTCCATCTGCCAGGGCACAGACCAGGGGACTCCGAGGACCAGCATTCCTCACGTAGCTCAGCTGGTTCCTCTTCCCCCGGCGGCCATGCCCACGGACACGCCCACCGCCTACCTGGACTTAACCTTTCGCGACACCCGCTCCGCGGGTGCCGCTCACACAGTTTAATTTGAAGTGTGCTGCTTCGTCCGTCGAGGGAGGAATCTCACCAACACGCCAAACAGTGCTTCTCTGGTCACAGCCTCCCCTTAACGCGGACTCGCTGGTGTGAGCGCGTCCTGCAATCGGCAGGACTATCTAATGCTCCCAGCTAGAGTCCCCAGGGTAGAGGCTAGAGGCGATTTCCATCTGCCAGGGCACAGACCGGGGGACTGCGAGGACCAGCATTCCTCACGTAGCTCAGCTGGTTCCTCTTCCCCTGGCGGCCACGGCCACGGACACGCCCACCGCCTACCTGGACTTAACCTTTCGCGACACCCGCTCCGCGGGTGCCGCTCACACAGTTTAATTTGAAGTGTGCTGCTTCGTCCGTCGAGGGAGGAATCTCACCAACACGCCAAACAGTGCTTCTCTGATCACAGCCTCCCCTTAACGCGTACTCGCTGGTGTGAGCGCGTCCTGCAATCGGCAGGACTATCTAACGCTCCCAGCTACAGTCCCCAGGGTAGAGGCTAGAGGCGATTTCCATCTGCCAGGGCACAGACCGGGGGACTGCGAGGACCAGCATTCCTCACGTAGCTCAGCTGGTTCCTCTTCCCCCGGCGGCCACGCCCACGGACACGCCCACCGCCTACCTGGACTTAACCTTTCGCGACACCCGCTCAGCGGGTGCCGCTCACACAGTTTAATTTGAAGTGTGCTGCTTCGTCCGTCGAGGGAGGAATCTCACCAACACGCCAAACAGTGCTTCTCTGGTCACAGCCTTCCCTTAATGCGGACTCGCTGGTGTGAGCGCGTCCTGCAATCGGCAGGACTATCTAACGCTCCCAGCTAGAGTCCCCAGGGTAGAGGCTAGAGGCGATTTCCATCTGCCAGGGCACAGACCGGGAGACTGCGAGGACCAGCATTCCTCACGTAGCTCAGCTGGTTCCTCTTCCCCCGGCGGCCACGCCCACGGACACGCCCACCGCCTACCTGGACTTAACCTTTCGCGACACCCGCTCCGTGGGTGCCGCTCACACAGTTTAATTTGAAGTGTGCTGCTTCGTCCGTCGAGGGAGGAATCTCACCAACACGCCAAACAGTGCTTCTCTGGTCACAGCCTCCCCTTAACGCGGACTCGCTGGTGGGAGCGCGTCCTGCAATCGGCAGCACTATCTAACTGTGGTAAATAAATAAATAATACCCTATTTTTGACTAAGCATATAGCATAACAGATAGCTCAATAAATAAGAGTCAAGATTCGAGGTAGTAGGAGTTTCTGCAGGTTTATTACAGCATAAGGACAGGATCAGGACAACCTGCATAGGAACAGAGTGAGAGTGACAGGGCCCAGCAGGACAACTGGGGCCCAGCAGCTGCCGGGGCTTGATCTGGGATGAGCGCGCTAACTTTTAATAACAATACATCAACTTATATACATAGCGCAAACACATAGCATTACATTGCAGTAGGCGTAACAGTGGGTGGAGCAGAAGGCGTGACGCGTAACAGTCGCGAGAGATAACAGTAAAAGTAGGTGTAACTGGGAGTATACTTAGACATGTGATGCAAACGTAACAGAATATGTCATGAATGGGCGGAAACATAGGAGGGGGCTACCTAAGGAGCCGGGACCTCTAACCTAATGGTGCGCGAAAACTGGCAATGACGTATTACTAGGAGAAGCTGGGGGCTACGAACTCTGTGCTAGGAGCAGAGACTAGAGTCTGGAGGGTCGGAGCGACATGTACCTAAACCCTATCTGGTATCTGGTGTTTAGAGAACATGTTGATATAAACTAGAAGTCATGAGGGGAAAAGCTAACTTGATTCTAAGACTGGACCATGCATTATTCTACATGTAGTGCGTGATGAAGAATATTAAATGACCATTAATACAGTATTTCTCTAACGTGGAGCCGAATAGGCTAGACAATGACGAAAACTATTGATGCAGTTCAGTAGCTTAGGAATGCAGAAGAGGGGGACTGAACTGATAGCTGGAACTATAACATACTTTTGGCAGACTCAGAGGCAGAGCCAAGCTGCACCGGGCACTGCGAGGCAGGAAGTAAGTGAAGGGTCGAGGATACAGGTGGGGGCTGTATCGCTCCTCAGCGAGGCTTTCAGGAGACAGGAGCTGAATCTGATGTCCGGGCCCTTTTGAGGCCTGGAAACGGGGACTTTATAATGGAATAACGTGCACACTAAGAAACGTGGCAACATAACTTTACATAGGCCTGATATTCGTAGTATTCACGAGGACTGGAAAATGACATATCAGAGGTGGACACAACTGGAATTGCGTCATTAATCGGACATGGGGAATAACATATGCATATTGGTCATGCACACATAACATATGATGGATGAGGCGTAGGGACACAGAACATGGCAAAATTTACTTTTCCACATTCCCTCCTTGTCACTACGTTTCCATCAGGAAACATCAATTTTCATGATACCATCTATCATTTCATACAGTATCATTTGCTCGTCTCGAATTGTCTTGGAACGGGATTTAGAACGGGGCTTGGGACTAGGAATACAAGAGGTAGCACAAATGCCGCAAATCGCAGGGCCACATTGTATACAGAGGCAGCAGCTAAATATGATCGCTACTGCAATACCTAGAAAGGACAGGACTTTCCATCCCCATGCGGAAATTATATTCCAGAACCAACCGGACCATGTCCAGGTGCCTGGATCTTGGTGTAACAGATGGGCAATTTTATGGAGTCTGGTTATAGCTGAATAAACAGACGGCGCGTTATTTGGAATGAAAATGCAGCAACTAGATCCGATGACTCTACAGGCCCCGCCCCTATCGGCCAGTATGACGTCAAGGACGAGACGATTTTGCAAAACGACAAATCTCATAGCAGATTGTTCTTCGGTTAAGTTACCTAGAGCAGAGGCAGTCTCATTTACTACAGCTTCAAGGGTTCTTGTTAACCTACGGATCAGTTTACTATTCTGGACAGGTCCTACAAAGAAGAAGAAACCTTTATTGAAATCTGTATACTGTTCTAGAGTAGTTTCAGTATAATCGACAATTGGGGGCTCCCTTCTATGTCTAATGTGTACTAGATGTGTGTTTCTGTGATAATCGGATGGGGCTAGGAAAACAGGTGGCAGTAGGAAAGCAATGTAACAGGTTCCCTCCCAATCGAGGGGCAGACGAACATATGCAGTTTGACCACAAATAAAATAAGAATGACGTGAAGCTTTGAAAACAGATTTCCCACTGTCACTGTACTGGATAACAGTAGTACATTCACTATGACCTACATGTATGGAACCATAACTACGGACACATAATTCGCCTTTGACAGGTAGTACTGAAATAGCAGGTAAGTCTGGAGTAGTATCAGACTGAACATTTAGGACCATGAAATTCGACGAATAATTACCTAAATTATAAACTTCATTTTCTAGATCTAAACCTGTTCTGTGGGGGAAACCTTGCTTGTCTGGGAAACATGTACTGTTAAGAAAAGACATATCTGTTGAGGATGACGTTAACGTGGACCATGCTCCACACGAACCATTATGTGAGAATGGATAAGGAAACAGTGGCAGAACTCCCTTCGGTGTCTGGAAAGGGGGGAGTCGACCACACACCCAACAATTAGTGGCATTGCTGGTCTGGTGTGAGTAATGTAACATACGGATAAATGTGTTGTTGCGCATAGCGAGGCGGTAAGAATATTCGTGAGGAGGCAGATCACTAAACGTGTGTTCTACTGTAGCATTAGCAGACATATTTACATGAGGAACTGGAAAATACAGATAGAACGCATAGCTGGTGCAGGAAATCATTATGCTGATGAATAATACGAAACTCAGAAAAACGATACATTGAATTGAGTTATTACTGACTCTCTCACTATGGGGGTCTATTTTATACATGTCAGAAACAGTCTAACCGTTTCACCTAGGGGAGGACTTATACAATCAAACTGACTGACTTATTTTACTAGACCTGAGCTTTAACTTATACTCCTGTTGCGGAGTTTTCTCTAACAAGGGAGGGGTTGTAATAATGTCTTGTGCGGGACAGTCCTTTAGAGCAATATTCTGGCAGTCCTTCAAATCCTGGGAAATGTTTTTAGAAACGGATTTCAGTCCTTTAAAAAGTTTAACATGAGAAAGGTGTAGCCATCCTTTTCTGCCTTCCAACTTGACGGCAGTACGGGTGGTCAAGAGGACCTGACGTGGCTCTTTCCAACGAGGTTCCAGCGGACTTGATCTGTCGAAATTCCGGACCATCACTAGGGAGCCTGGAACGATTTCATGTGGTGCCACCTCGATATTGTCTGGAAAGGCGGCAGCAACCTGTGAACGACATGAGTTGAGGGCAGACATCAAGGAAGCTAGGTAATCTGTCAGCATATTACATGAAACATCGGTAATACTTCGGGGTCTAGGAGTACCCCACATGTTAGGGGGGCGGCCGAATACGACCTCGTACGGGGACAGACCTGATCTGGAATGTGCAACCATGCGCATATAAAACAAAGCGACTGGCAGAGCTACTAGCCAGTCCACACCTTTTTCTTTACAGACTTTGGCAATACGGATTTTCAGAGTCTGATTATGTCTCTCTACGAGACCGGCTGCTTCAGGATGGCGTACACAATGAAACTTCCACTGGTACCCTAACAAAAGGGAAACGTGCTTCATGAGTTCAGATGAGAATGGCTGACCGTTATCAGAATATACGACTCTAGGGAGTCCGTATCTAGGGAAGAATTCACGAACCAACTGCTTGGCAGTGGTCGCGGCTGTGTAATCTGGGACTGGATATGCTTCTGTCCACCTGGACAAAGCGCATACAACTACAAGGACATACTTGAAACCTCGACATCGCTCCATCTGAATATAATCCATCTGGAGGACCTCAAAAGGGTGGTCAGGGGGCTGGAAACCACCTTGTTCCACCGGGACACTTTTACCTGGATTAAACTGACAACATATCATACAGGTACGGACTTTCTGCTTGGCTGCAGCTCGTAAATGCTTGTTGAACCAAATGTTCTGGATACTGTCTAACATAGCTTTTTCTCCTAAATGTGCTGGACTATGTGCGGTATTGATAATGACTTGAACCATAGAATCGGGGAGAAACCATGTGGCTCTACCCTTCGTTAACCATCCTTGATCTGTCTGGACCCCTCCTTGTTCGGACCATTTCTTGATTTCATCGGGAGTAGCATGTAACTGTATATCTATGACGTCTTGAGTAGGGTCCTTAACTGTCATGCATGTAATCGGATCTGGAGTATGTGTCTGATTAACTGGAATGTCTGGAGTCTGTGCTGTAAGCTTAGCTGTGTGGTCTGCTAGATCGTTACCTTGGGAAATAATGTCAGTAACTTTCGTATGTGCTTTGCACTTCATGATAGCAATAGATGTCGGTAAATGTATGGCATCTAACAGGGCTTGAATAAGGAGACCATGCTGAATCTTGGTTCCATGAGAAGTCATGAAACCTCTCTCCTGCCAGAGCACTCCGAAGTCGTGTACAACTCCGAATGCGTAACGTGAATCTGTGTAAACATTAACTTTCAGGTTCTTGGCATGTATACAGGCTTGTGTCAGAGCGACTAGCTCTGCTGCTTGAGCGGACAGGGTATCAATACGGTGTGTTTCAATAACTTCGGTGTCAGTAGTCACTGCATACGCGGGGACTAGTTCTCCTGTACTAGTTCTCATACATGAACCATCCACATAAAGTGTCAGGTCGGGATCTGGTAACGGAATGTCTGTCAGGTCTTGTCTTGGCTTTGTCGTAATGTTAACTACTTCCACACAATCATGTGGGTCAGGATTTGAACTAACTGATGGTAACAGTGTAGCAGGATTCAGGACGTTGCAGCGTCTAATTTCTATGTGTGGCTGGAACAGTGTCAATTCATAACCTGTTAAACGTGCAATTGTCAAGTGCTGAGTTTGTGTTCGGTTTAAAAGAACTTCTACGGAGTGTGGAACTTGTACTGTCAGGGAATGCCCTAAAACTATGGAATCACTTTGTCTGATAGCTAGTGCTGTGGCTGCAACTGACTTGAGGCACGCAGGCAACGCCTGGGCGACTGGATCTAATGTGCTCGAAAAATAAGCACAGGGCTTGTATTGTCCTGCTTGATCTTGTGTGAGAACAGATAATGCTGTACCTTCACGTTCAGTAACGAAAAGTGTAAAAGGCTTACTGTAGTTCGGTGTAGCTAGAACTGGAGCTTGACATAGGGCTTTCTTTAACTCGTTGAAACTAAGTGTATGGTCAGATGTCCAAGGGAGGACAGTCGATACGGCTGCCTCCTGTGTCGTTAACTGTATCAGTGGCTTGGCTAGAAATGCATACTGGGGAATCCATTGCCTACAATAAGAAGTAAGGCCGATAAAAGCACGTACCTCCTTCTGGGTTCTGGGCTGGGGAAGACTCGCTATTAACTGGATACGGTCGGGTGTCAACTGCCTACCCCTCTTGGACAGTAAGTGTCCTAAGTATACCACTTGCTGGACACAGAATTGAAGCTTCGAAGGTGACACCTTGTGCCCCATCTCGGCTAGAAAATACAGAACTGTAAGGGATGCTCGCTCGCAGTCACGTTCAGAACGGGCTGTGATCAGTAGATCATCGACATACTGGAGCAGGGCAGTGTCAGTTGGCATGTGAATGTTGTCTAGTTGTCTCTTAAGTGCTTGACTGTAAATACTAGGACTTTCTGTGAAACCTTGAGGAGCGCGTGTAAACATATAGCTCCTTCCATTTAAACAGAATCCGAAAAGAAACTGGCTGTCTGGATGAATGGGAACACTAAAAAATGCATTCTTGAGGTCAATAACAGTGAAGAACATGGCTTCGGAATCAATGGCTGTTAACAGGGAAGAGATGTCTGGGACAACTGGGTACTGAGGAATAATACATTTATTAAGCTCTCGTAAATCAATCACTAATCGATATACTGGGGGTGCATTTGGATCAGTACGTTTCATGACTGGAATGATCGGAGAATTGCATACATTGGAGTCAGTTTCTACAACTACTCCTTGAGCCATGAGCTCGTCAATAATTTTGGATAAGGCTGCTACAGCCTCGGGTGGCAATCTGTACTGTCTGATTCGGGGTAACACTACACCTGGTTTGAGAGTCACACGATGGGGTGTGATTTGCATGTAACCTACATCAGTTGGACCTTGCGCCCATAAGTGCTGTGGAACATTAGACAATCTGGAATCAAAATCTCGTAATACATAGTGACCCTTAAAGTCACGTAGGAACAAACGTCTTCCCTCTGGGGAACAGCAAATAACTGCACCTAATTCTTTCAGTGTCTTAATGCCTAATAGGTTTTCTGGACATGACTTAGTAAGTAACAGATCAGTAGTGCGGGACAATGGACCTACTTCTAGAGTGACTGGCTTTGATATCTCGTTAACTATTGGCTTTCCTGAAAATCCAAGGGAAACATTTCTTGAGCCTGAGAGCGGAGCCCCTGGAACTTCGGCGTGACTAATTGTGGTCCTACTTGCCCCTGTATCGATCAAGAACTTTCTGTCTTTCCCTAATACTTGACTGTGAACATAGGGACCTTCTTGATCTACAGGTATCTCGATGAGAGGCAAGCCTACCTCCCTCTCCAGGCTGTTTCATGAATATGGCTGGTACTCTGGATACTCGGACTGTGCATACTGGTACATCTGCGATGTAACGTGCTGTGTTGCAGCAATAGGCTGCGGTGCGGGAACTGTCTGTTGTGCATTCTGTGACTGCGGAATCTGTGAAACTTGTTCTTGTCTAGGCGGACGTGGTCTTTCTTTAGTCTTACCAGTAGCTATATTGTGTTTCAGAACTGCACACTCGTTTATAAAATGACCTGGTTGTTTACAATAATTGCAGTTCCCTTTAACGGGAGCTGCAGGATGACTGGCTTGATTCGGACCCCTCTTCTGACTGTCTTGAGGAACAGATTGTGCAACTAGCACTTTCATTTTCGTGTCTTTCATACGTTTTCTCTCGTGTTCTTGCTCTTCCCTGATTCTATTCTGGTGATACTGGAGCATCTGGAGCATCTGGGACGGGGTATTTGCTTGCCAGGTGCTTTCGACTTTCAAAACTCGGTTTTTAATTTGTGGACTTGAATTCTCGACCAATTTGGTAACGAAAAGGTGAGGGTATGACTCACTACTTGTCTTGAGACCACTATTGATACTGAAACATTTCTCAAATCTAGAATAAAAATCACTAATATCTTCATCTTGTTTCTGTTTACAGGCTGAGATTGCATCCCAGTCTTCCTTCCTAGTTGTCAATAATCTGGGTAAAACTTGAATCAGTAATTCTGGTAATTCTTTACATTTATCTCCAAGACCGGTACCTGGTACTCGTGCCTTGTCTTCAGCTTCTAGAGCTGCCCAATCGATCTTTTTCTCTCCCACCTCCCATTCCTTTTCCTTTAGCTTTTCATACACCCCTGCGGGTAACAGGACTTTTAACATTTTAATGATATCTGGGTAAGTGTATTCTCCCATACGGAGCATGTCTTTTAATTCTCTATGGAACCCCGCTGGATCTTTGTCATGACAGGGAATTAATTTTTTCATTTCAAGAAGTTCCATCTTTGAAATCGGAGTGTATACAAACACTCGTTGCATTACGCCACCCGCCCCTTGGACTGGGTGGACTTCTCGTAACGGATTCTGTCTGTCTATGTAGAATGATTTACTTTCTGGGGGTGAGACATGAACAAAATGCGGGTTCAGAAACGTTCTATATTTGTGGCGCTGTTCTAGAATGACACTAATTAAATCGGTACCTAGACCTTTCCATCTATACTGGAGTAACTCGTTCAGGACATCATGCAACGGACCTGGATCAGAGTGTTGACCCTCATGCAGAGTAATGAGGTGCTGGATCATATACATTCCCACCAGTCGTTGCTCGGCTGGGGGCAGTTTCAGAAACATTTGTGCCACTATTTCGTCTGGAAAAGTGGTAGAATCAGTAATCCATCGGACTGCGGATCGGGCTAGTTCTTGTTCATGCATAGTACTTAATTCACTGTAACCGACTCGTGATTTCAGAATGTGGTCGGTAGCTTGGAATACTTGTTCTAGGGAACCTTGTTCTGGCGCTGAGTGATGAAAAATAGACTTGGGTTCTAGGTGTAAATGGCGATCTGGAAATCTAGATTTTCCTACATACGCTATTCTGGCGGGATTCTCGTCGTCTTCCTCTTCAGGTTCAGAGGTACTTTCTTTCTCGCTTACTTGTGCTGCTTTACGTTGTTCGTGTAACTTTATTATTTCTTTACGAATTTTCTTGTACATACTCTCCATGGCACCGACGGTCTTGTGCTTACCCTCGGCTATATTATCACTCCACCTTGTCAGGATTCTCATTTCGGCGGAATCTTTAGACGGGTAATCTTGTTCTCTTATTAGGCAATTGATCAGGAACTTTAATATCATGAGCTGGATTTCGGCTTTCCTTTGAGACATGGCATCACTAATACTTTCTGGATCATCCCCTGTACGGATGAAACGATATATTCTGTCTAGATCTTCTTTCATATTCGGCAAGGTAACTAGATACTCGGTCACTCTCCTTACACGTAAGGAATATAAAACCATATTATATTCGCCTGGAACTGGATCATAGACACATTCGTTAAGGGTTTGCCTGATCTCTGTGACAGACTGATGTTTAGGCGTGCGCTGTAACGCTTGAGCATGTAATTCGAGTAATGTTGAACGCTTGTGTGGCGGCGGGGTTTGAGGAAGACCTCCTCCTGCGGCCCCTAAACTAGAATCGTCGACTGACATTCTTCGTCCTGGCAGAGTCGGTAGTTGTAACGTGGGCTGGACTTGTATGGCGGACTGGACCGGGGGAGCTGTTAAGGGCACCCCGGTGTCTGAAGGAGCAGGAAGTGCCTGATTTACAGGGACTGGCGGAGCGCGAACAGGATTTGCATATTCTGGGACTGTGTCGTCCAAGTAGGACGAAATAAAAATATCAGCTGCGGTCGGTTTGTGACGTAGCTTGGTCGGAACTAATGGTGGCGGGAGATTACTAGATGCCTCTGGGGTCGCTTTTGGCAAACCTTCTGCAAGGAGAGGATACATACCCTTAATGAGGGCATGCCTCTGTCTGTCTGACTGTTCGGCTTTGACTTGTTCACCTATCTCGATTAATTCTCTTTCTTGGGCTCGTTCTTGGGATTCTCTACTTAACTCTGACTTTCTGACTTCCTTTTCAGTTCTTCTATGCGCTTCTTTAGGCCATAACTCGATGGCATCTTTCTGTGACTGTCTGGCTTTCTTTTTCCATAATGCTTCTTCTACTCGCATGATACATTCGGCATCCCATGTACCCGATACGGGCCATCTATACTTTTCTTCTAACTGTTTGGTATACTCTACCCATAAATCTAGATACAATATGGCGCTTATGCCATGTTTCTGATACATAAAATGACCTGGACTGTCCCTAGGTGGGACAGGAACCGCTTCCTCTAACAAACCCTTTCTAGTTTTTAACTGACGTAACTTGGAAAATATAGGCATGACTGAACTGTAATCTGGACACAATACAATACACAATAAAAACACGAAATCACATCGCACTCATACCACAACAGTAAAATACATGAAGAACATTATAAATAACAGTTCGAACAGAATATTACCTGGAATACTGAGAACAGAAATAGAACAGAATTTCTCGAGAACGGAACAGACTAGAATTACTGGATGCACTGCTGTAACAGTACGGAACATACCGGTCCCATAAAGGGACGCATCATGACCCGTATCCACCTAGGTGAACACTTCGTTTGTGAGTCTGGGCACCACCAACCCACGGACCAGGAGTCAATTTAGATTGGTCCTGTCTAGATACTACCCCAGCAATGGTACTCACCGGGCAGCACGGAACGGAAGGCCTCGGACTGGACTGGACGACGGACGACGAACTTCGGACTTCAGTTACAGGTGGGCCTCCGGATACCTCGGACCTTGGACTCTCGGCTTGGGCTCTGGTCGGGACTCGCCGCGTTCCTCCACCGTCTCGTTCGGATGCTGGACCGCCTCCTCCGTCTCCTCCGTGGGCCTGAGGGATACTTGAGCAGAAATATCTGCCACTGCGCAGAAGAGTTCCGTCACGACTGCAGAGGGTCAGGGGGTCGGCGTGGCTTCACCGACGCGTGGGGAAAGGGCAAGTCCCTGTTCGGGCGCCATTATGTGGTAAATAAATAAATAATACCCTATTTTTGACTAAGCATATAGCATAACAGATAGCTCAATAAATAAGAGTCAAGATTCGAGGTAGTAGGAGTTTCTGCAGGTTTATTACAGCATAAGGACAGGATCAGGACAACCTGCATAGGAACAGAGTGAGAGTGACAGGGCCCAGCAGGACAACTGGGGCCCAGCAGCTGCCGGGGCTTGATCTGGGATGAGCGCGCTAACTTTTAATAACAATACATCAACTTATATACATAGCGCAAACACATAGCATTACATTGCAGTAGGCGTAACAGTGGGTGGAGCAGAAGGCGTGACGCGTAACAGTCGCGAGAGATAACAGTAAAAGTAGGTGTAACTGGGAGTATACTTAGACATGTGATGCAAACGTAACAGAATATGTCATGAATGGGCGGAAACATAGGAGGGGGCTACCTAAGGAGCCGGGACCTCTAACCTAATGGTGCGCGAAAACTGGCAATGACGTATTACTAGGAGAAGCTGGGGGCTACGAACTCTGTGCTAGGAGCACACTAGGAAACGTGGCAACATAACTTTACATAGGCCTGATATTCGTAGTATTCACGAGGACTGGAAAATGACATATCAGAGGTGGACACAACTGGAATTGCGTCATTAATCGGACATGGGGAATAACATATGCATATTGGTCATGCACACATAACATATGATGGATGAGGCGTAGGGACACAGAACATGGCAAAATTTACTTTTCCACATAACGCTCCCAGCTAGAGTCCCCAGGGTAGAGGCTAGAGGCGATTTCCATCTGCCAGGGCACAGACCGGGGGACTGCGAGGACCAGCATTCCTCACGTAGCTCAGCTGGTTCCTCTTCCCCCGGCGGCCACGCCCACGCCCACCGCCTACACGTATATACTTGACACTACCCTTACCGCGACGTGGGACGCGCGCGGGGCAGAGCGCTGGGCGAAGACCGGGCAAAGAGCGGGCCGTTTGAGGCCGTTCGAGAGCGTGAGAGACCGGTCCGGGCCCTCGCTCTAAGTTCTATCACTGTAGGTACCCATCAAAATTACCTCTGCGAAGCTAATTACCCTTTATACCATCAACCAAGTTCTAGTATCTTTTAATCTTTGAAAATGAACACGAGGGGTAGAAAACTAAAAAAACTCAAAAAGACTGGGGTAGGAGAACAGCTGTTAGGACCAATGGATCATTTTATTACCAAAGCAAACACATTCATTGATCAAAGTATTAGCCTGATCGAGGGTAGAGTATCAACTGAGCTTACCATTGCAAGGCGATCCTCAATGGGTTTACTAGCAAGAGCAAGAACCCCAGAACCACAGAGCGCCCTAACCCAATCCTCAGTAGGCAACAACAGGCTTAGTTTCCCAAATGTTGTAGATCTTTCAGCCTCCCAACTTTCTGTAACATTTTCAGACGCTGAGTTAGAGAAAACGCCTGAAATTTTCCCTGACCACACCCCTGAAGAAGTACGGCAAGCAAGAGGGAGGAGGGAGGGAGCTATTAAGAAAAGGAAAGATAAGGAAAAGGCAGATAAAACTGTAAATAAAGAAGTGGTTGATCAGATAGATCTAATCGTCACTACAAATTCGGTAGATCCATCTCACCAAATAGCTGATCCAGCTAACAGCTTTGTAACGATTCACCACCCACCACAGAATATCCCAGATACCATCACCCCAGAATCCCCTCTCTCTCCAATAACCAACACAGAAAAGGATACATCAGGGTTGGTAAATGAAATAGCTTCCCTATTAAATTCCTTCCTCCGTCCAATAGAAGCTAGACTGTTTAACATCGAGTCGCAACTGACTAAACTTGTTAATTGTTCAAAGCCAAAATTCACTCAGGGTCCGAAAAAAACAGGGACAAATAACTCGATAACTTTACTCACACAAAAGAAAGTTACAACTTCAGCCTGCCCGTCCCCTAAACAACAACCTGCAGTTAAGGTTCCTATAGCCGTAAAAGCTTCCACAGTACCGAAACCCCCCCCTAAAGCTCTTACCATTACCCCCCAGACTAACACGGCACTAAAAACACCTACATCAAACACGCCAGCTATAAAAACATCGGCCCCAAAATCTCCTGCCAGCAAAAAAAACAAATCCTCCAGCAAATAAAGGAGGCTTGAGAGGGACTACTGACAGCAGGTTCCCCCTAAACATGCCACCTGAGGCATGCCCATACGTGGTAGTGATGACAGGGGTACCAGAACTAACGGGGGAGGGGGCGGAGCCGAACTGGTCCCTAAAAAATAAGGTTCAATATTGGTTGAACACAAACCGACCCATTCCGCCAAATTGGTTAAGTAGGATAACATCAGTATGTAGGACCCCGTGGGTGGGACATAGGAAAAAAACTATACAGGGAGATTGTATCGTGATCACCTTTGAGGACCCAAGCGTAGCTAAATACATTTGCTCTTGGGAACACCACAATACAAGTGGTGGGATTGATACAAGGCCCCTTTCCTTTTTTTATCCAAAAAGACATTACAACAACTACTCCCAAGAATCTGATAATATCTGGCATAAAGCAGTACCACAACCATGGGAACTAGACCTCGCGGGGCCTAAAATGCCCCAAAGAGATAGTGATTACGATAACTTTTGGTGGTCAGCAAACCCAAATTACCAACACTTTGAGGGCCAGTGGCAGACCGTGGGACCACAGAATAGAGGTAGAGACTGGGAACATTGGGGCAGATCCCGATATCGACCACACAGACCTACCTATAGAGATACTCCACACTCGGAAAACTGGCCGGGTATACCGACCATGAATCGGTTTAGTAGCCTGGAAATGGTCGACTGACCACTAGTCGAAATTCCATCTCCCGTGCAGACTGCCCCTGTCCCAGCCCCAGATCTACCAGAGAATAAGCCAGAAGACCCACAAAAGAATATATTATGGCTTTCCGTCATCTTCTGGAATATTGCAGGCCTCCGACTGAAAATAGAGGATGGTTCTGCTGCTCACTTCCTTGAGGAAGGCAAAGTAATATGTCTACAGGAGACATGGGCCATGAAGGCCCTACACCTTGTGGGCTATAAGACATACTTTTCCCCAGCCGTCCCAAGTAATGCAGGTAGACCTAGAGGGGGCCTGGTAACCTACATAGCTAATACAATAACAGACCTAAAGATACTAGAGGTAGAATCTCTTACAAACTTCCAACTGTTTTGTCTCACGCTAGGGAACAAATATACTATCATCCTAATAAATCTTTATAACAACCTAGAGGATCATCAATTTCTCAATATTATTTTTACAATCCAAGGAAAAATTGCCCATGTTAGACACCTATATGAGAAAAAGGGTAATGTCCATATAGTATGGGGAGGGGATTTCAATTTACACCCCTGCCCGTCATCGGGCAACCAGAACTGTGGAATGGTGGATGAAGATGAGAACCCTCTCATACACTTCCTCCATTCACGAACGGGGTTAGCAATGAATAACCTCCTCTCAGACTTGGAACTAACAATAATAAACCCAATAGAACCAATTAAGAACCTATTAGAACCCACATATCGAGGGAGGGGGCATGAGACTACAGTCGATTATATAGTCTTGACAGACGACCTGAGACACTTAACTAGGGATTTTAAAATCATGGAAAATACCTTAAGCGACCACTCCGCTCTCAGGCTGGACCTTCAGCTGAATCACTCAGAATCTCACATAACAACAATAGCAAATACTCTATCCCAAAATAGGCTTGAACTGGGCAAAAGAAATGGATACACTATAAAATGGGAAAAAGTGGATCCCAACAAATTGACTAGCACACTAATAAAGACTGTTTACAATAATATAATGATATGCTTAGATCCATTAGCAGATGATGATATAATTCTGAAAAATTTTAAATTAATTTTAGATCAAGTAAAAATACTGTTGACCAGAATTCCTAGACAAAATAATTCAAGTACTACAGGTTGGTTTAACCAAGATTGCACCAAGGCACAAACCAATCTAAGAAAGGCGCTCGGGAAACTGATCAGAGATCAACTAGAGATACAACACCTCAGACTAGAGTATAATAAGGCCAGGAAGTTGAGGAAAAAAGAGCTGAAAGTGTCTTTATGGAATGCTCTTCATAAAAGTGCACTCATGAAAGATAGTCAGTCCTTCTGGCGAATTGTGAAGTCCCCTTTGCTATTAGATTCCAAAACACCCCAGATCGATGTTGCTATTGACGAGGAAACCTGGGTAAATCATTTTTCAAAAACTTTCAAACTAACATCTCCAACAGAAGAATTCCATCATACTCTTCTCCCGATAGTATTTCCAATATCGATAACATTCGATCTACAAGACATCGAAGTGGCTCTGCAAATGAGTAAGGGTGGTAAAGCACCTGGACCCGATGGGGTACCAGTAGATCTATTCAAACATCTTCCTGACCTTTGGGCCCCCATACTCACACGAGTATGCACTGCAGCTGCGAAACTGGGATTGATGGAGTCATGGTCAAACTCCATCATGGTACCCATTTTTAAAAAAGGGGATCGCCAGGACGTGAAATGTTATCGCCCCATTTCACTTTTAGACTCTCTGGGTAAAGTAGTGGGCAGAGTAGTCTTAGAACAACTCCATCAATGGGCTGATGACAAAAACATTCTATCGGATCTGCAATTTGGATTCAGGGAAGGTTGCGGAACTGTGGAACAGGCCCTTAACCTAAGTATGATTGTGTCCAAATACATCCACGCAAAGTCAGGGACAATGTATATGGTATACGTGGATTTGTCTTCCGCGTTTGACTGCGTGTCTCATGCGAAGCTTTGGACCCTTCTAGGAACCATAGGGGTGGACCCCCCCCCCTCTTGGATTTCCTAAGAGAGTTATACGGTGAAGCCTTTGCAAGAGTGCGCTATGGAACAAAAGGAGAGCTCACTGCGCCATTCAGAGTAGAAAGAGGAGTAAGGCAGGGATGTGTCCTAGCCCCCTTCCTCTTCTCCCTGTATACCAACGGACTGGAGGAGATGATGTTGAGAGGGGGGCAGGACCTCCCCAGACTGAAACACCGCCTGAACCCAGCACTACTCTATGCGGATGACGCAGTTATTTTAGCACGCACACCCATTGAGCTCCAGAAATCCCTATCCAAGTATGCTGATTTTATGGGTGCCTTAGATCTACATATAAACGTAAAAAAAACATTTGTTATGGTAGCGGGCGGAGGCCGAAAAGTCACAAAGAACATCTACCTAAAAGACCAAAAAATTGAAAGGACCCCGCAGTACCCTTATTTGGGCATTATGATTGATGAAAGCCTAAACTGGAGGGCTGCTGTTGAAGCCAGGAGACATCTGTTCAAAAGAGCAATTGTAGCATTGATGAACTTTTCACAGCGACTTGGAAAGAGATCACCACCCGAACTGCTAAAGATTTATGCTGCAAAATGCCAAGCTATCGCCCTTTATGGGGTGGGGGTATGGGGACATTCAACCATTTGTTCATTGCAAATAGAAGAAAATACATTTAGTGGATTCCTTTTATCCACCCCAAAATGCCCTTCCATCTATGCTTCTCATATGGAACTGGGAATCCCATATATAGAAGACCTGATAAAGATCCAGCCATTGTTACTCTGGAGACGCATCTGGCTGTCGGATAAAAATTTGCTGACTAAAGACATTTTACAGGACACCATGGCACTGGATTGTGCACACAAAATAGCATGGCTCACCTACATCAGACATTTTTTTTCCGACTTGGGTCTAGAAAAGTATTATTTCACCCCAGAAAAATTAACTGAAATATCAAAGAAAGACCTAAAACAAACAGCGCTGAGCCATTTAGAGTCTCTTAGGCTGACTTTGCTATCGACCAAAATATCTGTGCTCCATGCAAACATGATTCAGCATACCCCGCAAATTCAGCCTTATTTGACATTAGAACTCACTACATATGACAAGATGCTCCTGACAAGGTTCAGATTGAATCTTTTTCACAGACTAGTGGCTTTTCCAGAAAAGAACACTTGGGACGCAAATTTGGTCCTCTGCCCATGTGACGATACGTCCCCCCAGTCATGCATCCATACAATTTTGTTCTGCAAATATTTCCATCCGCACAGAAAGATCTGGCTATTCCCGTTATTAAAATGCTGGGGTTTCAGACAATGTCGCCCCGCCATGCTAGCCCTGCAGATGTTGGACTCTGAACGTACTTGCTATCATGTACTGAATTTTTTAAAGTGCATTATGAGACATAGGAACAATCTCTAAAAAAAAAAAAAAAATCAGATTGAGACCTATCGATTCATTCCTTATTTAAGAAATGTACAGGACTCTGGTCAAATTTACGTCTTAAAATTAATAACTTTTTTTTTTTTTATATGAACATGTATGTATATTGTGGTAACTTTTATGGTTTTGCATTGCTAAAAACCGAATAAAGGAATTTATTATTATTATTACTGGACTGTGCTCCACACACATCAGCAACTTACTGGCATCTATGAGTAGCTTACACACTAAACATTGGACACCCCTGCTGTAGTGAATACATTGTAGACTTGTCTGTGTTGCTTATAGATGTGAATGTGAATTTTTTATATTGCTTCTGTTTTTGAATGCACAGTTCAACATCTTCCATGTTCATACAGAGATTTATCAATATCAGCTTAGAAATCAATGCTGTATAAAATGCCATAAAAAGGAGGTCAATAATGTCTATCCTGCAGCACAAACATTAGAATTCTGAATTTTAGTAGAAATATTTTTCCAAACATTTTTTGTGATATGGATGCCTATCCTATGTTAGAAGCAATATTGATGTGACATTCCGAAGAATGTGCAACTCTCTGGTGCAGCTTCCTGGCAGGAGGTGAAGACAGCATTGTCCAAGGCAGACCAGGCACAATCAGGTGTGAAGAAAATCTCCTCCCCCTACTCTGAGTGCAGCCCAAGTCTATTTCAATGAGTCCTGTGTCCGTGATTAAACATACTATCAAATTAAAAGAAAGGAATTACAGAAGTAAACTGCAAGGCTCAACCAAGATTTCTAAGCACATTAAATACATGAACATTTATAATTTAAGTGTCATTAGTAACAATAGAGACCCTGGGTGCATCTGACCAACCTTTTCTACTAGCCTAATGTTACCTCATTTATTCTGCTCTAATTTGGTTTGTTGCTTGAACATGAAATACCTTGAAAAAACAAGAGACAAGAGGCATTTGGCAAAACAGGAACAGTTCATTTAATTAAACAGTGCGTCTGGGGAAACAGTTAAAGGTGCAGAGTCTGAGGATTGTCTCAATTTAAAATTGGTCTGACATAATAGACTTTTATACAGTTAATTGGGTGCAGTAAAATGGTTCATCAAGCCTTTTAATGGAAAGGAAGGCTGCCCGCTCTGTTTGGAACCATAAATTAATGTTTTGGATGAAGAATCCAGTGGGCCTCGACCATGCGTGGACACAATGTGGCCAGTACATAACATGTCCAGATGTCCGGCATGGGGAGCTCATGATCACTGTGTGTACTGTGTGTGCTGTGGTCCGATTGGCTGAGAATTCCTAACTTTATGTGACATCTCACCTTAGGGTGATTTGGAAAAGCACACACCCTTCCAGCTATGTGTGTATATTGGGGCCAATCGGACCTTTGTGGTGTTGCTGTTCATATCTACGGGATTGGACTGGGATTTCCTGTTTGTGTAGTTGTCTGCTGGCTATGTGCTACCCCTCCCCTCCTGTGACCTGTCAATCTGTGACCTTGGGCCTCGGTCTCCGGGCCTACCTAACTAAGGGGCAGATTTATGATGACTGGCGCATCCCCAGGGATGCGCCAGTCATCCTGCGCCGCTGCTCCGCCACCCATGGTGCGCCGCATTTACAATGCGGCGCACCATGGGGCAAAAACGGCACAGATGCGTCACGCATCTGTGCCGTAAAGGTGGCGCATTGCTGGAGCTGCGTCGCAAGCGCGATGCAGCTCCAGCAAGGCTCGGGGGTGCCCCATCTCCACAATGCTGCGTCAAGACCTACGCCTGCTTCAAGCAGGCGCAGGGTTTTGGCGCAGCATTGTCCTGAAAGTGACTGAGTGAAATCTTATAGATTTCACTCAGCCACTTTTGCGAGACGCACCTGCCCTGGAACGCCCACCCTGCGCCGGAACGCTCACATGTGGCGCAGGGCTTTACAACGTGACGCATCTGCCTAGATGCGTCACGTTGTAAATAGGGTGCATTGTTTGTGCCGCCGTTGCGTCAAATAAAGTGACGCACCGGCGGCGCAAGGCCTTCATAAATCTGCCCCTAAATGTTTCTGAGTCCGGGTTGACCTGGAGTTCACAATTGGCAAATTGGTTAATAAAGTGCAAATTCGATTGTGTACGTGAATGTATCGTTAGTCACATTGACTTGTTCAATATTAACAGGTTCATCTTGCAATTATTTGCAGAGAGCTTACTCCAAAGTGTCAGTGTTCCTTACTGAGGCAGATCTGACCATGGTATAAATGGGTCACATTGCGACAGAGAGATACAACACTGACCTAGCAGTGATCTAGCAGAGTGCTGCTGTACAATGTGTAGGATTGTCCAGTGGAACATGTAATTTTCTTCTCCAAAGTATAGTGCTTTCCAATACCCCCTTGGTGCAGGTGTTGCTGTATTGTAGAGAAATAAAGAAATTGCAGCCTCGTTCTCGCTTTACGTTCTATTTGCTATAGATGGTAAGCAGTCAGTTATGGTATAACAATACCAAAGTATTGACTACAACCCTCTTTTTTCTTCTGTGAGGAAACTGAATATTAAGCAGGAGTTATCTGCATGTAAGATCTATATTTTCTGCTCAGTACATTCTCAGTCAGGTGATAACATGAAAGCAATATTAACCTAAAATTGAACCTGTAAAAAACTGTGTTTGCATTTTATTTACATAGAATACGCTATTTTAGCATAAATCTGCAACTAATACACAATACATTTGTGAGGCTGCTAATGCTCTAGTCGGAGGAATGTTAATTGTTACTCTAGCAGATCCACACTGGAACATAATGAAATGTACCATTTGTCCACAAGGGTTGTTGGCCTTTAACTCCTACTTCGATGAGGTACTTAAAAGCTATATTTGGTGCCCCTGTCTGAAAAACACTCTTCAATGAGGGCATGCACTGCCCCATTATATTAAGGTTAGTACTCAACCTGGTAAAATGAACCAATTGCTTATCATTCACTCCACGGTTCCCTGATTCTGAACCAGCTATTACAATAGCGCGGCAACCCTTGGACACTCTTAAAAACAACATAATCCTGAACACAGCCTCCGGTATTGGCAATCACAGGTTCTGCCTCTCATCCATTGCTAAGAACTTGCAGGGTGGCACCAACCTCGGCAAATGCACATCAACTGATTGCGCTGCTCTGGTGATGCATGGTGAGGACACAACGGTGAGTCTGAAATATCGTTTAAATTCAGAAAGGCAGTATGTGGAATAATATTCCTGTAGTATTGCTTCATGTATTTACACATGCAGTTCAGAAAGCTACAGGCATACATTTATAGTTACGCAGACAGAATCTCTTATGTGCACAATTCTCTACTGAGAGTACATAGAATTACGCTCAAGATGTTCTTCATTTAAGGTCTATATGTGGTAGTAGCAAGGGGTGCTCACTGAAAAATGTAGATAATCTACCACAAAGTGGGAGGAGCAAATGTAAAGTTAAAGAGAGGCACATGGAGGTAAAGGCAAATACAAAAAGAAATCAAATGGGTAAGTCAGTTGCAATCACTAAAGCTACACCCACATCTCCTCCTGTAGTACTACAGCCCAGACAGGCTAAAATATATGATTGGCAAGCTATACACCACAGATGCCCATTCACATGTACAGCAAAGACATCAACCATAACTCATCGGAGGGAGGGAAAATACCGACACCTAATGAACATTTTAAAAGGGTAAAGAAAATTCACTTTTATTCAAGCAATCAATCAATCACAAAACTTATTTCGTTCTTTTAAAACAGATCATAAAAGAACACATTCATCAAATATAGTAAAAAGCAACTTATAAAACCATGTAAACATTCATGAGCTTAGAAGGTTTAAAACAATTTAATCAAATTAACCCCACACATAATAAAGATAATATCATAATACTATTTAATAAAGCAGGTAAAATCCTAATGAGCTGTTAGTAGCTCTTAGGTCCATGGTATGTGAGTGAGCCCAATTTTATCCTAATTACAGCGATTGAAGACAACAGCCCCCAGCTTTTCCTTTTTCTCATACAGGCCCACAGAAATGTAGCTAGAGAAGAGCAAACAAACGGATCAGGGAGAGCCTTTAGGAAATACAGAGTCACCCTGCATTGTTTGAATTTATGGGGCCTTAAAGTTAGAAAAAGAAATGCTTTTCTTTCATTAAGATAGTACTTGCAGAATAATATTAAATGTAGATCAGACTGAGGAGTGTGAATATTGCATGGGCAGGGAGATAAATCTAAATTTTTTTGTTTCCTCTCTGAGTACCCTAGCCTCAGTGGAATAAGATCCAGTCGAAAATGCAATGGAATGAATCTATGCTGTGCAATTGTGATGTAAGAGACGTACGAAAAACCTTCCCCTGGTCTTGGTGGAATAAGGTCATATGCAAGGGAGGATTTTAGGAGGTGATTTTTTTTCCCCGCCGGGCATAATTAGCTCTCTGCATAAATAATTCAGTTATGTTATGTTTCGAAACCCTCCTACAGGAGTCGGGATCCTGAAATAATTCACCCTGCCCCAATGCTGGCAATTCTGCCGTATCTGATAGCCAGCCAATCCTCTAATAGTGATCCAATTTCCGACAGTCCTCAATGATACATTGCGTTAAATTGACGGTGGACCTACATCAGATTGAAAGCCATAAGAGGATTAGGGCCAGTCTTATTGAATCTATCAAATAGGGTAGCCCCAATTCTAAATGTAAAATGTAATTTGAAAATGAGTGTGGTACCGATACCTGATTTAAAAAAAAGCTATCTTCTAATTTCTGAAGTTGGTCTGCATTTGCCAACCCCCAGACTCCTTCCCCATAGGTTGTTGCAGCCTTAGTTTTTGCACAGTAGATGTTTTTAATCGTCTCCAGGTGGCTGGCTCCTAGCTTCTTAGCAAAGCTCCTAATAGCTTAGAGGCTCCTTTCCATACCTTGTGCTCTTGCCGCCATCAAGTTTGTCCAAGTGTGTTTTTTATCAAAAAGGTCTCCCAAGTATGGTAAGGAATCTACCACCTCAATTTTTTTCAAGGCCAGATGAAAATAGCGGTGGTTCTCTCCTCTACCCGCTCCAGCTATGATTATAAAAGATTTAGATGTATTTACTCTCAACTCTAATGAGGCCATAAATGACGTATAAAATGTTATAAGGGATTGTAAAGCACCCCTGTTCTAGCCATTAATACAGCATAATCAGCGAACGCCAATATCGAAAGAGGAGTGTGATCAAATGCAGGCACATCCAAAGGTGAGGTGGTCAGGGCGGCCTCCACCCAGTTTGTGTAAATCGAAAAAAGAATTGGGGAGAGGACACGTCCCTGCCTTACTCCCTTCTCGATCTTGAAAGAATGTGTGCATTCCCCATTCATGCCATATTGTACACAGGCAGGGGCTTTGGCGTATAACTGGCAAATGAAGCGGATTATCAGGGGATCAATCCCCATCCCCTCCATCATGGGCCACAACTGTTGATGGGAGACACAGTTGAAAGCCGCCGTCAAGTCCATGAAGGCCATTTCAATCTTCCTACCTTTTGCCTTGGTGTATTTACCTAGGCATGATGAGAGATTTAGGCATTGGTCTACTGTCCCCCTTCCCCTCTGGAAACCATATTGCGCCTGTATCAAGATGCTATGTTCTTCGGCCCAAACCTCCAGTCTGGCTAATAAAAGCCATCCCATAAGCTTGGCGGTGGTGTCCAGAAGGGAGATAGGGTGGTAGTTCTTTGGGGACCCCCATCTCCTTTTTTGTATATAGGCACTATTACACTCTGTTTCCAGAATGATGGAGGTCCCCCTACCACAATGGTGTTAAATACATTTGTTAGTAGGGAAACTCACATATCATAATTCTCCTGGAAAAGGACAATTGGCACCCTGTCAGGGCTGAAGCCTTTCCTGGGGCACAAGCCTCCAGCCCAATACTGACCTCACATAATGAGAAGCTCAGTTTGCCATGGTATAAGGGGTCTGGCTCGGGGAGCAGGAATAGTATGGAGGTGCTGAAACCAAAGATGTATTCAAAGTGTCCCACCCATGCTTCCTCATCTACATGTGTATTCAGGGTCCTTGGAATCTTTAAAATAAGAGGCATTTACAACTTTCCAAAAATCCATGCTACTACCTGTGACAGCTGCTTGTTAGAGATCTTCCCAGGCCTTCTCCCTAAGAGCCTTCTCTATTCTTGTTCTTGCTTGCTTATAGTCATTACTTAGTACTCGTATCATGATGGGATCTCTAGGGTGTATTTTTAAAGCATTGATGAGGGCTCTTTTAGCTGTAGAGCATAATGAGTCAAACCATCCGGTGGTAGAGATAGTGTTTGGCGACTTCGAACGAATAAGAGCCTCTTCAATTTCATCAAAAGAGCTCTAAACTGGGTGACTAGGAATGAAGGGGAAGACCCCTCCTCCAGACAATATATGATTTCTTCCCTAGCTTGAGCTAATGTTTCGGGAACCAGATTCAATTTCTGTGCCTGTGTTATCACTATCTGTTGATGTTCTTTCGCCTTACACAGGATACTTAAGTGGGTAAGTAAGATAGCATGATCGCTGTGACAAGAAAATAGGTTTCCTATGTGGGTCACTTTCCCATTTAGCGTGGCGGAAGCTAGGAGGAATTCAATCGTGGACTCTTGATTTCCCCTCCTGAATGTTATCCCTATCTGGCCTGCTTTTATATCATTAATTATTCCCAGATTCCACTTATGTAGAAGTCTTTTTAATGTGTCGCCATATTCGTTATGCGTGAAATGTGGAAGAGGGTTACCATTAGGGTCATCTAAGCCTCACACCATAGCCTAGCTACACTTACAAAGATGCATGTTAAAATCATCCACCCAAATGATGTTAACAAGGCCCCTATTTATGTTTGCAATGGTTTTAATGTAGCTCATTAGCTAGTTCTTCTGCCACTGACTTCATGTTTCTCCCAAATTAATTGTTATAGTAGTTGATTACGAGACAGATCTCTTCTTTCCTATGCTCAAGTTGGAGGAGCTGGAAGTGGCGATTTGAAGAGCCACCATGCCTTACTTGTAGGGGTATAGTGTTAGAGGTTAAAATTATTAGTCCCCCCCCTTCGCTCTACCTGACAATGAAGGTACTGCATGTGTGTGGAAAGTACGGAACCCTGGGAGGAATACTGGTTCCTTGGCCCACATTTCCTTGAAGCATATAATCTCAAGTGACTGCCGAAAGTTATGACAATGGGCATTTCCTATCTTGGAGGCTATTCCTGCCACCTTCCAGGATGCTAAACTAGACCTGTTTTTGTCTACGGCATTCGATGGTGGTATAATCAAGGGAGTCTCCTACAAACTGGGCACTAGAGTAACTTATGTAGATGACCTCCCTACAGATAATGGGATTGGGCGGATCTCCTGCAAACTAGGCACGGGGTAGATGGTGTTATTGCCCTTCCTACTAATGAGGGGGCTGTCGGCAATAGTCAATTGCGAGATTCCAAATCTGAGAGGGCTGTGAATCTACTATACAACCTTATATCCAAATTAATGTTAAAACCCTCCATATATCTCAGGAAGGGTTGTCCTGGCATTCTCCTGACCCTAAGGCCCATACCTGACATTGGACACTGCTTATAAAAATGCTCCAGTGGTAAAGAAACAATCTGCAAGCTCTTGGGAGAGAATCTATGAAGATTGTCAAGGAAAAAGTGTCCCGTAAAGGTATTTTTGAAATTTATCACCAAGCATTCACCAGTTATGGCTTTGCTTGAGCTGCCCACCCACTCCACTCTCCTGGCCATGATAATTTTGTTGGCCAGTTGGTGGTTCCTCAATCCTGAGTTCTTAACGTTGTTTGATAGCCAGTGGAGACATTTATCCATTAGCTGTATCATGAATTAATTCTGATTTTCCCGAAGAGGAGGAACTTTCACCATAACCAGTACCAGGGGGAAGGCAGCTGGTGGAAGATGAAACACTAATTATCTGCAGCTGCAGCACAGTTCTCTCGTGTTCCTGCTGGCTGAACGACCACTCTCGTTTCCTCCTGGACTGATGGATCCTGCTGAAATACATCCCTTGCACCCATTCCTTGGATATTTGGAACCTCCGGGTGTGCATTAGAGTTGGCGGTGCCAGTTGGAGACTGGCCTAAGACCCTAGTAGCAGAGGTGGATGGAATAATTGGGGTCGGTAGAGGGGACGGTCCCAGGTCCTCATTTAAGTGAACTAGAGTTTTCTTCATTCGTGCACTTACAGGAGGATCTCTTGGGGGCTTAGTTCAGGATAAGACCAAAAGATTCTGCGTCTCTAATCCAGCTAGTCTCTGTTCAATTTGTGTCAGTTTGGTTAGAATGGGCTGAATACAATAGTTATTCTTACTCACTTCTACCCTTAATGTGTAGTCCAGACCTGCATGTATCAGTAAAATATTTGCAGTTGACGGCAGCGCTGGTATTATAGAATTCGCTGTGACCGCCCTGGTTTGTGGGCCTTTGGGGTTGGAACACAAGTAGGTTTGGATTGTTTTGGCTTCGGAATTCCACCCGTCTGTGATGCTTTGCTGGGGGGTTGCATAGGGTCCTTTGGAGATGTATTGGGGGGTGAGGATTCCAGCTCCCTCCTCATTGTAACCGGACGGACTAGGAGGGTTGGGGAGTGTCCACGTTGACCCGGTGGAAGGCAGCATGATATTATCAATGGTGGTGACTGAGTGTGAGGAGGAGGCTTGTTTGCACTCTCTATAGGGGACCCCAAAGAGAAAATAAGGGGTTCCATTGATAAGAGCCTTTCAGTTAGTTCAATTTCATGAGAAAGGACACTTGCAGCTCTGGACAAAAATGCATCCTCCGCTGTTACCGTCCCTCTGCCCGTTTTTATGCAAGGCCCTTTTATTTTACCATATCTGCAGTACTGAAGAACAAACAGAAAGCAACAGTACCTTGAATGAGGTGCAGACGTTAAGGGGGGCCCAGCCCAGCCTCCTCCGGGCTCCGGAGGAGGCTGGGCTGGGCCCTCCTTAACGTCTCCGGAAACAGGAAGCAGGAACTGGTGGCTGGGGGAGATTGGAAATGTAGTACGCTCCCCCAGCGATGCCTTTCAGTGCCCAGCTATGTCTACAATGTCAATGCGGGGAATATGTGGGTCTCCTCTTGCTCCCTCTCAACATGGCAACAGGCAGGGAACAAACAGGCAACCAAGCGAGTACAAGGACTCTGGTGCGTGAAGTGCCTTTACAGCGTGGAGACAGGAAGCAGGAACCAGTGGCTGGGGGGAGATAAGAAATGTTGTCCACTCCCCCATGATGCCTCTCGTTGTCCGGCTGTCTCCACAAGGTCAATGCGGGAAATATGTGGGTCTCCCCTCACTCCCCCTCATTACGTCAACAGGCAGAGTACAAACAGGCAGCCAAGCGTGTACAAGGACTAGGGTGCGCAACACGCCTTTACAGTGTGGAGGGCGGAAACAGGAAGCAGGAACCGGTGGCTGGGGGAGATGGGAAATGTAGACCGCTCCCCTACCGGTGCCTGTCGGTGCCCGGCTGTCTCCACAAGGTCAATGCGGGAAATATGTGGGTCTCCCCTCGCTCCCCTCAGTACGTCAACAGGCAGCCAAGCAAGTACACTTTAATTCATACTTTTAAGATACCCTTATATATCCCTTTGTAAAGAATTAAAAAAAGCTTTTTAAAAATATATATATTTAAAATAGTCATATCACGTTGAACACATGGAGGGAGACAACCACACAAATCACATTGTAAAAATGTAAACACATTAGATGAACATAGTTTGAAAATTGCAAATGTATAAATTGTTACATATAAAAAACAGACAGCTCATCTCACATGTAACAATGCAAACACTGAAAGATATATCAGAAATATTGTTCGTCCAAAAACACACACGGAAATATGCACGCAAACAACACTATTCTTGCCAATGTCTGGCAGATGGCAGAGTCCAGTATGTCCAAACTGAGCTGGCATGGTGTGGAAAATAACGATGAATTGGGATTCGGCCCAAGTGATTACCAGTGGCTGAGATTAATGCAAGCAATACATCCATCCCTGTTTTGTATACTTTTTTGGGTCACCCTAAGTGGTACAGTTATGCCCAGATGTAGGTCCCGCACACACTGTGTCACTGGCACCAAGCTGTAGCTGGCTGATGAGCTCATAAACAGGGCAAAACCAGTCCTGGGTTGCTTGTATTCCATTTTCGGGAGGACCTGACTTGCAGTTCAGGCTGTATGGTTCCTATTGAGGCAGGGTCAAGGCTGATTTGCATACAAACTTAGGGGACATGGTGTGCAAAACACTCATGGATTAGGATGCACCTGGGTGATTACCAGTGGCTGAGATTAATTCAAGCATTACATCCATTACTGTTTTGCATACTTATAGAATCCAGTACGTGTTTATGTGCTTTCACTTATAGCGATTATCTTTGTTATTTTCATTCAGATGTTGCCATTTTCCCTGTCCTTTTCAATTCATAATTATGTTTGGCAAAGATGGAAATCTCTGCCCTAGCTTTTAGAAATACATTTGGGTCAATTACACCTAAAATGTACGTGTTAAGATGCTAGTAGTTACTTTATAGTCTTATTTAGGTCACTTTGTTTTATTCTTTTTTACAGTCAATCAAGAGCCAAGATGCACCGGGGTGATAAATGTACTTGATAAGTATTTAAATAAATAAAATGCAAAGGGTGGGACAACTATGCGTAGTAATAGGTGCACATCACCAGCACCTGTTTGTGAATTCCATCTAGGCAGAGATTTACACCCAGGTGTAGAATTAAATGTCCATGTACGGAGATCTTTCAACTTAGATCGACCTTTCTGAAGAGCTTCCCTTGAGTTCATCTTGAGAAATCACTTGCAATATCTGTCCACTTGTAAACGTATAACAGGAACCTTCCTCATCTCAACTGTACCTCTCTCTTAATTCTTTGTTTCTAGTTTTATTTTCAAGTGTCATCTTCCAACTTTCTGAAGCGCATCCTCCCCACACTCTTTTCAGCTCCCTCTCACAAGCCATTGAAAGCTACTCTAGCGGTGCCAATGTTTTTATCATATCCAGAGCCCAGTCTGCATAAACTACCAACTGCAACACCTTGTCCTAACTAGAATCACATGTAGAGAACTAGAGTAATTTTTAAAGCTGCCTTTGAGTCAAACTTTTCGGGCATTGGCAATTGGTATAAGTTACTACAACAGGAGAAGAATAAGAACCTTATTGAAATAATGCTCCCACAAATTGCCCAGGAAACTAACTGTTGGTTCAGTAGACAGGAATGGCTACAAGTCTGTGAGTTTGGCCACAGGGCATTGAGAGTAGCCAATTTTCAACGAATGTCCTTCCTTTCTAGATGGGTGGCCTACTACACTCCCTCCTTGTTCCATAAATGGTTTCCTATGTTACCGAATGATATTTTTAGGTGTAATCTGCCATAGGCAGGGGATTGGACGCATATATTTTTCACTTGTCCGAGATTACAATACTTTTGGGTAGAGATTTTTAGGTTTATTAGTAAATGTGTGTCAACAGATATCCTTCCGTGTGCATCGTTGGCGCTATTCGGTTTCTCTTATGTAGTTGATCAGCTCTCATTATATTGTTCGTTTCCCTAGCCATAGCAGTAGCCAGATCTTTAATTTTACAGAATTGGAGATCCCAGAATTCCTACAATGGCCCAGTGGCTACACAAGATGGCGAGGACTTACAAATTTGAGGAGCCCTACGCGAAGTGGATAGGGGCGGTGCAGAGATTTGGGATGACATGGGAGGACTATGTCGCAACCATGCACATAAATGATACTATGTGACTTATCTATGGGGAATCTCCAGGCCAAGACAATAATCATACAGATCATCAAGCTAGGGGTCATATATTATTACAAATTTGGGGCCTCATTTATGAGAAGTGACGCATCTCTGCGTGAAATCAGCGATGTATCACTTCTCAGTGCACCCTCCATGTGACATGATTGATGTCTCATATTTACTGTATGAAGCATCATGTCGCAAGGAGTTACAGATACGTCAGTATTTCTGACGTATCTCTATGGTGCAAAAGTGACGCAACTCCCTCAATGTGTCCTTTCACATGGGGCAAGCCCCATGTGAAAGGGCCAATGTCAGTCTTACGCCTGCTGTGAGGCAGTCGTAAGAAATTGACGCATTTGCATCCTAGAAGTGGCGCAGTGAAATCTTTTAGATTTCACTTCGTCACTTCTATGACCAATTCCTGCGTCAGAATGCCCCCCCTGCATACATTATACTTGGTGCAGGTAAAATGTAGCGCAAGGGTTTACAAAGTAGGATACGAATTTGAGCACTTGTGCGCTGAAGGACCTACATGCTGCAACGCTTCTCTGCAGCTAGCGCTTCGCACTTTTTAAATTGCCCGTTTGGTATTTGTGTTTTATTTTACTTTTCTTAAACCCTGATTTTACTAGGGTCTTGTTCGCCCGATACCTGCACCTTAAAAGCTATTCCACCGCTGCTTAGCGGGTCCGGGTCTGTGGGATCTCCCTTTCGTTTCTAGCGCCGCCATCTTGGGTGTGCTTGCGCCGTTGTGGAGGCGCCTGTCGAGCGCTCTAGTGGTGCGGCCAGCTCACGGTCACCCTATTTAAGATCAGTCCTCTAGGGGGTCAGCTAGGATACGAATTTGAGCACTTGTGCGCTGAAGGACCTACACGCTGCAACGCTTCTCTGCAGCTAGCGCTTCGCGCTTTTTAAATTGCCCGTTTGGTATTTGTGTTTTATTTTACTTTTCTTAAACCCTGATTTTACTAGGGTCTTGTTCGCCCCTTACCTGCACCTTAAAAGCTATTCCACCGCTGCTTAGCGGGTCCGGGTCTGTGGGATCTCCCTTTCGTTTCTAGCGCCGCCATCTCCGGTGTGCTTGCGCCGTTGTGGAGGCGCCTGTCGAGCGCTCTAGTGGTGCGGCCAGCTCACGGTCACCCTATTTAAGATCAGTCCTCTAGGGGGTCAGCTAGGATACAAATTTGAGCACTTGTGCGCTGAAGGACCTACACGCTGCAACGCTTCTCTGCAGCTAGCGCTTCACGCTTTTTAAATTGCCCGTTTGGTATTTGTGTTTTATTTTACTTTTCTTAAACCCTGATTTTACTATGGTCTTGTTCGCCCCTTACCTGCACCTTAAAAGCTATTCCACCGCTGCTTAGCGGGTCTGGGTCTGTGGGATCTCCCTTTCGTTTCTAGCGCCGCCATCTTGGGTGTGCTTGCACCGTTGTGGAGGCACCTGTCGAGCGCTCTAGTGGTGCGGCCAGCTCACGGTCACCCTATTTAAGATCAGTCCTCTAGCGCTCAGTGGTGACGCGCAGCGGTCGCGCCTTCACTGCGCCTGAGTCGCGCTAGACTCCTGCTCGTCTGCGCTCGTCCGTGCTAAGGAGGCATAAGGGCAGGGCCCTATAGCTTGTCTTTGTGCTTTGTACATTACTTTTATCGCAGGCTAGTATGTATTCTAGTGCTGAGCTACGTCACCTTCGCTACAGCATTTTGCCCTGTTCTCAGGCTCTCCTCCACCCGCTTTGCGGCCCCTTTCAATGCCCTGACTGTGCTTTCCATCTTACTCCTCCGGCTCCTATTGTTACTCACAAGACAGTCTCCTTCGAACTTCCTAACATCAAGGAGCCCCCTCAGGTGGTATCTCAGGGATCTCCTGACCTTAAGATTTGTCATCTTAATGTAAGATCTTTAGTCAAGCATCATCTGGATATTTATAACTATCTCATGGAGGAGACTCCTGACATTCTGTTTATGTGAGAAACATGGCTTCATGAAGAGGCTTTGGTCGCAGTCAATCTGGCACTTCCCTCCGAGTATTCGTTTTTTTCTCTCAATCGTAACTCGAGAGGTGGGGGCATTGCGGCTGCCGTTAAGACCTGCTATCCATGTATTTGGAAGGCAATAGATTTGGTTGGTAGCGAATGTGCCTATTTCTCTATCACCATGAGTCATCATTTTACTTTTTCCGGTCTACTCGTTTACCGGCCTCCGGGCCCGGATGCTGCCTTTAGGTCTGCTCTCCCTGATATAGTAGGTTCACTGGCTTTAAAATCTGCCAATTTTAGTGTGGTAGGTGATTTAAATCTTCATTTTGACTCTCCCTGCTCTCCTGCGGTCAGTACTATTCTTGCAGACTTGGAGGCTCTTCAGCTATCTCAATTAGTCAGTTGCCATACTCATGTGGATGGTCATACTCTGGACCCTTTTTTTACCAATCTAATTTCGGCCAAAGTATTGCCTCCTAGGCCTATGGCCTGGACTGACCACCACTTAATCGAGGTACATCTCGCTACTAACACCTCCCCTCTAAGAATCCCATCTCCTGTCACTCTTAGACGTCCCTGGAAAAAGTTGAAACTGGCCGATTTCCACCAGTTGCTTGTTCTTCACCCTCTGGGCCCCTTTACTGATGTGGAATCTGGTTATGCTCTCTTTTGTAATTGGATTACTAAAGCTTTAAATAGACTGATTCCTATCTCGGAGAGTAAACATCGCCGTACCGACTCTAGTCCCTGGTATGACGATTTGCTTCGCCTTCTAAAAAAATCTTGTAAACAAGCTGAAAGAATGTGGCGTAAGTCGTATCAGCTTGAGAAGAAAATTCTATATCTTACTAGGATTAAGCAATACCATAAAGCGATCTGTAAGGCCCGTGCTGCCTACTTTTCTCTAGAATTTAGTACCAGCTCCAATCCCTCCAAACTTATATTCAAGGTGCTCAAGGATCTTACAGCTAGTAGAGCTCCAGCTGTTGAGATCTGCTCTCTCTCACATTGTGAGGAGCTGGCTGCTTTTATTGTTAAAAAGGTGAAGGACATCTACTGCTCTTTTCCCACCATCACTTTGCTAACTAAGAAGCAAGAACTGATCCCTAAAACTTCTATGTGCCTGACACACTTTCCAGAACTTTCGATGGAGGAGTTTAGTAAATTTGCTGTGAAAGTTAAAACTGGTTCCCCTATTGATCCTCTACGACCAATTCATTTTAGAGAGTCTGCCTCCTTTTGTCTTCCTCCACTGCGAGATCTTGTTAATCTATCTCTATCTTCAGGTATGGTCCCGGATATTTGGAAACAGGCTCAGGTTATTCCCATCTTAAAAAAACCGGCTCTGGATCCTCTGAAACCGGAGAACTACTGCCCCATTTCCCTCCTTCCCTGGGCTGCTAAATTGACCGAGGTCCATGTTAACGCCATCTTATCTAACCACCTTCATTCTGCAAATATATTAGATCCTTCGCAGAATGGTTTCCGGCCCGGTCACAGTACCAAGACAGCGCTGCTCTCTGTGGTCGAACACCTTCCGATGGTAGTGGACTCTGGTCACGCTGCGGCACTGGTGCTCCTTGATCTCAGTGCCGCGTTCGACACGGTCTCCCACGCTGTTTTATTACAGCGGTTGGTTGAGGCAGGTGTTGATAACGTGGCACTTGAATGGTTCCGATCTTTTCTATCTGGTCGTACCTTCAAGGTTATCACCCCACCATTCGAATCTACACCTTATTCCATCGACCAGGGACCAGGTAGTGCCGCAAGGCTCGGCCCTCAGCCCTACTTTATTCAATCTTTATGTGCAGCAGCTGTCTGCTGTCGCTAAGCGTTGGAACCTTACTATGGTGTCCTACGCAGACGACACGCAGCTGGCGGTTGCAATAAGTGGGGCCTCTGACCTGGAACTCGCCAGGTTTCGAGAGGGAGTCCTTTCAGTTGTCCATTGGATGACTGACAATTACCTTCAATTGAATGCCCAAAAAACCGAGGTGCTCATTGTCGGTAAGCAGAGCCATCTTTGGGGTGATAAATGGTGGCCGTCTAAGCTCGGCCCGACCCCTATTCCTGTCACCGAGGTCAAAAACATGGGGGTCTGGCTCGATCCCCAACTTAACTTTGTCACCCATACAAAAAAAGTGGCTGCCACTTGTTTTGGCACTCTCCGCAGACTCAGATCTACCTTCCGTTTTTTTGACGCTCCTACTAGACAGCTTATTGTACAAGCTACAATTTTGTCCAGATTGGACTATGCTAGCGCCCTTTTGCTTGGAGCTAATCAGGCTGAACTCTTAAGACTCCAACGCGTGCAGAATGCTGCCGCCAGGGCTCTGGTTGGCCTACCAAGATTTTGTTCAGCTGAAAAAACCATTCAGAAGCTCCACTGGCTTCCGGTTGCCCAGCGCATTAAGTTTAAATCCCTCTGCCTTTCGTTTAATATTCTTAAACATTCGTCCCCTCAGATTCTGGAGCACCTCATTTCCCCCTATGTTCCCACTCGGTCTTCTAGTCTTTACTTGGCTACAGTTCCGCGATTTAAGAGGACCAGAGCCGGCGGCCGCTCCTTTCGTGTGCTCGCTGCTAAGCTGTGGAACTCCCTTCCTGTGCACATTCGCGCTATTGATGATCGTTTGGCGTTTAGGAGAGCGGTAAAAACTTTTCTCTTTCCACTGGATCTTTAGGTTGCTGTGTCGCTCCTTTTTGGTACTACCTGTGTCCCGATTTCTGTTCCACCAGCGCCAAAACGCCCCCTTTGCTGGGGCATCTGTGCGCTCAATAAATATGGTTTGTATAGGATAAACAGGAGGAAACCCATAGACCAAGTTGGGATGGGTATAGACTGTAAATAAGAACAATTCCCAACAGGTATCAATTGGAAGACAATTTCAACAGGTGTATGCAATATGCATTACAAAGGAAAGAAAATAAGGAGTCACTGCAGGTTTTAGAAAAAGCGGGTATTATTCACCACTTAAAGAGCAAGGCGGGTCTGTTGCAAAGTTATACAGTTAAACAGCACTGTACACAACAAATGGGGTGACAACCCGGTGGCACTTGGTGAAGGTGATATATACATCAATATATACAGTGAATAGTGGTGGTAGTGCAAGTGCTGGGGTGAAACAGCGTGGTCAGCGCGTGGTAATACAACACCTTGTTTCAGAGTGACACGATAGGGTGTAATGTGCATACAACCTACATCAGTTGGACCTTGCGCCCATAAATGCTGTGGTACATTCAGTAATCTTGGATCAAAATCACGCAATACATAATGACCTTTAAAATCACGTAAAAACAATCTCACACCTTCTGGGGAACAGCGTATAACTGCTGCTAATTCTTTCAGGGTCTTAATACCTAGTAAATTTTCTGGACATGATTTCGTAAGTAACAAGTCTGTAGTTCGGGACAATGGACCAACTTCTAGGGAAACTGGTTTCGATATTTCATTAACAATAGGCTTTCCTGAAAATCCAAGGGAAACATTTCTTGAGCCTGAGAGTGGAGCCCCTGGAACCTCGTCATGACTGATGGTAGTCCTACTTGCCCCTGTATCAATCAGAAACTTTCTGTCTTTCCCTAATACTTGACTGTGTACATAGGGACCCTCTTGATCTACAGGAATCTCGATGAGAGGCAAGCCAACCTCCCTCTCTAGGCTGTTTCATGAATACTGCTGATATTCTGGATAATCTGACTGTGCGTACTGGTACATCTGTTGTGTAACGTGTTGTGTGGCAGCTATAGGCTGCGGTACTGTAACTGTCTGTTGTGCGTTCTGCGGTGGCTGGGCATTCTGCGGAACATGTTCTTGTCTAGGAGGACGTGGTCTCTCTTTCGTCTTACCTGTAGCTATGTTGTGTTTCAGAACTGCACATTCGTTTATGTAATGACCTGGCTGTTTACAGTAATTGCATGTCCCCTTAACGGGAGCTGTAGAATGACTAGTTTGATTCGGACCCCTCTTCTGACTGTCTTGTGGAACAGACTGTGCAACCAGTACTTTCATTTTCGTGTCTTTCATACGTCTCCTTTCATGTTCCTGCTCTTCCCTGATTCTGGTGATACTGTAGCATCTGGAGCATTTGTGATGGAGTATTAGCTTGCCAGGTACTTTCGACTTTCAATACTCTATTTTTAACTTGTGGTAAAGAATTCTCAACTAGTTTGGTAACAAAAAGATGTGGATACGATTCACTACTTGTTTTCAGACCGCTATTTATAATGAAACATTTCTCAAATCTAGAATAAAAATCACTAGTGTCTTCGTCTTGTTTCTGTTTACAGGCTGAGATGGCATCCCAGTCTTCCTTTTTCGTGGCTAGTAATCTTGGCAAGACTTGTATTAACAACTCGGGCAATGCTTTAGCTTTTTCCCCAAGACCAGTTCCTGGGACTCGTGCATTATCTTCGGTCTCTAACGCGGTCCAATCTATCTTTTTCTCTCCCACCTCCCATTCTTTTTCTTTGAGTTTTTCATATATGCCCGCAGGCAACAGGACCTTTAACATTTTAATGATATCAGGATACGTATATTCTCCCATACGGAGCATGTCCTTTAATTCTCGATGGAACCCTGCTGGATCCTTATCGTGACAGGGTATAAACTTTTTCATTTCTAGAAGTTCTATTTTCGTGATAGGGGTGTAAACAAATACTCGTTCGAGATTTCCTCCCTCTCCCTTAACTGGATGTACTTCTCGCAATGGATTCTGTCTGTCTATGTAGAATGATTTTCTTACTGGGGGTGGAACAGGAACAAAATGTGGATTCAGGAACGTTCTGTATTTGTGGTGCTGTTCTAAAATAACACTAATTAAATCGGTACCTAGACCTTTCCATCGGTTTAGGAGTAACTCGTTCAGTACATCTTGTAAAGGACCTGGATCAGAATGCTGATCCTCCTCCAGTGTAATGAGGTGCTGGATCATATACATACCCACCAGTCGCTGCTCGGCTGGGGGCAGTTTCAGAAACATTTGAGCCACTACTTCGTCTGGAAACGTGGTAGAATCACTAACCCATCGGACTGCTGATCGGGCTAGTTCTTGTTCATGCATGGTACTAAGTTCACTATAACCTATTCGTAGTTTCAGAATTTTATCTGTAGCCTGGAATATTTGTTCAAGAGAACACTGTTCTGGTACGGAAGGAGGAAAAACTTTCTTGTAATCTAGGCGTGTGTGTCTATCGGGAAGTCTCGTTCTACCTACATACGCTATTCTACTGGGATTCTCGGTGTCTACATCTTCGTCTGAAGTATCATTCTCTTTGTCTGCTACTATTCTTGCTTTCTCTTTTTGGTGTATACTTATAATTTCTTTACGGATCTTTCTGTACATAGTTTCTATACAATTTTGTGTCTTGTGTTTTCCTTCTGATATATTGTCACTCCATCTTGTCAGGACTTTCATATCTTCTGGACTTTTATCAGGACGGTCCTGTTCTCTTATTAAACAATTTATCAGAAATTGCAAAATCATGCCTTGAGTCTCGACTTTCCTGTGTGCCATAGCTTCGTGAATACTTCCTGGGTTCTCCCCAGTTCGGACAAAATGATATATTCTGTCTAAATGTTCTTTCATATCTGATATGGTGATCAAGAAGTTTGCAACTCGTCGTAAACGTACGGAGTATAATATCATGTGATCTTCGCCTGGTACTGGATCATATCTACAATCAGTAAGGAACTTCTTGAGGGCTTCATACGTAGCCACTTTGGGCGTACGCTGTAAGGCTGCATCTCTCAGCGTCAGGCGTTTTGTTTGAGGCGGGGTGGTAGGAGCACCTCCCCCTGCCCCTTGTGAACTGGAATCGTCAATTAATACTGGATGTGCGGCTGTTGGTAACGTGACTGGTACAGTAGGGATACGTAATGTGGGTTGATCCTGGGGTGCTGGCGCATGGACAGGACCAACGACTGGAGGCACAGGAATTACATTATTAACAGGGGGCTGGACTTGAGCTTGGACTGGCGGAGTAGGATCTGTATTAGCATATTCTGGGACAGTGTCGTCTAAATAGGAAGAAAGAAAAATTTCAGCTGCAGTCGGTTTATGACGCAGTTTAGTCGGGACTAATGGTGGCGGTAAATTATGGGGTGCTTCCGGGGTCGCTTTAGACAAACCCTCGGCGAGAAGAGGATACATACCTTTAATAAGGGCATTTCTCTGTCTGTATGATTGTTCTGCTCTAACTTGTTCACCTTCTTCTAGAAGTTCCCTTTCTTGGGCTTTTTCTGAGGATTCCCTACTTAATTCTGCTTTTCTGAATTCTTTTTCGGTTCTTCTATGAGATTCTTTGCGCCATAACTCTATGGCATCTTTCTGGGACTGTCTGGCTTTCTTTTTCCATAATGCTTCTTCTACTCGCATGATGCACTCGGCATCCCATGTACCTGATACAGGCCATCTATATTTCTCTTCAAGATTCTTTGTATAATCCACCCATAAGTCTAGATATAATATGGCATCTAAGCCATGCTTGTGATACATAAAGTGTCCAGGACTGTCCCTAGGAGGGACAGGAACTGCTTCTTCGAGTAACCCTTTTCTGGTTCTTATCTGACGTAACTTTGAAAACAGAGGCATATTTGAGTCGTACTTGAATTAAACACAATACACAATGAACACAGTAATGAAATGGCAAACAAATCACTCATACCACGACATAGAAATACATTAATAACAGTTCGAACAGAATACTACCTGATACACTGAAAAACATAACACTTGAATTTCTCGAGAAACGGACTTACTAGAATTACTGGATGCACTGCTAAAACAGTACAGAACATACCGGTCTCATAAAGAGACACGTCATACCGTATCCACCTAGATGGACACGTCGGACTGGATCTGTGTACCCAAACCCATCGGACCGGAGACAAACTAATGACCCCGTCTAGATACTCCCCCAGCAAAGGTACTCACCGGGAAGCAAAACTTGAAGGCCTCGGACTGGACTGGACTGCTACGACGTCTGGTTACTACGCATGCGCTTCGAACTTCGGGCTTCGGAAACAGGTGGGCCTCCGGATACCTCGGACCTTGCTCTCTCGGCTTGGGCTCTGGTCGGGACGAACCGCATTCCTCACCACCTCGTCTGGATGCCGGACCGCAGTCTCCGTCTCCTCCGTGGGCCTGAGGGAGACTTGATGAAGCAGAAATATCTGCACGTGCACGGTAGAGTTCCGTCACGGCTGTAGAAGGGTCAGGGGGCCTGCGTTACATCGCCGGCGCGTGGGGAAGGGGCTCGTCCCTGTTCGGGCGCCATTATGTGGTAAATAAATAATTAATTACCGGTACTATTTTTCTATGCATTAAATAAAACAGATAGCTCAATAAATAAGAGGCAGGATCTGGGGTATCTGAGTTGAACAGGCTTTAATCAGGCATAAGGGAAGGGACAGGATCGGAACAGCCTGAAATAGAATGGCATGGAATGGCAGCTGCAACGCCTCATTAACAGTACATGATATATATAGTAAAACAGTACAATTACATTGAATACAGTAGGCGTAACAAGTGACAAACGTAAGATAAGAACAAATGGGCGTACAAAGAAGGCGTGTACGTAGACATGTGATGAAAACGTCACAGAAGTGTCATAAATGGGTGGATACATGGAGGGGGCTACCTGGGCAGCTGGAACCTTTAACCTACTGGTGCGCGCAAACGGGCCATTATGTGTAACTAGGGAGAGCTGGGGGCTCTGACTTCTGCACTAGAAGAGGAGAGTAAAGTCTGGGATGTCAGGACGACATGTACCTATAGCATATCTGGTATCTGGTGTTTGGAGAACATGTGGATAGAATCTAAAAGTCATCAGAGCAAAGGCTACTTGACACTAAGGCTGGTGCATGCATATATTCTTCATGTATTGCGTGTGCTATGAATCTTCTATGGATATTAATTCAGTAATTCTCTTGCATGGAGACAGAAAGACTAGACTATAGCTGAAGATGTTTATGCGGTTCATTAGCTTAGGAATGTGAAGACGGGGAGCTGAACTGATAACTGTAGGCATAACATATTCTTGGCAGACAGGCAGGCAGAGCCAGGCCGGGCACCGGATCTAATGTGCTAGAAAAATAAGCACAAGGCTTGTGTTGTCCTGCTTGATCTTGTGTGAGAACAGATAATGCTGTACCATCACGTTCAGTAACAAAAAGTGTAAAAGGCTTACTGTAGTTTGGTGTCGCTAGAACAGGTGCTTGGCATAAAGCTTTCTTTAACTCATTGAAAACAAGTGTATGTTCTTGGGTCCAAGGGAGGACAGTCGATGTGGCTGCCTCCTGTGTCGTTAACTGTATCAGTGGCTTAGCTAGATATGCGTACTGAGGAATCCATTGTCTGCAGTAAGAAGTGAGGCCGATAAAAGCTCGTACCTCCTTCTGAGTCTTGGGCTGTGGAAGATGTGCTATTAACTGGATACGGTCTGGTGTCAACTGCCTACCCCTCTTGGACAGTAAGTGTCCAAGGTACACCACTTGCTGGACACAAAATTGCAGTTTCGAAGGGGACACCTTGTGCCCCATCTCGGCCAGGAAATACAAGACTGTAAGTGACGCACGTTCGCAGTCACGTTCAGAACGGGCTGTGATCAATAGATCATCGACATACTGGAGCAGGGCAGTGTCAGTTGGCATGTGAATACTGTCTAGTTGTCTTTTAAGTGCTTGACTGTAAATGCTAGGACTTTCTGTGAAACCTTGAGGAGCTCGTGTGAATTTATAGCTTCTTCCATTTAAACAGAAACCAAAAAGGAATTGGCTGTCTGGATGAATGGGGACACTAAAGAATGCGTTCTTGAGATCAATAACAGTAAAGAACGTAGCTTCGGAATCAATGGCAGTTAATAGGGAAGAAATATCTGGAACCACTGGGTACTGGGGTATGATACATTTATTAGGTTCTCGAAGGTCGATCACTAATCGAAAAACTGGAGGTGCATTGGGATCAGTACGTTTAAGAATCGGAATGATAGGAGAATTACATACATTGGAGTCAGTTTCTACAACC
Source organism: Lissotriton helveticus (assembly GCF_964261635.1). Lineage (NCBI taxonomy): Eukaryota > Metazoa > Chordata > Amphibia > Caudata > Salamandridae > Lissotriton > Lissotriton helveticus. Next base: position 542,253,954 of record NC_136065.1, on the reverse strand, counting down.
ACTCCTTGAGCAATGAGCTCGTCAATAATTTTGGATAAGGCTGCTACAGCTTCAGGTGGCAATTTGTACTGTCGGATTCGTGGTTACTACGCGCCGACCACGCTGTTTCACCCCAGCACTTGCACTACCACCACTATTCACTGTATATATTGATGTATATATCACCTTCACCAAGTGCCACCGGGTTGTCACCCCATTTGTTGTGTACAGTGCTGTTTAACTGTATAACTTTGCAACAGACCCGCCTTGCTCTTTAAGTGGTGAATAATACCCGCTTTTTCTAAAACCTGCAGTGACTCCTTATTTTCTTTCCTTTGTAATGCATATTGCATACACCTGTTGAAATTGTCTTCCAATTGATACCTGTTGGGAATTGTTCTTATTTACAATAAATATTGTTAACATAACATAACAAAGTGACACATCTACCTAGATGTGTCACTTTGTAAATATGGTACAACAAGGCACATTTTTCACGCCGCTGGTGCATCACAAAAAGTGACGCACCGGCGGCGTAAAAGTGACGTAAGGGCTCATAAATAAGTCCCTTGATGTTTAGAATGCTGGTATTGTATATCATGTAAAATGGGATATGAATTTGCGCTTTCTTTTATTGTACATTTTAAATGTGAGATTCAATATGCAATAGGTTTTATCTTCTTTGCTTCTCAGTATTTTTTGTGTATCATATTTATCATGTACTAATGGATAATGAAATTTGTTATACTTATTGTCTATTTATTATATGTGATTGGAGAGTCTACAAATTTGTCTGCTTTATGAATGTTTTCTACGCTGAATAAAAAAAATATGTAATCACGTGTACCTTGGTCATGCATCGATTAGAAACTCTCCGTAGGACCTTGCTTATATGTAGCTCTCGCAGGTAAGAATAATCTGTGTCTTTGCTTCCTTCATTCACCAGTATGTGTCATATGTCCATACTATGCTTCTAGAATATACTTAAGGATCATGAGATACAAATGTGCTTTCATTTATCCATTTATAAATTCATTCAATGACTCAAATTGCATCTCTTCACATTTTTTTCTTTGAGGTTTTAGTAGAGCAAACTCAACCAGAATGTATTGGACCATTTTCCTTGAGCACCATTTACAATAAACAAGGGCACATTCATTTTTGTTTTTTATAAGCTCAGGGAGATTGAGTTATTTGCTCAGAATCACATTATGGTGAGGTCACACCTACACTCAAACCTGGTTCCCCAGTTCCAAAGTCGCCAGCTCTAGCATTATGCAACTTCCTCTCCCACACGTGACTAGGACAAATAAATGCAAAACAATTAACCAGTTGATACACATCGCAAATCGTCATAGTATTGAAAGTAAAAGTTCAAACACCAGTTGAAGCTCCTCTTTCATTTTCTACCTATTTTCTGTAACAGCAAAAAAAATACGACTAGAATGTTACCATTATGAATGTGAAGAGACATGCATTGTCATCCTGGAACATGCAATGTGTTGCCTCTGTGGCTTCTCAGTAGCCTGGGAGCCTGATACCTGATGTACTGTCAGGGGCTCAGAAGATACATTCAAAGTAGCCGCCGCCGCGGGCTGGAAAAGTCTCTCACCTTTGTCTGTTTCCTCTCAAACCTTTGGTCTCCTGGCTCCTGCCCCTTCTGTCTTCAACTTCAAAATGGCAACCACTTTCTTGATGGTTTGCAGCTGCCTTTAGAGGTGACTCTGCAGATAATTCACTTTAGGTTTTCGTTCTCTTTTGTTTTCCCTTTCCATCATGACTGTTCCCCCATTGGTTTATTTCTGACTTTCCCAGTCCATTATGTCTTCAGTCATGTGGTATTTGATGTCATTCCTTTTAATATTTATCAGCCTCATTCTGGTTGGAGGGTGCACCTCAAATAAAGCTATGTTTCTTCACTTGTTTTTCTCACTCTATTAACTTGCTGATCCTGACTCTTCGTCCTTAGGTCTTCCTTGCCTGGAGTCCTGAGTCATGGTTTTCTCCAAGCCTGGGAAGGCTTTATCAGCTAGAAGAATTTAGGCTCTTGTCTTTTCCCTCCTGAGAAGGTGACAGTTTCTTAAGGACACTTGTCTATCACATGTTCCACATTGAACAGTTGCCCCTATCTTGGACAGCCGAAGACCCAGATCTGGATTGCGAGTAACAGAGCTTAATTTGAGGCTGTGGTTTCCAGTGCTCAGCACCCGCACTTAATTGTCAACACCGGCATTTATGACAGTCTGCCACATGGTGGCGCTGTTTGTCCAATATGAACAAAACAACAGTTGTTTGTTAATGCACTTGTTGTTAAAAATGGCTACTACCTACCTCCATCTCATTCTTATAGGTTTGGGGGTCTTGAATGGTCTGAGTTGGCATACTTGGAGGAGTGTGATAGTTAGTAGTTGTGTTGGTACGGGCATTGTCAGATCTGACCAAGGCAGTGGGCTGGTGCAAGCTGCAGTGACCTCCTGAAGAGGGCCCCAGAACTTATTTTTCCACAAATTAGCCACTGAGGTGCAAGTGCCCACCCCTGAACACAATGATATTTGCAAATATCTGTTTTTTATTCACTATACAGTGATAGGATGACTTATTACTAAGCAATCAATCATGTTTTTATAATTGATTGTACTGCTTCTCCTTAGCTTACCTAATGATAGTTCATATCACTTAGCATTACAGTTCTTGTCAACCAACAATGCCTTGCACGTATTTTCCTTTTAAACCAAAGCCTTAGTCATTGCAGATTCCTAAATAGATTTTGCTCTTGGTCAGCATTCTTAATGCGTTAAGATTTCGAGTGAAATTCTCATTGACTTAATAGGCCTTAAATTTTGTTATGAGTCTTCGGCATCAGATCACAACGCATAATCTAGGTGGTGAACAATCATCTCACCATAATGCCCATACCAGCGTTTAATATTGTTCTGAAAGGTGTGCTAAATGTCCAGCACAACAGTTTCATGGCAACATGCTGCAGACTACGATCTGACAGCCCGAAAGCACTCCGCAGAAGTAGCACAAAATTATATGTGATTATTATAATTGGAGTCAGGATAGCAGTTTTCTTGTTCCCAAAGCAAAGTGGGCATTCATCTGCTCCTGCCTGCCTCTCAGCATGGCTAAATCTGACGTGGCATTTAAGCCCTGTCCTGCTATTGTTGGTAGCCCCCAGGGAGAGTATTCGAGTTAGGTCGTGTGTACACATTTCTATAAAAATTATATTGGAGGAATATTAATTGTGCCTTGAGGTATTGTGACAACATGAGAGAGACACACACTCACAATCGCCATTTAATGAACCATCAGTCTAGTGTTTCTGAATAGCCAAGCAGTTGAAATTATCTCTTGCAGAGAAGTGGAACAGCAGCACTATGACAAAGATGAAAAATGGGTTTTAAATTAATTTTACTGATAAGGCAGCATTGTGAAATTATCTTGTCTGAATGTCAATATTAAAAACGTTCAAATGGCATTTCAGAATTAAAGGACACATGATTTGCTTTTTACTCTGGCGTGTTTTTATCAGTTGGATGTTTTGTCATTGCTTTTAAAGGCGTGCAGAGAAAATAAAAAGAGCGGAGAATGTTAAACCATCCCATTTTCTGAACACAATAAGAGCATACCAAACACGGTGCTCCAAATGCCTTTGCTATATTTTTTATGCAAAGCAGGATCACCGATGCTCCCTTTGAATATTGTAGAAACCAATCTGTCACTGAAAATATTCAATATTGTTGACTGCAGAGTTGGCAGGATTTGTAGTTTTTTAATATAAAAGCAAGAAACGTTTGACACAAAACAACAAGCACTTCAAATATGGGTCGAATACAACGTAACTTTCTTCTTTCCTTTCTCTCCTAAGCTTTTGGGTTCATTCACATTACTTTTACGTGTCCTTTTACAAGCTCGGGGGCATATTATCAAGGACGGCGCTAAAAATTATCGCCGGTTTAGCAGGAGTTTTCTGCCGCTAAACTGGCGATAATTTTAACGCCGTCCTTGATAATATGCCCCTTAATACGTTAATATGACGTTTCGCTGTTTGTGCTCAAGCCTATAAAGCTATATATATAACACCCTCTCTAAGTAGGGCAAACATGAAACTATCTGGGGGCATATTATCAAGAACAGCGTTATTAAGGCTGGTGTAGCGGCAGAAAACTGCTGCTAAAGCTGCGATAATGGGCTTGATAATATGCCTGGAAATTTCCAATAGAAGCCCATGTTCCACCATAACATGGACTTCTATTGGAATTCTCAAGGGCATATTATCAGGCTCATTATCGCCGCTTTAGCTGCAGTTTTCTGTCGCTAAACCGGCAATGATTTTTAAAACCGTTCTTGATAATATGCCCCCTAGTTTCTTGTTGCACTGCTTTCATCCATCTTTCTTTACACCAGCCTCAGATATTTTGTGTGCTTCTGACGTATTTTTCTCATCCACTGAGGGCTGATACATGTACTATTTTATGGAATAATGTAGTGATTATTTTTCTCATATCTTCCGTATTTCTCAAACACTTGATTCAAATTTGAAAAGACAGTGAAGTGCCATTTTTTAAATGAACGAGGCCTAGTCTGCTATGGGCTGTAAATGTAAAATACATGTTGAAAGTGCAGGGAATTTAAAATAGCCACATGGATAACAGAAAGCCGCGAAAACTACCTCCGAGGGTGTATCATCAGGACGGGCACAAAAATTAGGATGTAACCATTTTTATTGTTGATGTGCAGTGGCAACTGGTGAGCATTGAGAGTGCTGTGGCGCACATCTACTGTGAATAGGAACAAGAGAGCCAGGTAAGCACCATTTCCCCTACACGGATTTCGTGTGGTTCTCCCTTGAGACATTTTGGAATAAACAGGCCCAGATTATGCATTTCAAGGTACAATTTAAACAAACATTGGCTAAAAACCCAGATGTTTTGAAAACAAGGCAAGTACTACCATCCATAGGATTTCTGTGCTCACAAACCTCAATAAAACATTGTCTAAACAGCTAATGGATAGAGCATCTAGGCACAACACACTGCCTGAGCTAAAAGGGAAGGCACCAGCATAAGGGAGCAGCTTCTTGGAACTGGTAGTGATAGAGCCTGTAATGGTTGCATGTGATTTCATAGAACAACGATTTTACCTAAACTGTTTAATGGAAAATTGCAGTTTGGATAGCATTTACCATTTCATAGAAACCTATTAATCGAATGTCTCTTTATTAAAATTTGCTTTTGCATGCCTATTTTGTAAGGTGTGAATGCAGTTACACGTCTTACATTTTTGTTGGAGGCATTTATTTTATTGCTTCACTTCAGGGTACATTATTTCAGATTTTTTGTTTGTACATTGTCAAACAATTACTTAGGATGCTTGTAAATATTGAACACCCCCCCCACTGCCCCCAAACACCACTGATCACTGACCATATCACAGTCCCATAAAACCTGAATCCCTTCCCCAAAAAACCTCTCAACACACCAAAACTGTAACCATCCTCTACCCCTAAATTCCACATTCCCATAACCCTAAAAGACCCTGCTACTTCTAAACTTCACACACTCCACCCAACTCTGAACCCTAAACTTTCTACACCACACCAAAACTCCACCCGTCCCTGACCCCTAAACTCTACCCATTCCTCAACAGTAACCCCCCTCATTATCCCTAAACTTAACCCATACCTGAACCCTAAAAACCTCTGTCTATGTCTAAAACGCACCCATCACCGATCTCGTAAATAACCTCACAGCCCCTAAACTCCATCCATCCCTGAACCCTAAAAAAACCCTCATTATCCTAAACACTACTCATGCATGTCCCCCTAAAATCCCTCTCCAACTCTAAGCATTATCCTTTCAAGACTCCTAAAAACCCTTCATTGCCTCTAAAATGTACCCATTCCTGATTTCTAAAACCTCTTTTCCACATCTAAACTGTCCATCCATAAACCCTAAAAACCTCTCAACACTCCTACACTCCACCCATCCCCCACCCATCCCCGAACAAAAACACACCTTCGATAAATTCAGTCAATCCTATTAACCCCTGACCATGCATAAACTCCACCCATTCGTGATCAGCACTACTAAACTTGACCCATCACTGAAGGCTAAAAAAAACTTTCGACACCAGAACTCACGCATTCCTCAAACCTAAAAACCCTCTTCACCCCAAACAGTCTCCCAGAACCCAAACCCCTCATTATCCCTAGCCTTCACCCTCACCCAATTCTAATGTAATTGTGGATTTTCCTTAAAATTACCTTTCTTGTCACATGTTACCTTTAATTTTTGAAGTTCTTGTATTTCCCTAAAATTGTCTTTCATTAAAAAAGTTTGTCTATAATTTGGTGTCCTCCAATGCGGTTTCTCAGTTTCAATTTTTCCATTAATTCACAGACATTGCATGTAATGATAGCCCCAGTCTTCAACAATCACCCTCTTCCAGGACATGCCTATGATGATTACATTTTTATTTGCACCTAATTACAAATCTATCTGTGGAGAATCGTTGCGGCTCCAGAGAGGTCGATGGACCTTTTCCACTGTAGGCAAATTAGAGGTCTTTTAAAATTATCAGAACATCAATTACATTTAGATTTTGATGATTATTCAATGGTGAGATGCTGGTGAAGGTTTCAAAACCTTTATATATCATACAGTTAGAATCTCTAATTATCTTTATTCAGTTTAGTAAGTTTACAGAAATAGAAAATAAATGTTGTTAGAAATCAGCATTAGAAAATAAACAGTGTTCCATAAAGAAACCCTGTAAGCAAAGTAAAGGACCCATTCTAAATAGAACCCATGAAGAGTTCCTATGAAGAAGAGCGAGTAAGAGATGAACTTCTCATAAAGAGTAGGTCTGGAAACGCAGCCGAGTTCCCTTCTGCTGCAGTACCAACTGTAAATAAAAGCGTGATCCTTGCTGTATCACTGATCACTAATAATCCAAAAAGAGAAAAATGAAAAAGAATCACCTCAGGGAAATAATTCAAGAAAATCAACTCTCCATTAAGAAGAGTCTCAGAGCAGGGAAAGATCCAGCAGCAGGACCACCAGGAACATTGAAAGAAATAAGAGACAACAACTTGTATAGAAAATGTGAACTGCCAACTAGCTAGGCACACTCATTAATATAGTTTCCTATTTTTTATCAATTCTGTAAGCAACCTCCGTCAATATCCAATGTGAATAGTTCACGAGATGGTGTCATCAGTCATGCGATGCATCTTCTTCAAAATTCCAGTCTGTACTCTTGTCACCATGATCGATATAATTATTACAGCATCTGTTACATAAAGGAAGGTCCTTATGAGAACCCTCTTCCCTAACCTAAAGGATGCACAATGAGCCTGATGTGTGAACAATGACTTGTCAGTAATATGAAATCAATTACCAGTGTTATTCGGAAGCATCATTCATAAAAGTCTTTTTTTAAACCTGCATTAATTTGAAAACATTCTAAGAGCATTTTCAATCCTATGTGTGATTAACTAATATGGTTTCATAGTTTGTGTTGGACTTGGCCCTTTTTGCAGGGTCATCCCTGACATTTTTGTCTTCCTCCTGTATTTTTTCTGACCTGTTGTTGGTTGTTTTGTGACTCTGGCCACTTTACCACTGCTGATCAGTGCTAAAGTGCATATGCTCTCCCTATTGTAAATTGTTGTAATGGATTAGTGACTCCATGATTGGTTCATTTGATTTACTTGCCAGATCCTAGAACAGTGCACCATGTGTGCTCAGGGCCTGTAATTCAAAGGCTGCTGTGGGCTTGCAGCACTGGTTGTGCCACCCAAAGAAGCAGCTTGTAAAATGTGACCCAGACCTGCCATTGCAGAGCCTATGTGCAGCATGGGGCTGCCATCTCGACTTGGCAAGTGCACCCACTTGCCAGTCCCTAAATCTTCTCTTTTCTACATATTAGTCACCCCTAAGCAAGGCCCAAGGTCAGGGTGCATTGTAGGTAAAAGGTAGGACATGCCCTGATGTGTGTGGCATGTCCTGATAGTGAATTAAAGCCATTTTCGTTTTTCACTCTACTATTGCAAGGCTACCTATTCCCCATAGGAAAGAATGGGCAGTTTGATTAGAATATGTTATAATTCCAACTGACTCAGGGAACTGGATAGAAATTCGAGATTAGAATGCCTGAACCCAGAATGACAAAATACATCTTTTAGTGAAGTTGGGTTTAACATTCTGTCTTTGAAAATACCACTTTTAGAAAGTAGGTATTGTCTTGCCTATCTATACAATCCTGCCTATGCTAGGTTGTGTATTCCTTGTCTAGTTTTTGAGTGACAGGGGCTGGGGGCTCCAGGAGACAGGGTGAGTCAGCACAGGGCTGAATAGACCTATCTGTATGTAGAGTGGTGGGAGGAGTTGCACCTGGGCCTGAATAGGGCTGTACCTGCCTTCCACAATGCTAGCTCCACCTTCTGTGGTATGTCTGATGACCCTGGCCCACACTGTCAAAGGAATCCTGTAAACAAACTGCTCCAGGACTATACAGAACTGGTTTGGACTAGGCACAGACACTTTATGCCTTCAGAGACAAAGGATTTTAGTAAATAAAAGGGGGGACCCAAACCACAGAACTTTAGATAACCTCTTGGAATCAAGACAAACCTTTGCCAAGGCGAAGAACTAAGGACGCTGCAAGGAGGAGACTGGCCCTGTACTGTGATGTTGGGGTTGGCCTTCAGTGGCTACTTTATCTGCCAAGGAAAGGAGAAAAGGAACTTTGTGTGTACTTTTGCAATCTTGAAGAAGAATTTCCAAGGGCTTGAACTGAGCTTGCCTCCTGCCTGAAGTCTCAGGGATACAAGACTTCACCACCAGCTCCCCTGAATTCCCTTGCTGTTGAATTCTGCCTGCAGAGAGGTGCCTACTGATGTTTGGGTCCTCTGAGAAGAATGCGAGTCGCTGGGAGCTGGAAGTGCGAAGCAATGAGGAGAAGCGTGTTTCCGCAGCAGCAGTTGCTGTTGCATCGCCGAAGAAGCAGCCGCGGCTGCAGCGGCTCGCCGTCATCCATGAAGCATGATGCACCACCGGAAAAGCATGTCGTCACCGCAGAAGTCGCCACCGCAGAGGTCGCCATCGCATCACCGGAGAAGCGTGTCGCAGGGCCTGTTGCAGCTCAGAAGTTACCGTGTTAGACGATCGGCCATCGGGTATGCACGCATCGCATCGCATCCAACGTTGTCGCATCGCATCGAGACGCCATTTTTTAGCATCGCACCGGAACGTCGCATCGCATCGAGGCGCCATCTTGGCGCCATGCACCGGATCACAGTAAGAAACCAACACATCACCTCCCCTGAAGCAAGGAACCGACGCATCACCTTCCCTGCAACCCTTTTGTTTGTATTGTGTGACGCATCCAAGGTACTTTGAGATTAAAGTGTTGCATTTACCATCTACATTGAACTGAACCTTTTCCTACCATTTTAAAGCCTATTTTTGATTTCAGTATTGTGTATTTTTGTCGTGTGGTCTTGTGTTAAGTCTAGTAAAGATTATTATTTTTCTAAACTGGTGTGGTGTTCATTTGTAGTGTTTTCACTGTATTACTGTATGTGTTCACAAATGCTTTACACACTGCCTCTGAGATAAGCCTGTCTGCTCGTGTCAAGCTACCACGGGTGTGAGCAGGGGTTATTTTAGAAGTGTACCCCCTTACCCTGACTAGAAGCAAGGGTCCCCATTCGGTCAAAGGTACCTACCTCTGCCAACTAGAGACCCCCAGTTCTAACATTGGTGGTCAGCGATGAGGATTCTGGACTTGCATTTGTGACTCATATACAGTGATGTGTGTACACTACTAGTGAGTGCAGACTAAACGCAACTACATACTGTTTTTCTGTTTTCTGGTGTCCTCCTGGAAGTATTTTTGATAGTATGACTGGTTAGTTGTTGCAAAATGGAACTCGACTTCTGGCACATGTTTGTCTACACAATGAAGGAGCTACATGTGTTTTGCAAGGAAAGAGGGCTGCCTGTGAAGAGAAGGTCCAGGGAGGATCTAGAGGCATCCCTATTTCAGTATGAGTTACCCCGCTGAAAGGCAATACTACCAGTTGAGTCTGAGAAGGAGGAGTTCTCTAAAAATGAGGAAGAAACAGAAGAAGATGACTGGTTTCTGGCTTGTGACCAGAAACTAAGAAAGATTGATGAGGAGCTGAGAAAGCTTGATGAGGCCAAAAGGGCCTTAGCCCAAGAAGAAGAAAATTGGGTAGCTCAGGAAGTAAGCTTTGCTGAGTTGAAGGTGGAGTCCAGCTCAGATCGTGGCAGCAAAATTTAATTTTCTAGTGTTGACGGAGTTTTACACACACCCAAAGAATTGGCGCCTGACTTGAAGGAGTGGGTTAACATACACCAGTAGGTTCAAGGACATGAGGTAGCTCCTTTAGTGAGCAGTGGCTCTGAGGTAAATGGGGAAACTGATTCAGAGTTCAAGGTTTCTAGTGGTGGGAGGGATACTCTACTGACTCTAGATGAGAGGTGCAGGGAGAAGGGTTCCCCCACGGTTGAAGTCCTGGTATGTGAGTGTGAAGACTGCCCAGAAGAGTGTGGGTTGAGTGACAGAGACAGTCAGATACTGTCTTGCCAATACCAAGAGAGTGGTGTGGAGTACGTGTGCGATGGTGAGGTGAAGGATAGTTTGGTTAACCCTTGTAGACGGCTGTGTGATCCAATTCAGGTAGTGGAGAGCATATTTAAGTCCCTGTTTTCCAGAGCTATGCAAACACCTGTTGGAGAGTGATTTCTCTGACCCCAGGAAACTCACATTGGAGGCAGACCTTTTGGTGGATTCCAGAGGGTCTGGAGAGGCATTGGGGTGTGATCCTAAGTAACCATGGGCCAAAAATCCGTTCCGCTTGTGAAATTGGCGGATTTCTGGCAATTTCGCGATCCGCGAATCTCGCAAAATTGCTGAAAATTCGCAAATTCGCTCGCAGGTGGATTTTTTTTGGGGGGGATGGCCAGCTCACTCAAGGGACCCCTGCGCCCTTCGGCGCGATGGCAGTAACACACACATGGACACTGGAGACAACTCTTTTGCCACTTTACGCAGCTGTAGTGTAGGAAAAGCACTATTTACCCAAAGAGGTGGCACTTACTAATTAGCCAGTAGAAAGTACTCCAGTTGAGTAGAGGTATCGCACAAAACGATGGCGTCTTCTTGGATAAATATGAAGGGCAGGGTACATTGTGGCACAATGCTCCTGTCACAAAAATTAAACCTCAACAGGAAGCGCTTACAGATATAAATAAAGCAGGTGGCAGAGTTGCTTACTTGCAACTATTCTCTGACCCTGTCCTGACCCTAAACAGCCAGGTGCCCAAAGCAGGGTCAGAGAATAGTTACAGATGGCGCCGGCAAGCTGACAGAGTTTAAGTTGCCTACTTGCAACTATTGTCTGACCCTGTCCTGACCCTAAACAGCCGGGTGCCCGAGGCAGGGTCAGAGAATAGTTACAAGTAAGCAGGTCCCCGAGTTGAAGCTCAAATTCAGTAATGCAATCATCAGCCCAAAAACAATCGTGAACTTTGTCGAGGCTGGGCAGGTGTGCTTTCTCCCCATATCTATCGTTGAAAATTAGCTGTGATGCTGGATAGAGGCGTTTGCATCCTTCACTTTCACAAGCGCAATCCCCGTGCAGTACCTGTGACCAGGAGCTTCTTTCTCCTCGTCTTCTGCTCTGATCGGTCTCTGACCTTTTATACACACAAGAGGCAAGTGAACTCGCATAAAAACCCGCCCGTTTGGCCCCACACACACACTCGCGGTGTCACCGTCTTCCCGCCATTTATCCACTATAATGGACAGCTCACTCAAGGGACCCCTGCACCCTTCGGCGCGATGGCATAGTAACACACACATGGTCACTGGAGACAACTCTTCTGGCACTTTACGCAGCTGTAGTGTAGGAAAAGCACTATACATTTACCCAATGAGGTAGCACTTACTGATTAGCCAGTAGAAAGTACTCCAGGTGAGTAGAGGTATCGCACAAAATGGTGGCGTCTTCTTGGATAAATAGGAAGGGCAGGGTTCATTCTGGCACGATGCTCCTTTCACAAAAATTAAACCTCAACAGGAAGCACTTACAGCAGGTGCCCGAGTTGAAGCTCAAGTTCAGTAACGCATTCATCAGGCCAAAAACAATCGTGAGCTTTGTCGAGGCTGGGCAGGTGTGCTTTCTCCCCATATCTCCCTTCGAAAATTAACTGTGATTCTGGATAGAGGCCTTTGCATCCTTCACTTTCACGAGCGCAATCCCCATGCAGTTCCTGTGACCAGGAGCTTCTTTCTCCTCGTCTGCTGCTCTGATCAGTCTCTGACCTTTTATACACAAAGGAGGCATGTGAACTCGCATAGAAGCACGCCCGTTTGGCCCCGCACACACACTTGCGATGTGCACCGTCTTTCCACCATTTACCCACTATGATGGCCAGCTCACTCAAGGGACCCCTGCACCCTTCGGCACGATGGCATAGTAGCACACACATGGTCACTGGAGACAACTCTTCTGGCACTTTACACAGCTGTAGTGTAGAAAAGCACTATACATTTAGCCAACGAGGTAGCACTTACTGGATTACCCAGTAGAAAGAACTCCAGTGCAAATTGCAAACAAATTGTCGAGTTCGCGGGAAAATCCACAAACTCGCTGATTTTTTTGCGATTTCGCAGACCGCAGATCTGCAAAATTTGCCCATACTTAATCCTAAGAGGAGTGGTTCAGGTATATTACAACTCAGAATGGTGGAAGTGGTTCAGAGTAGCCCGACTAGGTCCCCTTATAGTGAGGAGGTTTAAGGGCCTCACATCCTGTCTCGCAGGAGAAGGAGTGAGACTGGGGTGTGTCCCGAAGTGCCCCAACCTCAGTCTCCAGGACTGGATGGTTCCTTGAGGGAACAGCAGGTAGGGAGCCTAGTCTGAGCTGCTGGACCATCCGTTGAGGGGTATCTCCCCGTGTCAGATGAGTTGGACGCTCTGTAAGTGGACCTCCATCAGTTCTCGTATCTGGCAGTACCACTCCTAAGTGGAGGGTGCAGAAGTCCTGAGTAGGGGATGAGAGGGGGAAAGAGTCCCCAGTGGAAGAACCAGTGGGTCAGGGGCCAGCCAGAAGGGCTGAGTCACCAAGGAGTGACCATGGTGACACCACTTCTGTTCTGGGGGATCTTCACGCACTGTCAGATGGACAGGAGTCGGGAGATCTGCACCAGGCAGATTGTCACATGACACATGAGTTATGTGCCAACCCTGGAGGGCATATATTCACCCCAGGTTCGCTGGGCAATTGTTCAACCACAGGCGTTGGTCGCTGGGTTGGGATGCCAGGTCCAGTTTTTACCTGACCTGGAGGGAAGGACAACTGTAATCAGTGCCCCTACCGGGTTGTCTTCCGGGGGCACCACTCCAGGTGGGAGGGTGCAGGGCCTCAGTAGGGGGGTTTGGGAGAGGACAGCCTCACCCCCTGACCTCTGCCCAGTCTAAGGGTACAGACCCTAGGCTGGGGTCCCAGTTGCAGGATATGACCCCTGAACTGGGGGGGGGCGAATTGTGCAGGACAACAGCCACAGGTGTCCTGACAATTCTGGAAGGGGATACCGCTCCAGGTGGGAGGGAACAGAGCCCCAAGGAGGAGCACTAGGTGTCCGGCTGCCGGGTACACGCCCGGGGCTGGTTGGTCAGAGTCAGGATGTCATACCTGACCTGACAGGAGGAAGAGTGGACAAAGAGTGTCAAACACCTGGGGCTACTGACTCCCGCTCTCTGACGCCACTGATGTTTGACAGCCCTGAGAGGCATAAGGCCTGGGTCTCATCACCTACCACTGTCAATGGCCCCTGTGGCTTGCTGTCTGTCTGTTGGGACACAGCGGTACAAAAGGGGGTGGTGATGGACATAGCATCTGAACCAATCAAACACTCAAACCCAGTCAACAGATCTGGGTTTAATCCATCACCGTTCTTTAGCCCACTCTGCCACCCCAGTTCAGACATGGCCATATGCAAATCAGTCTGACCCTGTGCCTCATGGGAACAGTCCAGCCCGAACTGCCATTTTTGCATTTGTCACCCTGAGTGGGATGGGTATGCTCAGATGTGAGTCCCATGCTCTCCACACCACTGGAGTCAAGCTATCCTGGCTGAAGACGGCTGATAGCCAGAAACCGGTCCTAGGAAGCTTGATTCCGGTCCAGTAAAGACATGGCTTGGCAGTTCGGGCTGGACTGTTCCCATGAGGCACAGGGTCAAGGCTGACTTGCATATGGCCATGTCTGAACTGGGGTGGTGTGGAATGCAAAATAAGATGGATTTAGGCCCAGATCTCTGTACTGAGGTGAATGTATGACATTGTTCTGCATTCTGTTCATCAACTGTTGTTTTTGCATTTATCCCCCCGAGTGGGATGGGTATGCTCAGACGTGAGTCCCATGCTCTCCACACCACTGGAGTCAAGCTATCCAGGCTGAAGACGGCTGATAGCCAGAAACCGGTCCTAGGATGCTTGTTTCTGGTCAGTAAAGACATGGCTTGGCCGTTCAGGCTGGACTGTTCCCATGATGCACAGGGTCAAGGCTGATTTGCATATGGCCACGTCTGAACTGGGGTGGTGTGGTGTGCAAAAAAACGATGGATTTAGGCCCAGATCTCTGTACTGGGGTGAATGTATGACATTGTTCTGCATTCTGCCCATCAACTGTTGTTTTTGCATTTGTCACCCCGGGTGGGATGGGTATGCTCAGACGTGAGTCCCATGCTCTCCACACCACTGGAGTCAAGCTATCCTGGCTGAAGACGGCTGATAGCCAGATACCGGTCCTAGGATGCTTGATTCCGGTCCAGTAAAGACATGCTTGGCAGTTTGGGCTGGACTGTTCCCATGAGGCACAGGGTCAAGGCTGATTTGCATATGGCCATGTCTGAACTGGGGTGGTGTGGAGTGCAAAAAAACGATGGATTTAGGCCCAGATCTCTGTACTGGGGGGAATGTATGACATTGTTCTGCATTCTGTCAATCAACTGTTGTTTTTGCATTTGTCACCCCGAGTGGGATGGGTATGCTCAGACGTGAGTCCCATGCTCTCCACACCATTGGAGCCAAGCTATCCTGGCTGAAGACGGCTGATAGCCAGAAACCGGTCCTAGGATGCTTGATTCCGGTCCAGTAAAGACGTGGCTTGGCAGTTCGGGCTGGACTCTTGCCATGAGGCACAGGGTCAAGGCTGATTTGCATATGGCCACGTCTGAACTGGGGTGGTGTGGTGTGCAAAAAACGATGGATTTAGGCCCAGATCTCTGTACTGGGGTGAATGTATGACATTGTTCTGCATTCTGTCCATCAAATGTTGTTTTTGCATTTGTCTGTTGGTACACACCTGTGAGCATGCTACGGTTAGGTGCTGCACAGATGGTGTCCACAGGTGAGCAGAAGGGTTCCCCATGGGTTAGCTTGGTGGGCCCTGAGAGTATGGACAGAGGGATCCAAAAAAGTTCAGGTTGGTGTAGTTATGGAATATGCCCCAGCTGTTGTGGGCCAGGGTCCATGTTCCACCGCCCAGAGCAGGGAATCCCATCAAGGTAGTGATTGGTCTACCCTGAATTTTGGCTGGAAGGGAGTTGTGTTGGACTTGGATCTTTTTGCAGGGTCATCCCTGAACTTTTTACCTTCCTCTGGTATTTTTTCTGACCTGTTGTTGGCTGTTTTATGACTCTGGCCACTTTACCACTGCTGATCAGTGATAACGTGCATATGCTCTTCCTATTAAAAATTGCTGTAATGGATTAGTGACTCCATGATTGGTTCATTTGATTTACTTGTAAGACGCTAGTACAGTGCACCATGTGTGCTCAGGGCCTGTATATCAAATGCTGCTGGTGGGCTTGCAGCACTGGTTGTGCCACCCACAGAAGCAGCTTGTAAAATATGACTCTGACCTGCCATTGCAGAGCCTGTGTGCGGCCTGGGCCTGCCATTTTGACTTAGCAAGTGCACCCACTTGCCAGTCCCTAAACCTTCCCTTTTCTACATATTAGTCATCCCTATGGTAGGCTCAAGGGCAGGGTGCATTGTCGGTAAAAGGTAGGACATGCCCTGATGTGTGTGGCATATCCTGATGATGAATTACAGCCATTTTCGTTTTTCACTATTGCATGGCTATCTGTACCCCATAGGCCAGAAAGAGCAGTTTGATTAGAGCATGTTATAATTCTTACTGATTCAGGGAACTAGATAGAAATTTGAGTTTAGTATGCCTGAACTCTGAATGACAAAATAGACCTTTTAGTGAAGTGTGAACGTACCACTTTTAGAAAGTAGGTATTTGCTTGCCTAACTATCCAAGCCTGCCTATGCTAGGTTGTGTATTCCTTGTCTGGTTTTTGGGTGACAGGGGCTGGGGGCTCCAGGAGACAGGGTGAGTCAGCACAGGGCTGAATAGACCTATCTGTATGTAGAGTAGTGGGAGGAGTTGCACCTGGGCCTGAATAGGGCCTTCCACAATGCTGGCTCCACATACTGTGGTGTGTTTGATGACCCTGGCCCACACTGTCAAAGGAAAGAAGGAGTCCTGTAAAAAAAGTGCTCCAGGACTATACAGAACTGGTTTGGACTAGGCACAGACACTCTCTGCCTTCAGAGACAAAGGATTGTGTTGTATAAAAGGGGGACCCAGACCACAGAACTTTAGATCACTTCTTGGAATCAAGACAAACCTTTGCCTAGGTGAAGAACCAAGGAACCTGCAAGGAGGAGACTGCCCCTGTGCTAAGCTGTTGGAGTTGGCCTGCAGTGGTTACTTTATTTGCCAAGGAAAGGAGAAAAGGAACTTTGTGTGTACTTTTGCAATCTTGAAGAAGAATCACCAAGGGCTTGAACTGAGCGTGCCTCTTGCCTGAAGTCTCAGGGATATAATACTTCACCACCAGCTCGCTGAGTTCCCTTGCTGTGGAATTCCACCTGCAGAGAGGTGCCTACGTTGTTTGGCTCTCTGAGAAGATTGTGAGTCACTGGGAGCGCAACGCAATGAGGAGAAGTGCGTCGCCGCCGCAGCAGATGCCGTCACATCGCCAAAGTGTGCCGCCGCTGCAGCTGCTTGCCGTGGCATCATCGAAGAAGTGTGTCGCATCACCGGAGAAGGGTACCACTACCGCAGATTTCACCGTCGGATCACTGGAGACGTGTGTTGCAGGGCCTGTCGCGGCTGAGAATTTACTGAGTTTCCGCACGGCCGTCAGGCGTGCACACATCACATCCAACGTTGTCACATCGCATCGAGACGCCATTTTCTCGCATCACATCGAGGTGCCATCTTGTCTTATCGCACCTACTCACAGTAAGAAAATGACGCATCACCTCCTCTCCGGTAAGGAACCGATGCATCACCTCCCCAACGCTGCAGTAAGGATCCGACGCATCACCTCCTCCTAAGCAAGGAACCGATGCATCACCTTCCTTGCGACCCTTTTGTTTGTATTGCGTGACACATCCAAGGTACTTTGAGAGTAAAGTGTCGTATTTACTACCTACATTGAACTGAACTTTTTTCTACCATTTTAAAGCCTATTTGTGATTACAGTATTGTGGATTTTTGTTGTTTAGTCTTGTGTTAAGTCTAGTAAAGATTACTTATTTTTTCTAAACTGGTGTGGTGTCCATTTTTAGTATTTTCACTGTATTACTGTATGTGTTCACAAATGCCTTAAACACTGCCTCTGTACCCTCTTACCCTGACTTGAAGCATGGGTCCCTATTTGGTCAAATGTACCTACCTCTGCCAACAAGAGACCCCAAGTTCTAACACTTTGTTTATTAAGATTTTAAACATTATGCATTTAGACTTTTTCCCTATGAGTCAATCTATAACATAAACATTTCTGCAGCATTTAAAGTATTCTAAAGTGCAATTCTAACACAGTGAGTACGTTTTCTAAATTTTGCTTATTTCTCCCAAACTTCCTCCCTTTTAGTGATGTAAATCATCATCATAATTTAGTTTCACTTTCAAATCAAATTTAAAAGGGGGTTTAGTCCTCATATAATCCTATCTTTTCATTTTTATCCCCCTTGTGTGTTGCAATGTCTTCATATAATCGTCATTCATTACCCCCATTAAACTCATGTCTTTTTTTAAATGCTTTAGTTGCTAAGCATCTTGTCTTTGGCACAAGAGATATTTACAGCTTATATATTGCCAAGGTGCCCGATGAAACAGACTCGGGTGCACCGCACCTATGGTGGTGTGCCAGTCCGGTGAACAACCTTTACAACGCAACTTTTACCACGCAGTGGCTTTACGACGCAACTTTTACAACGAAATCCATTACAACGCATTGCTCTGGGGGGCGCTCTAGGATAGGCAATAGGTTTAATGTACTATCCAACACCTTCCCTACTATCCACGGGGACTGGAGTTGGAATTGTAAATTAAACTATTCACTATCCAGCGCCCAAAAGCACTATGCGTTGTAATGGTATGCGTTGTAAAAACCACGTTGTAAAGGCATGCGATGTAAAAGCATGCGTTGTAATGTCATACATCCTGCCAGTCCCCACAAGAGGAATTGGGGCTGGTGCCGGTGATGAATGATGCTGCCGAAAGCAGCCCCTACCTTGCCAAGTCATTGGCCCATTCAGCGCAGTGTCCCGGAAGTGCTTGAACTGGCTTTTGCCAGTTACCAGCCCTTTAAAGAGGCGGCAGAGCGGCGAGAGGATCTTTTATGCACTTCTCGCCACTTCCGGCACAGTGTGCTGCCAGCTGCCCGATCGAGAGCTTGGGAAACATTCTCTCTTCTTTATTGTGTTTCTGCAGGACCTCAAGGACTGGAAATTCTACAGGACCTGGGGCAGCAGGAGAGCACTGCACAGACCTCCTCAGCTGTTCTATGAGGCAAAGGTGGAGCGTGTAGGGCCAGCTGGGAGCTGTACAGGCTATGTAGTGTAGTTCCTATATACCCAATAGGCTCTGCGCATTGGAATAATATATCCAATAGATATATACTAAACTTAATTGGGAGTGCCAGCTAGCTCAGAGGTCACTAGAAACGTTCTCGAATACACAAGAAGGGATTAGTTTCTGACAACCACATAAACATAACAACTTTGTTTCCCTAGGACTGGAAAATATCTTCAGAGATGTAGAAACAATAGATAAGTATTTTACTCAGTCAATCGTGCATGCTTTTTTTCCTCAGAGTTGCAGAGAAATAGTGAGACGGGCATTTTCAATAAAAGGTTTATTGAACAGTCTTCTTTCTCATGCAAGAGAGGTGAACTGCTACAATCGTTAGACAGAATGCAAAGTATAATGCTTACAGCGAGAATAGTATTATGAAATAATACTGTAATAGCATTGTATGGTTTCTAAGTTATATAAAAATACATACATAAATAACATAGGCTAAAATACTCAACTGGTGCTTCTAAATACGCCTACCCCAATGTACCTAACCTAGGTCTAGTACGAGGGCAGAAGCAAGTATTGTTTAGCATAAGATTTTGTTCTGCCAAGAATTGCCAAAGGTTTCTCTAGATTCTAATCAGCTGCATACCTTAGAATGAAGGAAGTCTGGTATCTCTGTCTCCGGACTCGATTTCCCAACACCCCGCAAGGGGAGTCAGAAACACTGAAGTTGGATTTCTCGGCAGAGGAGGGCAGCTTCCTGATCAGTGCGTCAGCTTGGAGAGTCAGCTTCCTTCGGCACTTGCTGTAGCAAGCTGCATCGGTCAAGTAGGTCGTCGAACTGCACCGGACCACCGTACTTTGCTATAGCAAGTGAAGGTATATTTATACCTTGAAGGTGTTTAGGAATGCCATGTTTGATGTAAAGTCGGGCATATGACGTCATGAATGAACCCCTGAGGAACAGTTGTTCATTGTAAAGTAACTGAGTTCTTGTAGAAATCAATATTCAAGCAAGGGGAAGTCCCTAACGGCTTAAGCTGGTTTTCCAAGAAATCGTTGTGACGTTTGGTGAACAAATGGAAGTAGCCATGCCTGTATTTGGTAGCATGGGCTATTCCTAAATAATGGCTTGATTTCTATGCCTATATAAGGGCAACGCGAATTGTATCTATATAAGGGCATGAATCGGGAACATTCATTCGGAATCTAAAACGCCATACAACAGCTTGAGTGTTTTACTCGCCTGACCCGCATTT
This sequence comes from Lissotriton helveticus, assembly GCF_964261635.1. Lineage (NCBI taxonomy): Eukaryota > Metazoa > Chordata > Amphibia > Caudata > Salamandridae > Lissotriton > Lissotriton helveticus. The sequence continues at coordinate 542,233,788 of NC_136065.1, read as the reverse complement.
TAGAAATTGCGGTGGTAGCTCTGGCGAAGAGGTTCAGGTGAGAGGGGGAGTGTTTAGGTGTTGGCCCCTTTGGTTTTTCCCTACTGCACATTGGACCTTGGTGTTGTGCTTGCGGGGGGTAGTTAAACTTCACCTTTTAGTATAGTCAGACCAGGTGGTGGATGCTGACCTCTGGTTTGGGGGTAACAGGGAAAGCATATATATATATATATATATATATATATATATATATATATATATATATATATATATATATATATATATATGTAATCCAAGATGCCCTGAAGCAGCAGGAGGGCACACGACGGTACTCAGCAACAGCTTTCAAAGATGCAGCCTGTCTTTCTCCTCCACCTCATAAGTAAATCGCCAACGCGTTTCGGGGACTAACACCCCCTTCTTCCTGGGCCAATAACCAATACCTGAAGCTCACATTGCATTTCTCACTTCCGTTTTATTTGGTACATGTCGCTGCCCCAAGTGGGCGTGGACTTAGTGCACACACAATTCAGTGCATGGTGGGACATGGAGTCCTAATGTGAGCGTCATTCGTAACTTTAAGTAAGTTCAGATGTAAGTCATTCATTTAAAGTTCATTATTTCCTATAGTAGGTAGTGGTGAACAAAAACGGGCTTAATTTGCATACAGAGCAACGTGCTGACACTGTCCCGATCGTTCCAAGGACTGCAGCCTCACCTCGCTGGTTTTCCATTTCGTTCCCAGCAGGTGATGGAGCTCCTCCCCACGGCCAGGCTGCCGTGTACAATGTTTGTAATCCAAGATGCCCTGAAGCAGCAGGAGGGCACAGGACGGTACTCAGCAACAGCTTTCAAAGATGCAGCCTGTCTTTCTCCTCCACCTCATAAGTAAATCGCCAACGCGTTTCGGGGACTAACACCCCCTTCTTCCTGGGCCAATAACCAACACCTGAAGCTCACATTGCATTTCTCACTTCTGTTTTATTTGGTACATGTGGCTGCCCCAAGTGGGCGTGGACTTAGTGCACACACAATTCAGTGCATGGTGGGACATGGAGTCCTAATGTGAGCGTCATTCGTAACTTTAAGTAAGTTCAGATGTAAGTCATTCATTTAAAGTTCATTATTTCCTATAGTAGGTAGTGGTGAACAAAAACGGGCTTAATTTGCATACAGAGCAACGTGCTGACACTGTCCCGATCGTTCCAAGGACTGCAGCCTCACCTCGCTGGTTTTCCATTTCGTTCCCAGCAGGTGATGGAGCTCCTCCCCACGGCCAGGCTGCCGTGTACAATGTTTGTAATCCAAGATGCCCTGAAGCAGCAGGAGGGCACAGGACGGTACTCAGCAACAGCTTTCAAAGATGCAGCCTGTCTTTCTCCTCCACCTCATAAGTAAATCGCCAACGCGTTTCGGGGACTAACACCCCCTTCTTCCTGGGCCAATAACCAACACCTGGAGCTCACATTGCATTTCTCACTTCCGTTTTATTTGGTACATGTCGCTGCCCCAAGTGGGCGTGGACTTAGTGCACACACAATTCAGTGCATGGTGGGACATGGAGTCCTAATGTGAGCGTCATTCGTAACTTTAAGTAAGTTCAGATGTAAGTCATTCATTTAAAGTTCATTATTTCCTATAGTAGGTAGTGGTGAACAAAAACGGGCTTAATTTGCATACAGAGCAACGTGCCGACACTGTCCCGATCGTTCCAAGGACTGCAGCCTCACCTCGCTGGTTTTCCATTTAGTTCCCAGCAGGTGATGGAGCTCCTCCCCACGGCCAGGCCAATGCAAATTAAGCCCGTTTTTGTTCGTTTATATATATATATATATTGGTACTTGTTTTTGAGGGGTGAATCGGTGGGGGTGAAGAGGTGTCATTACTGGTTTTCGACATGGCCCAGGTGAAGCCACAGGTTGTTATGTTATGTTATGTTATGTTTATGTTATGTGTATGTTATGTTATTTTACTTGAGTATTGGTTTAAGCGCACGCACACCAGCAGGTTTCTTGGTGCTGAGATTACGAACAGAGACTTGCCAGACAAGGGGGCCACTAGTTATAAGCCAAAGTAAACAGCCATGTTTTTAGCTGTTTTCTGAACTGCATGTAATCCTCCTCAAGCCTCAATGAAATGGGCAGAGAGTTCCAGAGCCTCGGACCCAGAAAGGAAAACTGAGTCCCACCAATGCGTTTGCGTTTAAATCCGGGAACCACATAGAGATTCAAGTGCATTGATCTCAAGGTACGCAGGGGAGAGAACTTACTAATTCATAAAGAAATCAAATTAGGTCCTGTTCCCTGAATAGCTCTAAAGAGAATGCAGCCAGTTTTAAACATACCTCTCTTTTCCACTGGGAGCCAGTGGAGATCTTTTAACAGTGGACTGATATGACATTGTCTATCCTGAAGATGGATGATTCTAGCTGCTTGATTTTGAATCATTTGAAGACGATGCTTCTGCTTTTGTGGGAGGTCTAGATAAAGCACAATACCGTAATCAATCTTAAATAAGATAAGTACAATCACTATTTGAGTATAGGCCTCTTTGCTGAAAAAAAGTCTAATCTTGCGCAGCTTGCGGAGTTGGACAAAGCAAGAGGAGGTAACTGACCCAATCTGGGCAGTCAAGGAGAGACCTGGGTCAATGTGATATCCTAGGTTCTTTATCACTGGTTTAAAGAGTGGGATCACCCCTAGTTCCAGAGGCCAATAAGAGGGTGTCCAGTGCTGAACTTATTACTGGGTATGATGATCTCAGTCTTGTCAGAATTAGTTTTAATTGGTTATTATCCTCCAGTTTTTTATGTACAGCGTGGAATTCTTAAAGAAATCTTTGGATTCATCTGAGTTCTCCAGGGAGAAAATTAGCATGTCATCAGCATAGTTAAAAATCTTTACTCCATCTGCCGAAGGCTGGAGATCAAAGGCTGCATATATATATTAAAAAGGATTGGTGAAAGAGCGGGGCAGTGGTAAGTTGTTTAGTCATGCTTCATCATTCAGGAAGGGTCTTAGCATTTAAAGCCAGCAGACAGCTTTTTTGGGGTGATTGTGTAGGCAGTTCTCAGGGGGTGTGTCTTTCAGTTGATTGTTGGAGCAAGAAGTTTAGGTGGGGGGCAGCAAATGGCACCTAGGGCACAGAAAGGGGAGAAGTGCACAAGCATTTAAGAGCTGATGGAGCCAATGGTGCGCAGGATGAACGATATGGGCCAGTCCTTGGCAGATCTGATTAGCCAGGTGGATGGGTAAGAGGTGGCTGAGGAGAGGCCAAGTCGGGCTGGGGTAGCCCCCTGAGCAGCATTCCCGCCAGTGCCCAAGAAAGCTAGGAACTGGTGGCAAGTAATAAGAAAGATTGGCAAGGAGGGCTTCATCTGGCGCAGTTGCAGATACAGGGGGGTTTGATGTCCTTATCGATCCCATGGTCAAAAAATTATCAGGGCAGCAGGGGGGACCACATCTTACTGCACAGGGAACACGGAAGCTTGTGCTATCCTGTGACCAACCTCAAGACTAAGCATGGGCGGATCTAGCGGATCTCGCGTACGCGAAATTGCGGATTTACGGATTCGCAATCCGCGAAGATACGCGAACTCTAGCGGATTTGCGGATTTTCCCGTTTTTTGTGTTGGCGCGCGTTCGCGCCGATTTTGGGACAAGTTCGCAATTGCGAACTTACTTTTCGGCTCGCAACGGCCGCGACTATGTTGTTTCTACGTCTGGTTTATCATCACAGGTTCACAGCACCCTCTGTTTCACCACTGCCACCCTCTGGGACACCCATGCCATCCTCTGGTACATCCTCACTGCCACCCATTAGGTTTATTTATCACTGTAGATTATGGTGGTTGAAAAAACACACCTGCCCTTCTTCAACTGCCATCAATTAATTTGTGGGTCATTAATGTGTCAGTAATTTTGAAAGTTCCAGTCTGGCTGGCACCTGCTTCCTTCCTTATCTGTAATTTGCTTTTTGTTGCAGTGAATTTTTTTTTCACAGGACCTTTATGGTCTACTTGTAGCTATTCTATGAGCCTGCTGTTTGGGTCATAGCAGGGTCATAGAATAGTTGCAAACTCTGGAGGGGCCCCTCAGGAAGCACTACCTTGAATGTTACTAATGTTAAGTTTGAACTTTTGCACCTGCTCATTGCTTTCAGTTTAGCTAAAATCGTTTTTTCTGCAATTTCGCGCGTTTTTTGGGGCGCGAATCCGTGCGAGATCGATTTCGGAAGCCGCGAATGCGTGCGAATACAAAATTGTTTTTTTTGCGACGTGTATGTTCGCGTGATCTTGCTCGTGTTCGCGAGGCGCTTCTAGCTATACGTTTGCCAAGTTACCCTATCGGTCGTACACGGGCGCGGCCATCTTGTTTGCGTGACGTAATTCCGTTTCCGGCCGCTATGTGTAATCTCGCAAAATGTGCTGCTCGCTAGTACAATTTCGCGCGTGCTCGCGAGGAAAATCTCGCGCGAACTTACCCACGCGGTCGTGAACGGGCGCGGCCATCTTGTTTCTCATTCATTGCTATGGTTCTGGGCATGCTTTCTCTATCCTCTCTCAATCTCTGCCATCCTTTGCTTGTTTGAAGTTTATTTGATCTAATTTTACTTATTATCTATCCCTCTATTTTTCTAGCTCTATATTTTTGTGTTTTCTGCTGCTTTTGGTTACTTTTAAACTACTTTTTTAAACTCTTTTCTTTTCTTCTTCACTATTCTATTTCTTGTTTATCATTTAACTGTATTTCTGCCCAGACCATGGTAAAGGGAGCCGGGAAGCACCCTGAGAAGGGGAAGGGTCCCGCACCCCGTGCCCGGCTCCCGTGCGGGCGTTTGAGGGGGGAGCAAGTGGTCCCGCGGGAGATCTTCAACGCGGAGGAAGTGGCGGCACTCATCTTCCACGTCCAGCGCCGCCTCCCCAAGACGATCCTGGGAGGTGGCAAGATCGCGACTGGCTATGGCATCCGGGAGCGCCGCAAGCGGTGGGAGAAGGTGTGCCGGGCCATGTATAAGCTCTCTGGGGTCCGGCGCACATATAACCAGGCCACCCACCGCTGGACCGATGTCATGGACCGGGAACGGGACTTGCTGGACGCGCTCGGCATAGAGGTCCCCGGGCTTGGTGAGTAGTAGTAGCTATTCATTTACTACTCTGTTTTATCCGGCTCTGTTATTTGCAAATCTTTGTTCTTTACCAAGAGCAATAATGCTGCCGATTACATTGAGGTAAATTATATTTCAAAATCTTCTATGCATTTCAGGTGCACTGCTCTCCTTCTCAGTAGCCTTGCTTGCTACTATGCTTCTTTGTTTTGTATGTTGTGTTCAGAAGCATTTCATTGGCCTGAGAAATTATGTATGAGTGTAGTGTAAAGATAAGAACTGCGTAATGCTAGACACTAAGGGTCATATTTTCAATTACCGGCGCATCCCTGCAAAGTAGCAGGGATGCGGCAGTAATTGTGTGCCATGCCACCACCACCCATTGGCCCAAAACGTCACAGAAGCCTTACGCATCTGTGCCGTAAAGGCAGCGCATTGCTGGAGTTGCGTGCCAACGATGGCGCAGCTTCAGCAATGCTCTGGGGTACCCTATCTCCCCAATGCTGCATCAAGCCGTACGTCGGCTTCAAGCGCGCAGGGTTTGAGTCATGCATCATTGTCCTAAAGGGACTGATTGACATCTTGTAGATTTCCCTCAGCCACTTTTAGGATTCGTTCCTGCGCAGGTACGCCCTCCCTTGCGCCGGAACGCCCCCTGATGGCGCAGGGCTTTACAACGTGATGCATCGCCCATATGCCCATATGTGTTTTTTTTTAATATATACGCCGCACCAACACCATGGCGAGTCTTTTGTTCTGCCGCTGCGTCACAAAAGGCACGCAACAATGGAGGAAAATGAGCCGCAAGGCACTTCTAAATCAGCCCCAATAGACTGAAGTCCAGTCCTTCCTTTAGACACATGGCTATAAGAAGAAATAGTGGCGGTGGTGGGTGGATTGATAGTTTGAGTATTCACTGATCTGCAAGCAGGATGGACTTTGTCTGTCACTTCGCGTGCTGCGGACTGCTGCCTGCAGTGCCAGGCCTAGGCAAACCTCTTTAGTAGTCTGTTTATTGAGTTACATAGGAACTTTCTAAGTCAACGTTCCGCAAATCAGGCAATACGAATAACGTAGTATACCACATGAGATAGATCCCGTGGAATAGTTGTCTATCTATTTGCTATTTCTCCAAAATATTTTGTTATTGTTCTTTTGAAATGTTTGATTTGGTTGAAAAATCTCATCCATGTTTTCTGGTTTTTCTTTCTTTCATGTTGTACATCAGCTCCCCCCAAGGGCAAGAGGACACAGGAGGAGGGTGCTGAGGATGCAGGCCAGGATCGGGCAGGCGAGGGCTCCTTTGCTGGCCCCAGTAAGTTTACATTTTAATAAAGAGTACCTATTTTTTCCTAGCGTTCCTCATTCGATTTTTTCTAAATCGTCTTTGATCTTCTTGTAGACTGGATATAAATTCTTATCCTGCCTCGAATATGACTCCCTGTGGTATTACTAGACTATTCTTATTAGTCTGTCTGTGTAGCTAACTAAGATTGGACATTTGACAATTCCATTGGACTCCCATTCTATTCAGCAATAGCTCTATCCACTGTCTCCTTACTGACTAGATAGTGTGGCAGAGTCATTCAGCTCCCGAAGTCACCGATTATTGATCCCCAATGATCTCTAGATTATCGTACGCAGGACAAGAGAGTACGGAGTCACAGCACAGTCAAGAAGTGTCAGAGGCACTCATGCTTGCAAAAATTCCAAAACCTTTAGCTCATCCACTCTAGTCTGGAGGAACAAAAACCACAGAGTCTATTTAAGTTTAAAAGCTTTATTAAAAGTAAACACATTTATTAAAATCTACTTTGTCATAAAACTATTTAACTGAAAACGGAAAAGTGGTTACTGCTGACGATTAATTGGACACATTTCTTGTGGTCGAGCCGAGCTCTCACCTGGTTTGAACTTGATCCTGGTCGTGTTCTTAGGAGTCAAGCTTCTGTCTGTTAGGAGAAAAAGTGGTGCGTGTTAAAAATCAAAAGCAAGCATTCATCAGTTGTGCATAAAAGTGCAGCAAGACAACAGCCTTCCCTGGAAAATGGGACATTTTTACTTTGGAGTAGACAGTCACAAATTATTACATTGTATTCAGTTTTTTTAACATTTCTCCTAGACCAAATATTATATAGTAGTGAGTGGTGTATTCTAACATTCTTAAATGTACTTTGTAGGTGTAACATCTGGTGACGGGGCCAGCGCGGAGGTGGCTGTGTTGGGCGAGGACTCGGCGGACTCTGGGGAGGAGGCGGTGCAAGAGCCGGCGGACGGTCCTGTGGGGGTTCAAACGGTGGTGGCGGAAACAGGTAAGCTATATATTCCTTACTTATTGAGATTGAAGACTGCATAGTGTGCTTTCTGCACGGGTGTATTACAAATCAACCAGGTAGTAGCCTCCTCGAAATGTACTTCGACTTAGCTGTGAAGTTTTTGGTGAGAAGAATCCCAATAAGTTCTTAGACGAACGTGATGGATGGGATGAACGAAAAGCGAAAGAAGGGTGTAAGTAAGTGGGACGCGAACTTGTATGATGGCTGGCAAAGAAGAACGATATGTGTTTGCTTGGCCCCCGAGGTGGCTGGGAAGGAAAGAATATGGTATGGTGCATGGCTGGGTCAATGATGAAGCAAGGATGGGTGGAAGGACAGCAGCCTGGGTGGGTGAAACAGAAACTGTATGTGTGCGTATACTTTGACTGAATGGATGCCTGGAGCATGGTATTCTCTGACTCTTAGATAGCACATGTGTATCTAGAGAGAGTAGATGGTCGCCAGATGAAGTAAGTGTTACCTTGAAGAGCATGTACCACCGCACCCGCACGTCCGTTCCAGTGCAGGGAAGGCAAGGAAAAGAAATTGTAAATGTGTCCAATACTACCATGAATAGTAGCAGTACTTTGTATTGCGTCTGCAATCACAGCATATATCTGGTTATTACGGTGGACACTCCGTACCTCTCTTAATAACTTTAGTTTACTTGTAGTACATCATTCATGTGTGGGTGTATCACTGTTCACTCAATATTAAGCAAAGCACCTAAAGTCATCCCATATGTCATCAAATACGTCCCATGTGAAGTGATAGATAATCAAATTAGTTAGCTTCTTCATTTTCCTTTTCTAGTACTCATTTGCACTGTAGGGTGAAAGGTAAATTAATTAAGCAGTAGCCCTTGTAACAGAGTATTCTCAGTGCCACCCGTAATAGAAAAGTAATAGCTTCACCACCTGCATGTACTGGACCGGTACAGTAACGCAAGTCTGTCTCACTCATCATGGTGTGCAACTTTTTTTCTCGGGTGCAAGTTCACTGTGCTGTCCATCTCATTCTGCCGGCTTGCATAAGATAACGTACCAATTTCCCTAAACAAGAGAGAAGAAGAAGAATAAGACTGGTGTACTGTCATAGTGGACTGTAATGGAAGTCCATAGTGGTCGTAGAATTTGTTCTTTAAACTACCACTAATGTTAGAGCAAGGATGCAGAAGTGGGAGGTTACATAGATACTGTCCTCAATAGTTATGTACTGTGCTTTCAATTTGCTACTTGTACTGTGACCCAACTTTCGGCTCAATCACTTTGTGTTATTAATGCTAAGGAGCATTGGTTACAGACTATGTCTTTCTTTCTTCATATAGTTGCTCCTTCCAAATCAACAACACGGAGGGAGCAGGCTAGAATGGCCCGGCAACGGAGGCTGGAGGCCACTGTCGCCGAATATCGGCGGCTGGTGGCCCTGGAGGAGGAGGAGGACACGCAGTCGAGCGGGGCAACAACAACATCCTCGACTGTGACCACTGCATCCTCCTCCGTGACTAAGCCAGCGGGACCGAGCCGGGCTAACAAAGACAACCGCCACCGCCAAGCAACAGAAATACCAGCTGCCCCCCACAGGAGCTGCAAGGAACGCCAACGCCGCCTACGAGTCCGAATGTCCAACCTGGAGCAGGAGGTCCTGAAGTATAAGAACTTGGTTAAGGGCCTCCGCTCCGAGCTTGCCACCCTCCGCAAGGAGTATGATGCCCATGCCGCAAAATGCACCAGCACCAGCACCCTCCAGTAGTGGAGTGTCCCTTGCCCTTTTTTTATAGACTTTTGGGGGGTGGGATTTGGGAGTTGGGATCGTTTTGGGACGTTTCAAAGACAATCGTTGGGGTTAGGGTGGGTGAGGGAGATTATTTTGTTAGGGCTACATAAATATATTTTTAAACTTTATCTGACCATACCTGTTTTTTACTGCTTTTCAGTCTGGTGGGTGGGGGGCGGGGGTGTAACAGTAACTTTGTTTTCCTGAACAGTCGTAGGACTTTAGTAGTACAACCGTCAATCTCTTGTCTACTCCGAAATAATACTCCATTATACTACCTCCCACCAAACGCTTATCTTACCTGTAATTTGTGTTAGAAATTAGGGCTAGGCCCAGGGCTGGCTCCACGTGAAATGGGGATTAACGTTGTCAATCCTGGGCGGGTGACATTTCCTCATTGCGGTGGTACTAGTGGTGTGACACAGTGGCAGTTGCATGCCTATGGAAAAAAAGAAAACTAAACCTTGTTTGTCCTTACTGTAGCATTACAACGGTTACGGTACGATCGAGAATATAGCAGGTGACAGACAGAACAGTGCCATAATGTAGCCTAACAAATGGTAAAGTATTTGCTTGCAAGTATAACTAGTACTTGCGTTGAATTTATTTGACATTGGCTACTACTACTAGAAGATATAGTACTGAAGCTGAGTAAGTCTAGAAGATATCCTCGTATTCCTTCACCAGCCTGTTGCTATGACCTTATCCTCCCCAGCAAGTGTGTGGAATTATTGATGTCATTTTAGTCAGACATCAAGCAAAACAACACAGCCCGGGGGAAGAGGGTTAGGGTTTGTAAAATGGATGGGAATGGGGGTTTCTTTTTGGGTAGGTTTTGTTGAGAGAAGAAAAGAAAAGCAGAGCATGGACAAACAATAATTGAAGATAAAGACAATCTTTGGTTACAAAGTAAAGCTAAGCACATGCAGTCACACTCATAGAATAAAACAATGGATACTGTATCTGTATTGCGTATGTTGTTGGAGTTGTCCTTGAATTTGGTAAGTAAGTTGCATGCAGCAAACAATTCCTCTTATTGGCGGCACTCCTCCATTCCAGCTGACGCTTCGTCCATCAATGTTGGTGACCACTGACAGAAGACACCCTGTCCACTGCCTGCCTGGCGGATGTTGACTGAAACCCGGCCTGTAATTATTGAACGGAAAACAGGAAGTGCTATTACAATACCACTGATAAATAAATAAAAGGTATGTACGCTGTGTGGTTCAAAATGTGACACTTTGATTTCCCTAATAGACAGTACAATATTTTTGAAATTGCGTGCTCTGTCTGAGTCACCTTTTTAAGGATAAATAAGTATGGCCAAAATATTATAGCGGATCTTTCCCCTCAAGGTAGGTGTACTGTAAACTGTGTTTTAGAACAAAATTTGACCTTCCCAGCAATGCTCCCACCAAGACCCTTACTAAAGCCAGTCGCAAAAATGTAGAAGAACCCCAATCAGATCTCCAAAAACGATGCCTAGCAGAAAAATGGTTACAAAACGTACTTTGAAAGTAACAGTAGGCCCAAATACAGACCGTGGATTGTATTCAAACCACTTGCAAGCAAGCAAAAGTATCCATAGCCAGCATCGCTCCAACAGTGCTCTACAAAACCAGAACTGCGTTGCAATAGAACACCCCGAAACACATGCAATCCTGCTGCTAGGGCTAACCCTAACGAACCCTAACTTACAAAAAGTGCCAAAACTGGTGTTTCCTTCAGGATTTTGTCCAAAACACTTCTATCCGGTATTAGACCTTCCCAGGAATGCCCCAGGCAAGACCAGCCAACCCACCCGGAAAAAAAACACCTGACAACACCCCCAAACAGCGAAAAAGCTAAATCTCATACTTACAACATCTCTCGGCCTTCGGTCCAAACGCGGCGCTGTGCAGCTAGGTCATCATCATCATCAATCATCATAACTCCTGTTTTCCACCACGGATTTCCTGAAAAGCAAATGCAATCAAGATTAGATTGTCGCAGCAGTGCTTCGACAGAGACCCCGGCCGCAACCCACCCACGAACAGCAGGAAGCCCCCCAAAACGCTACATTGAGCAAGATGACAGAAGAAATAGCAAAAAAAAGGCTGTTCCTTCAGGATTTTGTCCAAAACACTTCTATCCGGTATTAGACCTTCCCAGGAATGCCCCAGGCAAGACCCGCCAACCCACCCGGAAAAAACCACCCGACAACACCCCCAAACAGCGAAAAAGCTCAATCTCATACTTACAATATCTCTCGGCCTTCGGTCCAAACGCGGCGCTGTGCAGCTAGGTCATCATCATCATCAATCATCATAACTCCTGTTTTCCACCACGGATTTCCTGAAAAGCAAATGCAATCAAGATTAGACTGTCGCAGCAGTGCTCCCAGACACAAAAAATTACCCACAAACACCCGGAACCCCGCCAAAGAGCACCTCAAAGGCAAGCAAGTCAGCAAAAACGGCAAGAAATTTCCACCTCATATTTGGTCCAAAACACTTTTGTCCATTATTAGAGCTTCACAGCAATGGGCCCAAATCCGTCAACTCACCCGCAAAGAAGTACAACACCCCCACAAGTGCTGAGTCTTTCTTCATTGGGCGTAATACAGCACTCTGCTTTGAGGGAAATCGCATTCTGGAGGAGGAGGATAGAGGAGCATGTTCTTCAGAACTTGTGAACCTGAGGAATGTAGACTGCGGCACCTTCAAATCAATAAGCAAACAAGTGAAGACAGTTCTGATGATGGTCTTGTTTTTGGGATTAGGTGATTAAAGTTTGAATTAAATTAACTGTGCAAAACAAAGAAAGAGAGACACAAAGCACACAGGAATAAAAGTGAATAAGGACGAAAAAGAAAGTTCTTGATTGATTGTCTCATTTTCAGGGCTCGGTGTCAGGGAATAAGAACAAGATTTCGTCATCATACTCTGCGAATTCAGGCTGGATGAGGTCAGTGCCACCGAACAGAGAACAAATCCCCTCATCTACGTTGCCGTCCTCCTCGTCTTCATGCGGCGTGCTTTCTCGTACTTTGTAATCTGGTGGTATGAGGTGCTGATTCATCTTGATCATTGTCAGCCGCTCCACATTTTTGGGCGAGAGGCGGCTCCGTTTGGGAGTTACAATGCCACCAGCAGCACTGAAAACACGTTCAGAAGACACACTTGCGAGTGGGCAAGACAAATAGTTTATAGCCAGGTTGGAGAGCTGTGGCCACAATTGTTTTTTGCCATGCCAATACTGCAATGGCTCATCATTAAGAAAGACCTCTGTTGAGTCATTCAGATAGTCCTGCACCATCGACTCAAGGTCATCAGCGGTTCCTCCACTTTGCTTACTTTTGGCTGTGCCTGTGACTTTTTTTCGAGAACCATACCCAAGCAAACTTAGCCAATCCTCTACAGCAGCCACTGTTTTTGTTGTGTGTGGTGCAGATGATCCAGTTGCCGGTGTCTTTAACGGCTGAGAGGTCACTTCAGCCACAGGTGCAGAAGTGGATTCTTGTGACTGGGGATGGCCTGCTGATGCTGATGCTGATGTACTGGCTTCTCCTTCAATAACCTGCCGTTCTTTTTCAAACCTCTTGGCTGACCAGGCTAACCAATGTTTGTACTTTTGAACATCTGCATCAGCAAAAGGAAAGAATGCTTCGTCTTCCAGCGCCTTTTTGTAGCGTGGATCCAGAATAGTAGCACAAATGTAATGCTGTTCTGAGTTGATCATTTTAAGACGTTCATCACCACGTAGGCGCTCTAATAATTTCTCAGACAAAATAAAATGGTCTTTTTTTTTTTCATCTTTTTCAAACTCAGAAGACACCGCCATCAGTTGGTGCTCCAGCATGCACAACAATGGGATTGCTTTTCCCAAATTACAGTCCTCCTGGCTGACTGCACGCGTGAAGAACTCAAAAGGACGAAGCATGTCTGTCAGGCTTTTAACTATGTCCCATTGCGCCGCACCCATCCGCATGTCCTCCTTCTGAGATGTAGCCTCTGTGAAGAAATAGTGATCGAGTACCGTATACTGCTCATACAGACGCTCAAGAATGTAGAAGGTTGAGTTCCAACGTGTTGCCACCTCCTGGATGAGTGCTTTCACTGGCATTCCACGTTGAAGTAGCAGTCTCCGCAGATGCTTCCGGGCCTTAAAAGAATGGCTGAAATGGTTGCACATTTTGCGGCAGGTGGCCATTACCTCGAACGCTGGACTCTGTTTATCACTCAAGAATTTTTGAACTACCAGGTTGATACAGTGCGCCAAACACGGCACTCTAAAATGGTCACCCTTCAACATGGCCTTAACTACATTGGCGCCATTATCCGTGGAAACATAACCAATCCTGCGTTTTAGGGGGGATAGCATTTTCAAGACCTTTTTGTTAAACTCTTCCAAAAGGTTTTCTGCTTTGTGACTTTTCTCCAAGCCAAACATGGCTAGTGTTGCATGTTTCCGAGCAGCTTTGAAAACTTTGTCCGGGTCAACACCTGCGTTTAGCTTTGCTTTAACACCTGAAAAAGAGACCCAGTGTGCAGTGATGCACATGTAATCAGCGCCTGCGCCACTGGTCCACATGTCTGTTGTCAGATGTATTGTGTGAACAGCACTCTTCTGCAAAGCTGCCCCAATCGCCTCCAGCACATCTTCATGTAGTGCTGGAACCGCAACTCTGGCAAAATAGAACCGGCTCGGAACCTTCCATTTAGGGCAGAGCGTTGCCACTAATTCAAGAAAACCTACCGCTTCTACAAAAGAAAAAGGTAGAAGGTCCACAGCTAGCATTTTAGCCAGCTTAGTGTTATACAGACGCGTCAGTGGGTGGTTGCGTTCATATGGCACGTCTGAAGTAAGCATTGTTCTAATGTTGCCCTGGACCAAGCATTTACGGGCTGAGAATGACTTCGTTGACCCAATTTTGCTCGCTGGTGAACTTTTGTGCGTTGGTGTCTCACTCGCTCCAACACTCTTAGTGTGCCTCACATTGGGTGTGCTGCTGACAGGGGTACTGGGTGTAAGGGAAGTGTTTGACACGTCTTCTTCCTGCTCGTCATCATCAGATGAAACATCAACGTTTCCTTGAATTCGGCCTTTCTTGATCGCATCTAGGTGCGCAAACCATTTGACAGTGTGCTGTCTCCTAAGATGACCTCTCTGGCCTCCGGTACCATAGTTGGTACCTGGCTTACCACGACTAACTGCTTGCTTACAAATGGTACAAATGGCAAACTTTGGATTTTTTGGACAAACAGTAAAGAAGTCCCAAACTGGGGACTTGAAGTGTCTGTGGGACATGGAGGAGGCGGCGATACTGGTGGTGGTGGTCATGAAGCTAATACCAGATGAAGTGGAGGATCTGGATTGCCCAACTTTTGTACGTTTTGCACTTTCACCGCCACTAATTAAGGTCGAGGTTGACGGAGGTCTCTTCTTGCCAGAAAGAAATATGGAAGCGGGACGAGTTGGTGTACTACTTAACTCCAATGATTGTGGTGTTTCCACTGCCTCCTCATCGACAACATCATCATCATCATCACGCTCAGCAGCTCTTTGGGCTAGGGTCAAAATGTCTGTTTGCTGCATGCCCGCTGGGGCTGCAGTGACCTTTATGATGACTGGGTCGTCGTTGGCAGAGTCTTCATCAGCAGCAGTATCCGCCACTTCTTGTTGAGACTCATCACACTCCATAACTCTGAGACTTTGGACGAGCTTCCTTTTACGCTTAACTACCTTTGTCGGATCATGGTGTGCCTCACTCTCAGACGGCTGTGGTGCTGGTTCCCAAGTTTGATCCGTATCATCAGAAGGAGGTGTGCTTGAAGAAGATGTAGACACCACCCTTGATCTCTTCCTTGCTAGGGGTGTGGAAGACAATGAAGGATCATCAGGAGGAGTGGCTTCCTCAAATGATACCTCGCCTTGATTGTCGATTTCCTGATGTGCCCCTACTTCGGGAGGAACAACTATTGTGGGCACTTGTGACCCTCCATGCACCTCTGCTTGCGCATCTCCTTGCGCTGCCTCTCCTTCCACATGTACTTGGGCTTGTACTTGCACATGTGATTGTTGTTGCGGCTGTGGTTGTTCAACACTCGTCAGATGAGCTACAACAACCTGTGTTGATTGAGGGACATTGCTGCTGCTTTCTTGCGATGAGCCAACATCACTGGTCGATGGTGATTGAACAACTATACTGGCTGCCTCTGCAGCACCCAAGGGCTTGGACTTAAGTTGGCGTGGTGGTGGTGGTGGCACTGAGCCCAATGGAGCGGGGGTGCTGCTGCCAGCTTGGTCCCCAGCAGATCCCACTGCTGCTGCTGCAGGCATACTTTTTTTTTTACTCCCAAAAAAAGGGGCGGGCAGCACACCAGTGTCCTTGGTAACTTGCTTCTTCTGCTCCTTACTGGCACCTTTCTTGCTAGAGGAGCTACGGGTTACTTTTTTTGGGGCCATCTTCTTCAGAGCAGGTCAGCAGGCAGCAGTTGCACGAGTTGCAGAGGGTTCTGTGTCCAGACGTGACGTCGCGTGACGTTATGCTGCACACACACACCGCTGCAGGACTTCTTCCTGGCACTGGTGGTTCTCTTGAGTCTTCTTGTGCACCTAAAAGCAATGGAAGACAGAGGAACATCAGTTCAGTTATACACCCCAAAAAATCGAAAAAACACAGAAAAATGAGCACAATCCCATGCCATCCATGATGTTTACATTGAAGACACCCCACAGAAAGACTAGGGACATGCAAGTATGCAACACTCACTACCCCTGGGCATAATGGATGAAAAGTAGGCAAAATAAGTGCAGGCCTCAGACACTGCCTCTCCTCAAAATGGCCCCTTACACCCCAAGCACATGTTGCCTGTACCAGCCAGCACTCAAGATGGCCACCACCACCACCCACATGGCCAGTCCACATCAACAGTCCCCCCCCAAAAAACAGAAAAACAGCCAGAAATCACCACAATCCAATGCCATCCATGATGTTTACATTAAAGAGAGTGAGACCACACCACAGGCACACTCAGTCCATGCACCACCACCCCTGGGCAAAAGGCCACACCAGCAGCCCCCCAAAAACGACAAAAAACAATAAAATAAGCACAATCCCAGCCCATCCATGGCCTCAATTATGTTTAAATTCAAGAAGACACCCCACAGAAAGACTAGGCCCATGCAACACTCACCACCCCTGGGCAAAGGGCCCCACCAGCAGGCCCAAAAAAACGACAAAAAACAATAAAATCAGCACAATCCCAGCCCATCCATGGCCTCAATGGTGTTTAAATTCAAGAAGACACCCCTCAGAAACACTAGGCCCATGCAACACTCACTACCCCTGGGCATAATGGATGAAAAGTAGGCAAAATAAGTGCAGGCCTCAGACACTGCCTCTCCTCAAAATGGCCCCTTACACCCCAAGCACATGTTGCCTGTACCAGCCAGCACTCAAGATGGCCACCACCACCACCCACATGGCCAGTCCACATCAACAGTACACCCCCAAAAAACAGAAAAACAGCCAGAAATCACCACAATCCAATGCCATCCATGATGTTTACATTAAAGAGAGTGAGACCACACCACAGGCACACTCAGTCCATGCACCACCACCCCTGGGCAAAAGGCCACACCAGCAGCCCCCCAAAAACGACAAAAAACAATAAAATAAGCACAATCCCAGCCCATCCATGGCCTCA
The DNA here is from genome assembly GCF_964261635.1 of Lissotriton helveticus. NCBI lineage: Eukaryota > Metazoa > Chordata > Amphibia > Caudata > Salamandridae > Lissotriton > Lissotriton helveticus. The sequence continues at coordinate 542,216,921 of NC_136065.1, read as the reverse complement.
ATTATGTTTCAATTCAAGAAGACACCCCACAGAAAGACTAGGCCCATGCAACACTCACCACCCCTGGGCAAAGGGCCCCACCAGCAGGCCCAAAAAAACGACAAAAAACAATAAAATCAGCACAATCCCAGCCCATCCATGGCCTCAATGGTGTTTAAATTCAAGAAGACACCCCTCAGAAACACTAGGCCCATGCAACACTCACCACCCCTGGGCAAAGGGCCCCACCAGCAGGCCCAAAAAAACGACAACAAACAATAAAATCAACACAATCCCAGCCCATCCATGGCCTCAATGGTGTTTAAATTCAAGAAGACACCCCTCAGAAACACTAGGCCCATGCAACACTCACTACCCCTGGGCATAATGGATGAAAAGTAGGCAAAATAAGTGCAGGCCTCAGACACTGCCTCTCCTCAAAATGGCCCCTTACACCCCAAGCACATGTTGCCTTAAATTCAAGAAGACACCCCACAGAAAGACTAGGCCCATGCAACACTCACCACCCCTGGGCAAAGGGCCACACCAGCAGGCCCAAAAAAAGGACAAAAAACAGCACAATCCCAGCCCATCCATGGCCTCAATGGTGTTTAAATTCAACAAAACAGTTGTATCATGCACCCCTAACCAACCCTGGTCCTACTGGATACTGTGGCTACCCACAATATAATTTATTTAATGTTCTGAAAAAGTTCCAAAATTTTACTTGCAGCAACTGTAATGCCCCAAACAAACTTACTTGTGAAAGTTGATTTCTAATCCAAAAGTGATCCAAAGACAGTCAAAAAGGCCTCAAATCCAAATATCCAGCAGCACCCACAAAAAGTAATCCTTCCAGCTCCAGATCCAAATGAAAGTGACCAGGAGATGGACAAAGCACTGGGAGGAGCCTGCTGGACAGGAACAGGAAGTTGGAGACTGTGGGGCACTTCCTTCCTCCCCCCCCCCCCAAAATGGACTCCTTGCAAAAAAAAAGGCCATGCAAATGTCAACCTGAGGAGTGATTCTGATAAAAATCATAATTTTCTGAAGGTTTATCCTGTTTGCTGGTGATTTTCTTGTTCGAAATTGCAAAATCTCTATTTCGCAAGTGCGAGATTGTTCCTTTCCGCCGCAACTACGTGTTCGCAATTGCGAACTCTCGCGAGTTGTGCTGTGCAAGGTGGCAAGCCGCGATTACGTATTCGCGGGCGCCAAACTCCCGCGGGAACACGCAGCAAGATCTAAAATGGCGCGTCACTTGCAAAGAAAAACAACTCGGCAAACGCTAAATGACGGAAAGTGAACGCCGTGCACCACGCCGCGCGCCGCAACCAAGCAAAAAATCCGCCGCGAGCGGATTCACGGATTTTCGACAAATTCGCGAGCATTCGCGGATTGCGAATTTGCCGAAAATCCGAAAAATCCGCGAGCGGAGCGGATTTTACGCCCATGCTTACTCAAGACATTCCTGGGTCGTAGACTTCAGGGGCAGGGGCCCTCTCTTAATCCAAAAGGGTGAGACCCCTCTCACCAAGTTTCAGTTCACCAGGTTTTAGGGATCTCAAGGCGGTGAGGATGGACCCATCTGTATATGTATCCCATTCCTTCAGAATTGGAGTGGCCACAGAGGCCATGGCTACCGGTCTTTCAATAAGTACAAAAAAGAAGTGGTCCGAGTTATCAATCAATTATGTACAAAAGTAGTTACTTCATGCCAATGGACACCACATATAATTGAGTACAGTGGGATATAGTCACAAATGCAATATTCTTAGTCAAAGTGCATTTATTCTCAACAAAAGTTCATTCATTTAAATTTCAAACAAGGAGTTCATCATATTATGATTGATATTCATTCAATGTAATTGTGAATTCATTACATTAAAAAGTGCTCTCGGTGTAGAAGGGAAGGGAAGTGAGAAGGTTTGTGAGGGACTGGGTAAAGGTGGTGTGACATTGAAAACATCACAGTAAAATCAAATACGCCTTTACAATCAAGGTAGTATTAATGTTCCCAAAATACATCACACATAGGTGAGAAACATTCATTGCATTGGATCCTATGGTGTGTCAGGTTGGCGTAGTCTACGTTTCGACCCCTTGTGTGCTGAAGGGTTAGTGTTGCCTCATGTTGGGGTCTTCATCAGGACAAGGTGGAGAGCCTATGAATCAATGTGAAAGCTGAAATGGTTGTATATATAATGGGAGATGTAGGAATTACCTACATGGAAATAACGGTCAATGGATGTCCCGTCGTGGTGTGGGCTAGGGCGCTCCTACCGATTCTGAAATAAACAAAAATAAAAAAGAATCCTTAAAGGACGGTTCTGGCTGGTCAGCCATCAACCCATGGTTTGGAAGGGAGAGACACTTACTTGGGCATAAGTCCTCATGCGGCAGCATAGAACGTTTCGTAGTGTTGTAATTTCTGTGTGGACGCCATGCTTTTCTGGCACCGTTCTAAAAGTAATTGGAGTGCACCATAAGAGGCTGACAAGAGAGGTAGTATATAGTGCTTATAAATGCAATAGAGGGACATACAAAAAGTCTACCCTCGTGCTGTTCGTGAAGGGCCTGGTAGATAAACGAGCATCTGCGATGTGCATCTAATCATGCAAGTGATCTGGCAAAGTAGTGAATCTTGACAGTTTGTGAGGTGATTATATGGTAGGAAGCTGCATCGAATGGCTTAGTGCCGTGCGACTGGTCTGTCTGGGCTCCGGGCTCGAAGGTGGTACATAGTGCGGCTGGATACAATTGAGAGGTATACAAAAATGTATTAGACACACCTCAGGCACCGACCATCCAAGGACTCTGGAATCTACCAGAGGTAGTAGGCCACTGCAGATGTACAATGTGTAAAGCATGCCCAACCTGCTGGGAGACCAAACAAATCCCCCACATCAATCTAACCATTGACCTGAAGTCCTTCAAAAATTGCAACACCAGCGGAGTAATTTATGCCATTCTTTGCCCATGCGAACTGATGTACATTGGGCAAACCAAACAAAGGGTTAAGAACCGCATCTTCCGACACTGCAGCAGAGTCCGCTGTCAAACAGCAGGAGCACCACTGGTTGAACATTTCATGGACAAAAATCATTCCCCTGAATCTATGAGATGGGTTGTACTAGAAAAGATTACCCTAGGACCAAGAGGTGGGAACTTGAACTCTATTCTCAACATCAGGGAGTGTAAATGGATGCACAAATTCAAGACTATCACCAGGGGCCTTAACGAACTAGATGCTAATTTTGCCCAGATGGCGGGCCTTGAACCCGAATGACTGCTTTACAAATAAACCCAGGGACATCAAACCATATGTAGGGACATATATAGTAGGTCAGTCACTGTCTTTTTCATAAAATTAATCAATAGACAGAGTACTTACTACACAGGAGTATACAGGTTGCCAGAATCCATAACCCAATGGGTTCCACTTACAATTATTAACTTGCATCTAATACAATACACAGGTATTATGCTGTCTACAGACCTCTGTTATACATGTGTATACATATCTCTCGTTTATTCAATACTATGTATAACTAGATTGGCAGAATCACCTAATCATGAACGTTTTTGCTATAAATATTGATATGATATCCCATGTATGCTGTAAGTTGTTACACTAATTGTCATGGTTTTTGGGAACCTCAGACCCAAGCCCAGACCAAACCTGTGGGGTGCAACATCACCAGTTCATGCATTAATAGTATCAACGTTCCCCTCCTCACATTACATATTTGTTCCCTGAGTGGACGATCCCTAAGAATCTACAGACATCTTTCTACACACTCCCTCCAGGACCCGCCTCATGATGACGCGGCGTTCTAGGTAGTGATCAGGTGATTGGCCTGATGGTGCCGAGCCCCTAGATACCTAGCATTGAGCTGCGCCACTGCGAGGAGTCTCAGAGTGATCGAGGACTCGAACTGCACTGACGGCGGCATAGGGACGCCTACCAGGTAATAAAAGATACGCACAGCTCTTCGAGCCCCGAGCCCTTTTAGATCGGTTCCCGGGCACCAATCCAGTTCTCACTAGAACCGCTATCGAGGCTGTTAAGTTTCAGATCAACCGCCCGAAGTTGCATGATTTAGATGCACATTGTAGATGCGAGATTCTCCACCAGGCACCTTATGAACAGCTCGAGAGTAGATTTTTGTATACCTCTCAATGGTATCCAGCCACACTATGTACCACCTTCGAGCCCCGAGCCCAGACAGACCAGTCGCACGGCACTAAGCCATTCGATGCGGCATCCTACCATATAATCACCTCACAAACTGTCAAGATTCACTACTTTGCCAGATCACTTGCATGATTAGATGCACATCGCAGATGCGCGTTTATCTACCAGGCCCTTCACGAACAGCACGAGGGTAGACTTTTTGTATGCCCCTCAATTGCATTTATAAGCACTATATACTACCTTTCTTGTCAGCCTCTTATGGTGCACTCCAATTACTTTTAGAACGGTGCCAGAAAAGCATGGCGTCCACACAGAAATGACAACACTACGAAACGTTCTATGCTGCCGCATGAGGACTTATGCCCAAGTAAGTGTCTCTCCCTTCCAAACCATGGGTTGATGGCTGACCAGCCAGAACCGTCCTTTGAGGATTCTTTTTTATTTTTGTTTATTTCAGAATCGGTAGGAGCGCCCTAGCCCACACCACGACGGGACATCCATTGACCGTTATTTCCATGTAGGTAATTCTTACATCTCCCATTATAAATACAACCATTTCACCACATAGATTACTAATATTAGCTTTCACATTGATTCATAGGCTCTCCACCTTGTCCTGATGAAGACCCCAACATGAGGCAACACTAACCCTTCAGCACACAAGGGGTCGAAACGTAGACTACGCCAACCTGACACACCATAGGATCCAATGCAATGAATGTTTCTCACTTATGTGTGATGTATTTTGGGAACATTAATACTACCTTGATTGTAAAGGCGTATTTGATTTTACTGTGATGTTTTCAATGTCACACCACCTTTACCCAGTCCCTCACAAACCTTCTCACTTCCCTTCCCTTCTACACCGAGAGCACTTTTTAATGTAATGAATTCACAATTACATTGAATAAATATCAATCATAATATGATGAACTCCTTGTTTGAAATTTAAATGAATGAACTTTTGTTGAGAATAAATGCAATTTGACTAAGAATATTGCATTTGTGACTATATCCCACTGTACTCAATTATATGTGGTGTCCATTGGCATGAAGTAACTACTTTTGTACATAATTGATTGATAACTCGGACCACTTCTTTTTTGTACTTATTCAAGGCCCAAGGTCCTGGAGTTTTCAGGGTAACCCCTTTGTAACTCACACTACCGGTCTTTCAAGGCAAGCATAGCAGAGGATTGGCAGGTGGTCTTCAGATTCCTCAAGCGCTATGTTAAGCTGCACATATGTTAAGGTTATGACTTTTTTCCAATAACGGTTTCTTTCTCCATTTTCCCGCAGTTTTCATGTCCTGTAATGCAGGAAAAAAGCTTCCTGATGTGCACCAATCGTTAGATTTCCGTCCAGGTTAGGTGCCCGTCTGGGGGCTGGGTGAAACAGAAGTATTGGTTGTAGGCCATTCTAAAGTAAAAAGGATGAAACATGCTTTTTCCGCAGGAAATTATATGTAACGGACCCGCCAGGCGGGTTTCAACATTTGGCAAGGGGGTTACTTCTGGGGCATTTAAGGAGCATGCTGGAGTCTTTGTTGGTTAAGGTACGCACTACCACTGGAGTTTTGGTAATACACCTGGGGGGCAATGATTTGGTACATATGGGCGGGTGGGTCGTGTTTCAGGCCCTGATCACCGAGATACGATGGTTGGCGAGGAGATGCCCCAAGTCAGTTTTAGCATAGTCCCACATCATCCAGAGGTTGCAGTGATGAGGGGGCGATTCGCTCTGGGCCTGAATCATTCTGTTAGAAGAACTAATAAGAAGATAGATAAGTTGTTTAGGTCCCCAAAACTCTAGACCATCTCACATGGAAGCATACAGGGGAGGTGTTTTTCTTACAGGATGGCGTCCACCTCTCGAAGTTGGGGAACGAGTTCCACTTGGAAAGATTGTTGGCATTGTTGACCTGGGGGTGAAACAAGGCATGATCGTGGGTCAGGTGTGGGGGGGCAGATAGTATGGGAACTATGCTGGCCTGTGGTGGTACGGTCATGATTGGTGGGGTATTTGTGATCCTTAGTAGGCATCCCCATAGTTAATGGGTATAAGTGGGGGACAGCTGTCTCTCATGGACCTCCAGGGGGCGCTTACGGCCAGTTGGCTAGACGGATCGGGGGTGGGGAAGTGTATGCTTCCATCAGTACCTCGCAGCCAATCCCGGCATGGATGCGTGGGCACCAGGCTAGCATAGCAGCGCAGCCCCTTGGGGAGTGGTATTTGAGGGCATAGGGGATGCCCGAGGTAGATAACCTTCTCGGCAGACGGATCTCCTGCACAAGGTCACTCCGGGGGGAGGGGACCTCACACGTAGTTTGGACCAGTCATGATCTTACACGTAGGCTCAATGCGGGATACACAGAGCCAATGTATATTTTATTAGTTTAGGATTATGAATGGCTCTGTATTAGAATCTCAGAAGGTTTAGGATTATGAATGGCTCTGTATTAGAATCTCAGAAGGTCAGAATACATTTTATAGAATTCCCCAGTGAAACCACCTAGCCCCGGAGCCTTACCATTTGGCAACACATTGATCGCCTCCCTCATCTCATTAACTGTCACTGGCTGCGACAGGTACTTTATCTGCCTCGATGACAGCCATGCCAATGTCACGTCTTCTAAATATTTATGGAGTCCAATCGGTGTTGCCGTGATCTTGAAACCGTACAGGTTTGCATAAAAAGTTTTAAATGCTTGGAGTATCATTTCGTTTGAATAGCTCTCTGTACCTTTCCCATCCACTATATGTGTTATGGTTTCAGGACCTCTTTGCGATCTAAGCTTTTGTGCAAGTCTATGTCCGGGTCTACCGCTCTCTCTGTACACACAGGCCTCATGTCTCTTTGACCTAAAGCGCGCCTTTTGATCTGCCAGGGATTCATAGTCTAATAGCTGTTCTCTGATAGATGCTTAAATAGTCTCCTTCGGTGACGTTCATATACTCGTTCTAGCGCTTTTAATGTATCTTCCGCCTTACTCAGTTGTGTTCTGATACTCCTCAATACTACTGTTTGTGAGCTAATACATTTCCCTCTGAGTGTAACTTTGAAAGCCTCCCACAATGAGCTCTGACTAGAAACCGACCCAACATTTAATGTAAAAGAGTCTTCTGTCACCATGCACACTTCCTCTTTAAAGGCTGCATCTAGTAGCGCTGCTGGAAGAAAATGCCAAACAAACGGCGCAGGTGCTACTCTTGTTAGCTTTAATCGCAAAATGACCGGTACGTGATCGGAAATGTCTTAGGGAGGTTCTGCACTTCCTCCACCCTTTGTCACTCCTCGGTAGAGAGTAGCCAATAGTCTAGCCTTGGCCAGGTTCCATGGACTGTAGAGACATATGTACCTTCCATAGTTGTCAGATGCCTCAAGCGTCAGGCATCGTCTAGACCGTATTTGCCCATCCCGCCCGCACTGCCTTGCTGCTTGATTGCCCCTCGGCTCTGTATCTACAGAGCGATCAACTACTGGAATTAAATATGTTTTCAGATCTCCCCCTCAAATAATGTGTGTAGGAGAAGCATCATGTAATCAACGCCAGACATCAGAAAAAAAACTCTGGATTGTCTATATTTGGTGCTTAGGTGTTAACAAGTGTGACATCAGTACCTGCCAGCTGTGCCCGTGCATTATCAGGCTACCTTGATCATCGATTTGATGGGATACAAGTGTGAAGGGAATCCTACACTTGACCAACAGCAGGACCCTGCAGGAATATGTGGACTACAAGGAGGCTAAGCGACACACCGCCCACTTGGAGCCTATAGTGTTGTCTGATCACCAACCAAGGTGTGTCTCCTGACAGAGAGCCACCTGTATATTGTGTCTGTCCAGGTATTACAGCACTAACCAAACTTTATGGGGTTATTTAGACCTCTCACATTCCATGTAATAAAGTTTACACTTCCGTCATTCAGCGTCATAGTGCCTTTTCATAGAGTACCACCAATTTACTCGGAGTGCAGTAGCCGGGGTGCACAGGCGGAACCATTGTGCATGTCTGTGCAGGTATTCCACAACTGAACAAATAAATTCCCCCCTCCCACTTCAGCGACCCCAACTAGCCAAAGACATCCCTAGCAATTAAGAAACATATAACAATAGGACATTGGCATATCTAAACAAAAACATAAAACCAAGATAAAAAGATTATAGCACACTGTGCCAAACTTATCTGGGGTGCTCCCTCATGAGGGTCGCCAGTAGCCTGAGCTCCTACCAGTTGGGCGGGGGTGACCAGGTTCACAGTCCTAATGGCAACTCTTCCCCACCCGCTGCAACATACAATGAACTATAAAGCTATATAGTATGTTCCACCACTATGGAGAGTGGTCGCGAATTCATATTAGTAATGTCAAAGGGCTGTTGTAGTCACCCCTTCACCCATTGTGCAAATCCTATATTCAAACTTCTCCTTCTTCAACATACAAACTACTACGAGCTGGTATGGTGGATTGTATCTTCTTCAGAAAATCTTTGGGTGTTGCAGAAATTTGCTGCTTGCCATGAATGTTCCACTCGACGATGCGCCGAGTATAACATGAAATATGAGTTATTTGCCTTTTGTATCAGTCTTTTGATGGGCATCAATTTGTGATGCGCAGCCTGTACTGCCTCCGTGAATTCTGGATAAAAGAAAACCTGATTACCTTGGTGCTGTACCGTTCCTTTTTCTCTGGCAAGCTTGAGGACTGTATCCCTATCTTGATAGTTCAGGAGTTTCCCTATAATAGGGCGTGGAGGGGCCCCAGGCGGCGGACTCATCGCAAGGGAGCGATGATCCCCCTTCACTATCAGCAGTGTAGACACATTTTCAGCACCAAACACCTCCTTCAACATGTCTTCGATGCAAATCTCCATTCTCTTAGTGTTGGTGGACTCTGGTTCGCCCGTAATATGGAGATTATTACGGTGGGAACGTGCTTTGAGATTTTTATTCTTAGCTTGTATGATTGCCAGTATCCGCTCCATATTCAAACTCTTCGAGCTCCCTGTCTGTAGTTCATCCTCCGCTTTGGAGATTCTCTGCTCCGTCTTCATGATGCACCCAACCTGCTGATCCAGTTTGGCTGCCATATTATCGATCCATAGGTTAAAGGAGTCAATTTGGCCATCAATGGATTGCAAACTATTTTGCATAGCTAGCAGTGTTGCTTCGAGAGTGCTATTCTCTGGAGTTCGCATGCGCTGCACCTCCGACGTGCTGGCATCAGATGATTGTTTTGTGGAGCTTTGTACTTCAAATGTAAGCTTGGCTTGCGCTTTGTCTGCTTTACTCATTGTATCAACTGTCACCTTACCGCTGCTGCACACAATGCTGCTGGTTGTGATAACTACTGCGGCCCTCTCTGATGCTGGCTTGCTTGTTTGCAATTTCCACAGGCCCCTCTATCCCATTTAGGGGCACAGGTCTAATATGTTGCAACTTCACTGCCACCACTATGCACAGCCCAGATGTCCCTGGGATACCCCAAGTGTTATGTGACCCACAGTTTGCACAGTGAGCAGAGTTTTTTCAAGTGTCCCGCATGCTTGGAGGACAGCCTCCTGCCCTGCTCATACCATGTTGTGTTTGTCCCTCCAGATCTTGGGCCTCGAGCCTCTTGTCCACTGTCAGGTCTCTGTCCGCTTTCACATTGCCCTATGCCGCCTTCAAAAAGATAAAAAGCCCCCATATTATCTCTATTTCTAGCTCTGTTGTAATATGGCCAGTCACTCATGTCTCAGTAGGCTATAAACTCTCTCTTAGCGTTGATGCGCCGACCACCGGCCATGTAGGCAGGCCATGTATGCAGGCCAACGCTGCATCCTCGATTTAGCCCCACTGGCCTCTTCAAGTGCAGGCTGCCTTCACCCATCGCGGGAACGGGGGCGCACCTTGTAGTGTAGTTCCTATATTCCCAATAGGCTCTGCGCATTGGAATAATATACACAGCAGTGTAGACGTAGGACTGAGGTCGACTAGGTCTCTACTGACTATATTAGACTTAATTAGTTTTGCCAGCTAGCTCAGAGGTCACTAGAAACTTTCTCGAATGTTCAAGAAAGAGTTAACTCTCCTGATTTAGACAAGAAGGGATTAGTTTCTGACAACCGCATAAACATGACAACTTTGCTCCCTCAGAATAAAGAGTGTATCTCTAGAGTCGTGTGAAAACAATAGACGGTTATTTCACTCAGTCAATCGTGCATACTTAGTTTCACCAAATTGCAGAGAAATAGAGAGACGGGCGTTTTCAATAAAAGGTGTTATTTATTGAGCAGTCTTCTTTCTCATGCAAGAGAAATGAATTGCCACAATTGCAATACTTATCATGAAGTAAAGTGCGTACAGTAAAAGGAGTATTATAAAATAATACTGTAAAAGCATTGATATGGTTTGTTAGCCATATGATACTTTAAAATGGATAAAATATATACATACATAAAAACATTGACTAACGTACTCAACTGGTGCTTCTAAGATACGCCTACCCCGGTGTACCTGACCTAAGCCTAATACGTGGGAAGGAGTAAGTAAGTTGCAGTTTAAGTTAAGTTGGTTTTTGCCAAGGAATCTGAATCAAGAATTCTCTTAAGGGTTTAGTCAGCTCCGTACCTTGGTAATAGAATGTGGGAGGTCTTGTATCTCTCTCTCAGGACTCGATCTCCCAGCAACCCGCAAGGGTGACTGGAAACACCGGAGCTGGATTTTCTCGGCTGGAGAAAAAGACAGCGTCTTTCTCAGTGCGTCAAAAGGGAGGGGCGGCGTCCTTCGGCTCCTCGCATCAGCTGGGCTTCCGGGCAAGTAGATAGCCGCTCTGCTCGTGTGTTTGCTCAAGGCAACGTTGGTATATTTATACCTGAAAGGTGCCAGGTTTGACGTAAGGTTGGATATAAGGACGTCACTAAGAACTAACAGTTCTTTCTGGACTCTAGGTGTTCTTGTGCAAATCAAAACAAGAGCAGGGGGATTTCCCGGGCTTCTGGAGGCTTGGTTTGTTTAAAGAACGCGTTGTACTTTCTAGGAGTCTAGGGGAGTAGCCTTGCCGTATTTGGACTGCATGGGCTATTACTAAATATGGATATGATTCTTATGCCTTTATAAGGATATTATTTATTATAACCGCATAAGGGCATAAATCGGGAATATCGAATTAGGGTCCTAGATAGAAACACAACACCCACTCCACGTACTAATGTCCATCATTACTAAATACTAAGCAATATTAAACATATAACGATGCATGTGTGTTTTCCAACCCACCCCAAAATACATAAATCGCATTTGAAATGGTATATGGTAAATACACGAAAATGAGTATTGGTACTGTACGCTTTTCAAGCAGTGTTATCATTCAGTTAAATGCATATATATATCAGCTGAATGAATTGCGAAAATTACACATGAAATGGCTCTGAATACAGAAAAGAAGGTCGAGACCATTTCATCACATATTTATACAAATGCTGTACATGTGCTAGAGGCTGAGGTAAAATATTGTCTCTAGTTATCCTAAAATAGAAGCTCTGTTCTCTAAGAATAGTTCTACTTTAAGCAGAGTACCATGTGCCAGAAAAAGGGTAAATATTTTGGAAGTGAAAAAAAAAAAATTCGCTTTCAGGGGAAAAAATAGTTCCAAATGTTTTCAGTAGCTGTGTTTATCAAAACTGAAAAAACGAATTCAGAGTTCAGGGACCGCTGTGTGCTCTTTGTTTTTAAAAGTTATTCTCGTTGTTCAGGAGAGAACATCATATCATACAGGCTTGCAAAAAATTGGTCTACAACATCAGGTGAAAGTTCGACCAAGTTCGAAAATGCTGTAACAGTGCATATGTGAGAATGATTGATATCATCGATGTCAGGATCAGCAATGCTCACAGAAGGTTGTACCTGTGTGGTGCTGCTTTCATCTCGTACTCCACCGCCACCTATTCGTAGTGGTGAAGTCTCAACGAATGCCGTCATCAGAATAGGTAGCCGCTGGGGACAACACGATGCATGAGTCGTTACAGGACCTAGCAAAGTACCGATATCCATTGGTACTGCTGATGGTAGTGTAAGACAGACGTCCAACACGCATTCTTCTCCGCATAGCATACATCGAAGCACAGGTAAGATGCAATCTTGCCAGATTGGTCTGAATGAAAGAAACCAGGTTGTACTTAGATCTCTTAGCCGGGCAAATCCGAGGACTTTAGTGATGCGGTCCCGGTAGCGTATAGCTAGGATCGTTTCTCCCATTGTTGCTGGAGTCTTGTCTGTGTCTTGGCTTGCCATATCGAAGCAGAAGGATCAAAAATAAAATTCCTGCCACGAGTCCCAAAAGAAGAGGCAGACCGCCAAATAATGAATGGACAAAATTCGGGAAAATGCCCAGAACTGTTTCAAAGGGTGCTAACAGTCCCGAAAAAACTGTCTTAAATACATGTGCGATGCCACTGGTATCAGACATGTTTAAGATTTGACTTAACATTTCTACGAAATGGACGGGGCAATTTGTTGATAATAGGGAATGTATCTCTGCCGCTGTCCTTGCAACTTGCAGTTCATACGTCTCTTTGGACGAGGTTAAAGGCACAGTTGTCTGTAAAAGAATGGATTTCATTCTGCTTAAAGTATCAATTCGAATAGAAGAGATATTCAAAGAAGGCCATAACGCAGCCTCCATGTCTGGATTGCTGTGTGGATACAATACTTGCATACAGCAAATGACCCTGGAAGTGACGGTTACGAGATAGGGTTTTCCTGGTACCATGCTACAACAGCTGTGGTCACTTATTAGAACGTAGCTGCCGTTGGAAAGCTGTCTGAAAAATGGCTCTATCTGTTTTGCAGGAGTGCCATGCAGGTGACATGAAAGGTTATTTGAAGACCCTTCGCAGGCTCCATGCAAGTTAATACCTTGACACAGGAGTGTACCACTTAGTGATTTTTTACAATTGTTGCCACTAAGGAATACTTCCTTCTTTCCTTCACTATAACATTTGTGTGTGTAAGGTAAATCCCAGGTTGATTTGATGTATCCTTTACCCAACCTTTCATACTGGCCTGCTGGTATATACTCTCGGCAATATTTAAACTGGAAAGTTGTTATCGGAATTGTAATTTTCCGTGTATTATCCATTCAATGACAGGTCTTTCTGACATTGTCAATGGTAATCTCTCAAGTTTTTCAATGCTCAGAATCCTATAGTCTGATCCTTTTTGTGCCAAACTGATTTGTTTATCAGTAAGGTTAAAGATAGAGAATAATGACGTTGTGTTGATTAAACGCCATGGCACGTAGCCTGAACGCAGATTTTGCAATGTCCAGCCAAGCTGTACAATACAACGCAATTGGGACTGTCCATGTTGTAACATTACTAAGTCCTGCTCTATTATATCAATAGCAGATGATACAATGCTGTCCAGTGAATATATTCTGGAGGACAGAGTCGTTAACCCATTGTCCACTACAGAAAGTGATTTTTCCAAATTAATACGATCAGTTTCTCGTATTTTTTCTGCTGTTTCAATTTGCATTACTTTCTAAGCTTCGTTGTATGCAGCGTATATACCGGCCGGTATGAAACGTTTTTGACACTGTTTGCGTGGTCCCAGTATGAAATCACGCAAGTCAGCACCGTCTTTAAGTAAAGTCAAGTGTTGCTTAATTTCAGCCAGTGTGGATTTCTGTAGCCATTCAAGGCATAGTTTCCCTACACTGTATGTTGTAACTATCCCTGGATGTTGTCTCTGGGAGTATCTAGGGTCTGGCCTGTTCTGTTTAAACCCCTGTGTTTTGTTCCGGAATCTATCTTGACAGTTTTTAGTGTCTGTGGGCCAGATCAACCATTTTTTCCAATCAGGATGTGTTCTGTTTTGGTATAAAATATGGGATACATCTATTTCCACATCTGTAGTGCTATTACTATCAGGTATGGGCTTTGAAATAGATGGTTTATTTAAATCTTTTGTCTTAGCTAGGCCAAGACAAGTAGTTTGTTGAATTGTGTCATTCAGAAATATTATTTGTTCTGGGATCATGCAGGCCCTAAATAATGCTTCTAGGCCTTGTACCTGCCATTCTTTGGAACCACAAATGGTTTTTGTTTCAATGTTAATTTTTCAAAATGCAAAACCAAATGTAGACATTTTGTCATAAAACTTTTCAGAATAAATCAATTAGGTATTTGTCAACATTGTTTTCATTCCTGTCTTATTTAACATTTTAAAATAAAACGTTTCTGGATCACTGTTGTTAAACCCTGAGAAGTATTGGAATTTCTCATAAAATGTTTTCGAGCTGCCTTTTGGCGGAGTTGGACAATGTTCCCATTGATTAAAATTAAAAACATTTCTAGGCTGAGCAGTTTTATGCAGATAGTGATCACCAAAATGATTATAACAATATAACTCTTCATAATTTGATGAACCCTGTAAATAATCATGTTCTGTACATTTTGCTGACATTACTAAATCTGACATCATATTATTAATGTTTTCAAAGTCCCAATCATCAGAGAAAGTACTTGGTGTCACAAAGTCACTTAAGGAAACCTTAAAGTGTTGTGGATATTTCAAGAGCTCAATCGGGCCATAAATCTCATAATCCGTTTTGTTCCATGCTACCCCCCGGGTATTGGATTGGCTGTGATGTTCACTGATGACAGTTCTCTTTTCTCGCTATGAGAGGATTTGTGAGGCTTTAGGACCAAGTTGATGTTCTGACTTGCTGTGTCCATTGTACTATATTTTCGATCAATTAATGTTCCCAAACATAGAACCATAATGAGCCAAAGTAGGAGGAAAAGTACACCTAACACAATCCAAAATTCAATCCATGGTGAAATCAGATATGTTTCTTTTAGTTGATGAAAAAGTTCAGTCACTTTGTCTTTTAAAGTTTTTGTTCCTGGCGTTTCTTCATGCTCCCTTGGATCTTCGGAAAAGTCATCGAAATTGATGAAGTAGACAGATGCAGTTCTGTCAATTGTTAGAATAGCTTCCGGATTTTCATTTGCTTTTGGATTTTTCTTTGTTTCATTAGCATAGTCTGAGGCTACATCGTTGTAGACAGGTGTTTCTTGACGAACTGTATCAATTTGGGTTTCAAGAGGCACAAGTTCCATGGCTTTGTTGCATAGTCCTTTTTTATTCACTGCAGGTTTATCAAATGTGATTAGTCTTTCAGTTTGAACCTCTTGGATTGTAGCAAGATTTGGTCGTCTGCTATTTCTTGGGAGTCCACTGGGCCTACTACTTATGATTGGCCACATGGTTGTGGTTTTACCAGGTCGATGGATACAACTCGGTTCTCCTTTTTACCAGCAAGGGGCGGTAGTACAACTGATCTTGTTCCGCTGACAGCTTAGACAGGTACTGCTTTTCTGTAAGAAGGCCGAAATTCCTTCTTCACCGCGATCTTTTCTCTGACCATATCCCCAATCTTTGGAATCCAGACAGGTCTTGCTGGGACAGGTGGTTTTTCTTCAGTGGCTGTTGGCTTTAACTTTATATTACTCAGACTTCTTCTTGTTTCATTTAAGTCCTGTAAAACAGCCAAACGGTCTTTGATATCAAAGGCTTTTTCTTCTACCACTGAAGTGTGACTATCTAAGTCCTGAATGTGCATTCTAGTACCGAACAATAGTTCATAGGGAGTGAGACCTTTTCGAGAATTTCTTGGCAAATTGTTAAGACTATGTTGGACACTTGTTAAATGTTTGAGCCACCCATCACCCGAACCTAATACCCTCGCCGTTATAGATTGCTATATGTCCCGGTTTTTTCTTTCCACTGCCGCATTTCCCTCAGGATGGAATGGAGAAGAGTACCGCAATGCAATGCCCATGCTGGCCATGGCCTCCTTGTAAGCCCGAGAGCTAAACGCAGGACCCTGGTCAGAATGTAGCATGCCAATTGCATATGTGCCGATAAAGACTCACAAATCTTTTTTAACAGTTCTGGCGTCAGCCGAGCGCTGGTGTCTACATTTTTTAAGTGAATCTAGTCTTAATTTTTAGGGGAATGCATTTCTCCGGCTGGATTTCTACGTATAGATAGCCTGATGCTTTCTAATAATGGTGTCCTGGCAGTGGTCTGGTCCGGTTTATGACTGCAATCTCTGTTGCAGTCTGGACAACCTTTTACAAACTTGTAATGTTGCATGCTCATCCCCGGCCACCAGTATTCTGATTGTAATTCTTTCAGAGATTTCACGATCTCTTGGTGCCTTAGACCCTCTCCCATGTGTGTGTCTGATATCAATAAGACTATCCGGTTCGTGTTTGGAATTACTCTATCCCCCACTCCAGGGATTTGAGCAAAAGGAACGGAGTTTGCATCAATTATGTATGTATTATTGAGTGGATAGCCGAGAGGTAATGCTGCGTAGTCGCCTTTTAATGAGGCTTTTACCGCCAGCATGGTTTCTCCATCTATGTGTTTTTTTAACGCTTTTTTGTGGCTACGGAAGCCGGTTGAACCGCTTCCGCTGTGGCTCTGTCAGCCAATGAATTCCCTGCAACCTGAACGCCATCACGTTGATGACTCAGTGTATGTGTCACGTGAGTCTTTCGTAGTTCTTTCTGCAAAAGAACTACCTGTTCCCAAAGCTTTTTATGCTTTATTGTGGCTCCTGTGTCATCTTTGTAACCATTTTTGATCCATGTCTGCATGTCATTATTGTAAGACTTGTGACGCAGTAATGCGAATCGCACACTATTAGTGTGGGGAATTCGCATTTTCATGCGCCATCTTTAAAGATGTTATTTCAGCTCGTTGCTGGTTCTGGCATCGAGGCCTTTGACGGTCGTGTGGCGGCCTTCTCTTCCACCCCTAACGATCTTTCTCTACTGATGAGGGAAGTTATCCCGAAACCCGAGACATGTCTCGGGCGATATCCTAAAACCCGGGACATGTATCCGGTCTAGAGATTCATCAGTCCAACAAGTACCGACTTGCACCCACCTGGGTGATCCACTAAAGACCTACAAGTACCAGAGTCCAGAGGGGCGATCCAGAGGAGGGGCTAGCGGTGTGCGCTCCATTGATGACTAAATACAATATGGCTCCCTTGAGCTTTGGGCCGACGGGCCCTTGGACGACGCACCTGCGTGCCGGTTCTGGCATCGAGGCCTTTGACGGTTGTGTGGCGGCCTTCTCTTCCACCCCTAACGATCTTTCTCTACTGATGAGGGAAGTTATCCCGAAACCCGAGACATGTCTCGGGCGATATCCTAAAACCCGGGACATGTATCGGGTCTAGAGATTAATCAGTCCAACAAGTACCGACTTGCACCCACCTGGGTGATCCACTAAAGAACTACAAGTACCAGAGTCCCGAGGGGCGATCCGGAGAAGGGGCTAGCGGTGTGCGCTCCATTGATGACTAAATGTTATTTCAGCTCATTGAGCTGAGCAGTTTCTGAGTGATTCAGTTTTGGTGATTATTGGTCTGAATTTACCAAAGCACCAGCGACCTTTAACAATCGGGCACGCTGCATTGTAGGATTTTTTATCTACATCGTAGTGTTGTGCAAATCTGTCCATGTAGATTACACATGTGTACTGTTCGAGAGGCAGAATTTTAATTGGCAGGGGATATTCTTGTTCATATTCTAGATCTTCTAGTTTTTTCATTTTCGGGTCAAAATAGTACTTCACGTCTTTTGCAGCAAGAGAATTTTCCCATTGTATCCATTTTGGATCTAATGCCACAGCATTCAAATTGTGTGGGCTTGTTAATGCCTCAAGGGCTGATTCTGCTGTTAAAACAGTTATCTTCCTGCCTTGGGCTTGGGCTCTTTCTTTTGCTACAGCAGTTTGAACAGCTATTAGAATTTTTTCAGTAGAACTGAATTCCATTTCAGCTTGTGTGTACAAGTGAGATTTGTAAGCTATTGGTACCGTTTCTCCCTCATTAGAGGTTAGGTACGTGAATCTGCATCTTTCTGGGATGACTCGGATTAAACTCGTTTTCGCGAGTTTGTAATTTTGTTTTAGCTAACATGTCTGTTTGCAATGATCTTAAAATGTCTGTGTGTTTCTGAGTCCAATTGATTGGTTTGAAATCAGGTTTTATTAGTTCATAGAGAGGTTTAACCCTCTCTGCATAATTTAGAATGTATGTTCTTCCGAAATTCAGGAAACCTAGTATTGATTGTAAGTTCTTCAGCGTTTTAAGTGCTTGGAGTACAGCACACTTCTCTAAGAAGTTGTCTGCTAAGCTCTTGCCTTCACTTGATAATTCATGTCCTAAAAACAGGACAGTTCGATGGGCAATCCGTGACTTTTTAAAGTTAAATTTGTACCCTTCAGCTGCGAACCCAAGTATTATGGTGTTCACTCTTTTCAAGTGAGTCTCCAGGTCATCATCTGTGGGATAGATGTCATCGACATAAGACAATGCCTCATCATCATATATTTGTAGTAACTCTGTTACCCTTGCTGAGAATAATCCTGGGCTATTCTTGAATCCCTGTGGGAGTCGACAGAAGTAATTTTGCGACCCCCTTATTGAGAAAGCGGTCAAATACCTGCTTTCAGGTGCAATGGTTTGACAAAAGAATCCATTAGAGATGTCTAATGTTGTTTTATATTTTTTTGCGCATGATGTTATTCATTAGTGCTGCACTGTGTGAGTTTTGTACTGCAAATGTTTTGCAACAGGAGTTTAAGTGTCTGTAGTCCAAAACTAGACGATATGAATTGTCTGGCTTGGAGACAGGAAACAAAGGATTGCTCATTTGTGAGGTGCATGTTTCAATCACCCCCTGATATTTAAGTTGATCTAAGATCTCCCTGACTTGCTTTTTAGCTTCTTGTTCAAATGGGTACTGCCTTTGTGCAGTGGGTTGATTTTTTAACTGGATTTTGTAGAGTCATCATCCCATCCTACATGATTTTTATATAATGCAGGAGCTTGGGCCACTGCCCATTTTCTTGAAAGTGTATATTTTTTATGAATTGGAATATGATTTGAGAAGGCAGGCATAATCATTTCTTCGCCATGAGGGCACTCCCTGACAAACTCTGACGGACAGTCTTTTCTCAGCTAACAGGATGTCATAGCCCTTTGAAAGGTTATTCCAAAAGAGACCCCTTACTTTCCTAGTCTTATCTCCCTCTATACGCAATATTATTTTGTATAATTTATGGGGTTTGCTAACTCTGGTGTCTGCAGTTTCCACCTGAATGTATTCATTCGAGTCCACTGTCTCCAGAAGATTCATCAGGATCTTGCGAGCTATGGTCACTTCTGCTGCGCTGTCTAGCATTGTCTGGGCCCACTCTCGCATGTTTTATTTTAATACGGGCTAACTTATTTCTTGGAAATTGTAATTTCTTACTTTGATGAGCAGGTTCCTTGTCTTTCGACTTGACGTGCTCTTCCTTGTGTTCTGACCGTCCTCTTCTTTCTGATTTCTGTGAGGAAGTCTGAAAAGATTGAGAGGGATGGCAATATCTTGAGGTATTCTCAATTTATCCCTATTTCTAAGGTTGTATCTTTTCTCAGAGGGCTCCCTTTGGGGAGACTTGTTTCCTCGGTCCGGAGATCTTTCTCTCCGTTGATGAGACCGTCCTCTGGACTGAAATCGTTTTTCTCTGGGAGTGGATTGTTTATTACCATCCCAACTCTTTTTTGGAGTGTTTAGATAATTTTTAATAAATGTTTTTTCAGGTTTTTCAGTTAGTTGGGGTTTTGCTGGTTTCCCACCCAAACTATCTCTTCCTAGTTCTTCATAGGATTTTTCTATGATTCTGGCAAGTTCAAATGGTTGTTCTGCTATATCTGTTTCTTTCAATTTCTGGAGATATGTTATATCGTCCATTGCCAATTGAACTAATTCTCTATATGCCTTTGTTAATTCTTTTAGTTTAACTAAGAGTTCTTCGCTTGACATTTTTTCAATGTCGGATTCTGGTGTGTAGCTGGCTAGAACCGGCCACGTGGCTCCTGGTCTACCTAGTGGACCTAGCCTGGTGATGTGATTTTTATGTTTTAGGGCGCCTTTAAACCAGAGCAGGTGCTCTTGGTAGGTTAGTGGGATTTCAACGTCCTCGAAAGGAGCGTATTCATCCGGAGGTTCCTCTATATTGTAATAGTGGAAGTCTTGTGTTACAGCGTTGGCTGCTGGAAAGTGTATCCATGAATAGAATACCTCTGTCTGCCGATATTCATGGGCCTCTACCACGAATATGACTGTACCACCTCGTGATGATAGTCCATTTTCTATAAGTTTAAGAGTTATAGTTCTTCTTACATTGACCGGAATGATTATAGCATCCGGGTCATTATCTTGGAGACTTGTGTCATCCGCTGGGAGTTGAGCTGCTACTCTAGCTCTCTCCCTTTCGTCTTCACTTTCTCCCATTTTACTGACAGAAAGCTTTGTTGCTGATCAAGTTTCAAGGAAACAAAGATTAGGTGCACAATATTTTGGAACACTGTATCATTCAACGTTGACTAAATCAAAAACGAATACATAGGAATCTCTTCCTACTAAGTTCCGACGGATATTAACCTTTTACCCACTCCAGACGTCTATTGGAGTTTTACGGGAAAAAGGGTCTGTGTGAAAAAGCACGACTGAGTTACTCTAATGTCTAGCGTTAGATTATCGCCTTACCAAATGTTGGGCGCCATTTAGTTGAGTTCCTATATTCCCAATAGGCTCTGCGCATTGGAATAATATAAACAGCAGTGTAGACGTAGGACTGAGGTCGACTAGGTCTCTACTGACTATATTAGACTTTATTAGTTTTGCCAGCTTGCTCAGAGGTCACTAGAAACTTTCTCCAATGTTCAAGAAAGAGTTAACTCTCCTGATGTAGACAAGAAGGGATTAGTTTCTAACAACCGCATAAACATGACAACTTTGCTCCCTCAGAATAAAGAGTGTATCTCTAGAGTCGTGTGAAAACATTAGACGGTTATTTCACTCAGTCAATCGTGCATACTTAGTTTCACCAGAGTGCAGAGAAATAGAGAGACAGGCGTTTTCAATAAAAGGTGTTATTTATTGAGCAGTCTTCTTTCTCATGCAAGAGAAATGAATTGCCACAATTGCATTAATTATCATGAAGTAAAGTGCGTACAGTAAAAGGAGTATTATAAAATAATACTGTAAAAGCATTGATATGGTTTTCTTAGCCATATGATAATTTAAAATGGATAAAATATATACATACATAAAAACATTGACTAACGTACTCAACTGGTGCTTCTAAGATACGCCTACCCCGGTGTACCTGACCTAAGCCTAATACGTTAGAAGGAGTAAGTAAGTTGCAGTTTAAGTTAAGTTGTTTTTTGCCATAGAATCTGAATCAAGAATTCTCTTAAGGGTTTAGTCAGCTCCGTACCTTGGTAATAGAATGTGGGAGGTCTTGTATCTCTCTCTCAGGACTCGATCTCCCAGCAACCCGCAAGGGTGACTGGAAACACCTGAGCTGGATTCTCTCGGCTGGAGAAAAAGACAGCGTCTTTCTCAGTGCGTCAAATGGGAGGGGCGGCGTCCTTCGGCTCCTCGCTTCAGCTGGGCTTCCGGGCAAGTAGATAGCCACTCTGCTCCGTGTGTTTGCTTAAGGCAACGTTGGGATATTTATATCTGAAAGGTGCCGGGTTTGACGTAAGGTTGGACATGAGGACGTCAATAAAAACTAACAGTTCTTTCTGGACTCTAGGAGTTCTTGTGCAAATCAAAACAAGAGCAGGGGGATTTCCCGGGCTGCTGGAGGCTTGGTTTGTTTAACCACATTGGTGCTAAGGCAATTCCCGCTGGGTGCTGAAAAGCTTTGAAACCCATTGTTCATGACAAGGTCAGCTCGTCATTAGCACAGCTCCAGTGTGCCTCATGACGAGCTGACCTTGTCATGAGCTTGGAAGGGGTTAAAGAACGCGTTGCACTTTCTATGAGTCTAGGGGAGTAGCCTTGCCGTATTTGGACTGCATGGGCTATTAGTAAATATGGATATGATTCTTATGCCTTTATAAGGATATTATTTATTAAAACCACATAAGGGCATAAATCGGGAATATCGAATTAGGGTCCTAGATAGAAACACAACAACCTCATCCCACGCAACTTTCACAGGCACAGAGATTCAGGGCTCCCCCACATACAGTTGCAGGGCTGCGTCCGCTCAAATTGTATACTTGCCAGTACAAGCCCTGTATCTTTCTCCTCGGGCCTTGTGTGCAGGCTGGCGCCTTGGTCTCAATTTTGCCCTGCCTGCCTCTTCTCTCGTCAGGCTGCTTACCAGCTTCATGGGAATGAGGGCGCAATCTTTCGCATGCAAGCGTTCTCAAGCGCAATGAGTCTTAGCATCGGCACTTACAGGCGTTGGACCACAGTCCACTTAAGTAGTACGCTCGCTAGTATGAGCCCCGCGCCTTCCTCCTCGGTGCCTGCAAGTAGGCCAACGCCATGGCCTCAATTTATTCCCGTCGGCCTTTTCACTCAACAGGCCGTCTTCGCGCTTTGGAGGATGGAGACACACTCAGTCACACGCACACTCTTGTACGAGGGTGACGGGCCGTGGCGTCTTCACAAACTGATAGTGGGCCACGGTCTGCTCCAGTAGCATACCCTCAGGCACAAGCCTTTCCCTTTCTTCTATTTCCTTCACTCCCATTGCAGGGACAGTCCTCAGCGTTGCATAACAGCAGATGCGGTGAGCAGCAGGAAGCTCCTTAACAGTCCACCATGGCTGCTATCAGTTCCCGTAGAGGCTGATGTGTGTAAAATTGCAACCGGTAAGGCTTGGGAGGACTTATTAATGCATTTTAGGAGCCCAGCCAGAAGAGCTGTACTAAAGTGGGGCCATCTTGCTGTGGGCTCTCAAGCAACCCCACTTTTTGTGTTGGGTTTATGTATGATTAATGGCGCTAGTGTTAATGCTTCTATGCTAGTACCATGATACATTTTTGAAGTGCATTTACCTACATTGCATGTTCCTTCCCAGTCAGTAGGCAATGGAAAATAAGCATTTTGTTCACAAATGTAATATACCCAAGTTATCACATTTTTATCTTCCTGTAAAATTTGGCAACTTCCCGCTAATAATTCAAATGTGTGTGCACAACTACTAATCCCTATGTGTCTTGTTTGTCTTTGTGTCTGTCTTTCATAAAAACAAACTTTCCCCTTATGTCAACTGTCAGATCTAAGTTTTGGCTATATTAACTTCTCCCTAAATTTATTCTCCTCCTACGTCAATGCCTTTTACCACAAATCTCCCTTAGTTTTGCAGTCTTTGTTATGCTCATTTACTTTTTCTCTAAGGCCAACATGTAAGCTTTTTCTTCGGGATACTTTAAGCAGGTCAAATTAATTTGATAAACTTCTTCACTCTTTATAGTTAAGTGTGGGAAGAAATAATACCAAAATGTATCCATTATTTTCATCTGCGGGTGTAAATTCATGCTTTCTCTTAATGGCACTTGTGAAAACACTAAATTATAGTTTGAATAAAAATATTCAAAATGTCCTCGTCTTTATACTAGTGAAAGCAAAATACTACAGGAGATTGCATAAGACATAGGAAGGTGATAGTAGATGACTACTTCGGAAACTGCAGATAGCAAATGTGCGTAAACATAGCAATCCATATAATTTAAAGTATTTGCATGTTCTTGCACTAATCTAGGGTAAACATTAGTGAATAATCATCCTTTTTTGAAATTTTCAAAAGTGTTAGTAAATTTGTCATCGCTAAGATTCGAGCATATACTTTTTTAAGGTTAATTCTAGGAGTTTCTGGATGGGGTGTTAGATAAAATCCTATTAATACTATTGAAATCCATGTAACTGTTATGAAAATCACACACATAATGCATTTACAATGCCTTCTAATGCAACACACCTTTCAGAGTTAGTAGTTAGCTTTTGATTAAATTGTTTTTTTTCTTTTTTCTTCTTGGAAATTCGCTAATAGACAATCATTAACTCTATTCCATGTTCTTCTAAAAGGTAATCCCTATTTCTTCTGTAACTTTCTTCTCGGGCCTAGGTTAGTCTTCTGTAAAACAAATAAGTGAAATGACAAACACTAATAGTCAAGGCTCATAACTGTTTTTCTGTCATCTGATCTCGCCTTGATTTTCAATGTTAACTGTAAACCGCAATAAATTATTGTGTTTTCAAGGAGTTTCTAAAACTTCAGGGCTCAACTTTCACAGATCTTCCAAAGTTGTATTCAGTGCTGTATTCATGCAGTAGGACCATTCGGATGTAGGATATCTTCTACTTGGTACCCGAGTCCTTTTGGATCTTCTCAGGACTTGATGATTTAAATCGAGTGAGTTTTCTTCTTCTGTCTCAGTTACTTCAGGCACTACTTCTGGAATGTGTGCTTTTGACAGACTTCTCTTGACCCTTTCTTTGCTAGAACCTTTTGGTCATTCAGTTTGTCAACATCGTCTTTTTGTTCTGAAACTTGTTCCCTCAATTGGATTTTGTTCTTCTCCTTGTTCTGTTAACTCAGTCTTTCCTTCTTCCTCACTGGAAACTTCGATCCCACTTTGCGGTATTTCAGGCACTTGTCTTTTGTCTTCACCCCTTACTTCTCCTTGTGATTCTGCTGGTATTTCTCCTTGCAATTCTGCAGGTGCTACAGGTCGGACTGGTCTCTCAACTAGTGGTGCAACCACTAGGGCTCTTCTTTCAGGATCATAGACCAATGACGCTTCTAATGGATTGCTCATCCTTCTTGCGTGTGTGGTATGAATCCAGTTCAGAACTCCACCTCATTTAACAGCAGCATTTGTTGTGAGTAAAATTTGGTAGGGGCCTTTTTATCTGGATTTAAGACAAGTCTTCTGAACGTGCTTCTGGATAATGACCCAATTTCTGACGTTGAGGTTGGGGCACTGTTCGTGATGAGGATCTGGTATAGCAGCTGACACCTGATGAGAGACAAATCAAACCACATCAGTGAGGGCCTTACAGTAGTCTATAATCATATCATCAGTGAAATTCTGTAAAGTGTTGGTTGGAACAGCAGGTAACCTCATAGCTCTTCCCTTGAGTATTTCATGTGGGGATAGTCCTGTCTTCCCATCTGGAATACATCAGACACTCATCAATACCAATGGTAATGCATCTGCCTATTTCAGTGATGTTGAAGAACATACGTTCGCCAAACCGGACTTTATTTTTCATTTCATCCGTTCCACTATGCCTGATGCTCCTAGTCTGTAACTACAGTATAACCTTTGTTCAATCTGTACTGCAGCACATAGCACGTTCATCATTTTTTTATTGAAGTGCGTCCCTCTATCTGACTCAAGAAGAATGGGTATGCTTTCGTGCAATAAAAAATGTTCTACAATGAGACTGCCATTTCTGTGTTGGGTAGGCTTCCACCCATCTGGACATTACACAGATAATCACAAGGATATATCTCAGCTCATTTTGAACAGTTATATCGATAACGTCCATCTGTAGTCTGTTGAAAGGACCACCTGCTCTTCCTAACTGTGTGTTCCTGACTGGTGTCTTTTTCCCTACATTCAGATGTTGACATGTAACACATCTCCTACAGTTTTCATCAGCAATGATTCAAAATATAGGATTAAACCAACTGTGTCTGAAAAACCTCACCATTGCATCACTCCCTAAATGTGTATCCATGTTAATGCCTAGCAATTGGAAACAACAAGCTCTCCCGTAAAACTGGTCTCCCATCATCGGTCATCCAAATGTTATTTGCATTTTTTTGTACAACCTAATCTGACCCACCCATTCTGTTCAGCTTCTGTCATAGTTTTCTCTACTCTCTTTAATTCTTCCCAAGTATCAGTTATTTCCATCATCATTGTGAAACTACTTTCTTCATTGGATTTGCAAGTGAATCCATCATTTAATGAAAAATTTCCATCAATTGTGCATTCTAAAAGGGTGCAATAGCTTTCTACAGAGTCAGCATATCTGTTGCCTATGGCAAATCTAATCACTGCCTGTTTAGTGCCTCGGGCACTTCACTATAGCAATTTCTTTGGGCAGCTGCAATACTTCGAGCAGATTTTTCACAGTTTGTCCAATGCTGATCAGAGATCCTGTGGAAGTTAAACACTTCTTGCTGCATCCATAATTGCCCAAAATCACGGACTACACCAAAACCATACTGGCTGTCTGTAAACATGGTGACTCTCAATTGAGCAGTTAAACTGTAGGTTAGGGTAAGGGCAATTGATTCAGCAACTTGTGTGAAGAAAAGAGATTGGAGCCAGAAAGCTTTAACAGCATCATTTATTGTAAATATGGCATATGCTGCTCTCAGTGTACCTTCATTACTTTGCTGTCTTGAACCATAAACAAATAAGACAATCAGCCTGGGGTCATGTGGGTACAAAATAAATACACAACTGCAATAATAAAAGCAAAATGTGATTTCTCTAATAGAAATTGGCAGGATCAGGTATTAGAAGCAATGGTAAAGATTCCCACTCGTTCAGGCACATCTTTGCAAAGGGAAACACGGAGAGCACAAACACTCCTAGCTACCACATTCAGCCAGAGGTCTGTGTTGAGCACTTTACCACACTATACTCTAGGAACCTGGATGCTGATTGTACACACAATACAAACATTGAACAAACCTCTTTTAATACTTGTCCTGCTATGCCCACAACTGACACAGTGCTAGTTTTAAGTCTGGATGAGACCGTGTCAGCTATAAACAGACTCAAGGCAGGAAAGGCCCCTGGTCCCGATTAGATACCAGGTGACCTATGTAAATCGGAACCAATGGTATGGGCTCCTTCTATAAACCTCCTAACAAACTGCATAGTGGCTGGTGGGCTATTCCACCAACCTGGAGAGGAGCCGAGATCATCACTATACACAAGAAGGGTGATACTTCTGTCCCATCCAAATATAGACCAATTAGGTGGACAGATAATCTGCAAAAATCTTTGTAAGTGAAGTCCTGGACAAACTCCAGAGCTGGACGGATGAGAAGACGATATTGTCCCCTTATCAAGCGTGTTTCTGTTCCAAAATTAACACGTGCACCAGGTTTTCAGATTTACTCTGTTAACCTAAAATAATCTGCTATTGAAAAAACAAAAGGTTTACGTAGCATTTGTTGACCTAAGAGCTGCTTTCTACTTAGTACCAGGCAACCTGTTGTGGTAAGTAATGCTTGACTCAGGGACCTCCATTGAACTGGTGGCCTTGATAGCTAGATGCCACATGGATAACTATGCCCTGGTCAGATGGGGTACAAGTGGTGAATTAACGAACAAAATACCAATTCAGTGCAGTGTACAGCAGGGATGCGTGCTTGCTCCTACATTATTTTCTCTGTATATCAACGTCGTGGCCAGAAGCCTATTGGACAACAGGAATGACTCTCCTGTCATGAATGGCATGAAGGCCCAACCCTGTTCTTTGCAGATGATTCTTTTCCTTTATTCCACAACCCCAATGGGCTTGCAAATCTTAGTGGATACGTTTTTTGTTTTTTGTAAGAGTTTGGAACTTAACGTTGCCAAAACCACATTTATGGTGCAGGGGAAAGCAAAGAGTAAATCAAGAGAGGTCAGGATCGATTTGGAACCTTTAGAGCGGGTGAAAAGCTTTGACTACCTGGGGATAAGACAAAACAACTCACTTGGGGATCAATTAGGATGGCGGATGGACAAAGTCTGTCCGCCATCCTGTTAGAGGATGGGACCATCCGCCACAGGGGCGGATGTCCTGTGCCTCGAATTAGGATGCACCCTCCACAGTGGTGGGTGCATCCCGCATTTTTTACATTACGGCGGGCGGTGCTAAAAGCACCGCCCGCCGCAATGCAAAAAATTCATGTTGTGCGTTTCAAAGCACAACATGACAGGCATTGCGTGGTGCCTGCCATCTTGTATTTTGAAATGCAGGGGTGTACCATAGGTACCCTCCATGTGCACCCCCCACCCCCCCTTCACCCTGGGGGCCCGCAACGGGCCCCCAAAGCAAGGACCGCATGCCTTTTCGTGGCGGTAGGCATTCCCCTCAGCCCATCCTAATATGGCTGGCGGTCTGATAGACACCGCCACCATATTAGACCTTTCCCGCCGCGGTCGCAAGAAGCGGCGGACGGTCTTCCCGTCCGCCACGGTCCCCCCCGCGGAGGGAAATAGGTGGCGGATGGGCAAAGATGGTGGACGGATCGCAATCGCCTGCATGGCGGTGGCGATCCGTCCGCCTGCATAATTGACCCCTTGGTTGGGAGCAACAACTGGAAAAGAGCCATGTAACCCTTTGTCACAGGTCAAAATCAATACTGAGATATCACAGGCAGTCCCACACTCGATCATTGACTCCAGCACTAGAAATGTATTGATCAAAAGCCCAGAGTGGTGCTTTTCATGGATCAGAGATATGGGGGTACATTAACACAAACAAATTGAAGATATCTGAAAATATCTTTGCCAGATCACTTATCTCAGTACCTATTACAACCCCTTTAATCCCATTTTTCTTTGACCTAGGAAGAAAAAGAATTGGTGTTATGGCCTCACTGATACCTCTAATATATTGGCTGCATTTGTGGACAACACTGCAGCTTTCTAATTACTGTAATTCCCTGAAGGAGCTTTTGACGACTAGGGGCGCCAAAAGTCTACCCTGGTTTAAGCATGTTGCAAGTTGGTGTAAAACACTTGATGTGTCAGAATTATGGGTATTTCCAGAGAAGGCAACTAGAGAAGATCATTAAAAGCTCAAGATTAGGTACTGGGTGGGTGTGGGAGAGCGCTATGCCACGAGGACAGCAAATGGCCAATTAACTGCACAATTTTTATGTGCCAAACCATGGCCTTCCTTTGAACCCTTTCTGGATCAAATTACACCACCACTTGCTAAAAGTTTATATGTTAGATTTAGGTATGGCAACCTTTTATTAAGGTTTCCTACCAATAAAGCTGCAGGTCTATCTTTAGAACCATGCCCTGCCTGTGCCACAACAAAAGAGACTGAAGAGGACATCCTCTTTTTTTTAATAAAATACCAAAGAATCTGTAGGAGATGGATATGACCGATCTGCCTAAACATTGGAGTTAGGCAACATCGGGTTGTCTACAGAATCCTGAAAACTGATACTACAGGACGAATAGTCTATGGGTCAGTCATTTCTTATTCTCATTCTGGATCCATCAACAGAAGTTTTGTACGTAGCTGGTGCTGATCGGTACTATTAGAAATAACTTCTGCGATCATGAAATTTGATTATCTGCACAAATGAATTGGTTATTGTATACAAGATTTCATTGCAGGCTTCCCAAGTGGCGTGTTTTAAAAAAATGCATGATGATTAATTTGACGATTGGTTGTTTTAACGGTTTTAGAGTTTTAGCTACTCTCTTTTTACCTCATTTAATTGCTCTAAATTGTAAAGTCTTGTATGTATTTGTACACTTTGATGGCTTTAAGTAAACAGCCGAATAAAGTTATTCAAAGACATAGTCAGGCTCAATTAAGGTTCATCCTTAATGTCTGAATATGGTTTCATGCATAGCTCAGTGACACTTAGGCAATCATGGACAGGATCAGGTCTGCTTTCTGCTTAAATCACATGTAATAGAGTTGAAATATCTATTACAATCCAATGCTTGATTGCAAGGAGAATCCGTTCATAGTTGCTGAGTCTATTGTGCATCAGATAGTGTGTTTTTGTTCTGGTAAGCAACAGTTTAACAGAACGTGGTACCATTACCACTAAAGGATGTCCCACCACTATATTTTCACTCTTTTCCTGACTCACACTCACCGTGGCCACTGCTTTCAAGCAGCCGGGCATTTTTAACACTAGAGGAGGATCAAGGGTGGTAAAAAAGTAAGCCACAGGTCTTTGGTCTCCTCCATGTACTGAGAGTGCAGACCCATCTCTTTCACTGCAAAATAAAGTACATTTTTTTGTATAACCTGGATTTTCAAGAGCTGGGGCGCACACAGTTTATCTTTCAGCTCTAGGAAGACTTTGATGCATTCATTGTCCCAAGGGATTGGATCAGCCACATTCCGGTGTGTCAGCCTCAGTAGGGGCTTTGCTGTTAATAAAAAAACTGGTATCCATTGTTGACAATAGCAAACCATTCCCAAAAACATCCTGAGCTCTCTCTGTGCTCGTGGTGGATTCATTTGTAAAATATCTTATACTCTTTCTGAGGACACCTTCCTTTCGCCCTACATGATAATGTGTCCCAGATAATGATCTTCTTTTTGACAGTACTGCAGTTTACCTGGACACATTTTGTTTCCATTTTCTGCCAGGTGATTCAATAATGCAATGGTGTCATTTTTACAAGCCTCTCGTGTATCTGTAGGTACCATCAAATTGTCAGTAAACTGGATTAAAGCTAAGTTACATGGCCTTTCCAGAGACTCAAGATTTTTCTTTGGCATCTGAATGAAAATAGAAGGACATTTTGTATACCCTTGAGGGACACAACACCTCGTTATTGTTCTCTGTTGGAACACAAATGAAAATAAGGACTGGTTATCTTCATGCAGGGGCACTGAATAGACAGCCTCGCACAATTCAATGATCGTAAACCTTTCTGAAGTACAGGGAATGTGATAAAGCACAGTAGCAGGGTTTGGCACAATAGGACAACAAGCACCACAGTATCATTTATTTTTCTCAAACCCTGCACTTTTCTATATTTTCTGTTTGACTTCTGAATACCTATTATAGGTGAATTACAGGGACCACCATTAGTTCTCTCAGAATGCCTACCTGAAGCATGAATTACGGGTTCTATCCCAGCGATTGCCTTAGCTGACAATGGGTAAGATGGCGTTCTCCAAAATATTGCATTTGGCTTTATTTGGACCCATACTGGTTTACACCTTTTATGAGTTCAATATCCTTTCCTGTAAAATTCCAGACTTCAGCATTTACAGTAGCTCTGAGATCTTCAGGCAATTCAGCAACAGCTAGCAAAGTAAACATCCCTGTGCCATGTATTTTGTTTGATCATCTTGAAATTAACATCCTCATCATGAGTCTGAAATGCAACACCATCTGGTGTGCAATTAATTACACACTTTATTTTTCATATCAAAACTCTCCCTAACAAATTCACTTGGCTTAAATCACAAAAAAGAAATTCATGTTTTTCTTCAAATGTCCCTATTCTGACCGGAACTTTTTCTGAAATTGAATTTGACATTGGTTAAATGGTAATGCCAGCTACTTGTATTGTTCTGATCCAGGTTCTGGTGTTATCCTGGGCTTCTATGGGAATTCACAAGGGCATATAATCAAGCCCATTATCGCCGCTTTAGCGGCCGTTTCCTGACGATAAAAGCGGCGATAATGCATTGCCCTTTCTTGATAATTTGGCCTAAGATAATTATCCCAGGATACTTCAGCTTCTTGGAGCCTGGAATCAACTTCATCACTACAACAATCTCTTAACACTATTCTCAAAACATTTGGTTAATCTACAAAGAAAGCACATTCACTCTACTCTCACACCCACAACATTATTCTCCCTATTGACTGCTCGTCACTCTATCCATATTTGGGCACTGGTAACTGGATACAGGAATTATGTCAATTGTAGGAGAGTAGGAAATGCTTACTATGGTTACCCCCATTTTTTGCTGGTGTTTCACTGTTTTTCGACTTTAGTCTGGCTGGGACCTTGCTAACCAGGACCCAAGCCTAGCTGCTGCCTCTCTAAAATGATTGCATGTACTTTAGGTACACTCCATATAGGTTACTGGGTAACCCTTGTGAGTCCCTAGTATATGGTACCTTAGGTACTAAGAGCATAGGTACCCCAGAGGCCCACCAGGGGCTGAAGCATGTATTATGCCACCCCTGGGAAGCCTTCCAAAATGACACCACAGGTTTGCTACTGCAGCCTGGTAAGGTGGTGCATGCACCCCATACTAAGAAATAGGTTAACTATATCTACCATTAATAACTGACGCATTTAAACCTGTAAGTCACTCCTATGGCTGGCCTTATCAATCCTGAAGGCAGGGTGTTTGGTTGTATGTGAAAGGGTGCCCCTGCATGATCAGGAGCTTTCTGCAGCTTTTGGAATCTATTCTCTGTAGCTGTTCTGTGATGGAGCAAGACCATATACTCTTAAGTGCATTATAACCTCGCGTTTATTGCTAACTTTGGAATGGCTGCATGGAAACATGTTGTGTTTGATGTCAAACCCTTTGGAATACTATCTCCCCCCCACCAGTCCTGGCAGCGGGGGTAAAAATCCACCCTTCTAGAGGGAGAGACATGTACACACTGACCCAACCGGTAATAGTTTAAAAGAGCCCCAGCATCACAAAATGGATGCTGCAGCCACAGACACGAGTCTGACCTCCAGCTGCTGGACGAAACTCCAGCAGGGGAAGCCTGGACAATAGGTCTCCTGTCACAGGGAGGTGTAACCACCTCCCAGACTGGCTTTAGTCTATTGGTGCTGGGTGGGTGCATTCAGAGAATGCTTTTTAGACTGTGCTGGAGGCACACTTGGTATCCCTGTGCATATCCCAGTTCAAAATGGTTGCAGGGGCACTTAGCCCCTGCTCTGGCATTAAACTGGACATAGGGAATGGGTGTAAGCACCCCTTTTCCCCATACACTCCCATAGGTGGCTCCTCAGAGTATGTCCAACCACCTTTCTTAGTATAAGTATGGGACCTCAGTCCTTAGGACTTCAGTTTAAACCTGGACGAAACTCTGCAACATAAATCCTGGAACTTCAAAATTCTACATGACTAGAAGACGGAAGAACTTCCCTTGGGCTCAAGGAGTGACTCCCCTGTTCAAACAGGCACCAAAGAAGCATCTTGCCAGTGTGCATTTCCTGCAGCCCTTATGAGTGACCTGGGACCGTAACTCCTGGACAACGTGAACATTTGCTAGTGCATCCACTTCCCGAGCTTTCCCGAAGTTGTGTATTGGGCTAATTGTATTCCAAGCCCGAGCACCATCTGCACCGAAGATTGTGGGCCTACTCTCCACGAGTGTGTTGTGAGCCTGCTTATAGCATTTATGCTCGAGGCCCCTTTGTGATCCCTGGTCTGTCGACTGGTGGGTCACCACAAAGGTAACTCTTCTTTTCCTTGGGCTTCCCTGGTTGCTCCAGATGTGCCCTGACTCCCCACCAAGGGGTGAGTCCATCAGACCTTGCTGGTCTGCACCGAAGTCAATCTCTGCTTTCTGCCTGGGTTGCTTTTGCCAAGGCTTATTGGGTCCAATACAGAAACCATTACCGCAGCACTCGACATCCTTTGTGGGACAGCTCGAATCCAGCACCTGGTCATCGTTGACGCCCCCTAGTCCTCGTGGCTGAAGAGTCAAGCTTCACCTTCTTCACCTGAAATCACCCGACATCAGTGGGCATCCGCTCATCGCCTTCCTGGTCACTGGCAAGTGACCCAGACAGTGTCCCCTTTTCTTTCAGGTGTTTCACATCTCGGATCCACCCTTGGATCCACCCCGACACTTTCCACTTGGTCTCCAGCAGCACTTTTGCAGCAAGTCGCCATTAAAATCAACGACAAAACCCAACGTCAAAATTCACCTAGGCACCCCGCTTCCCTGGGTGAGGTACCTTGAGTACTCCGGTGCTCCCGTGGGTATTGACTCTAGAAACTCCTAGTTCTAAAGGGGTTTGCACCAAGTCCTCTTTCCTTTTTCTTTAAAATTCCAACAGCGATTTTCCCCATAGAAGTTAATGGTGATTCGCAGCTGTGTTTTGACTCTGCATGCGTCCCCGTGGGTCCCCTCTGTCACTACCTTGGGTGGTTCCTGGTGGCCCTAGCGGTTCTAAATGCTCTAGGCCTTGTATCTTTGTCAGTCGTGGTTCTTATGTCACTTTCTAAATATATGGTTTGGTACGCCCCTAGTGCTCAACGTATATTGTGCTAATTTACTGTGTGCTAATTAAGTTTACGGCATGTACTTTTGCCTCTAGCCTCATAAAGAGACTAGAGGGATGTGTTTAGAATAAATACATATGTTTTATATATATACCTGGTGTGGTTCTCCTTTCATTTGGCCATTCATCAGATTACAGACTGGTAAAACAAGCTGCTTTACATTCCTCCAAGACTTAGCCTGAAGGCTGCTCTCCACAGCTACCACTAGGATAGCTTTCTATATAGGTTGTCTTTAAACCTACCATCAATAAGGGTCATTTAGACTTGTGCAAGGTGCCCACTAGAATAGTGGATAGCATATCTCACATCAATATTTTAGGGGCACTAATTATGAGATCTATTTTGGGTGTTAAACGATCACTGTTACCAGAAACCGTGGGAGCCCAAGCACTCACCAAGATGGTTAATTTTTTATATACACCTACTTATAAATTTTGCTGCGGAGAATCCTTGCAGCTCTGAAGAGGTCGACATACCTTTTCCACCGTAGGCAAATTAGAGCTCTTTCAAAATAACCAATACATCAGTGACTTTTAGATTTTGGCGATTAGTCAATATAAGGGTTTGGTGAAGGTTTTAAAAAATGATTTATCATAAAGTTAGAATCTCTAATAGGCTTTGTTCGGTTTGGTAAGATTACAGAAATAGAAAATCAATTTGGTCAGAAATCAGCATTAGAAAATACATAGTGTTCCATAAAGAACTCTTGTAAGCTAACTAAAGGACCTATTCAAAATAGAACCCATGAAGAGTTCCTCTGGAGAGGAGCGAGTAAGAGATGAATTTCTTATAAAAAGTACTTCTGAAAACTCAGCCGAGTTTCCTACGGCTGCAGTACCACCTATAAATAAAAGTGTGATCCTTATAGTAGCATTGATCACTAATAATCCAAAATGATCAAAATGAAAAAGATTCAGTCACCTCAGGAAAATAGTTTAAGAAAATCAACTCTCCATAAAGAAGAGCCTCACAACAGGGAAACATCCAGCAGCATGACCACTGGAAAAATTGAAAGAATTAAGAGGCAATGAGGTGTATGGGAAAAGTGAAATTCCAACTAGCAAAGAACACTCATTAATATAGGTTCATACTTTCGTAACAGTTCTGTAAGTGTCCTCTGTCGATATCCAATGAGAATGGTTCACGAGATGGCGTAATCAGCCATACTTTGCTTCTTCTTATGATTCCTACAGTCTGTACTCTCATCACCATGATTGATACAATTATTACAGCATCTGTTAGATAAAGGAACATTCTCATGAAAACCCTCATACCTAAGCTTAAGGATGCACTATGAGCTCGATGTGTGAACACTGACTAGTCAAAAATATGTATGCGATTAGAAGCAGCATCCATAAAAGTCTCAAAGTCATCATTTAATGTAAGCAGTTTTATAAGCTATTTGTATTTTAACACATGATCTAACATGGGGTGAGGAGTCGGATAAACACAATGGTATACATAGCATATCTCTAAAAGATGTCACTAATTCTACGTAGTCATACTAAAAGTCGTATTCATATAACTGTGAGCAAGAGTGGAGTGAAAACACTTTTGGGCCTTCATTATTATACAAGCTAAGAAATCGCTGCCCGGTGAATTTTAAAAAAAAATGTGCATTATTTTGCAAGCATTCTAAGAGCATTCTCAATCCTATGTGAGATAAACTTATATATTTTCACTGTTTGGTTACTAAAATTCTAAACATAATGCATGTACAATTTTTTGCATACAAGACATTTTCTAATGTAACATTTTTTGCAGCATTTAAAGCATTCTAAAGTCCAATTCTAACACAGTGAACACGTGGGTTTTCTAAATGCATGCTCATTACTCCCTCATACACATACTTCTACTCTCTTATCTTGTTTGCATCACCCTCTGCAATTCAATGCCTCACTTATCTATGATTCCTTTCTGACACTCTAATTCTGCCTCTTCATACTGTGTGAGCCTTACATGCACTGACTTACCTTTCAGAGACAAGGGACTATTGAGAAATCTTCTTGATTTTGCATTAGGATGCCCCGTGACTGCAAAAAAATGGCATTGTTTTGCTTAAAATAATCACCATGATCCATTGAAACGAATAATATTAGAACTAAGAACATATTCAGTGCATTAACAACAATATTAAGGAATCTTAAATGTAATATGTTTGCAAGCACACTACTTTAAAAAGATGTATGTGACTCTCAAACTGCTGGTCATGCTGCCCTCCTGGATCCATTCACGCATGCTTACTCTGATAAAGCAACTTTGGGGCAAAGGGCATAGATGGAGAAGTCACACACAGTCAGGTAATGGCATCTGTAAAAGTGAGGTGCAGCCTCAGAAGCGCGAAGCAGTAAGCCTTGAGCATCTTCTGATGCTTCTTTCACTCAATTAACTAGATTCAAAGAGGTGAAGTGATGCTCTTTAACTCTTTCAATTTACTTAATTGAGTACACATATTTGAATGGTTGTAGATGGGCAGATTCAGCACAAAAGCCCAGTGAGCCACTATGTTTGTGAAAAGGGCAAAAGAGGTCAACAGCATACAAACTGATTAAAAGGAATGTCAAGTCTGCAGCAAGTACTCCTATGATTACAGATCGTGGGGCTGAATAAAATAGCGGGCATTGCACGATACATCTTACTTATTATGCTGTGCAATGCTGTATGTGGATAAGCTAATGAACGGTGAGAAAGTGGCAGTGTGGCCTTTTGGCCTTTCAGCTTGAGAGTGTAAGTGTGTGGGTTGTTTTTTTAGATCCTGTCACAGCCAACGTGATCAAAATCTAATCGCGCACACTAGACTTTTACATTTGCACACACATAACAGTGCTAGACCTACTGCCGAACTTTCAGAAAGGTACAACGAACAACACATTGTGAGGGTTATACAACATAAAAAACAGACACGCTGAAGGTTAATCAGCGTGGGCCACATTTCTGTTGTGTTGGGCCATGCACGTATATGTGCATGAGCCTGTTGTGTAGGATATATTACACAGTTTGTACCTAATGATACCTGAATCTTTCTTCTTCACCATACAGAATATACTATACAAAATCAAAGTCTCTAACTCAGTCTGTCTTTAGAAAACAGGTTATTCCACACACACTGCACCCATCTCTACCTGAGCTCCCTCAGTATAATATAACATAATCTACTTGCACAACAGCTAGATCTGCCTCGCTTTCGTTAATACACAAGATACTCAATACACTTACACACTATACTCAACTTTGCTGGGCACTGCCATCTCTATTATAAAGGATACTCTATGCATTGCGCCCATATCTCTCTTCATAAAATACTATCAGCCTGATTCATCAAGCCGAAATCGGCTCGCAAAGGGCCAGATTCTGAGAATCTGGCCCTTTGCGAGCGCTATTTTTGCATTTGGGATTCATCATCCCAAATGCAAAAATCGGTAATAGCGATTTCGCTATTTTGCGAGGAATTACATTTAAGGAATCTCTATTTGAGATTCCTTAAATGCAATTCATCATCCATTTAAAAATGGCAAATTCGCAATTTCGGCCCGCTATTTACCGCGAGGTCAAACCTCGTAGAAAATAGCGAAAACTTAGAAAAATGCTTTTAAAAGCATTTTTCTAAGTTGTATGTTGCACACACACATGTCCTTTGGACATGTGTGTGCGCAACACCTGTTTCAATTTGCATTTAAGGGGTGCTACAGGGTGTCCTTTGGACACCCCTGGCACCCTTTAAATCGCTATCTTATTTGCGATTAGCAAATTGCTAATCGCAAATAAGGAATATTCCCTATTCATTCCTATGGGCCTTTTGGCCCATAGGAATGAATGGGGAGGTATTCCTTATTTGCGATTAGCAATTTGCTAATCGCAAATAAGGAATGTGTAGGAATCGCATTTCTTTATGCAATTTCTACATGAATCCCGTTTTGCAAGTCCTTAATAGCGATTCGTTATGAATCGCTATTAGGGGCTCGCAAAACGGGAGAATGATGAATCAGGCTGTATATGCTGCAACCACACTACAATATTCTCGTTAATGATATCTCTGTTACACAGGATAGTCTGAACAAACACAAAAAGTCGCCTCTGTAGGGGCACTGCCATCTCTATTATAGAGAATACTCTACACATAGGTCTGATCTCTGCCTTTGTCACTCTCTATATAAAATACTTTATACTACACACACATTAGCTATATCTTCTGGTAAACTGACACCTGTATTTTTCAGGATATTCTAGGTTTTGCATCCACCCCTGCCTGAACATCAGCAAGACAAAAAGTGCAAGCTCTGAGCACCCATAGCATCATTGACATTTTTCCGCATTTGTTCACTCATTGAACAATGTGGCTTTGACTAGCCATATCCATTTGCAAAGAGTACTATATCCTTGATAGGGTATCTTACCGCAGATGACTTTCAGCCAATGCTTATAATAGGTTGGTATAGCTTGGCTTCAAAGGGTATGCCAATGAAGGTGGCACAGGGTTCAATGTGAGGTCATTCCACACCACTGCATCTCGGAAAAAGTACTATTACTATTTGAAGTTGATGTTAAAGCTTGAGTTTTAAGAAGGCACTTTTAACTATTCAAAATAATTTAATTTAAACTAGCATTATTTCTTATGGAAGTTACGTTTAAGTCACTGTCTTCAATATTTTCAGAGCTTGACCATGTGTGG
This sequence comes from Lissotriton helveticus, assembly GCF_964261635.1. Taxonomy (NCBI): domain Eukaryota; kingdom Metazoa; phylum Chordata; class Amphibia; order Caudata; family Salamandridae; genus Lissotriton; species Lissotriton helveticus. The sequence continues at coordinate 542,178,203 of NC_136065.1, read as the reverse complement.
TGCTAGACTTTTTTTGTAATAGCTTAAACTTGTAAGTTAGGCTCCTCCTCCTTTTACAGGAGGCCCATATATGTAAGTTTACACTTCTTAGTAACTTTACACTCGGATTTTGTGAATAGCCAAAAAAAGATAAAGGTACTAAAAAGTGTATGTGTAAAATTGCATGAGTATATTTCTCAGAAATATATCTTACCTTTGTAAACAGCAGCAAACATGGTGGGAGGCTTCCTGAGGGAGAAAGATCTCACTCATATAAAAAAAAGATCAAGTGAAACTGCAGTTAGCCTTGAAAATGAGAAAGACATTTTTCTGTGTTCCTACAATAGTAACTGGATATTGTCCTCGTAGATCAATGCAAACAAGAAATTCCAAGTATGCCTATTTGGTAGACATGCCTATCACAAAATGGTTGCAGGATGTCAGGCACGTAGCTTCAGGGGGGATTTTTAGGGTGAGACACCCCTAGCCTAAATTCATTATTGGCTTGATTTTTGGGTCAGGGCCCAGGGTTCCTGAGTGGGGTCTGCTGTCTGTTTTTTTCAAATCATCCTGATTTCACTGAGAGGTTTTAAATTGTTTATTTTTTGGATCAGGACTTTATACATATATAGTGGCCAGTTTCCCAAAAAAGAAGTAAATCTGCACTCATAGAAATACTCCTTAATTAGGTACAAATGTACTAGTTTTTGAAACATTGGCAGTTGTTGGCTTGGAATGCTGCACCAGTCTCAGGTTTTCAGGCATACTACTTGCAATCAATCACTAGGTCTGGGTGAAATTCAACTTACACCAGCCTAATTCACATAATATCACATGTTACTCAGAATCCCTAAAATCATGCCATTATGCCGCTTTGTGGCATAATGAACGATTTGCGGTGAAATGTTCCAGATAATGCATTTCCTGTGAAAACTTAGCTCGAACGCAAAGAAACAACAGAACACATGTGGCTGTTGTTTGAACTGCTTTTTTTGGCTATGTTTTAGGGCAAAATGCACCTTTCATCAAAAATAGATGCAAGTACGCATTTCATCTAATAATACAGTAGAAAATGACAGATTTGAATTTCACATATATACAGCAATTTTGTATATATGTGCCGAAATCTTGCACATGTAAGCAAAAATAAATTATGTGCATTTCGCACATCCCTGTCATATACCTAAAAGTTGATGGGAAGAATGCTTGAAAATAGTCTATCCATTGGCAATTGCTTGAGGTAGAAAACAACTCATCTTTTACTACCACATTTTCTCCCTAAAACATGGTGTGTAAGTGAAACAAAAAAAAACTTGCATATGAGACTTTTTGCCAAATAAACTGTACAATACGTGTGCAAGTGCCATACACATCAAAAGACCAATGGGGGAAGCAGTGTGGCTTTACTCCACCAATACTTGGGATTTAAAACCACAAAATAGTAGCAGAACTGTAACAGAACTCTGTATCACTATCATCTAGGAGCAATACTATTATATCATACTGAAACAGTTTTTTACATGCTTATGGCCTTTGTTCAGAAACGTTTATAACTTGTCAGATGGTAGTGAGATACCCTATTGCAAATTAGCAGTAGGTATAGGAGAAATGTCAAATTCTATATTCAAACCTTGCAAGTTATCGAGTATTCAGGAGTTGTCTGTCAAACACAACCAACTTTCAGTCAATTATGCTATGACATTCACTTTTGTAGGGAACATAAATGAAGCATGTTATACGCGGAAACCTTAGGGTGGTCTTCCCCTAAACGTTTTGCCTTCCTCATCCATTTTTATGACTTCGATTTTGCTGGCCTTAGGACTCTGTGCACTCTGCCACTAATAACCAGTGCTAAAGTGCTCGTGCTCTTCCCTCTAAACTTTACAATATTGGCTTATCCCCAATTGCCATTTTTATTTACTGATAAGTCTATAGTAAAATTGGAATGGGAACAGTATATATCCCAAACCTTGTCTCTTCCTCATTGGGACAAATTATGGCAAAAACTCTTCAAGACTTCAAAATCTGCAAACATTACACAGGCTCTATATTTTATTTATAATAGAGTAGTTATTACTTCCATTCTACTGCATATATTCAACCAAACAGTCTCACCTTCTTGTTGGTCATGTCTTAATGCTGAATGTTCTTTAATACACTTACTTAATTACTGTCCTAAGATTTATGTTTTTTGAAAAACTGTTTTGTCAAAATGTCTATTGATTTTTCCTTATAGAATTCAACTTAACATACATAATGCACTTGTAGGTACTCTGTCTCCTGACTTAGATAAAATTACCTCCAAGTCAATTTTATTTGATTTATTTATTGCTGTTGCTTTTAAGCTTATATTGACATGCTGGAAAGATAACTCTAAGCTATCTTCTTTACTTTGGTGGAATTTAATATGTGATGAGCATAGAATTGCTTCTATATCTTATGCTTCGATTAATCTACAGATTAAATCTGATCTCCTATGGCTACCGTTTACTTCTTACCTATCATCCAAATCCCCTTCTCTATAAATTAATCTTAATATATTCTACACTTTCTCTTTCTTTTCTTTTTATTATTTCTTTTCTTCTCTTTCTTCTTCTGTTTCTTCTCTTTCTCTTCTTTTCTTTTTCATACCTCTTTCCTATTTTCTTTTTATAATAAAATCCTTTAAAAAAAGTTTTAGCTTCCAATAATTCACTGGTTTACAGTATTTTTTAATTCAAAGTTCATTCCTCTAGTGATTATGTTCTTTGTATTAGTTGTTTTTTAAGAGTGTTACTACAATCTATGTAATTTTTTGATCTTATAGTTTTACTTGTTTTTACAGATATTCTTATTGTGTAATTGTACTATCATATCTTCATCTGAATGATATATTATATTTGTATTTCTGTATTCTTTTATCTTCAATAAAAATTATTTAACAAAAAAAAGTCTCTAGTAAAGTGGTTCTACATATACCCAGGGCCTGTAAATTAAATGCTACTACTGGGCCTGAAGCCCTGATTGTGCCATCCACTTAAGTATCCTTTAAACATGTCTCTGGCCTACTTTTGCAGAGCCTGTGTGTGCAATTCTAAACTGTCATTTCGATCTGGGAAAATAAACATTTTCTAGGCCCAAACCTTCCTTTTTAATACATATAAATCTCATGAATCGCAATTTAAAAACCTAACTTCTGGTGAGTTGGATTTTAAATTGCAATTAAAAAAATGCTGCCTTACCCATTTATTTCCCACAGCCTGTCTCTGGTCTGTCTCTGGTCTGATGATTAGGTGTAGTTGACTACTGGGCTATCTGTATCCTCCTAAACATCCACACAAAATAGGTAGCTTAGATGTGCCTGGATGAGCCATCGCTGGCAGAAAGGGTGGGAAGAAGTGGGCGCATCCCCAGTCACACCTGTCCAGCCTCCATACCCAACTGTAGTTAGGCTGGAACAGGGCAGGATGCCTGGGGACTTAAAAGGTAAACCTTAAGAAGCTTTTCACACACTTCAAAGGCATAACTCGTTGGCACTCAGACAACACCACATAAGCACACTTCTGGACCAGTGGATACTCTGCAAGGAAGAAGGGCTTTTGTGCTGATGAAGGACTGCCACGCTACTGACCACACTCTGCTGGTCTACTGCTTTGCTGTGCTGGCTTGCTGCCTGATTCCTTCTTGCCTGGGTGGGAAAGACTGGACTCCCATATCTTGACCCCCAGTACGCAGAGTGACTCCATCGGCCATTTGGCTGGCCTCCTTATCTGGAGCCTCAGTGACATAACAGGATTCAAACAACCTCGAATTTGCACCTGGATTTTGCCATGTAGAAAAGTGGTTTATTATACAGGGAGGCTAGTTCGGCTTCACCATGCAATACTTACACAATACCCCAGATAGAATCATTGGATTCACACTAATAAACCTCTAGCTTAGTCCTGTTAATGTAGAACAGAGCAGGCCGGCTTAACTAGAGGAACATGTGTTAAGCATTTCTGAATAACAATTATAAATAATTAACATGATTCAACAGAAATCCAACACCAATTTATAAATATAAATCAGTGCATTTCACTCTTGCAAAGCTTTAACGTTGTGGTCAATGGGGCAAACACTGGTGACAATTGGTCATTTGCAGGTCATGTCCAGTAGAATCCACTGGTTTTAGTGGTGGGACTGGTCCTTGGACTGGGCTCATACAGTCAGTTGTTTTGTTACCTGGAACATAGGGTCCGGACGCAGAGTTGTCCTGGCTGTACCTGGTGCTAAAGTGGGAGGCACAAGTTTTTTGGGTTTACCTCTTAGACATTGCCGGTGAGGAAAGGATTGTAAAATCTCGACAACAGGGCCACAGAGGTATTGGGTTAAAAATGCTGCATGGTTTCCTCGAGTCACAGCATCGAACAAAGTTAGGACAGATCAATTCAAAAATACTTGCGGCAACTGTATTGCATCTCCAGCAGTCGCCCCATTGGACGTTTCCCAAACCATGAGATAACTCATGACAGAACACCAGCATCTTGATAGAGACCCTCTATGTTTCCCTTATGGCAGTCCACGAGCAATGCAGTACCTGGCCAAAAAGATAACAAAGCTGAAGGAAACATGGACTCTCGAAAAATGCCAGGCACCACTCTTTGTCTGCAATTGGTGAACAACTGAGTAACTCCACTCTATGCTGCTAACAGCACAATTGGGTTTGCAGCCGAATTGATTGCAACACAAAAACCACAACCTTTAAAGTACAAAGTACCACAGAATGACCTTTACCATGTGGTTCATGGCATTTCTGTAGTTATCCTTCTTTGAATTCTGTCTGTTGGTGCAGATATGCCGCAAAGACCTGATTTACAATCACAACCGGTACAGTGGACAAAAAAATAATTCACCCACCCCTATTCGAAATACAAAAAACAAACGCAAAGTCAAAACGCAACAAAAAATATAAACCCATTAGCAGAGGGAGTTATCTTCTCTTTATTGGACGCAAAGAGGGCCAATGGTTGGTAATTTGTTGTGTTTTTTGTTCGGTAATGTCGGCTGTAGTTCTTGATGTTGATGAATAACATGCGAAAAGAGCAACGTACGTTTTTTTAAGTCTTGCCATAAACTTACTCCACAGTCCTGAAACTTCACTTTTAAATAAACAAGGGCCATATTATCAAGAAAGGGCGATACATTATCGCTGCTTTATCGGCAGAAACTGCCGCTAAACCGGCGATAATGGGCTTGATAATATGTCCTTGTGAATTCCCATAGCAGCCCAGGTTCTGGTGTTAACCTGGGCTGCTATGGGAATTCACAAGGGCATATTATCAAGCGCATTATCGCCGCTTTAGCGGCAGTTTTCTGCCGTTAAAAGCGGCGATAATGTATCGCCCTTACTTGATAATATGGCCCCGGTCCTTCTATTAATCAATGTCACAGATAACATTGTAGCTCACAGATAAGTCCACATCTTTAAAATGCTAAACGTTTTCTTTTATTTATTGTTACTCTCATTTTAAAAGAAGAAAATCTGTATTGGTGTATTGCATAAGAGAGAAATACAGCATCTGCTGAACGAGTGTAAGCATGCAGAATATATACAAATGCTTTTCTAAGCTTTTACATTTCTGCAAGAGACAATAAATAGCCTACCGAGGCCTTCCTCTTTGCTTTGGCTCAGAAAGCCCCATTAAAACATATTGAAATGCTAATCTTAGCTTCTCCCGAAAAAAGAAGAACATTGAAAGCCGACTCACGCAAGAAAATGCATTAATGTTTGGATATAATTAAGTAATGCGAAGTTACTGATTTTGTAACATATACGAATAAAAACCTGCTGTGACATTTTGAAAACTTAAACAAACCAGAGCACTTTTGCCTCTGAAATGTCCCCAGCCTTTATTTCTGGTGCAAAGATGGGATCATCTAAATAATCTGGTTTATCAACAATATTTTATGAGCAATGGGTGATGTCTTGGGAGTCGTTTTACTAATAACGTAAATGATTTACAATTTTCAAGCAAACTGGAAATGCATATCTGTTCCTCAAATGGTTATGTTTAACATAATTAGATACACTGCCATCCATTCCCAACTATTTATTAAAATACCTGAATGCAGGAAGTAAATGTCCATTTCTGATGCGGTTCATTGCACTGGCCAATAAGTGCCTAGCACAGAAATCAATCCTCATTTACCTGTTTCCAAATCTGATGATTTCGGAGTCCAAGTACCAACCAATAAAACCAGCCTTGGACTAATAAACAAATAAACCCTAACAAAGTGGCCAAATTGCTCTTTGCCAGCTAGTGGCAAAGGGGTCGTAAAAGTTCAGAGATAAAGCCAGAGACCTGGAGTCTGTTCTTGGTAAAATAAATGAAATGCTACAAGGCCTGATTCCGAGTAAATGATGTTGATGGGTTCTTAAACACTGTTGATTTTATCAGGTTCTGTTAGAAAAATAGCTTGAAATAATTGGGTTGCACTGAGAGCCATCAAATATTAAACAAAGACATTTGGACACAAGGATGATAGATGTACCGCGCTGCAACATTTTATGAATTATCATGTGTGCTGTGAAGCGGTGCATTACCAGTTCCAAGTTACTTCAATTGTAAATAACCTCCCCATGAAAATGATATGCTATGGAATGTAGAATAGCTATCTAGATATTCAATATGGGATGGTGCTCTAACATAATAAAAACCTCCTATATTTCGGTACATAGGGCCTCATTTATGAGGCCTTGCGTCAGTTTTGCGCTTCCGATGCGTCACTTTTTGTGACGCATCGGCAGCGTAAAACATGCCTCCTGTTGCGCACTATTTACAAAGTGACGCATTTAAGCGGATGCGTCACTTTGTAAACCCCTGCGCTACATTATACCTGCGTCAGGGATAATGTATGCAGAGGGGGCGTTCCCCCGCAAAAAGCCTCGTAATAGTGACGCAGTGAAATCTATGACAGCAGGCGTAAGACTGCCGCAAGCCCTTTCACATGGGGCTTTCACCATGTGAAAGGACGCATTGCTGGAGTTGCGTCACTTTTGTGACACACCCCCGCAATGCGTGACTTTTGCGCTTACAGATACGTCAGAAATACTGACGTATCTGTAACTCCTTGCGACATGATGCGTTATATTATAAATATGACGCATCAATCATGTCGCAAGGAGTGCGCACTGAGAAGTGACGCATCGCTGCTTTCACGCAGCGGTGCGTCATTTCTCATAAATGAGGCCCCAAGTGCGCACTTTACCTGTTTAGTTTATTGCACACGTTTTGAAAGGTGTGCCGAGCGCAAAAAGGGACCAAGCCCCATTAGAATGAATACCAAGCCGCCAGGGCAGTCGTGAACTCACACTGCCCTGCGGAGAGCACTTTCAGTGAAATATGTAGAGCCTGTTTCAAAACTGCTGAGGGCTGCATACAGGCGGTGCACTGACCGAGCACCACTTTTTTTGTGGCGCACTGTGAGTGCACCTCCTATGGGACTGTATGCATCTGCGCTAGTGCCTGTAATGTGGCGCAGGTGCAGAGGCAAACAGATTCCATCATTTGCATGGGGCTGTGAAGGACGCCCTCTCATGAAACCTCTGGCACTACTAGATTACCAGCACTAAGAGATTTCGCATGGATCCTGAGCTTAAGGGAAAAGCTTAGAATACTCTGTAATATGTGAACAAAGAGGGCTTCTCTTGTTTTTGGTGCTAGGTGTGCTAGCCAGCTAGATCATTTTGATTGTTTCTTTCTATTGCTGGGGTCAACGGGGTCTCCCAGGGTGTGATTTCATGACACCCAGTGGGTTAGATGGGAGGGGTATAATGTGGCTAGCGTGGCTTGTGGGGGTATTGCCACATTTCGATGGGTGTTTTTTTTTCGGGGTGGGAAGAGTGGGGTTGGGAAAGGGTTCACTGCAGGAAAAAGAGCAGGAGCAGAAGGTACACATAGCAAGCAGTTTAGAAATTCGTTATTGAGTAAACCAGGAGTTTACTTTAGAGATAGAAATATCAATAGAAACCAGTAAATGTAAGATCCTATCAGTCAACGCTAACGGAATTTTAAATAAACAAAAGTACGGCACTCTTATTAGATGGCAGATATTATTCAAACCCTCAAGTCTTATTTTTTCAGGAGATACACTTAAAATCTAATTCCCGTAAATTATTTTTAACCAGGGTTTTTTCTAATGTTTTGTTTGCGTCCGCATGCCTTGCCATGAGAGGAGTTGCCATCTATTTCTCTAGAAAACTACCCTGGGAATTGTTACAAGACCATAGGGATCCACATGGGAGCTGCATATGGGTGGCAACAAGGTTACAGAGGAGGACCTTGAATTTCATAAATTACTATGGCCCTGTCTCGGATGACATCTCAGGGCTGGTCAAAATCAATGAGCTTTTGAGGGGAGCCCCTGGACAGTTTATTGTCGGAAGGGATTTTAACTTTATACAGGATTTAAGAAAAGACACTTCAAATAAAAATAAAATACAACTGAAACCAAATACCAAAAAAATGGTGGAGGCCATTAAACAAGAATATCAATTAGTAGATCCTTGGCGAAATATGAATCCTGATAAAAAAATGTACCTGTTACTCGCACCGTTTTCAAACCGCGTCCCAAATAGATTTTTTTCTTACATCCAGATCTCTTCAGGTTTCAAAGGCAGATATCGGGTGCAATCCCTTCTCGGACCACGCTTATATTGGGCTCAAACTCATTCTTGGGGGGGAGAACAGAGAGCGGCTCAGGTGGCAGCTGGATCGTCTCCTCCTCTAAAACCAGTATTGGGTGAAAAGCTTTGGAGAATGGATCTCCGAATACTTAAAGATTAATGAGAACACTGTGGACCCTTTTTCCGTGAGGGGCAGGTTCAAGGTGGCAGCTCGTGGGCAAATAATTGCCTATACGGCTGCCCAGTCAAATGCTTAGAGGCTTAAAACAGCTGAAAGAGAAATAGCAGTTGAAAAAGAGTATGCCCTCCAGCTGCCTCTGCACCCTAATCAACTCGAGCAGGTAAGAACAGCTCTGAGGGATTTTTTTGTTCTTGAAGAGATCTGTAGTTCTCAAATGTATCAACAAAAGGTTTACAGAGACAGCCAGTTAGTTGGTAAACATTTGGCTAATTCGACAAGAAAAAAACAAGAAGCAGCTTCTTTATTGATATAATGACACAAGAAATCGGTTCTCAAATTCGAGTGTTTTTAAAAACCTCAAAACTTCCTAAAAAAACTAGACACAAGACCTTAAAGGATTATTCTTTTAGACTTCTGTCCTTTTTTAAAAAGACGGGCTCCTCGGGTCTGCAATATTTGAGACTGAGAGAGTGTACTAGTCTCGGCCTCCAGTTTCGAGAAAGTCATATAAATAATTAGGAAGGTTGTTGGCTACGGGAGTTTACACATTTTGTTATTCAAAACAGGGTGATCTCCTGGCAAGAGGTAATGGCAAGGGCTGAGAGCCTTCGGAAACCTCCCTTTTTTGAATATTTACAAGTTGTTCATTTTTAAAAAACACTAATGGCATTTTTGATGCTCCAAACGAACTTGTGGTAGCTCTTTATGGGGCCAAAGTCAATGGTGTAGGAAATTGGTACCGGTTGTTACATTACCAGGATCAAGTTCCCTTGATAGAGAGACATCTGGCTAAAATAGTCGGTGAGACACAATGTATTTTTTTTCCTTAATGATTGGGAAGCCTTATGCCACCTAGGAAGCAAATCCCTGTGCGCAGCTAATTTTAAAAGGATGGCCTTCTTATTACGATGGCTCTCCTACCTGACTCCGGAAGCTCTGAAAAAAAGAGATCTGGACGTTGAAAACAAGTGCTTTCACTGTCAGGCCGATGGAGAAGGTGGATGGCACTATATTTTGTTTACATGTCCACAGTTGAGGGCCTATTGGGAGGCAGTTTTTTTAGATATAGAGCAGCCAATTGGGAAGAGAGTTCCGCTTGAGGCCGAGGCTGCTCTGTTTGGATGATGTAGAGACAGAATGATGTTAACAGAGGCCGAAAAGTAAGGAGGGATATTAACACTCCATATTGAAGTAGAAGTTGTAGCAGTTATTGTGATAAAGAGCACTAGCACTTTTCTTGCCATTGCACTTTAGAAGCACTAGCACTTTCCTTGCTGTTGCACTTTATCACATGTTTTGCACATTGCTATTTTTTGTAATTATTGTTGATGTTATTAGCTGCTAAAGCCATATCTTTTCAAATTTGGCATGGAAAGAAGAAGCTATCGTATTTGTAAAAAACGGTTTCAATACTTATTTTAATCATAATATGTATATCATGTACTTAATGCTCTGCTAAAAAGAAAAAAAAAAAAAAAGATTACCAGCACTATCTGTATTACCAAATTGATGTAGATAAAACAATTCTCAAACTCTCAGTCATTTAGAAGAAATTAAGCAAAGTGATTATTACCTTAATGCTAAGTTTAAATGGATCATATTTAACAATATAAGAAATCAGTAAAGATGTTATCTGCACCTACTATCTCCCAAAACATTTTTGGTGATATAAATGAGCTAAAACTATGAGTGTATGAAATTAAAGTAATTTGCATTTGTGTGTTCATTTGAAAATGTCATAACATTCCGCATACTTACTCAAAATGCAAAATGGACCTTTGGGGCCAGATGTACGACCCGCCAATTTGCGACTCACAAATTGCGTCGCATTTGTAACTCGCAGATTGGGATGTATGTTCAGTGTCTCAGACACTGTTAGCGATTCCTAATGGGGTTGCAAATTGCATGCCTCATGAATATTAATGAGGCTGTCGCAATTTGTTTCCCCATTAGGAATGGCTAGCACTGCCAGGGATGGTGGCCTGCTGGGGTCAGCAGACCACCATGTCTGGGACTGCTTTTTAAATAAAGCAGTCTTTTTTTTAAAAACTGGATGCATTTCAAAAAGAAAATAAACTTTTCAGTTTCATTTTTCTAAGGGCAAGCAGTGGTCTCTGGAACCACTGCCTACTCTTAAAAATATTTTCTCACAGACTCACTTTCCAGTTTGCGAGTGGTTTACCACGTACTTGAAGTAGGTGGTAAACTGCGAGTGACTCTCTATTAGGAAGGGACGCCCATTCCTAATAACGGGAGTCGAAAATGCAATTTTGTGAGTCAGTGACTCATTGCGGATCTCCCGTTTGCAGCCGCATAAAAGGGTCGGACATCTGGCCCTTGGTGCTATGTTTTTGCAGGAAATGTGTTCCTATGTCCATTTTGGATGCATGGACACATTCCACACTAAAAATAGTCCACAACACAAAAGTGCAGCAAACAAAAGCAACTCGATTTCTATTTGTTTGCATTGTTGCTGTGCACCTTGACTAAACCTTTGCTGCAAACAGCTTGGCTATCAACAACATGTTGGAATAGAATAATTTCAGCGATGTAGCGTAACACAAACGTACAAAAATTAGGCTGGATTAGGCGAGCGGAACTGAAATTTCACCCTGGTTTAGCTAAAAGTTATTGCTAACTCTGCAAAAAATGCAAGTTCTATACCTAACTGCAATCAACTTGCATTTTTTAAACTAAAGCTGACAACAGCAAAGCCATTCATGAGAGGGGTGGACATAACCAGTTTCCTTTTCCAGCTTCTATAAAGGTGTTTTCCTTTTTTCTTTTGCTAAATAATGATCAATGCCACTCAATAATAAAAAGGTGCAGACCTTCCAGTGTGGAAACAGACATTCTCAGGGCAAGGTTGCATTAAGAATTTCTGTTTAAGTCAACATTTCAAGTAAAAGGAATTAGTTTGGGTTGTCAGGACAGATGTATGCTGACAATACTCCAAAAAGTTAAGATAAATAGAGATTTCAAAATGAAATCAAAATGTCTTTACAATTAAATTCATCAACATGAGTGGTGGATGAAATGGACACAGATTCTGGATCGTCTGTGAGATTCTTTAATATGGAACTTGCCTTCCTGACCTTAGTCATTGGGAAACAACTGTCTCTGTTCAAAGTGTTAACAACCATGGGTTCGAGTTTGATAAACAGTTTCTCATGACCAAGCAAGTGAAGTCAGTGGTAAATAGTTGTATATACAAACTACAAACCAACTATGCATGTTAAAATGCATACAGAAACACATTATGGCCCTCATTATGATGTTGGGCGGACTTGCGTCAGCCTGACACCGGTGAGGAGAAAAAAACGCCCAACCATAGGTCGGCGGTTCCGACACCTTAATTTGGATAAGACCTCACATAGTGCAGTAAGAATTATCAATTTTCCAATGGGAGCTTGTGCGGCAGGCTGAAAACGCCCACCACACAAGCTCCTGCTGGAAAATGGAAGTTTGTAAACATCCCTGCACTGTATGGCAGGGACCTCACAGTGCCTGCCACATGGTGCAGGGACAATGAGGGGACTCCATAGGTGCCCCCAGGTCCAGGGCCAGAGGGGATGGGGGCCCTGCCAGAGTCATGTCCGACAGCCGATCCATGTTGGAAAGGTCGACATGGTTTGGCTGTCGGAAACCAAAATTGTAATCCAGAGGCCGGAGCCAAGCCTGGCTCTGCTGTCATTGAATGGATTACTATTCCGCTCCTGTTCTGACGGGCTCACAGAATGTGTGGAAGAGGAGCGGAACCCCCTTGCGGTTTTCCCACTTACCTCCATGATCAAAAGACGGTGGTCAGAGGGAAAACTCAGGATGTCGGGCTGATAGCCTCCAACCACTGGTCGGAGGCTCACTGTCCGACATCTTAATTGACCATAAATATCTCTTTTTTATTTCACAGAGAATTCAAATTGTGAATCTGTTTATATTCCCAAGGCTTGACTATTGTAACACCATCTATCTTGTTTTTATCTGCCCAAACACTGAAAGATCTGCAGGTTTTTATTTTGTCTTCATTCACCTCTGACTTCAATATCCATTCCTCCTGCCCATACACTAGGTCCATAGGTCAGGAAAGACTAGCACACGGTACGCATGTGGACATGTGAGCATTGCCCAAAGTGGGTACGTCTCTCTCAAATTCTCCAGTAACCGGAAGCTGCATGGAGTGGAAGACCATTGCAGCTTGGAGAGGTGCTTAGTTGTCATCATTGGGCAACAGACATACACGTTTTGGCACCTCTTTATTATTACCCCCCATCTGTACCCTAGACCATCTTAAACTCTCAAATGTCTTCTTTTTATGTGATGTTCTCCACATTAGCTCAATTTTAGACATGTAAAATAGAGATTCTAAGCACTCAGAGTGTTGGAGAGAAATATCTTCTACCCACCTACGGCAGATTTCCCTTCTCACCAGTATTATAGCATAACATAGGAGATCACTGGTGGTACCTGTAATACCCTCCACCACCCCAAAGGTAATCAATGAGAGGCTTACCTTAATATTGAGCCCCAATATGCTTGAGATGGTCTTATCCACTTCTTTCCAGAATTTCAGAACACCAGGGCATTGTTGAAAGGTATGCACATCTGATGCCTTTTCTAATCCACATTTCATGCATTTGGCAGATCTTCTTTTTGCCATCTTTGCCAACCTTTCTGGTGTTATATGTGCCCTGTGGAGTGAAAAGAGGTGATTTCTCCTTAAGCAAGCAGGCTTAACAATTGGATATAATGTGCACATTGATACGTGCCAAATGTTTTGCAACTGCTCCCTTGGCAAGCATTCTCCCCACTGGTCATCTGCCATAGTGAACACTCTATCCATCGCCTCTTGTCGTGCCTAATACCAGACTGACACTTTCTTGCTTCCATGAGGTTTCCTACCAGTTGATCTTTCAAAATAGTTTCCAATACTCAAGGGATACCTCTGACTTTGCTCCCAGCTTTTTAGTTGTATATATTTAAATGTCGAATCAAATTAGAGTAATAGTCTAAACGTGTCAGTCATCTAATACTAGACCATATACTTGTTATTACTTGCAGCACTTTGAGTTTGATCTTTTTGAAGAATTTCGGATCACCAAACTTGAATAAGAACTGGTTCCGTGTCAACATTAACTTCCTTTAAAATAACCTTAAACAGAGTCCCCAGATCTGAACAGTGACACAATTAGCAATATTCTGGAGGGCCCTAGCTGGAACATCCATGCATGGTATTTAATATCTTGGATTGATATAACCCCCTTCTCCCTTTCCTGCTGCAGTTTTTTTCCATGATATTCCTATCCCCTATAAGCCCAGATATGGGTGTTTATGGCCTGCTGAACTTTCTTGATCAATGTCTTATCAAAGTGCAAGGGGATTGTATTAAACAGGAAAGTGATTTTGGACAATATCACCATTTTCACCAGGTTCCCCTTCACCGAAGATTGTTAAAGGGAGATGTGCCCATCCCTTCATTATCCGTATACAGTCCTTCAAAGAGCTATTCAGGTTTACTTCTGAGATTTTCTTAATGTCCTGTGCAATCTTCAGCCCCAAGTATCTAATTTCTTTTTTGATCAACGTGTTCCCTTCTTCCAGGTTCCATGCCATTACCTCAGTTTCACAGAGTAAACTGCATACCCTGACACTTTACCAAATTCTGAGGCAATCTGAAATATGATCAGCAAGGTGACTGAGAGGTCCGAAGAATAAACCATTACATCGCCTGCTACCTTCTTCTCCCAACCCTCATGTCCGAAGGGTGGAATGTTTGCACCAGTTCTGATCTTTTGTGCTAAAGGGCTCTATATAGAAATTGAATAGGAGAGGGGATAGGGGGCATACTTATCTAGTTCCTCTGGATATTTTAAGAGACTCAGCCAGTTTTCCATGTACTAATATACTTGCTGATGGGTCCTATATATTAACCCTGGGCGTAGAGTGCGGAGTGGGGCTCCGCGGAGCTACGCGAAGTGGGCGCAAAACTACGCCCACTCGCGCACTCCGCGTAGCCCCACTACGCGCCGCCCGCTTCCCTCCCGCCCTCCCTAAATACTTAAATAAAAGGATAGAAAGCTTTTAAAAACACTTACCTTGTCCGCCGCGTCCCCGGGGCTCCCTCTCGCCGTCCCTGGATTCGCGCCGCCACCGATTCAGATACTAATGCGCATGCGCGGGCGCCCGCGCATGCGCATTTCTCATGAGAAATGCGCATGCGCGGCCGCCCGCGCATGCGCATTAGTATCCAAAATGGTGGCGCGAATCCAGGGACGGCAAGAGGAAGCCCCGGGGATGCGGCGGACAAGGTAAGTGTTTTTAAAAGCTTTCTATCCTTTTATTTAAGTATTTAGGGAGGGCGGGAGGGAGGCGGGTGGCGGCCGGCTACGCACCGTCTGCGGAGCGCACGTAGTGCCGCCTGGCTACGCCCGCTACGCAAAATGCGTAGGAGACGGCACTACGCGCACTCCGTGCACGGAGCGTAGCTGGCCGGCCGCCCTTACTATATATTAGCTGAATAACCTTGTAGAATGTATCGCCCAATTTGTTTTTTTTTTTTTAATAGTAGCCAGATATGACCAATTTACTCTGTCAAAGACTTTGGTGGCATCTAAGGTCACCAGGAATAGAGTGATCGAAAGAGCAGAAGCCAGATCAATAGCCCCCAACAGGCTATATGTTAATTCATGTAGGTATCTACCCTTGATGAACCACTTCTTATCAATGTGTATTATTTCGCCAGCTCCTTCACTCAATCTTTCTGCTAAGATTTTCGACAAGTTTTTATAATCTGCATTGAGCAGTGATTTTGGCCTATATGAGTCACAGCTAGTGGGGTTTGCCCCTGATTTTAATATCAGTGTAAATATTGCCTTGTCCCAGGATTTAGGCATCTGTAGTCCTTTCTCCAGAATCTCGTTGAACATCAATGTCATAAACGGGATTAAGACAAAACTCTATATAGCTCTATTGGTATACCATCTGGTCCTGCAATCCCCCCCCCCTTAGCTTGACTTAATAACCTTCTTAACCTCATCTTGAGTAATTAACTGATTTAGAAGCTTCAAATCTAGGGGTTGTATAGTTTTTAGACCTAACCAGTGGCCAACCTCATCTTCAGAGACTACCCCTTCTTCAGTATATTGTTTCCGATAATTGGCCATGAAGACTACCTCTATCTCTGATTCACTTGTTAGTTTAACGCCATACTGTGTGCCCTCTATTTCCTTTAATATCTGTTTTTGTCTGCTTTTGCCTTCCAAGCCAGCAGCTTCCATGCTCCCTCCCATATTCAAAGGGGGTCAACTTGCTGGCCTCCCATCGCTTTTTAATCAGCATCTGAAGAATTGTTTCTAGTTGATCTTTCAGAGTGCGCAGATTTTTCTACCACGTAAGCCTATGATCATCATCCTTGTTTTTTATTATATCTGCCTTTAGAGCTTTCATTTCCTCTTCTAACCGGCTCACCTCAGCTCTATAACTCCTATATCTGATTCTACCTCTTATGTAGGCTTTAAGTGTGTTCTGGTCTACTATAGTAGAAGCAGAGCCTAGATTGGATTTTAGAAACACGCCTATCTCTTTACTCAAGAGGTACATTGCTTCAGTATCTGTCAGTATGGTGCGGTCCAACATCCATTTTCTCTCTGTTTGTTCAATTTATATTATAACTGCAGAGTGGTCTGAGAGTTGGACGGTCAAATAGGTAATGTCCCAGATTTCTTCTCTCAGATTTAGACTTACCAAAACATAATCAATTCTGGGCCCATGTCCATATCTTGTGTTGTGGAAGCACCTTACAAACAGCCCGACCTCACCCTCCATAACTCACATAGAGCACTTTGTTTTATCATTGTTTCTTGATGTACATGATTTAGCGGTAACTACTGCTCTCCTTTTGTAGACTTATCCAATTTTAGATCATTATTACATTGAAATCACTGGCCATAATCACTGGATCTGAAAACTCCAGCATGTTTGTAAACACTGCTTATATTGGCTCTATATTGTCAAAGTTGTGACTGTAATACCCTATCAGAGTTAGATAATCTCTCCTGTAGTTTACTTTGTGCAATGATCCACCTGCCGCTCTTCTTAGCTGCTATATCTATTATAAATACCTTCACCTGTTTTTTCACTAATATCACAAATACTTTTATATTTGCGCTCTGATCAGTGCAGGCCACTTGCTTAACCCAAGTTTGTTTTTAAAAGATCTCTTATGCACTCACTCTTCACCAGATGGGCCTCTTGCAGGATTATTATTTGTGCCGGGGAGTCCCTTAGATACTGCAAAATCCTTTCCCTTCTCCCTTTCATGTGTAACTTGTTAACATTCCATGTTAGCAACTAAATGGCCATCTCCATTCTTCTATCTCTTGTTTCTCTGCCTGGTTCCTTGCATCTATTCTAGCTATAATCTTTATTGCTGTGGCGTATGAGGTTTTTTAAATTATATTTTCCCTGATGTTCCCCACTAAGTGCTCCCCCGGCCCCTGTCCTACTCCAGCTACCTGGAGAACCTATCCCTGCTTTCCTGTGGGCTTGATATTAGTCCGTTTTGTTTGTGCCACTAATTGCCTGCCAACGCTCTATACATCAAAATATTCGGTAAAGCACTTTCAACAGAACGTCATGAGACACCCCCAACTCTCCCAATGTGCGGACTAACTCTGACCCCCTACTCTCCTCTTTTCTGCACAGTTTCATCACCTTGTACTAGTAGACTAGATTCCCCCTTTTTTATGCTTTCCAGTAGGTCTTCTGCCTCCCTTTGGCTCCTTAAATTATGCATTTTATTATTGTGCATGACTCTTAGGGATGCAGGGAACTTGAGCTATGCTGAGGATCCTAGCTTTTTAAATTCTTCTAAGCGCCTACCCAATTCCCATTGTCTATCCAAAGTGACTCGAGACAGGTCTGATCTGATATCAAATGAGAAGTCCTTCACACTTAGGGACTTCATTTTCAAAGCCTTTAAGAGGATTTTTTCCTTTAAAGCATAAGTTTGGAAGTTTAGGAGGATCTTACAAGGCTTGACCATGTTAGGATTTCTTCTTAAAGGATATCTGTGCACCATTTGGATCTCCTCATCACTTCCCTCAATCTGATATTCTTCCTTTATCACAAAAACCATGAACGCCTTTATGTTTTCTTCTCAGGAACATTCAAAACGAGTAATTTATATTTTCTTGAGTGCTTTTTCAACTGTTCCAGTGTCTCCCGGATTTCTTCCTCCTCCATCTTATTGCCTGAAAATCAGCTTTAGTATTGCTCAATTCTGTCTTCAGATTCCCAACAGTGTTCTCTAAAATCCACTTTCTTATGTATAGAAGATCAATCTTTTCCAGGGCTTTCCAAAAGCTCCCTATTTCACCCTGGTTTGCTTCCGAAACTGCAAAGCCTTTCCTGATATCCCCGGACAGTGATGAAAATATGACCTCCGGGGACCTGTGTGAACTCTCTGGGTTTACGTCATTTTCTTTAGTTAATGTTGAAGCCAAAGGCAGCAAAAGCTTAACCTAGTTTGAGTTTTGAATAGTGTCACTGATGGGGGATCTTGCTCCTTCTCCTAACATGTCCTGTTCTGCACTCAAACTTATTGAGGCCGCCTCTTGGTCAACCCCAACCCCCAAGTTGGACATACACCACTCTGCTGTCATCGGTGCAGGGACTGCCTGACCTCCTGACCAAGCAATCTCTGTAGCCAGTTGTCTGATATCCACCACGGGGGAAACACCTTGAAAAAAGATCTTAACAAGGGTGTTATTTTTAATTTCCGATCCACACCCTCAGGTTTCTTTTTAACTTTACCAGTCCTCTGCGATTCCCTTGTAGGGCAGTCTTTAGGCCTACACTCTAGTGGCCGAGGGGGCTCACAACCATCAGTCTTAATAGGAATCCCTGATATGGGGTGGGACTGAAACATTCTTGTGGAAACAGCCTTTATTATTTTCAATGTTGTGAATTTGATGCCTTCCCCACCCTAAAAGTTTTATTCTGGACCTGTTTTTACTTCCTTACACTGGCCCCTCTACCTTAACTTGACTCCAGGGACTCCACGGTAATTTTGTTGTCCTCCACCTTCTTGCCGAAGGCCGCCTCCTTGGCTCTGCTCTGCTCCTGTAGCTCCTGGAGCTCTGCGACTCTGAAAGTCAGCTGGTGCACTCCTGATGCGGCAGGGGCAGTGCTTGTACAGATGCGTCCCCCGACGCCCCCGTGGCACCCGCATTTGCTGCTCAGGGGCTCCTTCTGAGCTCCAGGTCGGCTGTGCTCCAATGAGTACCCACGATTTGGGTAGCGTTTTTCCTTGACGTTCCTCACGCTTCTTGGCGAGGCACATTCCAGACCACTATGGCACGTAAGGGGGGTTCATGCTCAGGTTATTACTCAGCTATCTCTGTGGCGGGCACTGATGGCCCTCTAGTGACCTGCTGGTGTTGCGGCCACCATCTTCTCCATAAAGCTCTGCAGGAACTGTAGCTTTTGCAAAATTCAGCAGCAGAATATATTTTAAAAGACTAGGCCACATGACAATGCATGCGATACATCGCATGCCATTTCAACGCCGTCATTACAACAACTGTGTTGTTACATCACATACCATTACTTTTTTTTTTATTGGATTTTATACAACGAGAAGACAATACAACACATAAGACAGCCCCCCCCCCTCTGATCGGGCAGATTAAGTATAGTACAAAAAGAATTTCAAAAAGCTTATAGATCATAATAATACATAAAATTGAATATTTAAATTAACAGATGAATCATAGAGATAAAAATAAACATTAGGGTAGATTGGTATACATTACAACTAAACATTTTTAACCATGTTATTATCACATGAGTGTCTAAAGTTCAGACCATTCTATTAGAGGAGACCACATTTTGAGACCTTTTATTCTACGTTTCCTACCTTTAGTTTTATATATTGCCATTTCTAGATTAAAAATTGCTAACGGTCTTGAAAACCACTGTTGATATGAGGGGGCGATAGGATCTAACCAAGCCGATGCTATACAAATTATTAATACAGCCATTGAAATAAAAATCAGTTCATGATCAGTATTCAGATTAGTACGGTTTGCTAAGCCTAATAAAACTGTTTGATCAGATAGGTTAATCACGGTTTTAAGGATTAATGAGAGGAAATGTTCAATTTTTGATTTGAGAGAAGTTAAGGCGGGACAAGATGAAAAAATATGAATACAATCCGCATCTTGTAAGTTACAACGAAAGCAGCATGTTCCTCTCCCATTACCCCATTTGGCAATTCTATCTGGAGTATAGGACATGAAGAAGCATATTTTATAAAATTGTGTTTGTAGTTTAGTTGACATGAGTGCAGTTTGTGATAGCTCATTTACATACTCAAATTCATCAGTTGAAATTGTAAATTTCATTTGCCATTTCTGAATAATCTTCTGCCTGTCATCAGGTAAATGTGTAAGTAATAGTTGGTAAAAAACCCCAATCCGTATTTTTTCCTGATAATGGCCAAGAGTTTCAGCTATGATGTTTTTAGGCATAGTGTCTTCACTCCTCACTCGTCGTAATAGAAAATCTCTAATTTGGAGATATTTAAAGAAATCTCTCCATTCTAGATGATATTTGTCTTTCAAAAACTCAAAAGAATATATCCCTTCTACGGAGAAGAAGCAACCTATATAGGTAATTCCAGCTGCAATCCATCTGTCAATATGGGAATCTTTAAATATGTCTGGTAAGAGGGGGTTGTTTTGTATTGGTGTATAAAAAGATAACCGTCCCAAACCTATCATTTTCCTCACAGATTTCCAAACTTTAAATACGGCTATGAGTGTTTTTAGTTTTACTTTTTTATGATAGCTATCAAAGAGATATCTCCAAAGATAGCCGAAACTTCTATGATCTAATATTGATTGATGAATGGTCGGTGAGTCATTATCCCGAGATATCTCTGTTCCATCAAGAAGAAAAAGCTCATGATTATATAGCAAGACTGTTGTCCAATAATATAACCTAAGGTTTGGAAGACTTAACCCTCCTCTTTCTTTGGGAAGTGTGAGAAGTTTATAGGCGCAGCGAGGCTGAGTATATGACCAGATAAAATCCGTAAAGATATGTTCCATTTTTTTAAACCATTGATCTGAGATTTCCAGATTAATCGCTCTAAATAAATACAAAGGTTTTGGAAAATAGACCATTTTTAGAGCATTTATCCATCCTATTAGAGAAAGATGTAGATTATTAATACAGCGAAGGTCTTTTTGTATTTTGTTTGAAATAGGATTAAGGTTCAGGTCGACTAGATTCTCTAATTCTGAAGTTATTGTAACTCCTAAGTAGGTGGCTGAATTTGTTATACGTGAATCTGTCATAACACATTTGGTGTTAGTAATTATTTGGGTTTTCCCTCGATTCAGAGCGTATCCGGAGATATTGCCAAAAATTAGTGCCTCCTGTTCAATAATTGGCATAGCCAAGTTTGGGTTAGCGGTGACAATGGCAATATCGTCTGCATAGGCGAGAATTTTTGTTGAATATTCATTTGTCCGAATGGGAGTTATAGTGTTATTATTTTGTAGTCTCCTAATAAAGGAATCGATATAGAGAGCGAACAACAGCGGGGAGCAGGGGCCTCCCTGTCGTGTTCCTCTCGAAATTTTTTATATTTTTGAATTCCCTCCATTAACCATCACCATCGCCTGAGGATTAATGTAGAGTTTTTGTATTGCTTGTATAAATGTATGGTTAAAGCCGACCCTAGACATTGCCTGCCACAAGAATGGCCAGGAGACCCGATCAAATGCTTTCTCGGCATCAAGTAAAATAAGTGCCATCGGGTCTCCTGCCATCTGAGTGTAGTCAAACAAGCTGATTACTCTCCGTGTGTGGTCGGTAGTATCTCTCCCAGGGATAAAGCCGTGTTGAACTTTGGTTATAACTTTATGAATTATTAACGAGATACGGTTAGCGAGTAGTTTGGAGTAGATTTTAGAGTCTACATTTATTAAAGTGATGGGTCGATAAGAACCCAACTGGTCGGGGGGTTTGTTTTTCTTAGGGAATATCACAATTTTAGCCGTAGACCAAGAGTTGGGTGGTTGCCCTCCTCTAAATAAATGTAAACATAAATTCAACATGGTTTCTTGAAGTTGATCTAGAAATGTTATGTAAAATTCGAGTGGGATAGCATCTACTCCAGTAGCCTTCCCACGGGAAAGATCTTTTACGGTTTTTCTTATTTCCTCGATGTCAGGGGCCTTTTCCAAGATTAGCTGGTCTTCGGTGTTAAGTTTGTCATGGGTATCTATATCTAGATATTCAGTGATTTTCTCTTGATCTATTTCTCCCTCTTCTGTATAAAGAACACTATAAAAACGCCAAAATGCTTCTCGGATCTTTTCTGAGTCAGTTACTCTACCAATTATTGGGTCTTGAATTTCCTGTATTAAATTTTGTGTAGACTGCTGTCTCATCCGGATTGATAATTGCTGGCCAACCGACTCACTAAACTCATATATTTTTTCCCGGTGAGCAGTAGCTTTTTTAATAGCTTTATTAATATATATATTTGTGATTGATGCCTTAGCCATTGCAACCTGAGTTTGTGCGTTGCTTATCTCTTCTAAAGTAGGAGAGCTTCTTGTTACCCTTATAAGGTTTTCCTCCAACATCTTTAAAGTTTCTTGTGAGAATCTTAATGATTCTCTTGCATA
This sequence comes from Lissotriton helveticus, assembly GCF_964261635.1. Classification (NCBI taxonomy): domain Eukaryota; kingdom Metazoa; phylum Chordata; class Amphibia; order Caudata; family Salamandridae; genus Lissotriton; species Lissotriton helveticus. The sequence continues at coordinate 542,155,696 of NC_136065.1, read as the reverse complement.
TTTGTTGCTCCGGAGTGCATATTGTATAGTCCCAAACAAAATCTATAGTTGTACTGCCGTTATTGATGATCAAAAAGTTTGAAATCCAGCTTCTCATATGTTTACAATATTCACTCTCGAGGAGCAAAGACCTCTCAAAGGTCCACGTTTGTGGTGTCTGTATTAAAGATGTTGTCTCAAGTGTAAGTATTAAGGGATTATGATCCGACATGATTCGGGGTAATTTTTCTATTTTTGAGGGAGTTTTGCTTGAACTAGATATCAGAAAATAGTCGAGTCTAGCATGTGTATGATGTGGATTTGAATAATATGTATACCCTGGATCATCGGGATTACTATTTAAAGTCTGCCACGCATCAATTAGCCCATGGGTAATACATAGTTCCTTGATTGCTTTAAAAACTTTTGATTTTCGACCATGATAATGCCAATTGTCTTTTGTAGACCATTCATGTGAAAGATTTATATTGAGGTCGCCACAAATTATAAGTGGTAGTGGCAAATTGGTAAGTTCATTGGAGAGATTATTGATTACCAGAGGATCATCATTGTTACATCCATAAATTGTGCAGATGGTCATTGAGGAGGATTGTCCTGCATGAACTTCTGAAATCACCCATCTTCCCGATTTATCGGATTTAGTTTTATTGAACTTAAACTCTCTGCCTCTGGCCAAAAGTGCAACCCCTCTTGCCCGCATACTCTGTGTAGTTGCACCAATCAGATTGTATCCAAATGAATGTAATACTTGTAATTGTGACGCTTCAATATGGGTTTCCTGTAAGCATACGATATTGGCGCCAATAGTCTGTAGGCCAACTGCTACCATTTGCCTCTTCTTGATGTCATTTAAGCCACAAATATTTACTGAGAGTATTTTTAATGGACCCATCTATCAATCCTGATTTTTGTGTCTGTATAATAATGCTTTTCTTTTAGTTCGTGGAAATTTTGTCGATGAACTATCTGATCTGCCCGACCACCCTCCCTCTTGCCCACCCCCCACCACCATTGAAGGTTACCTGATCTCGTTGCGACCAGGGATGTGACATCAGTGTAAGCGAGCCCAGTGGGCCGGGCTAGTTTATAAATGTATTTTATATATTTATTAAATCTCAAATACAATACGACCCGTATATTTCAATATATGTATCTCTTTTATCAATTGGATAGGCTTCTCTACCAGCTTATTCAATCAATAAACAAATCTTCAATTATACTTTATACTTTATGCCAAAATAAGAGATGGGGTAATTGATTTAGATTATCTTATCCTCTTATATATTCTAATATTATTTCCCAGAGTTTCGTTGGATATTCTCTGTAATCGCATAAGTATTCTTCCGATTTATATTTCGCTATTAAATGTTCTTGTGGAGCTTATTCAATCGATAAACAAATCTTCAATTATACTTTATACTTTAAGCAAAAATAAGAGATGATATAATTAATTTAGATTATCTTATCTTCTTATATATCCTGATATTATTTCCCAGACTTTCGTTGGATATTCTCTGTAATTTCGCGTAAGTATTCTTCCGCTTGTATTTCGCTATTGAATGTTCTTGTGAAGCCCTTGTATATAATTTTCAGGTGTGACGGGTTTTGCAAAAATACTTTCGCTCCAAGTTTTTCAAATGGATTGAATAGTTGGCGCATTTTCCATCTGCGCTCTACGGTAGAGTGAGCAAAGTCTGGTCTCGCAAAGAACTTGAATCCCTTATGTTCTCTTTGTGTTGTTGGTCTTGCAAGATCATAGACTGCTTCGCGCAGAACAAAGTTTCCAAAGCAGACCAACATTGCTCTCGGATATTGATTTGGCTTTTTAGAATGTTTTGAAGGAGTCAAGGGGAAGCGATGGGCCCGTTGTATCTCCCTTGCCATATCCCAGGCTTCCAGTTCCGGGAATGATTCTTTCAAGATGTTGATCATTGCCCCTCTGGCATCATCTCCCTCGAATTTCTCTGGAATTCCAAGGAACCTTAGGTTGTTCCTTCTTGATCTATTTTCATGATCTTCTACCTTAGCCATTAGATCCTTTATTATTCCATCTTGCTCTTTTTCGTTTTTTTGAAGTTTCATAACATCAGTTTCAAGGTTCTCAGTACGATTTTCAACCATAACCATTCTATCCGACATTTCCGAACATATATTGGCAACTTTTTTCACAGCCCCTTGTAGCTTTTCAATGGCCTTACGATTTTTTAGACTATCTTTTTTAACATCCTCATGAAGATTCTTAATAGATATGAGCACCTCGCTCAGTGAGGGGTCAGTTGGTTCAACCGGTGATTTATGCATTGGGTTTTTTCGAGTAGGATTGGATCTAATTTTGTCGTAATCGGTATTGTTACCGGGATCTGTAGTCTCTTCATTTAGCAAATTTTTTTCACTCCTTTTATGCTTTATACGTCTTTTTCCGCTCCCCTTTCTTTTTTTCCCCAAGAGACTTTTCTCAGTAGATATTCTTGAGTCACTGAGACCAGTGATTTCTAGAAGTACTGTCTCTCCTTGTATATCGGGACTTGATTCGCTTGAGTCAGTTAGTTCGCTTGAGTCACTGGAGTTGCTCGAAATAGATATGCCAGTTTGATATATTTCCGATTCCGATTCCGAATCTTCGTCGGAGATTGATAAGTTTGCTAAATGCAATTTTTTCCCGATTAAAGTGCATTGTATGTTGTTAGTGGATTCTAACAATTCTGTCTTCTGGTTTGACTTTTTTTGATCAGGCAGATCTCCGTGATTGATTATTTTTGTGTCAATTTCCAAAGGTAGCCTTATCTTTTCACTCCCAGTGTTTGGATCTTCAAGTGAGTTTCCTTCTCCCGTGGTAAGATTGCAGATCATATTAGGGATACTTTCATTTGAAGGATTGTTTTGAGTATAGTTGCAGTTATCATCTGACTTTCTAGAGTCTTTGGTTTGAACTGAAGACTGGGGTAAATCCAGTAATTTTTCATTTTTTGTTGTATCGCTTAAAGACTCTTTTGGTAGGGGGCTGAAAATATTCGATATTCGTGGCTGGGATGTCCCTGTAAGACCAGTATTCTTTGCTTTTAAGTTTTTTATTGTCTGTAGTCTTTGTGCTTTCTTTGCAAGGAGCTCTAGTTTGGCACTATCTTCAACTTCCTCTTTGTCTTCTACTGCCTCCCTCTTGTAGCTGGTCTTCAGCTTCATTTCTTTGCCTCTTTCTTTTTCTCTTTCTCTTTCTTTTTCCTTCTCCCTCTCCTTCTCTTTGCGCCTTATTTTTTCTTTTTCCTTTTCCAACTTTTTTTCAGAGTTTTTGTCTTTAATCTTTGTTTTCTCTTTCTCTTTCTCTTTCTCTTTCTCTTTCTCTTGTGGTTCATTCTTAGTTGTGAGTCTCTCCTTTGCCCTAGCTCCTCTAGTCTCAGGACCTTTATGTTTGATAGTTATGGTCCTGTCCTCAACCTCAGCCTCTTCGATATCTTCATCAAACAGATTTTGACCGTCCAGACAAGGTCTTTCTTCTTGAAGGGAAATAACACTAACTTCCAATCCTTCGACTTGTCCCTTATTAAGGTCCATATTATTAGATTGAGGTTGAGGTTGATTTATAGATGACTGTAATGCCGGTACTGACCGATTTTTTTGTACTTTCGGATTCCTCTGTTCTTTTTGTTCTTTTTGTTCTTTTTGTGCGGGCTGCTCTCCATCTCTGAGTGTTCCGTCTACGCACTCCGTTTCGGATGTTCTACCTTTGTCTTTATCCATGACCGTGTCCGTGCCCGCTATCCGAGAACCTGGAGAATCTGGAGATGTTAATGATGTTAGTGATATTAGTGATATTTTCCAGTGAGATCTTTCTATTGGTCTCTCAATATCCTTTTCTCCAGATTTGCTGTCAAAATTTCTCCGGTAGTTTCCTAAGACGATAGGTGTTAAATCAGATAAAGAAAACTCGGGGGTTTGTTCTTTTGGCGATGGATCAGCACATGAAGCATGTGAAGCACATAAGGCAATTAATATGTTATCAATCGCAGAGTTAAATCGTGCAAAGGAGGACAGAGTGCCAATGAGAATCCGGTTTTTGAATTTGTTAAACCTGCATCTCCATTTTCTCCACTTAAATTTAGATCCAAATGACATCCAGTTTGTTCAGCAATTCAACTTTCAGCCTATAAAGGTGTGCTTTCACTTTAAGAATTAAATTTCTGGTAGCCTTCAGGCAGCATTGTTTTGACAAATTGATGATTTTGACCGTTTTTGACAGTTTTTTTCGTCGTATCAACTTAATGTCTGTTTTAATCATCTAATATTGTCATCCAATGTTGTCTCTCACTGTGGCTCACTCCTTTAAACACTCCCCCCCTCCGCTGATTGTTGATTGCTGTCAGAAGCCTGTCTGGGGCCGTTCTAAAAATGCTCCCAAAAGTTCTAGTCGTCTCCCTGACAACGAGAAAACGGAGACAGAAACGCGGGACACGCTGTACTTTTAAACCCCTCCTTCACATACCATTACAACGCAAGTTGTTACAACTACTTGCTGCAGGGGGCGCAATGGATTTTGAAATAATATAATTTACTATTCCAACTCTAGTCTGTGCAACAGTAGGGTAGGTGTTGTATTTTACATCTAAAACCTTCTACCCCCTACAGCAAGTCGTTGTAACAACTTACGTTGTAATGGTTTGCGATGTAACAACGCGTTGTTGTAATGATCGTGTTGTAATAGCATGCGATATAGCGCATGTGTTGTAAACAATGTTTCCCATTTAAAAAATGATAATGTTTGACTAAGTCTAAACAGCAGTAGCCAAGATGCCTTGGCTGCAGGTTATGCAGAGAATCATCATTAAATCATCATGTCTAGTCCACAAATCTTTTCATAGTGGCCACTACAATATTTTACCACGGGTACTTGTGACCAAAGTGTCATAGTAGATCAAAAATAGTACTAAAGGAGACGGATGGCTGAGTGATAATTGCGCTGGGTTGTGAAAAATCCGAATTCACAATGTATAAAGCTCCAAGGATAAGGTGACGGTCATCCACCGTCAACCAAATGGATAGTGCAAAAACAAAACGACATATAATTCAAAGAACAAGGTATATCCTGAGCTAATGCAAGAGTCAATAAAGTTTTCCAAATGAGTCACAAAATAGAAGGTCTTCTTGTCTTCATTTTATTGCGATGATGTTCTTAATACAATCTAGCCGCCAACACATGTTTCGTCTTTGGTAGTATAGACCATAGACTTCTTCAGGGCTAGAACATCATAATATATATATTCAAGAACAGACACAATGCACAAATGAATTACATCAACATTGCTTCCGACAAATATCCCTATTGTGGTGAATCAAGCCAAGAAAAAAGTATATCCAACACTCTAGTGGCTGAGAAAGAACAATAAAAAGTGTAAATACCTTATATTTAAAGTGAGGGTGAAATACCAGGAAAAAGACTTAAACGCCCTATAAGATTAAAGTGTCAAATAAGTAATAATAACGTAATAAGAAAAAGTGATTCAAAACCAGTATGGCAAATCCAGTATTGCCAGCCGCAAACACCAATTAGAAGCATGCTACCCAAGAAGAAGATAGAGACTCCAAGAAACCAGAAATAATGAGCCTCATATTCACAGAACCAGAGTGCAAGTTTTATGATGTTCAATATGCCTTATAGCAAGCATAGAAAGGAAAAGGAAGAAATAAAACAGGAGAAAAATTATAACAACGCCAACAGCTCACCTATTGCTAGACCAACAGTTAGCTGTTCATAGGTGAGTGATATCGAAAAGTAATGGAACAAGTAATCAGGATCTATAGAAAAAGTCAGCCAATGTTGAATGTATCAAATTAACATCCAGAAATTAAAGCTAAATAATCACAAGTAAAATCAAATACACTCACTAGGGGTTTGGAGACTCTTAATTCAGTAATCGTGATTCAGGAGTAAGCTGCCATTTCATAGAAGAGCCCCAACTGACCTAGTATCCGTGGGGTGGGAAAAGAAAAAATATATATAAACACACCCTCAATATGGATCTAGCAAATCTGGCCATATTAAGCATCCTTAGTGAAGCGCAAAAAGTTCTTCCTAACACCCATCAGGTCAAGGTTATACTATGTCCTGAGACTGAACATTATCTCTGATTTAAACCATCAAGTGTTGCACCATGCGTACATTCATATAGTCACCCATAATGATGTTAATCATTGGTAACAGATGCTCAGATACCGTCATACTCCAATTATATAGAAATAAACAAAACGCTCACTCAAAATAATCCAACACGGTAATTTATTAGCAGAATTAAAAGATGTATACTCAATTCTCATATCGCATTTAAGGCATCTAACGTCAATAAGGTCAAACGACAAATCAATACCAAACCTCTCAAACTCAGAACACCATCAATATTTATTATATAGCGCCCTGATTGTAATATCAACATTACGGTAAAATGATTCGTCTCGGACTCACCTACGGACACTGTGTGATCCAACACAACAACGTGGAACCAGCGTATAGCATAGGCGCCATATTGGAACTCCCATATGTAGAGCCCTTTTACCAGTAGTCACGAAAATAGGACTGACGAAAAAACAGAGACATAACAGCTCAACAAAACCGGTCAGAGCATCATCAAAGAAATATGCGCCATGTTATAATGGGACGATAATCTCTGTCCATCTTTAAGGATTGTATTTAAAGTAGTGAAATAGCGTCATGTCACGAATTGTTTTGTCGTAAAATCGGCATTTAAAATACCATTAATGCCTGAATGAATATATATATATATATCGGATCATCTAGTCGCAACTACTATATATCTCGACCAGTATATGTGTACGTTGTTCATATGGTCAAAAGTAAACCGTCAAAAACATGTCCATTGTCGCACACATATGTAACGGGCATACCAGTTCAACCAAGAAAAGGTGGCAGAAAATGGAAGGAGACGTCTTCACAAATGAGGCTGTACCACTAGAGTCGTACTAATCACCACCCGAATAAAACACATGAAGAAGAAGAAAAAAAAGGGAGAAAGAAACCGTATGAAAGATAGTGAAAAAAGGTAAATAAAATAGAAACCCAAGTAAGAATCCCAAGTGACAGTGACTTAATATTGAACACATAATTTGTACATATTGAGGACACTAAATCCGTTATTACCAACATCATGTTCTAAAGTATAAGAACATATTACAAATTCACTCATTAAGATCCAATAATACTTAGTCACACGATAAATTAACAAAACAATAATCGTCAAGTCTCCATAACAGAGTCACCATGTACTCACAGTCTTCATATGTAATCAATCCATATTTTGATATTTAGACAGTATTCAGTAAAATAAGTTATATACTAGAAAGCTGGTCAGAGTAGTTATCAAAAAGAGCAAATAAATACAAACATTCAACCAATATTAGGAGTCGTATGAGGAGTGCGTAGCACTGTTAAGATATTTAAAAAAATTATTTCAACCGGGTTTTCCTCCCAGAACCACTATGTAAGAAACCAACAACACAGGTTACATTTATACAAGATAATTCTAAATCATCAAACATAATACGTTCATTGGAACAAGCTCATATCAAGAAGTCATCACATAAATCTCATGTCAAGTAAAAATTATATAATGACAACCTCCATCTGGTTAATAAATAAAACAGAGCACTTATTTTAACAACCAAGAAAGTATTGCAGTTCGTCATCAAAATTGAGACCCCTTTCAACTGCACGCACTTGCATGATCCAAAGTGCTTCCTTTTGTCTTAATTTAAGTTTGCGGTTGCCCCCCCTGACATCTAGGGGCATGGTCTCAATGCCATGAAATGATAGTGACAAGTGTTCTGTTTGAGAACCACATTCAAGTGCATGTGCTGCTATTGGATACCTCGTATCCCTATTCTTCAGGGCCCTGAAATGTTCAGCAACACGATCTTTTAGCTTCCTGATGGTGCTTCCTATACATACTTTATTGCACCTGCACAAAACTGCATAAATAACAAAAGTGGTGTTACAGTCAATGTGTGTCTTGATGTAAAATGTTTTAGAGCCATTGTAGCTAAAATGACGTACTCCATGCAGCGACAGTCTACACATACTGCAGTTGCCACATCGAAACGACCCTTTATTAAGTGAGTGTAGCCAGGAAGAAGTATGGTCTTTCAATCTGGGGTAACTGGGACTTATCACATTTCTGATTGTCATACCCCTACGGTAAGTTATTGATCGGTGAGAGTCCACATGGTGTCTCAAAATAGGGTCAGAGCTTAGCATGAACCAGTATTTCTTCAGAATTTGGTAAATCTTAGTAGACCAGGGATTGTAGCCAGTGATTAATCTGAACGAATTTTTAAGTTCACTACTGTTCGTTTTCTTCGACTGAAGAGTGTCTTTTCTTGCTAATTTCAATGCCCTCGTTTTGGCTCTAGTCACCACCTCATGACCATATCCTCTTGACAGAAATCTGTTCTCTATGTCAGACACACATTGTCTGAAATCAGAATCCTCAATACAATTGCGGCGTGCTCTGTAAAGTTCCCCATAGGGGATAGCATTTACCTGTGATCTGGGATATGCACTGTTACCATGTAATACTGAATTACATGATTTCTCTTTTCTGAACAGTTTACTACAAAGTTTACCATTGTTGACAAAAAGTAACAAATCCAAAAACGTAATCTTGTCATGACTAACATTGATTGTAAAAGTCATGTTGTATGTATTGTGGTTCATGTATGCATAAAAGTCAAGCAATTCAGTTTCACCACCTGTCCAAATAAGAAGTAGATCGTCAATGTACCTTCCATAGTAGTTAATAAAAGAATGCCAACGGACCCCGCCTGGGCCCCAGATATGCACCGCCTCCTTCCACCCGATGAAGAGGCAGGCAAAGGACGGCACAAATCTGGAACCCATGGCGGTCCCACACGTTTGTCGATACCATTGACCATTAAAAAGAAACACATTATGTTCTAATATGAGTCTAGACATCATCAATATCATCTCAGTATGATCTAGTAATTCAACTTGTCTTCTATAAAGGAAATACCTTAGTACATAGAAACCTTGTTCATGACCAATATTGGTGTAAAGTGATGACACGTCCATTGTGACGAGCAACATATCAGGTTCCCGGGCTAAGTCAGGCAGAATGTTCAGTACATGATTAGTATCCCTAATGTTAGAGGGTAAGTTTAAGACGTACGGTTGTAAGAAAATATCTACAAATTACGCCAATTTCTCGGTCGGGCCCCCTATACCCGATACTATGTGCCTACCAGGAGGAGAAAGAGCGTCCTTATGAACCTTGGGTAAGGTATAAAGACATGGGAAGCGATCTCTAAGTTCAGTCAGATATTTAAATTCGCCCTCAGGAACAATGGCTTCCTGATGCCATTGTTTAAGATCATCATTGATTTTAGTTATGATCATAAAAATCGGATTGTTTGGTAATTTAGTATTCCAATCTTTATTGTTAAGCTAGTTAAAGATTTTGTTATCATATTTGGTCTTGTCCATTAAGACGAAATTCCCTCCCTTATCTGCCTCCTTCACAATAGGGGTGGAATCGTCCGCTAGGTTCTTCAGTGCAATCCTTTCTTTAAATGTTAAGTTACTGTCAAAATTTGATACTCTAGTATTATATTATGATGTTCTAGCCCTAAAGAAGTCTCTGGTCTATACTACCAAAGACGAAACACGTGTTGGCGGCTAGATTGTATTAAGAAGAACATCATTGCAATAAAATGAAGACAAGAAGACCTTCTTCTTTTTTGTGACTCATTTGGAAAACTTTATTGACTCTTTCATTAGCTCAGGATATACCTTGTTCTCAGATCTAAAATAGCATATCTCACTCATGTTCCCATGTATTGTTGCACGAAGTTAGGTAGAAAAGAATTTGCATGAGCAGCAGCTATGCTTTGGAATAGCGTGCAACAGCCTTATATGTAGAATTTCCCCTAACAACATTCAGGAAATACTTGCAAACATGGCATTTCCAAACATATTAGCCTTAGAGTTATGCCATTGTTTGAATTATGCTTGTTTATCACCTTTTCCTAATGGAATATAAGCACCAAGATTCCTTTGTATGATCTTTGCACTGTAAAAATCTACCAATACAAAACTACAATCACGGTCAGACCAGTCTCTTGTTTACACCACATCTCAAATTTAATAGAGTATATGCTATCACCCACCAACCAGACGCCACATCCCATCCCAGTCTGGTAATGTGAATGTTAGAAATGGGATCTCTGGTTGGCTAAGACTTGCGCCAAAGCCAGGCAGAGACCACCACTCTAGCCAGGGCAAGGGAGTTACACTCCAAGATAACCCCTGCTCACCCGCTTGGTAGCTTGGCACGAGCAGTCAGGCTTATCCCGGAGGCAATGTTTAAACATTTGCGCAACACACACACACAGCAGCAACACACTGGGCACACCACAAAAAGGAACTCCACACAAGGTTATATATAAAAATAGCCTTTGTATTACCATAAACACATTAGATCATAATCACATTAGATTATATACACATGACAGGGCCACGTGGGCCACTGTCAGAATCAGCACTTAGTAGAAATGTAGCACAAAATAACATTTGTAGGACACGACCAGTAACCACTGGTAAAAGGTAGGAACACACTACGCAATACTAATCACCTTAGGCATAGATCACACAGGGAAATATACACTCACTAGCATAAACTATACTAGGCAAAACACCCTCCTAAGCATGAAAACACAGTTAGAGGTATCACAGGCATAAAGGCATTGCACATTACGCATAAATCTCATTAGGCATTTATCATCACAAACACAGTAGGCAATCACCTTACACCAAAATCACATTAGATACTGACCCTCGGCCAACTGGCCTTCCGTGGGGCTCAAACGCCCTTTGTCCCAAAAGTCAGGGCTGGCTGCGCACGCAGCCAAAAGCAACAACGCAAAAGAACAGGCCTAAACATGGCAGCTGCCCACTAAATGCTGGGCAGCTGGGTAATCACCAAAGAGAAACACTGGCACTCCGTGGGCGCTATATAAAAGAACTGTGTACGTTGCAGCTGACCTCTGCGGGCAGGGCAGCTAGGAGAAATGGGGCATGGACACCTTGATGTCCTCAAGTTGGAGCCCACAGGCTCTAACACTAAGATGCCCCCCCAGAACAAATCAGCGTAGGCACCACTGGCCGTTGGAGCCCCCACTGGGGCCCTTAAACAAACTGTGCCCCAATGTTGGAGCCACAGGGCTCTGAAATGAAATATGCCCCCACGTTGCAGTTGCCCGCTATGGCGGCACAACTGAAGGCCAGAGAGGTACTGGTACGTTGGAGTCCCCTCTGGGACTCAGAACTAAACAAAAAGGAACTACCAGAACGTTGCAGCGGCCCACAACTGCGGTGCCGCTGTGAAGCCCTCCCTCCTCTGGGACTTCCAAACTATGCCACTATGCAGCCTCCCAATCGGCCCCACTCACTGGGTCTGTCAGCAACCTCTTCTCCGCTCCCTCAGCGGCTCGGGCAGGATGGTTGGACTTCGGCAGGGAGCCTGCAAGGCTCCGGGCATCCTGGGCTGCTCGCCGTGCTCCTCCCAACCACGCGGGAGGAGCGCTCGGGCAGACAGCGGCCTCAAGCTCTTCCTTGGCACTGGAGCGCTAGGTAGGCTCTGGTCCGCTCCTTCACTCGGTACCGCGGGGAATTGGCGAGACTCTGGGCAGCGTCTGGTGGAGGCGGGGTGGGCTCCCCTCCTCCTCCACGCCCACAGTCGTCCTCAACAGCAGGCAGGGCTCTCCCTAAGCCGGGGAGTCCCGCAAGAGTGTACACTCACTTCCCTTCTGTTTACAGGAGTGCGGGGTGGGCTCCCACCCACTTACTGTATTCTTCCAACCACTTCCGGGTCGCCGCAGGCAGCGCGGAGGCCCTCAAGTTTCCCGGCAACTTTGGGCTGTTGCACGGGATAGGCACCCATTTAAATCCAATGTCCCTGGTGGGGTGGGCACCCGCTAGGGGTATTTAGAAGGCACAAAAGTCCCTGGCGGGGTGGGCACCCGCTAGGGATATAAATATGGAAAATCTGCAGGGGGGGCACCCGCACTGAGATCGGGCAGAATGCAGGAATCCCACGTGGTGCAGCTTCGCGCTGCAGGCCCTCAGCAGTCCCCACAGCGCTCCCCAGGACAATACGATATTAAAAAACAGTGGTCCAAGACCTATCTACTTCAACAACTAAATCAATCAGTCAGCGTTCATTAGTTAGACATATTTTGGAGCAAGTACAAATCAATCTGCTCTATCCAATATATACACATATTCATAAAGAAACATAAAAAGTCAACAGCACCAATATGGGACCAACGGCAATTTAATCCATTATTTCTAGGTCAACCAAGCCACACATTTCCGAGCTTTTGTTCAGTACGAATCATATTGGTTGCCCCAAGCAAGGCGCGCAAAAATAGAAAAGAGGTGCAGTAGAGCGTGTTCATTGGTTTAGAAAGAAAGAAGAAATTCATAGAAAAATGACATAAAATATTCACAACAACTATACAAGTCAGGACGGATCCACAATCATCCGTCCTGTACAACCTGGCCACTTGAGAAATTAATGAACCAAAACTTTTGCATACATTTTTACAAGAACAAATATGTAACATCAATATTGCACATCAATATGAGAAACAAGATTGGTCCAGGTTTTTATATACAGAGCGTCGACGTTTCGACTCGTCTTAGGGCCTGTCCATCATTTGTGCCTGGGCCATGCGAGTCTTCATCAGGACAATAAAAACAGGGCAACCATGGGGTATTGATGACCCTACGGGTGAGGAAAATAAATATTTAGGCTGGTGCCAAGGCATATATATATTAAATTAATGCCCCTCGTATATCTAAGTTGCTTACCCTCAAGGGTGTAAAGGTGGTGATAATTCCCACATTCAACTGAATAGATTTCAATCCTATAAAACAATTAACAGTAAAGTCGTGTCAAAATCAAATAAACATTTTCTCATGCTGTCAGTAATTAACAGCGGGGGCCGAAAATAATTACCTTAGGCTCAAGGAGAAGTTGAGGCGTCAATGTCCTGCTACTCGACAACTATTCTGTAAAATAATTAATGGCATATGTCAAAATTTACACCTCCCTATTGATGTTGATATAAGGAGCAGGGGGTGCTGTTGATTTTGGAAAGAAGGAATGTTACCTGTAACAACAATCCAGAGCTAAATGAGTAGCAATCCTCTTCTTTATTAATATGGCCCATTCTGTTAGGTGCTCGTGAGCCCTTTCCTAAGAGTCAGGCAGCTGAAATATCCAAACCAAAAGGGGTATTCAAAATGCTGGCATCCTACAAAAGCAGCCCGTCAGGACATGAGTTCACCCAAAAATAGAACGCTCACCGTTGCGTCTGTTAGCAGTCTAACAACTCTCCTCCAGCATCGGCATGAGTCAGGAGGGAGTAAAAGACGCCGACCTGAATATATAAAAATCAAAGCACTCGTGTGTCCTGTCCTGCCAAACATTCGGCAAAAGAAAGTATAAACTTATAACTGCCACCCTATTTAATAGCAAGCTTGTGTACATAAATCATTTTGTCCATAATAGTGAATTCCGGCACCTTTGATAAATTTATGGACAATCCCCATATCGGCGGCCATCTTAGATTGGGGAGGATTGCCTGAGCCGAATGAATTATTGGGTGGTTCCCGGTTACACAGGTTGCACAGATCATGGATGGCAAGCAAATTGTCACTGTCACTACAATATGAGACGCACGAATAATTTATGCACGCTTCAAAAATGATTGTCGTGTATTCATGATCATTAGCCTTCATGAATTATGGCTGGCATGCCTATACCGAACTTAGCATTGGTTATAACTATGCAGATCTCCCCTGGCGCATATACTGAATCAGCGCGCTCATGTGTGTGAACAATCTATACACACAACAAAAATTATAATGTATTAAAGATTGTCCTCATGGGTTCGGCCATCTTAGGTCAGTACAACATAACTCACTCCCAATGTTTTAATCCTACTATTACATCCAAAGGATAACCAACACAGTTGTCATATTATGCCAAAGGTGTCGACATGGATCAAAATCCATTATTATTTATCTGCTGTATATTACGGCTGTAATTCACATAAAACCGGTACAAGCAAAAGTATATATAATCCTATTGAGGGCATCCTCATGTTATTTTTGCCCACTGGAATAGAGGCAACACAAAACATTCCCAAGATTTATCCATTTTGACACCTATCAACAAGGCCAAAAGAGTCCCAGAGCAATTATTTGCACACAGTTAGCGATAAAAAATGGCGCAACCTAACTAAGAACCATCATTAAACACATGTTTGATTATCAGCCTCAGGGCTAGTGTATCATTTATTCCATGAACTTGAACAGGGGCTTCAGTGAATAGAATATAATCATTAGAGTGAGGCATTCGATGTTTCTAGCACCCTGTTAGGGCCGATAACATATATACATATATACATCCAACTTTTTGTATCCAACATATAACAAAACAATACTGAACATGATTACATAAAAACATGTCATATTAAATTACAATAAGTCATGTGCTGAACTTATAAATCAAGGAACAAAGCCATTGTTACATGTAGGCTTCTAGTGTACACGAATAGGATTCAGTGGGAAAATTAGGAGTATGTATCAACTGCTCCCCAACGTAACACTAAACTCACAGGAGTGCCACCTGTCTGTTAATTTCTTCCGACTCATTCAGCCCTTTATTCACTGTGTCTAAGATGTATATCCATATACATTCCCTTCTACCCAAAATACTGCTGAGGTCACCCCCTCTTGGATTAGCTTTCACCTTTTCAATTATCCACCACCTTAGACTGTTGGGCTCATGTTCAAAAGTAATGAAATGCTCCACTAAAGGAGCTCCCACAGTTTTACAGCGTATTCGGCTCATATGTTGTAAAATACGAACCTTTTTCATGGGATCACAGCCCCTTTTTATACACATTTTTCCGTTGTCTCCTAGCACAGGGTGAAGGGAAAACCAGATGCAACTGGTTTTGGAGCACTTTTTTGTGCTCAGCCCCTCTCCCTATTCATAGGGCAGGCTAGGGACATCGGACATACCACAGGGGGCGGAGCCAGCATTGTGGAGGGAAGGCACAGCCCTATTCAGGTCCCAGGTGCAGCTCTTCCCTGCCATCAACATGCAGATCTCCCCATTCACCACCGGGCAGACCCATCCTGACTACTGGAGCCAGGCACACCAGCCAGCTCCTGTCACTCACAAGCCAGACAGGCAATCCACATTCACTGCACACAAACATGCCAACTTCTAGAAGTGGTACTTCTACACTAGCCATATTAAATTTGCACACACCGTTGCACAGCATTTAATCTCACGAGTTTGCACATACCAAACTCGCCCCTGCACTCCTCTCACATCAGGAACTACCATGGACACACATATCCCCCACGCATTCCTATGGAAGGGCAGGCCAATCTCACCACACACACTCAGAGTGCGCACACACTTTACACTGGGACACAGTGTTAAAGTGCACAGAAGCCAGAAACAACTAACACCAGGTCACATCTAAAAGCAAAAAGTTTAGGTGTGAATCTGCCAAAAGGGCCAAGTCCAACAGTGAAGATGTATCAGTTAAGGAGTTTGAAGCATCCAACAGTTCAAGCAATGCTAACCCCTTGAAATGTTCCCATTCTTAGACCTTGCTATAAAGTTAATATTATGATATATCTACTACACTGGACAAACTTACACCTCACAGAAGTTGATACTAAAACAATAATACCAAATTAACTAACAGGTAATATGACAGGGTCATTGCTGACCTGAAATGAATGAGTCACAACTATGAACATCAATGGCACAACCCACTGCTGATGAGGACAAGATTTTATACAGGAGACGAAATAATAACAAGGATAAAACTGCAGGCACCCACAAATGTACTCCCAACTTGTTTTTTAATCATAAGGGAACTTTTTAATCTCTACCAGGAGCTTTCTAAACCAGATGTCTAAAACACCATGGTTAAAAGAATATTAAGGCAAGAAAACCTTGATTTCCTCAAAATAAAACATTACCAAAATGTGTTGATCTGTTTCCAGTAACTCATATCTTTCAACCTACCCTTCCCTTGGCATACCTTTTGTTAAATTGGCATTACACATTTTCATGTCAATGGTTAAGGAGGAGAATTGAAGTCTGGCTATCAGCTCTAAACTCTATAACACACCTCCTCTTTAAAACAATTATTCTGCTCACACAAAGCGGACCTTGTGTCAAGGGTTAACTTCTGTCCTCTCAGAAAAGTAATTCCTGGACCCCTAAACACAACAGTATCATGAAATCCATTGCTAATGGCTGGGCAATCTTACACTCATCCTTTCACAGTACAATCATAATGAGGGTATGAAGCAGCTCCAAAGAAACATTGGAAGTGTTTAGGGATGCAAGGATTTACTACATGAATCCTGGTTAATCTCAGAGAATGACTTTTGCATTCTTGGAATAAAACAGCAACAAATCAGTTCTCAAACTCCTCAAAGTTTCAGTAGACTGCAAGAGCCTATGAATTAGACATGGTGACAATGACATTGCCATCATGACATGTGTTATCTTGATTGCCACTGTGATCAATATCCTGCCCCTTGCCAATATCTACATATTCTAATCCCCTCAGAACAATGCCATGTGGACTTCAAAATATATGCCGACAACACCACAATCGAATTTCAACTTGAAACATCAGCACTTGACCTAAATGTTCCATTAGATGAAAGAAAACTTTCTGTACTTGAATGGAGAAGAAGAACGAGCATCTGATGGCAGGTGGAGAAAACCCCTACTCTCTTTCCTGTTTGCTTCCTCAACTGAAAGTAAGCTTTAAGTAAAAAAACGAAGACTCTCATGAGACTATGTATTCACCTTCACGTCCCAAGTTAAAGTGATCAAGGGCATCAAATGGAACTTTTTCTTCCTTAGGAAAATTCTCAAGTTCCTTAAAACTAAGCATTGAATGGAGCTAGGAAGTGAATAGGTGAATAAAAAGTGAAACATCAATTACAATGGCCTCCTAGAGCAACTGCATACCTTAACTCTTTGAGGTGTTCCATTAACTCTCAGTGAAAGCATTAATCAATGTAAAGTTCCCTGAAAGCCTACTATGGCGAATTGCCTGGATGTCAACAGAAGCTGGTGCACCACTAAGAACTTAACAGGATCCTGGTCACTTGCGCTCCTGGTCATTCAAGGTACCTTCTGCTTTATGAAATATAGAGTCAGAACTTCTTGCTGTAGAATTCCCCCAAATGTCAATTCTGGAAACGAAAATTTTCTGGCTTACCCACAACGATCCAGGGTCCGATTTTACCCCAATGAACTCTAACTTTGCAAGCTTCAAAATAAAGCAAGAAATAAAGAAATAAATATATAATTGCAATGGAAGTGCAGAAAAAAAAGAATTTTTAAGATGTAAAGGTGTTGAAATGTATATGTGAAAGAGACAAGCCCTAATGACTCAAGTACTGGTGAAAACGGTAGCTATCCTACCAAGGGTCTTTCAGTTAATATCCTGTGGATGTTTTATTCTAATTCTGTTAAATGCACTTTTTAGCATCTTACTTTAAAACAAGCACTGAAAACGAAGTTAATCATTTAATGCTCGGTCAACAAAGTTGCAGAAAATCATAGGATTCTCACCCCATGAAAAATGTTGTGTAATCGGGCCAAACTCAATTTTGAGAAAAACTTAGGGGCATATTATCAAGGGGGTTTATCTCCGCTTTTTTGGCTTTAAAAGCCAAAAAAGCGGAGATAAAATTATCTCCCTATTACCTAGCTGTCGCTAACACCAGTTAGCGACAGCTAGTAGGAGATAGCGACCATCTTGGGCCCCGCTTTGCATGTCAGTGAAATGTATCCCTAATGACATGCAAAGTGGGCGTGCCAAGATGTTAGCGACTGGAAACAGTCGCTAACATCGCTATCTCCTATTACCAACTTTTGGAGATATTCGCGCTAAGCGCGAATATCTCCAAAAGCTAACACCTGCCCCTGAGCAGTTCTTAGCCATGTTATCCAATGGTAGGTAGATAACATGGCTAAGAGCATTAGCTCGGTAATGCATGAATATAGCGGACTTTTCAGCGATATTCATGCATTTTGGCCGATTTTTATCGCTTAGGAGATGAACCTTGATAATAGCAAGGTTCCTAAGCGATAAAAGTCGCCGCAGCTCGGCGATAAAAATATTGCCGCTAAGCCAACATAGCGATAATTATTGCTACTTGTTGGTAATATGCCCATTAGTTTCTGAAGTTTGATCAAAGTTTGATTTACTGTGGTGGTTGATTAAACATTTAGGATTTAGTAAGACGATATACATCGGTACAAATATAGATAAGATATCCTCAGAGGCATACATATAAAGCAGAGAAAATGAGATTCATGATGACTAAGAGCACTATAAAAATGCACGTCTTCAATTTCATGAAAAGTTAATTTATGCCAAGTAAGTTTAGACATGCTTGTAGAAAAGATAGAGTAAGGAGATATTGGCTCGGACCAGAAAGACGATAGTCATTGAGTTTCACACTCTTGCATTGGTGTAATAGGGCTAACTAGAGATCAAATAATAATTGGCTCAATGATCAATATGTTATCCAAGAAATCAGACCGCATGTAATAAAACAAGATGCAAAAAGCAGGGTGCAAAAATGTAGAGGTACAAAAGGAGCATGAAAAATATTATGGTCAACCTATTTCTATGGGAAATAAATAATGTCATACACTGATAAATTTGTTAGTTTTGCTTGTGGTAAAAAATGCCATCTAATGATGACGTTAAGTGCCAGATAGACAAGATTTCATTAAAGGTACACATTACGTTTATGCCTATGACGTGATATTCTATCTGCCTTCTATCGTGTTTGGTTTCATCTGGTGCTTGGATTTGACACGACGCTCCCTCGTGCTATTTTAATTTGTCCACACCTATTTAGGTCCCGTTTACATACATAAAAAAGGAGGTGCCCTTGAGGTAAATTAACTTTACTGCTGTGCTGGCTATCAGCCTGCAGGAAATGCTGAAAATATTTTGGTCTCTGGAGCAAGAAAAAGCTCAAAGACAATAGCTACTAAAATACATTTTTGAATTTCATTATGTGGAAAAAATATTGTATTTAGGCCATATCTAGGCAATATTTTCAAGTCTAGAATACATAAAATAATATAATACTAGTCCCTGGATCACAATTATGTATATATTTAAATTACTATATTTGCCTCACACTCCTGAGCAATGTTGTTAAACATCTTAGAATATTGTAACACTGCAGAAGAATATATGTAATATCAAAAAAAATCAATGCAATTACCACAAACATCAACATTTGACATGGCTGGACGTACACCTGCCATCTGTCCTGTACCCTGTTGTCCGCCCCTCGCTCGTGGCCAAAAAGCCAGAAGAGGAGAGGAAAGTGGAGAGTGAGTCTGGGAGCCGGGAGTGAGGACTTCACTTCTTAGTGTCCTTTGCGGCTTTGCGTGTTGCCCCGACGTGCCTGGCAGCGCCAGGAGGCACCTTCTAAAGCCCACCGGGGGTCCCGCAGCGCGGGCGGGCCCTTCTGCGCCTGTCAAAGCCAGCAAAAGGCCGTGCTGGGCCACCCCTCTAAAGCTTGCAGTGGATTATTTGGATATTTCATACTGGATTCCATGCCAGAGGTACTGTGCTGTCATGTATCTTAATGTTTTGCGATTAACGTGTTTTCTTCTGATGTAAAGATCACCTTTCTATACAGTTCATTCCACCTTTGTGTCTGAGTTACGCCTAAAGTACATTACCCCTTTAGTGAAGTTCCAAAAATGAGTAAGAGAAAGGGGCTCCAAGCGTGTCCAGCATGTTACCACCTCCCCGCACACACTCGACAATAGATAATTACTTAACTCGAGCCGTGGATATGGTGTCAAGTGAGATCCGGCTGGTCGAATGCTGCCTTTCCCTCACAACTGAAATGGCTACCCATCCTCACATTGACCAGAGTTGCAATGAGCCTTTCCCAATACAGTGTGCTGTTGGGGTAATAAGTCCATCTGAGGCACTAATGTCTTTGACCCCTTGTATGATTCAGCCTTATAGGGAGGGCGCAGGCCCTACAAGTGTGGGGGCTGCGCCTTGAGGGCTCATTAAGTATTGATGGTGCTGAGCAGCCCTGTGTCTCCGAAGGGGAAAGTGGCTCTAGAACTAAGTGGATGAGGAAAATTGTTAAAATCACTAATTCGAGAAGCTCTGGTAAAACTAACAACCTTCCTCCGCAAAACAAAGGTCAAGATGGTGTTTTATCCGGGGGCTGGTGGAGCCCAATGAGAATACATGGGGTGCTCTGAACAAATGACTAAGTGATCTCCTGGACTGCAAGTTACCCCCATTTTTGATCGACTGGATAAAATTGAATCTAATATGGCAAAATCTATGGATCTCCGGTCCTCAATTTCCACTTGCACCCAGTATTTAGCCTGTGATTTTATCTCTACTTCCATTGACCAAAGCAAGGGTGCTTCCAATCCACTTGAAATTTTCCCAGCATCTCTACCTGCTACTTATCTGGCAGCATGTCCAACAGCCATGGCTATTCTTCCTGTGATAGACCTTCTGCCAGCATCGGCTCCATACGTTGTTGTCTTGACAAACGTGCCTAGGCTCACAGTAACTAACGTGGAAATTACTAGAAGTTTAATGAATACATCTAAGAATTGGCTGAATAACAACGTTACTGGTAGCTGGGATATATCAAGAGACATTTTGATAGCCACGTGGGTGAGAGACAGCGGAAAAATGGAGATGTTATTGTGGTAAATCCCGCCTCGCCAAAGGTAGTCCAGGAAATACTGTACAAAGCTAGAATGGGAATGGTTAACAATAGGTCCATCAAGATAGTCCCCCTTGGCTTCTTTTACCAGCACTTGGTGAGACAACCAGGTACCTCTGGTAGTCGTCTCAACAGGGACTCTGTACAAACTGCCCGCCCTTTGCTATCACTCCACCTGTCCAACAAATTTGCCCACTGGCTGGCTTGGAAGAAATCGACTGACGGTTTGGGGAGGTGCCTGCCTACCCAGTCTTCCAGGAGGTGGTCTGATCACATGCCAGCCCAGTTCTTGTTACCCAAACACCCTCCCCACCCCGACTAAATCCTGCACTCCTGGTGTCAGGCTTAGAGGGGAGATGGGTAGGGTTTCTTTTAATCCCAGTCCTAATATATTCACAAATAATATTCTGCCGCATGACTATCCATGGGTAGATCCTCGTATCGGGACCAGCCTAGTGGATTCTGCTAATTTAACTACCGTTTATCATTTGCCCCCCAGTTCCCTACTGTCTTCCCCCCTCGCTGGGGTAAGCTTAAGTTTAGGCAATGACAAAGGTCATATAGAAAACGTTTGTCTGAAAAACCTAAATTGGAATATAGCAGGTATAGCCTCTAAGATCAGTCTAGAGGGATGGCGGTATTTTATTATGACCTATGATGTAGTTTTTATGCAAGAAATGTGGCAGTGTGAAGATATTGCATTTGATGGATTTATGTGTTTTAGCTTGCCTGCTATTTCCTCTGTATCAGGCAGAGCTAAGGGGGGGGCTTGTCTGCCGGTTCAATGTAGAAATTGCTGGCATGATTGCTCAATTATTACAAGAGCAGGGGAGGTGCAGGCTTTTTGTCTTTCCTGGAAAGAAACTTTTAAGCTGTACCTGGTAAATTTTTATAACAATAACTATACATCTAAAGGTAATTTCCATGGGCTTTTTGGGCTGATTGACATGCTCGCGGAGTGAGAGCCTCAAGCGGATTGTCCTTTTAAGTTGTTGGTGGCGGGAGGCTTTAGTGCCTAACTGGTGCTTTCATTACCCCTCTCCCCTTTGAGCCAGTCGCCTCCGAGCCGGACCACAATGTGATGGACGTGAGGCGACAGGTTTTATTTACCCACTTATTAGAAAGAGGTATGGTAAATAAGGGGCCTACATTGGCTGACCACTATATTCCCACCTTTATTGGATGAGGCACAGAAAGCACTGTCGACTATGTATTTGTCTCCTGGAGTATGTTTTCCCTCATTAAGGACCTTGAGGTTCTTATCCAGCCATATAGTGATCACAATCCTATCTCTGCCAAGATAGTGTTACCTGATAGGGAACAGAAGCCCAAGCCAGTATCCATCCAGGCACTATCCACCATAGATGCTGGGCCTAGGGTGAACATGAATAGTATTATATCACAGGTAATCCCGATTAGATCTGCACTGGTGTTTAGTTGCAATTGTTTACAATGTGAGCCCTCTTGCATTTTACAAGGATTTGCAACCCTGCTAAATAAAGTTAAACATCTATTTTCTAAACCCATTTCCCAGTCCTGCAATCAGGCTAATTCCTGCTTTAATAAGGCTTGTAGAGAAACTGATAACACCCTATGCAGGGCTCTAAAACAAAATCCCAGAGACCAGCTAATGATCAGGGAAAGCTGGAAGATGTATAAGCTTGCCACAAAAGAAAGAAAGCTAGCATTGAAGGAGGGGAAGTGGGTCTTAGTGGTTGTCTTCTGTCTCTCAAAAGATCCCCAGGCCTTTTGGAAGGCTGTACGGTCAGTTCTATCTCCCACCCTACCAGCCAACAATGTAACTGTCCACATACCTCCTGAGTCTTGGGTGACTCATTACGCTGGCCTTTACTCTGTTGACTTTGCTGTGGAGGATGCCCCATCACTGTTGAACTTTACATGCCAAAACCTTGTTTTTAATGAAGGGGAAGAGTGGAAAGTAATTGCCAACAGTAAAGGTAAGAAGGCACCGGGCCCAGATGGAATTCCTCTGGATTTGTTTAAGGAAGACCCAGCATTCTGGTCCCCGGTACTTACCGATGTATTAAATTCAGCTTGCAGCAAGGGTGTTCCAAAATCTTGGCGTACATCTGGGATAGTGCCTGTTTAAAGAAAAGGTGATATGCACAATCCCAAATTCTATATAACAATATCTATCTTGGGCTACTCAGCCAAAGTAATCTGGAGAGTTGTGCTAGACCGCCTCCTGGGCTGAATAAATACCAACCTAGCTCCCACCCAGTACGGGTGTACGAAGGGTCTCGGTACGCTCCAACAGTGCCTTAATCTGCACTTCATCCTGGCTAAATTATAAATATGTGAGTGGACAACTCCACTCATCTAACATTTATGGATTTGACCAGCGCATTCAACTATGTCTCACGCTCTAAGATGTGGGACATTTTAGTAAACATGGGCGTCAACCTGGGCCTGGTCTCCTTTCTGAGGCTTCTCCATTACGATCTTTCTGACTCAGTGAGGTATGGTAATGATGGTGAATGCTCAGAACAGTTTAGCATTAAGCGTGGGATGCTCCAAGGATGTGTTTTTGCCTCAATCTTATTTCTCCTTTATACTAATGATTTGGAGAAAACTCTAGTTATGGTTGGGGCTGACGTGCTGCAAATTGAGAAAAAGGCTGTGCCAGCACTTCTTTATGCGGATGACGCAGTCCTTATGGCAAGGACTGAGAATGGCCTAAAAAAACTCATCTTAAGCTATGCCAACTTTATGAAGGACTTGGGGCTGGAGCCAAACTGCTTTTGTCATGATGTATGGCCCCAAAAATACTAAGTCCTGTAGCCTGAATATAGAGGGTAAAACGCTGGAAAGGATTAGTTCCTTCCCGTATTTAGGTTTTTATTTTGATGAAGGCTGTACATGGCATACCTGCATGAATAGAAGACTAATAAGATTCACACCTGCAGTTGGTACTACTTATTCACTTAATATGCCCATAGGTAAAAAGCCCATAGCCCCAATTTTAGAGATTTACAAACAAACATGTATTCCGATTTTATCAGATGGTATTGGGATCTGGGGATGCAGGGACGTACTTGGTGGAGAACAGATTCTGCCATAGAGTTTTAGGAGTGGCCCCTTCCTTGCCACATTTTACCCTCCATTTGGAGCTAGGTCTTCATTATTTCCAAGACACCATACATGCTGCACCTCTAGCTACTTGGTGTTCTATCTGGTCCAATGAAGAAGCTGATTTCAACCTGGCAGTTATTAGAGACTGTTTAAGCTGCACTCGTGGCCTTTGTATCCCATGGCTCCAATACATTAAAATCGGCCTTACGGAACTTGGTTACTCCTCCTTGTTTGAGCACCCAGATCTAATTGATAAAGGGGATCAACAGTGGATTTAAAAAAAAATCTTTTTTTTATTTTGCAACCAATTACAATCAGTAAATTTTCACATAATAACTGACAGTAGTCATTGCTGTTCCACATATGTATACATTTACATTTGTTCTTAAGCATTCCTGTTTTATTTGCTAGTTTACAAAGAAGGTACAAAGTTAGGTGGGCTTGCCTTTCAAAACACATTTGTCCCATTTTAATCTCCATTAGTCACTAACATCAGATATTGTGTCCTCTTGGGGGGTTCACATATATTACCAGGGAAAGTGTTCCATGTTCCCCATATTTTAGCCCATTTTTGGGGGCATCCTCTATGTACATATACTGATGTAGGGTAGGAGCCTGCCTTGATCCCCGATTACGGACTATGTCACGTTTTGCCAGTTCCAGGCCAAGAGTTACCCAGTACTGGCTTGAATGATTGAGGTCTGTTGGTTCCCATATATTAACAAGGCAGCGTTTCGGTTCTGGGAGGATTGCTGTCCCTGTGACGTGTGACATTGTGGTAACAATTGCTTCCCAGTATGACATGATGTGGGGACATTCCCAGATAGTGTTTAGGAACGTACCAGGGAGGCCGCACTGTCTTAGGCAAAGCGGTGTATCAGCGCTCCCCAATTTAGGAAGGAGTGTACATGTATAGTATGTTCTGTGTAAGACTTTCAATTGTAGTAGTCTCAACCTTGAGGGTATTGCCAATTCCCTGGGAGATGCCAATGCTTCCTGCCAATCTGCCTCATCTGGAGCCCTAACTCTGTCTCCCATCGTTCCTTAAGGGCTATCATGGGGTCTAGCTGATTGTTTATTATTTTTCGGTATACGAGGGAGATGGCTTTCTTATGTAAATGGTCTGTGAGGAGTCTATCATCCAGTGGTGAGGCTTCTGGCAGTCGTGTGCCCTGCTGCATGGTACTCTGAAGTGCATTTATCACCTGCAGATATCTAAACTTCTCTGTCTGTGTTAATCCATATGTTTCCTGTAGCTGTCCACATGGGATGATTGCTCCTATTTTCCAAACATCCCCTACCTTTGTAATGCCTAGTAGGCCCCATTGTCGTAATCCCTTCATATTGGTAATTTTGCCTAGTCGTTGGGTATCCCATATAGGTGTGGCCTGTGTAATTACCCCCTCCCATCCCAGCGCATGCTGTGCCTCAAACCAAATTTTAATTGTATGTGCTGTCAGGCCCGTAAGTGTAGGTCGTCGCTTTTTATTGTATAATGTCCCCAGAATGCCTTCTTTTTCAAGTAGATGTCTGTCCATGCAGAACACTGGCTCTTCCTGTGGTACATGAAGCCAGTGGTTTATAACCATAAGCTGTACAGCCCAGTAGTATTGTTTAACATTAGGAAGGGCAATTCCCCTGTCGTACTACCCCCTCATGAGCTTTTGTATTGCTATGCGACTCGCTTTGCCATCCCACAATAGCTTAGTCACTTCAGCATTGATTGTTGTGAAATATGCGGGTTCTACTGGGAATGGCGTATTTTGAAGGGTGTATATATACCGAGGAAGAGCCATTATTTTAAAAAGGGCTGCTCTTCCAAGTAGTGTTACCGGCAAGGAGCGCCAATGATTGAAATTGCCTTGGAGCCGTGCAAGTGGTTTAGTGAGATTTTCTGCAACAAAGCGTGTACGTGTGATATATATATACCCAGGTATTTAAATCTTTTGGTCACAATTTGAATGGCGCAGTGTTGTGGGAGTTTTGGCGGGGTCCGTGCAGTACGTAAAGAAGGAATTTTGCCCAGTTTATCGTGTAGCCTGAGGTGCGTCCATTCGCCACACAAATATCCAGCAGGCTGTTTATGGAGCATGTGGGGGAAGCCACATATATTAGTATATCATCCACGTATAGCGAGATACGGTCTTCCCACCCCATTGCCCACTGTAGCCCCCAGATGACCAGATCTTGCCAGATCCATGCCGTCAGGGGTTCTAGCATCAGTGCAAAAAGTAACGGAGACAGGGAAGTCCTGCCTTGTTCCCCTCGCCAATGGGAAAACCATCGAAATACGACCATTTACCACCACTTGAGCTAGAGGTTTCTTATTTAAAAGTTCTACACATGCACAGAATTTTGGACCAAAGCTCATGTGCTGAAGCACTGTAAAGAGGAAGGGCCACTCCACCAAGTCGAATGCCATAGGTGCATTCAGTGATAGAATCACCGCATTCTCCTCCATTGTATCTTTCCGTGCCATTACACCATGCAACCTTCACAAGTTAATCGCTGTATTATGATTTTGCATGAATCCTGACTGGTAAGGGTGGATTAAAGTCGGGAGGTGGTCCTGGAGTTGCGTAGCTAACGCTTTAGCTAGTATTTTTGCCTCCGCATTTATTAGGGAGATCGGTCTATATGATTCGCAGTCCTGAGGTGGTTTGCCTGGTTTAGGGATAGCAATTATCGTAGCCAAGCGCTGATCCCTGGGAAGTTCCCCTTTGTGCAAACTATGACTAAATATAGGGAGCATATGTGACATAAGTTGTGTTGCAGCTTTTTTATAGAGTTCTACTGGTAACCCATTAGGCCCCAATGCCTTCCCTGAGTGCAATGCTCCAACCACTCGTTGAAGTTCATCACTGGTCCGCTCTACTTCTAGCTATTGGGCGTCATCCGGCCCCAGTGATGGGATTTGTATGTCTTTCAGGAATTCTATACTTTAGGCAACCGTGCCCGTTGCGATGGACGTGTGTACCTGCTGGAAATGTGCCGCTAGTTTCTCAACTATTTGTTGCGGATCCGTTGTGAGCTCGCCTGTTTGTGTCCGGAGCTCCTCCACCCATCTGCCTGCCTTTTCTTTTTTATCTAGCCAGGCAAGCAGCTTCCCTGCCTTATCTCCCATCTCGTATACAATATTTTGGGTGTTTGTATTCTTAGATTTCCCTTCCTCCCTATTCTTGTTGGGATAATTGTAGCCTATGAGTCGTGATTTCTCCAGTGTCTGCTGCACAGTCGGTCTCAGCCCTGGATACTTCTTGTTCCAGAGACTCGACATGCAGTCGTTTGTCCTGCTTACGTTTTGTGATTAGGGATAAGGCCTGTCCTCTTATCACCGTTTTGTAAGATTCCCACAGGGTCGCCGGGGATGTCACTGTGTGTTAATTTTCAGTGAAATACTGGTTTGTGCTTTTTAGCAGTCCTTTCCCAATTTTCTGTTTTTTAAGATAGCCTGGGTGCAGTGCGAATACATGCCGTCTACCCGGGGTGTGTGAAACGTAGGTGATTATTATCGGTGAGTGGTCAGATATGCCCCTTGGCGTGATTTCTCCCACCTTTTCCACAGCTGTTGCCAATGTTAATCTATAGTCAATTCTGGAGAGACTACCGTGTGCTCCCGAGAGAAACATATATTCTCTCATCTGCGGGTGTCTGGCATGCCAGATATCCATGAGGCCAGTCGCCTCAGTAAATTCCCACAGCCTGCAAACAGGCCTACTGGGGTCCCTGGGGGGCTGTCTGTCCATGGATGCATCCATCGTAGTGTTGAAGTTCCCCCCAGTATAAGTTATCCTTCTGGGAGTGATTGCAGAAATTTACCAAATGCTGGTATTGATGTGTGATGTAGTGCTGCGGGAATATATACCGATACCAGATTGTAGGTGCATCCCTCCCATTGGCAGGCTATGGCCGCAAAGTGTCCGTGATCGTCTGACCAAGACCCCTTCAGTATCAGTGGAAAGTGTTTATTAATTAAAATGCCAACTCCCCGGGATCCGGAGGTGAAGTCTGAGTGTACTGCTATCTTGTAGCCCCATCTGTCCAAAGAATTGCATCTGGAACCTACCAGGTGTGTTTCTTGTGTTGAGAGCTATTGCAGGCCCTTTACATTTTATATATTGAAGGACCAATCCTCTTTTTATTTTGTCCCCGAGCCCATTCACATTCCATGCGATTATTGTAAAGGCATGGTGTGTCATTTGTTGTGTCGATTCACCTGTGTTAGGACCATCTGTTGATGTTGTAGCCTTTACTTTTGCCGTCATTCTCGCGAGGTTGAGCGTGTACCATCTCTCAGTGTAGTTTTCGTAACTCCTATGTGTACATTGTATTGGTGTTCAGTACCGTTGCATTTAAAAACAAACATTAACCCCTTGAACATACCCTGTTCCCCCCTCCCCCTCCCTGCCTCCCTGCATAACGGATTTAGAACTAACTGCCACCCCAACTTACCAGAGTACTTCTGTCCCGTAACTATACACTTGCGTCAGGGGTGGAGCCTCTTAGCGACCGTTTGGCATTTGTCCCCTGTATTGTCCCCAATCTGTGGTGGCATTTGTGTGTACCATAGTAAAGACCCTTCTCACGTCAGGAGCACAAGAAGTCAATCTACATTCTCCCAATGTTGTCACTTCGCTATTTCGCTGCGAGTCCATGTGTGTCCTTTAGTGTTATCTATGCTGAAGTTTCCTAGGGCGTTCTTGTCCATTAATTGCTTTCTGGTCTACTCAGAGTCTGCATCAGTGATCTGTTGGGTGCTGATTATTGACTCTGTCAGCCGAGCTGATGCTGGCACCTCCAAAGTTGAAAGTTGATGTTGTCTTCTGAGATCTTGTCGTTTCGTGCCTGAGGCCGGTCTCCAGCCCTCCAGCCAATTCTGTGCTTCCTCTAGGGTCAAGGAAAAACAACTCGTCCATTCCGCCTCCACCCTAAGCTTTGCAGGAAAGAGCATAGAATATTTTAATTCTCGATTGAGTAATTCTTTTTTTATTTCCAGGAAGCTTCTACGCTTGTTTGTGACTGTCGCTGTGTAACCGAGATACAGGGATACCGTAGTAGTTTCTACCTGTAACGGCGGAGCCACACGTGCCGTTTGTAGAATTGTGTCCCTGTCGCGATAGCTGAAGATGCGGGCCAGTATAGGCCCGGGGGGGGGCCCGGGCTTGGGTCTACCCCCTGGAACTCTGTGGGCTCTTTCCACTGACAAGAAGCTGGACAGACCTCGTGGCTGCAGCTGCTTTTTTACAAGGTCTCCCACGAATAGATCCAGCGCTGGCCCCATGACGCTTTCTGGCACTCCAACAAGGCAGATGTTGTTGAGCGGTGAGCACCCTTCTTGGCCGTCGAGCTTAGTCTCCAGCTGCTGAGTCAGGTGCTCCAGTTGTTTTATCTGCTTTTGTAAAGCTGCTGTGTCGGTGGAGAGACCAGCTGTTGTGGTTTCAACTTCTGAGATTCTGGAATTCATTTTGGAAAAGTCAGCACGTAGAAATGTTATGTCCGTGGATATTGTGCTGATTGACATTTGCACTTGTAGAGTGGCCATTATGTCTTGCAGTGTAATCTCTTTCGGCTTTTCTTTCTATGGGTCATCTGCGGTTCCAGATGTGGGAGGGTCTTATTGGCCCAGTTGCTCCTTATTGAAGGCATATTTGTCCAGCTTATTCGTCTGGATTGTGCCCTGGCCACGTACGCCCATGTCGCCGAATCCTCCTTGGCCTACACAAGGGATCACTTATGGGGGGGGGCATAGTATTTTCCATCGCCTGACCACGGGAATTCCTTCCACGCACGGCCTTCCAGTTTTCTTATGCCCTCCCTCCCTTTGCAGTTGTTTGGATTGTCTGTGTCACTTGTGTCCCTTATCCATCGAGGAGTCTTTCGGTTGGTCACCAAGGAACTTTGTCTGGAGCTTGGGCGGTGTGGGCTGTGCGGATGAGTCTACTGTGTTGCTGACTTATTGTGGCCACTACCTGTGGATGCAAGCTGAGTATGCCAGCGATGTAAGAGCCAGATTCAAGTCAGCGTTTATCCCTGTCTCGTTGGGAGGAGCAGGCTTCTTAGAGCCACGTGCACGGGGCAATGCAGTGAGAACCTCGTCCGCAATGTCTTAGGTATGTCTCAGGTATTATCAATACCTCCGGGGCCAGGGGCACAGAGTCTGTGTGCTGCTTTGTGCTTCATTGGGAGCCGCTGCGAACGTGCAGTCTGTCGTTTCTGGCAGTAGGTGAGACGGGTTGTGCTGGTGCGTGGCGGACCCTCCTGGTCGCGGTGTTTTGCTTTCACAGTTCCAGCGCCTCACCTGGCCTCGGTGTTCCGCTGAAGGATCTCAATCACTCCGGTGTCTGTATCGTCCGGGGGCAGGGGTTGGTTGGAACCTAGTCTGAACTGGCGCAGAAAATGGCGCCCGGCGTATCACCTCTGCTTCGTATCTCGAGGCGGATCGTCTGATGCACAGTAGCTGCATCCAGTTCCTTATTCGTAGCACCTCATCGGGTGTTGGTGCTCTGCAGAGGTGGGTCTATCGCCTTCCGCTTTGCAGGACATCTTGCCTCTCTCTCTCTCGAGTCGTCAAATCAGGTTTTCTTCTCCTGGGTCGGTCATCGGCATGTAGCTAGTTTATCCCCCGGTTTGTTTTCAGTGCCAAGGCCGCAGCTATGTTTCACGGTGCCGCAGTGAATTGATGGCACATGGGGGTTCCGTGCTTGAATCGGATGGTCTATAACGGCATCAGGACTCTCGGCTACTGTTTTTTTTCCTCATTGCCGCCGGATAAGTGACAGGATTATGCGTGTTTTGCGCCACCGGTCGCGGAGCTCGCTCAGGCTGCGGCCATCTTCATTGGCTGCTAGCCACGCCCCGACAGAGGGTTTTGGTGAGCATTAAAAAAACACAAAGAATCATCTAGGGAACTGTCCTTTCTGTCACATGCCCATAGGAGGATTACAGTACAGGCCTTGATTGGATCACGGTTGTATTATGCCAACATACTCTATCTAGGCCTCCCGGAGTTTCTTCTCACCCGTTTACAATCTGTTCAAAACTTGGCCGCAAGGGCAATTTTTGGCCTCAGCCGTAGGTCCAACATCTCTGTTCTTTTAAACTCGCTCCACTGGTTGCCGGTGCGCAAACACATTTTCTTTAAGACCCTTATCATGGCGTTTAAATCTCTTCATAGCACCGGCGCATTCTATTTAAGGAAAATAGTGCATTTTTACTATCCTTCTAGATCCCTACGATCCGCTTCTCAGGCGTTGGCTATTGTTCCTGCAATTAAACGAGCTCGCATTGGGGGACGTTCATATAGACTTTTGGCACCCCAATTGTGAAACAAATTGCCACTTTCCCTCAGGAAGCTAGACAACTTGCTCTCCTTTAGGAAGGAGCTCAAGACATGGCTGTTTGGACAGTAGCTCTCTGCAATTTTCAGTCCTGGCCCTGCAGGTCTTATAGCGCCGGGATACTCTGCCCGAGTAGCTGAGCACTCTATAATACCACCCTTAACATAACATAACATAACTGTCTGAAGTAGCCAAACCCACTGTCAGGGATTATTGCCTTATACAAGTACCTCCCTATATTTCCCAGTATTTATTATATGTAAATAATGTGCATGAAAGGAATTTGTTGACCTGATTCAGGATGGGGTCCTTTCGGTGGTTGCTATGCTTTCCCTTCGGTCAGTATTCTTTGGAATCTATTGCTATCTATCCTTGTGATGAAAATTTTAGTCAAACCATTTTACATTTTGTATTTTCTTGTCAGTTTTATCTTCCATTTACCATGACATTTTTAATACCTCTTTTGCGCAGACACAAATTTTCCAAGTGCAAAGCGGCTTTGTGCTTTCTGCAGCAACTCAATAACTGTGATGTCTGCTTTGCTGTTGGGAGCTTTTTGAAGTCTATTTTAGCAAACAGAAGGAGCATGCTGTTTTAATTCCAATGCACTTTACAATTCTACTGCATGGATTGTATTGGTATTGCTGCTAAAAGGTCCACCCCTGCTGCCAACCCCTCTAAAGGATTGATTTTATTATTCATGTATTATCAGCTTTTTATTTGCTGCTGTTGAGGGCTACTGTTGTTTTTTGCAGTATTGGATAATAACTGCTGCTGCTTATGAACCCAATCACCTTGCATTGTCACTTTAGCTCCGAGGAAAATTACAGTATTTGCTTGTTGTTGTATTCCTTTTATTTGTTTATTTATATTTTAATTTTTTACTAAAAACTGTGTAAATACAGCGTTAATCATATATACATACGATCCAAACATAACACCATAATTTAATTTAAAAAACAAGTGTCAATTAGGTAATAGATTGTGCACAATAATCAATAAATCATAAGCTAGAGAATAACATAATGTAACAACAGAATTTTCACAATGGCTTAGAAAAAAAATCAGTTTATAAAAAAGGTGCAATCCAGGAGGAAAGGGTGCCCCAGATCCTATTCCCTTTGATCCTACCTTTTCTGCCTCTTCTTTCATAGAGTGCCTTTTCTAAATTATATATATGTAAAAATCGGCCCTTGCACTGCTGGAATGTTGAAGGTTGTGAATCAAGTCAGGCTGAGGCGACACAGAGCCTGAAAACTGCCATTGCTATGAATGTGAGTTCTTCCCGTATGTTCCCGACTAGATCATTAACCCCTTACTGCATCAGCTGAGGTGTCAAAGGAACATCTTCATTAAGGACCTGTTGTAAAAAGGCTGAGATTTCACGACCTATAGATTCTATACAGGGACAAGTGGCAAAAATATGCACCAAATCCACACCTAAAGTTGCACATCTAAAGCAAGAAGTCCCCTCTGTTCCAACCCATTTAACAATTTTCGCAGGTGTAATATAGAGATCAAATTAGGTCTTAAAATGTTGGGCCCGTAGATTGGCAGAGTACAATACCATGTTTCAGAGTTCTAATGATCTCATAAAACAGGAATCCTCAACCCCCAGCCTATTCTGCCATTTCAGCCGATGTTTATCTAAATCATCTGGTACTCCTTCCAGCAGGCATCTATATATTTGTGTAATTGAGGTTAACGCACTACTAGTTAACAATTCCATCAAAGGTACTTGTCCAAACCCTGCCGCACCACCAGCCTTTTTGAGAAGGAAATCCCTCAGATACAGAAATTTTAAAAATCCAGGGGCCAACACTAAACCTTTCCCTAACTACTTCGAATGAAGATATGTGATCCCCAGCTAACAGTCCCCTAATCCAGTATAAACCACCTTTTTCCCACCTTGTCAGGCATGCATCTTGTAATGTCCTTGACAGTTGGTCATTCCCAATCATTGGAGAATAGCAGCTGATCCTCCCTACACCAAGTTTTTTCCTTATGCCTGCCCAATTGCGAAAAGCAGTGATTAGTACCTTGAATCGCATTTTCTTAAAGTAGCTTGCTTCATAGATTTCAAGAAACAGCTGTTAGCCCGGGCGCCTATCAGTAGCTCTTATATTGTCGGCACATAACCAGAATTCTTCCTACCCTTTTCCTTGACTTCAAAGAGAGGCCAGTAATATTGGAATGAAGCCGCTAAATAATATAGCTTAAAATGCAGGAGCCCCCATCCTCCTCTATCCCTGGAAAGGGATAAGAATACATTAGCTCTCCTAGTCCTTTGGTAGCACCAGATAAATCTAGCTACCTCCTTCTCTATTTGTTTAAACCAAAAATTATGAATTTCCAAAGGAATCACACGGAAAATATACGATAGTTTTGGCAGGATCATCATTTTGATGAGATTACATCTCACTGCTATTGACAATTTCAAATTATCCCATCATTAGAGATCGTTCTTAATTTTCCCCATTATAGGGATAATATTTAAATCCACTATATAGTCCACCTTTGAAGTGATCAATCAATCAATCAATCAAACACTTGTATAGCGCACTACTCACCCGGAAGGGTCTCAAGGCGCTTGGGGGAGGGGGTCCGTTACTGCTCGAACAGCCAGGTCTTGAGTTGTCTCCTGAAGGCGAGATGGTCCTGGGTCAGCCGAAGGTGGATGGGGAGGGAGTTCCATGTCTTGGCCGCCAGGTAGGAGAAGGATCTGCCTCCGGCGGTGGCTCTTTGGATGCGTGGTGATGATAATACCTAGATAAACCGATTTATCTACAATTAAATTTTACATACCTGTTACAAATCTATTTGTCTCGATCTGCATTTTAGATTTATTCAATAAAAAAAAGATTGAGTTCCAAAGTTTTAAGTAATACTTTCAACCGCAGACATTGTACGATCAGGGTCAAATGAAATAATAGCCACGGCATCAGCGTAGGCCAATAGCTTAGTGTCCCCGCCTTGTAAACTGACTGGAATAATTTCTGCGGAGACCTCCAGACACCATGAAGGGGGTCTAAATACAAGGCGAACAGTAGAGGAGAGGCAGGACAGCCCTGTCTTGTTCCCCTACCGATTGAGAATGACGCCATATCTTCCCCCATAATTCGTAATCTTTCTATAGGGTTGACATACAAGACCTGTATTGCTTTCACAAATGAATCGCCTAGGCCATAAGCCTCGAGGGTCTGCCATAAATAGCTCCATGACACCCTATCAAAAGCCTTCTCCGTGTCTAAAAAAGCTACCCCCATAGGTTTGGAGGAAATCTCGGTAGCATCGAAGAAGGTGATTAACTTCCTAACGTGTTCTACAGTTCCTCTTCCTTGTAAAAAAGCCTGTGCTGCCAAACCGTAACAAGATGATGCATCACAGAGTTCAAGCATGAAGCAAGAATCTTGGAATAAAGCTTGGCATCACTGTTTAGCAGCATTATAGTCCTATATGAGCCTAAATTCATAGGATCTTTGCCCTTTTTCAAAAAGATTACAATATTCGACTAACCCAAGAGCCCGGTGGTGTGGCCCCTTCCCTGATCTCCTGGAATAAACTCAGCAAAGAACGGTAAATCTCGCTGAAGAAGACTATATAGAACTCTATAGGGATACAGTCAATTCCTGATGCCTTAAAAGATGGAAGGGCTTGAAGAGCACTAAATAGCTCCTCCTGTGTAATCGCTGCCCCTAGCTGTGCACTCTTCTCCTATGGAACCCTTCTGATTGGGTAAAAGTCTTGAAGTTCCAGATTTTAAAAATAACCATCGCGAGATGGGGCCGAGTAAAGGTCTTCATAAAATTCTCTAAAAGCCTCTCTAATCTCGGCAGGCTCCGTCACGACTTTGCCCTGCATATTTCTAATCCTATCTATATATCCTGCTGCCGATATATAGCTGCTGCTGTCTGGCCCTGATATATAGCTGCTGCTGTCTGGCCCTGATTGCCAATAATCTGCCCATGGTCTCACTATATTCCTGCCTCTTAGCTAAGCATTTTCCTACTAGCCTCTCAGCGTTGAAATCACTCAGACAGGCTTTAGGTATATTGATAGAGCTCATGATTCTGACCACCTCGCCTTCACGAGTCATGGTACTGATAAATTCTGTTTCTAATTGGCCAAGGTTTTAATAAAAATGTTTAATCTGTTCTTTCTCTTTTTTTTGCTCGCTCAGGCAGTATTGCAGGATCTTACCTTTCACTGACACTTTAAAAGCATCCCAAACCATTCCAGTGGGGTACTACCGTTATGATTGTCAAAGAATTCCCTGATCCAACCCTTCATATATTCAATACATTTTTGATCTGATAGCAGAGCCCTCTCAAAAGTCCATCTTGAATACACCTTCCATGCTCCAGATATTGAAAGCTCTAGGACTACCGCGTTGTGATCGGTCATAACTCTGGGGGAGAGATCAAACCTTGCCTCTTGGTGTATAGATGGCGAGGTTAAAAAGTAGTCCAATCTAGCAAACTTTCAATGTGGAGCAGAATAAAAAGTATAGCCGGGCTCTGGAGCTCAAAGTTTAGGCCAAGCGTCTACCAAACCATTATCATTTACGAAGTTTTTAAACACCCTCATCGAATGTGGCTCCAGCCCTTTACTGGAGGTACCTAACATTCCAGGAATGTCTCTAGATCCATTAGGATTTCAATCCCTACACACCACAAACGGTGCTGGCCAAGATGGTAATTCAATGGCCAAAAAACAGAATAGCCCTGGGTCATCTAGGACAGGGGCACAGACTGTACATAATGTAAATGAGCCAGTTGTGTGCCTGCATTCCAATAATACCCATCTGTCAGACCTATCGACAGCTTTCCTACCTGGGTTGATGACACTGCCTTTTATGAGAACTGCAAACTCCTTAGTCTTCACATCTTGTGTAGTGTAAGCTGCTACCTGCAACCCCAGCGATTTAAGTAGGTTGCCATCATTCCTAGCAATGTGGGTCTCCTGTAGACAATAAACATCTGCCTTTAACACCTTGAGATCTTCCTGGATCCTCCTCCTCTTAGCAGTGTCATTAAGCCCACAAATTGTAATAGAGGCGATGCAAACTTTAACCATTATGACCTTTCTTCGGAAGGACAAATAAAGAAAGAATTGAATTGACCTAGCTGGAAAGGTAATAGCAGAAATACTGAGGAACTATAACTTTGCTAGGAATCACAGAATGAAAAAACGACTACAGAGTAAGAAAATTAGGCATGGCAATGACTTGTTTGTTCCTAAATATAGGTGCAACAAAGATGAATACGCAACACCATGATTAGTTCTACAGTATTTCTGACATATTTGTAGGTGCAATAATGATGCATTGCTGGAGTATGTCACAAAAGTGACGCCACTCCAACAATGTGTCATTACACACTGGAAAGTCTAATGTTCAATGTGCTTGCGCCAGTCTTACGCCTGTTGTGAGGCAGCCATAAGATTTTGACACAATGTCGTCCTAGAACTGGTGCAGTGAAATCTTATAGATACGAGGCTTTTTACGGGGGAACGACCACCCTGTATATATTAAACCTGACACAGGTATAATGTGACACAGGGCTTTACAAAGTGACACATCTGCTTAGATGTGTCACTTTGTAAATAGGGTGCAACATGGCACATTTTTTATGCCACAAGTGCATCACAGAAAGTGACGCAACGGCGGTGTAAAAGTGTTGCAAGGCCTCATAAATAAGGCTCTAAAGATCGAGGGTGGTATCTCATGAAATGAAGTGAGCTCTGAAAGTCCTAACTTAACACAAAGGACATGAAACCAAAACATTTTAAACTAGCAACTACAACATGGAATTGAGAAGTTTACCTCTGGGGTCTCCTGCTGAAACATGCACTAGGATATAAAGGACAACAGTGGGGAAACGTTATCGACTTCACCCCAACCTTGCCCATGGTATAGCTTATGATCTTCCTTACAATATTCAATGCTTTTGGATGTCCCAGCCAAGATGGACAGAAACTTTGGCTTCAGGAAATTGACTGTCCAGCAGGCCAAGTTTTCCAAGTTGCCAATAATGGCTGCCTTTATCTCTGACTGGCAATGGAAAAACACTGCAAAAGCTGCTACACAACAACCAAACAACCGTGTACTATCAATTTCTCACTTCCAGATGAGCTTCCTTGAAGATGGGATTTCTGGCAGTGTGAAAGGACATTTTTCAGCTACTGAGAGGTTAAAGCCTAATTGAGGCCTTGAATGGCATCCAGAAATGTTTCTGCTCCTGCTACATACTCCATTTTTCAATGCCTCTGTTTTCTCAAACAACTCCAAATAGCAGCAATTATTGATGTAAACTATCATTTGAATCGACTTCCAAAGTTGAAATCAAAGAGACACGTTTTGCTTCCTTGATGAAGAGTGCAAGATATTAACAATATTTGTAATCACTTAAAAACTCATTTTTTTTATTAGAATTACTTTTGTCAGGTTTTAATTACCCTTTCTTAGGCATAATCACAATATTTATTGTGAATATTGATTATTGAATATACTAGTAAACTGTTTGCTTAACACTCACTATTTGTCTTCCTTTGTGCTGAATGTAACTGAAAATGAATAATGTGATATAATGAAATTATAATTAATCACCAAAAATGAATTAACATGCATTTATTGATGCTGGGTCCTTGACTCCTGTCACTCTATATTTGAAACGTCCAAAGACAGATGGTAATGAAGCGATTAACTTTGGGGTCTGTGGAATCTTAAAACGCTTGCTTAAAATAGCATTTGGGCAGCTTGCCGGCAGCTATTCCCATGATGAAATTCAAACTCTTATTGTTATAAAGCGCTGGATAATTAAGAAAGAAAAACTAGTGTATGTTATGCTTAATCAATCAGATAATAGTAGGGCAGGAGTTATACCAGAGGGGTTTTCATATTCCTCCTGGAAACCATTTATAGTTACTCTGGAGTGACAGGTAATTGCCACTCCAGTGACAATCATTGCCTAAATTCCTGCCACGATTTTCAAAATAAACTTAGTCCCTGACAATGATGGATTGTTTTCCCTCTGAGCACTGAATTTCACTATAACCCCTCCTAAAGGAGCACATTCAAATGTGTCTCAGTTGTTCATGCTCAGCATAGGTATTGGTTGATTATGGCTGGGCATGAAAAAAGTATACAATAGTCAAAAAGGGAACCTGTTTTGAAGAGCGTATGGAGGCAAGTAGAAACTGAATGGAGACATGTATTACTAAAATGAGAACACCTTCAGCTTCAATGGCACGATTTAGTAATATTTCACTCACATCCTCTTGTGGTCACTACTACCATGGGGGGGTGGGGGCAACTGCAGCTGAGTAGGAAATTCAAAAATTGTTGTGGTGATACTTATTATTATGATTATGAAACATTACATTAAACCAAAGCAAACTGAAATAATGTTCTATCGAACACCATATTGAACAAGCATTGTCAGTGCAAAATGTACTCCTGTGTTTTTGGGATGATTTTTGCAATGCTGCTATTTTTGCAGCACTGGTCTTTGTCAGTGCACCTATGAACATGCTACATTTAAACCTATTTCATTCTTCAGTGTAGGTTGGAGTTATTTACTGCTCCCTGCCATCCATTAGTCGGTTGTCCACATTCTGCGCAATAGACATTCACTGCAAGCATATGATTGTTTCCTTCGAAATATTCAATGCTGCCAAATATATTCCAGCCCCTGGCCTAGCTCTCATGGGCTGCTGCACCGCTCAGCTTCCGCCCTGTATTGCTGAGGGCTTTCTCCTGCTTTCTCCTCGTTGTTTAACTTGTTTCTCCTCGCCCCTTTTTTTATTAGTGCTTTTGCTGCTTTTACCCGTTTTTTTTACTGCTTTGCCGTTTTTCTGAGTGCTTTTCCTTCTTTTGCCTTGTTTTTTTCTGATTTCTCTTTCCTTTCCTCCTGTTTTTCTGAGTGTTTATCCTACTTTTGCCTCATTTTTCACTACTTTCTCCTTCCATCCCCCCGTTTCCCAGTGTTTTTCTTGCTTTAGCCTAGTTTTTGCTGCTTTCTCCGTCTTTTCCCCTTATTTTTCTGAGTGCTTTTCCCTGCTTTTCCCTCTTTTTTCACAGCTTCTCTTTGTTTTTCCCCACATTTACAGCTCCTGTCCATTTTCCTGTGTCCTGCCCACCATCTCCCAGCGCCCCTCCCTCCTCCCAGACCTACTTAATGGAGGCCGCAGCGCTACCCCATTGAGTAGGCACCAGGTCTATCTATCCCTGCTGCTACACCGCTCTGCTTCCTTCCTGTTTTTCTGAGTGCTTTCCCCTGATTTTACCTCGTTTTGTTTTACTTCTCCTCCCCTGTTTTTCTGAATGGTTTTCCTGCTTTTGCCTCATTTCTTACTGTTTTCATCGTTTTACTCAGGGCTTTTCCTGGTCTTGCCTTATTTTTTTCTTGCTTTCTCCTTCCTTTCCACCAATTTTCCCTAGTGGTTTCTCCTCCTTTTTCCTAATTTTTGCTGCTTTCTCCTTCCTCTCCCACTTTTTCTGAGTTTGTTTTCTCTCTTTGCCCTCATTTTTCACTGCTTTCTCCACAAAGTAGCAAGCAACTCCAGAACCTTGAGACCCTCACGGGTGATTTGCCGCTCTTTATAAATCTGATTGATTGATTCCATCTGACCAACCTAAACTCGATAACCCTTACACCATATACTCACAAACCTAGCGTTCACATTATCAGGGACCGCAAGGACCTGGGTTGCCTTATATTACTGCTAACACCTACTTATCATCTGCAAACTTCACTCCGTTCTCACCTCCAAAATTATAATATATTTTCCATTCATTTTCAACAAGAAATGCAGCAACAACCTCCCACTCTACCATCACTCACTTCCTAACTAATTGAACAAGTCTTAAACCATGCCACTTGCATATTGTTGACTTGCCAAGAAACATCAGGCAGGCAGGCTCATAGTCTACTATGGTTCTTTATACTGGCCCCTCATTACAGTTCTTATCATGCTTTATGCCAAAACCACCTTACCTTGTCCAATTTTCTTTAAAGTCTCTGGCAACCCCAGTTAACCACAAATCCAACACTGCCATTCTCTGAAACTCTACATGCTTTGCTCTTCTGTAATATTCAGGTCCTTGCGCTATTTGGATACAATTTCTTTTTAAAACATGATTTGAAAATGTCTCTACACACCAACTCCTTATACTGTAGAAGCCTCCTGTCAACAAAACACCCAGACGTGATTGAATTCAAATGCATAGACTTTGACTGACTTATTTTCAATATCTTGTATGATCTTCACTATAGTTGCTCAATCTCACCATGTTATGGCATTTCAGTTTGATATACTTGCTGGACATCTGAATAAATGCAAAGCAAATCTAGTATGTGTGAATTTCGTTGGAACTCCAACTCTCTTATATGTGATTTATTTACAGTTTGTCTGAGGAACTTCTGTCCCTTGAATTCTGATCATTACTCTCAATTCGACTTACAAGGTGAAAGTCACACGTGTGTAAGGAGGGAAAGGTGCACATAAAAATAAATGTAACCAATATAGAAAATTCTATAAGGTAACACATGCACCAGTCTGCTTTCCCAAGAGTTGGCAATCTGTAAAACATTGTTAGGCTGCGTTACAGTCTGGCACGGATGATACAAGCCATGAAATGTCCTTCCCTGAGTGAACAGCCCAAGCAAAATCGTAGGTCAATAACAGGAAATAGGTTCATTGAAAACAGGCATAGCCAAAGACATAAGAGTAAGGGTGTGGTGTAACTCAGATAATTTACTGTATCGTACTTAAAGCAACATTATGCAAGATGAAGCAGAATTACGCTAGGAGCGTAAACCAACAGTTCTATTTTCTTAGCACAAATTGCACCTTTGCACCCAAAATGGACTCACAAATGCATTTTGTGCTAAGAAAATAGCACTAAATGCACTAGAATATGAACAGCAACAGCCACTAAAGCTTGCTAACTTTAATGTTTCTGTGATCTGCGGTCGTAATCACATAATTTTTGGTAAATTTGTGCCAAAAGGCTAACACAAAATTTCTGAAAACACTCTGATTACTCCGGCATAATTAAAATGTAGCCAAGGCTTAGTGAAGGGTTGTAGTAATTTTGGAACATTTCATCCCACAAGAGGAGAAATACAATATATTTAAAAAAAAACATAAAGAGAAACAATATAATGCTGCCACAGAATGTCTATACCAGCTATAATTCACCCTCTGCCGGTGAATACTTTGATTGGATCTCCCAATTTTCCAAAGTTACTTTACAGCCTCATAGTGCACAACAGCGTACTAGTGTAGCAGGGTCCCATTTAAACCCCCTACGTTTCAGATTTAAAGCATATACATGAGCAAATCCCTAATCCACCAATCCAGACCGAACCAGTCAGGCCATAGGCTGGGCTGTGCTAAATTGTCCACACTGCCCTGAAAAAAAAGAAGCTGTAGGACACATGCCCTCTAGTTAATTCAGGTTTGACCCATAATCCCAGGTCACTGTCTTCTGGTCCTTCAGAGTAAACAAGTCCCCAAGCCCCGGCCTGAGAAGATGTCCCCACAACTGACCATGATGTCATATAACATTGACCAATCATGTTGTGTTGTGCTTTATGCTACTAGCCAGTAGAATCAAAGAGCCCATGTGGGCCTCACTTGTATATGAACTCATTACCCTTGCCCCCAATACCTAGGTATGAGGAGAACATTTGCGGTTTGAGTCTATTTTTGTAAAGTTGTTTCTGCATCAAGCACCTGGCCTTGTGGTCAAACTGCAGTGCACCGCTCAGAGCTCTATTTAAGGGACTGCAGTGCACCGCGAAGAACTGTATTTAAGGGACTGTCACCGAGACTTGGATGAACATCACTGATGAGCAGTCAACTTGACGCCACTTGATGTTCCCCAAGCTGGGTCAGTTAGCTTTCTTATCTTTGGTTAGGTTAGACTTATCTGAGTCGTCATATTCTGCTGTTTTTTTCTCTTCCTATCCCTCCTTGGTATTGCATACTTTGATGATTTGTGTCTCTGACAATCACTTATATAAGATTACATTGACTCATTCCACTCTGCTGTTATCTCTTCTTCCTATCACTCATTTTGATAGGGTCAATTCTCATCATACTTGAGTTTAAATTGTACTGTGAAATATCCGTGATGATTTACGTGTCCTTTGATACTTGATTGCTTAAGTTAGATTGATTGTATAGGTTAATAAAGCTGGCACTCCAGAATTACTAAACCCGCCTCTGAAACTCTATTTTCCATTCGGGAGCATACACACTCATTCATTCAAATTCTTTATTCGGTTATTAAAACTCAATAACCATAAAAGTTCAGATAAAATCACATTCAATTAATAAATTCATCATGAGCACCATTGTCGAATTGTCATAAATACATAAACATTTTGTCATAATACCAAAGAAATTTCTACATAATTCGGGAGACAGTTCAGCATAATTTCATATACAGTACATTTTAATTCAGGTTACCATTGTTTTTCGTAATTTAAAAGAATTTTTTTAAAACGAGGAAATAAATACGACAGTTAAAATATTATCCAATTTCTGTACAGCTAAAAAGGCAGGGCGACAACGGTTTACATCTATAATCTTCAATAGGGGAATGACCAATCTTCGTCTAGGCTTAATGTAAAATTTACAAAAGAAAAGAATGTGCATGTCTGATTGCTCTGACATGTTATCGCAAGGACATTTGATCAGGTGTTTTGACCAGTCCTTCATATCCGGGAAACTAAATAACCGAAACAGTAAGTTAAACCTAAAACGAGTTAATAAAAACCTCTCGTAATCGCTCAATTGGAGTTTGACATATAGCTGCATTTTATTAGAAATAACAGTTTGTGCATGCGCAACTACAGTTTTCTTTTTCATTTCTATTTGTACTCTGCGTTCGTGTAAGAATGCCATACACTTTTCTTTCAAAGCTTTCCTTGAGATATTACTTAGAGAGGTTGGGTCATTAAAATAATATATGGTTCCCAGGTCCTCAAAAAATGTCTTCACGTACGACAACCAACAAACTTTGCCCTTCTTTTCTAAGCCTAACACATT
Organism: Lissotriton helveticus; assembly: GCF_964261635.1. NCBI lineage: Eukaryota > Metazoa > Chordata > Amphibia > Caudata > Salamandridae > Lissotriton > Lissotriton helveticus. The sequence goes on along the minus strand of NC_136065.1, from coordinate 542,112,328 downwards.
ATTTAAAATCAGACGATTTAGACCACATTCGTCAGATGTCCAAACTCTGTGCCATAACAATATCGGGCGGTTCTTATAATATCTACTAGATATGGTTCCCCAAGTTCTATATGGCAAGCGTACGTGGATACACTTATCGGGACAACCAGAAGGTATTTCATAAAAAGATTTTCTACCACCTGTAGACATGTCACATTGGCATACCCCCACAAGTTCGCGCCATAAGTCACTATTGCTAGACAAGTGGCCTTATACACAGTTAGCATTTCCCCTATAGGCTTCCTGCCCATTTTATGGCTAAAAAATGTTAACGCCATTATGGCTTTACAATACAACAGTTTTCTTGTCTTGATTGTAATATTCCAATTACCAGTGTGATCGAACAGGACTCCTAAATAGGAAAAAGTTGGAGTAAAATCAACTGGGGTCGAGCCAATAAAAACTTTTTCCTCTTTTTATTTGAGCCACCACCACAGTTCATGGTGAAAGTTTTTGAGCAATTAATCTTTAAATTTAGTCCGTTCATAAAATTTCCAAAGGAGGTAACTAGGGCTTGCATGTCCAGTGGGGTTTGGGCCATCAGGACAACATCATCGGCGTACAACAATGCGGTAAGCATGGGCGGATTTTGCGAATTGGCAATCCGCGAAATTGCGTATTTACGGATTCGCAATCCGCAAAATCCGCGAATTCTCGCGAATTTTGCGGATTCTTTTTTTTTGTGTGTTCGCAAGTGTTTCTGCCATTTCGCAAGGGTTTTTTACCAGTTTGCAAACCCGAACTTACTTGTCGGGTAGAAACGGTCGCGACCATGTTGTTTCTACGTCTGGTTCACCACAGCACCCTCTGTTTCACCACTGCCACCCTCTGTTTCACCACTGCCACCCTCTGGCTCACCCATGCCACCCTCTGGCTCACCCATGCCACCCTCTAGTTCATCACTGTAGATTATGGGGGGAAAAGCACACCTGCCCTGCCTCAACTGACATGAATGAATTAGGGGCGGATTAATGTGTCACTGAATTTGAACTTCCAGGCAGGCACCTGCTTCCTTATCTGTAATTGCTTTCTGTTGCAGTGTAATTTTTTTAACAGGACCTTTGTTGTATACTTGTAGCTATTCTCTGAGCCTGCTGTGAGGGTCAGAGCAGGGTCATATAATAGTTGCAAGTAGGCAACTGAACTCTGAAGGGGCCCCTCAGGAAGCACTACAGGGAATGGTTACTAATGATAAGATTGAACTTTTTCACCTGCTGAGTGCTTTCAGTTTTGCAAAAATCCAAATATCCAGCAGCATCCACAAAAAGTAACCCTTCCAGGTCAAGATCCAAATCAAAGTGACCAGCACATGAAGAAAGCACTGGGAGGAGCCTGCTGGACAGGAACAGGAAGTTGGAGACTGTGGGGCACTTCCTTCCTCCCCCCCCCCAAATGGACTCCTTTAAAAAAAAAAGTGCAGGCAAATGTCAACCTGAGGAGTTATTCTGATAAAAATCATAATTTTCAAGGTTTATGCTGCCTGCTGGTGGATTTCTTGTGCGAAATTGCAAATTTTGCAATCTCGCAATTGCGAGATTGTCGCTGCCCGCCGCATCAACGTGTTCGCAAGTGTTTACTCCCGCGATGCGTGATCACGGGCCTTTATGACGTTCTCGCGTTGCCAAACTCTCGCTGTGCAAGGTGGCAAGCCGCGATGACGTCGACAAACTCCCGCCGCAAGATCCAAAATGGCGCAGCACACGCAAACATGGAGAAAAACAACTCTGCAAATGCTGAATGACGGTAAGTGAACGCTGCGCGCCGCAAAATTGTATACTATTCTAGTTGGCAAGTGCGACCAAGCAAAAAATCCGCTTCGCACGGATTTACGAATTTTCAGCAAATTCGCGAGAGTTCGCGGATTGCGAATTTGCCAAAAATCCGCAAAATCCGCGAGCGGAACGGATTTTACGCCCATGCTTACAATGCGGGTACTGATCTATCTCCTGCCATAGGCAAATCCCTACATTCCTTCAAAAGAGTTTTCTCCACATCGTTAATATAAAGTGTGAAGAGGAGTGGGGCCAGCACGCAGCCTTGTCGTATGCCCCTAGCTATACCAAAAGAATCAGTGCATTCACCGTTTTTTCCAAATCTAATTCTCGCAGATGCGCCCTGATACAGTTCCCTTAAGAAGTTTATAATTGATATGTCTACCCCCATGTTACTCAGGGCCAACCAAAGTTTGCTGTGTGATACACAGTCAAATGCAGAGGTTAAATCTATGAAAGTTAAAAATAATCGACCCTCTTTGGCCTTTGTATATTTCTCTGTTAAAATATGTAAGTTCAAACACTGGTCAGTTGTACTAAGCTCTTTCCGGAACCCGTATTGTAAATCGCTGATTATTTTGTTTTCATCCGCCCATGTTTGGGGCCTGTTTAAAATTACCCTTCCAAAAACTTTGATGCTTTGCCCCCCAAACTTGCCTTAATGCTAACGCTGACTTCTTCTGCAGAGAAATCATATGCCAGAGTATTATTTAAGTGGGAATCTTCTTTATTAGGAGTTTCAAGAGATGAACAATCTCCTAACGGGCTTTCAACAGAATATAATTCACCGAAATGCTTCACCCACTCCGGTGCAGATATTGCTACCTCTTTTGTGGCAGTACTGTTATAGTTGGAGAAAGGGGAGTTTACAACTTTCCAGAATGCTACTGAATCTCGACTTAACGAGGCATCACACAGAGCATCCCAAGTTGCCTGTTTTATAATGTCTTTCCTCTTTCTTAGTGCCTGTTTATATATATATCTCCATTCCTTAATTAACGTCCTGTCTTTGACTGGCGCGTGTAGCGCATATTTTAAATTTGAGTATGCTTTAGTGCATGCTGAATCAAACCAACTTACTCCGGGCTTTTTAGGGCCTTTTGTTTTAACCCAGAGAAGTTTTTTGATTTGTGTGACAATTAATAAAAAATTATTTATAACAACGCCATCATCGATGTTTGCGTCAGTGCATGCCTCAAACGGAGCAGGGTGCTCTTCACTAGTTTTTGAGAAAATCCTCAGGGACTATGTTTGACCATTTTAAAGAATAGCCATTTTTCCTGGTCAAGATGATGTTATCCAATTGTACGTTGGGAGTTCCTAACAGACGTAAAGTACTATGAGTACTTTGCAGTACTATTCTAAGAGGATAATGGTCGCTCAGTGAATTATCAAGAGTACTAAATGACTGAATCATCCCCCATGTCTCACAGTCATGATTATATAATCAATCGTTGTTGCAGCACCTCTACCACAAAAAGTGGGGACGAATGGACATTCTGGGCTGGCCAGTCTGTTTATAAACCCCATATCAGACCCGAACATGATCTCATTTAGGTGATCTCCACACTTGGTATGTTCGAAGTGGGACAAGATGGTATCTTTGGCGAGCATAACACCACAAGTGCCTCTTTTGGCTCTTGCACATAGGGAGCAGTTAAAATCTCCTGCCCAAATTACGCAGACATCTCTAGGTCTTCGTGTCAACATGGCTTTTATGTTCCTTCCTAAATGTTTAAAAACTTTATCCATTTCCTCCAACTGGACATTATTATAAAAATTCACTAGAACCAAAGAGAACTCAGAATCAATGGTAATATGGAGAATATGTAAATACCTGTCACTGAAAACAAAATTAATTTTAGTATATGACAACGTGTTTGATACATATGTGCATATTCCCTCTTTTGCCCTTCCATGGGGCGAACTAATGGCTGGAGAAAAATAGGTCATAAAACCATTAACATGATCTGGATCTGTAGTCCAGGTTTCTTGTAAACACATAACATCCTGAGCATTCACAAGATTAATCCAGTTTTCGTTTCCCAGCTTTGACCTTAGACCAGCTATATTCCAGCTCACCAGTGCCAATGTATCCTTCTTCTTTAAGCTGGCCAGCGTGCCCGGGGTACCCTCAGAATCCAAAATAATCTCTCGAGATAGATCTTTATCTGGAATACTAAATATGCTAGACATACTAGGGGGTTGCTCCTTTCTTATGGGATGTGTAGGTCCTTCTTTATCCTTGCTCTCTATCGCATTTGGATCTCTCAGATCAAAAACAAAACCTATGTCGATTGGGGTCATAGATGTTCCAGGTTTTAGGATGGTTGTAATTTCAGGGAGTCAGTCAATGTCCTCCATCCACTGTAAAGCAGCGAAATTATTGAATGTTGGGACATTAAACCTGACAACCTGTCTATCCCAGTCCTCTCCTTGCCGATAGGGGTTTGATCTAAATACCTTGCAGCTCATTAGTGGATAAAAGTAGGCCAGATCCCGGGTTTGGATCCCAGCAGTCCCTCCAAATGGATTCTACCCACAAATGTGTCTAACAATGCGTCTATCTCTGAAATTTACAATTATGCAGTCCCCAGGTAAATCTTTATATATATGTCCAACCCAGCTCACTCTTCGGACATTTATGATTTCTGGTTGTACATGTCCTGGGAGGGGTCTGTATGTATTTAGCCAATGTACCACCTTGTTTTTTAAAATTGCATAGGATTCCTCTCTATTATTCTGTAGTTCCGGGACGCCCGTCAGTACCACAGTATAAGGCATTGACTCAGGTGGTAAGTCTATGCATGGGTGTCTGACCTTCTGAATATCAATGCTCTTTTTTGCTGAGCCTCTTACAGGGTTTACCCCTGTTTTGTCCATTAAAACCTCTCTTTCCACCGTTTTATTGGCAATTTTATTAGATGCCTGAACTCTGTTATCTGGGACCAAAGGTTGATGTCTTGGTCGATTTCCACCTTCTATCACTGAGGTAGGTGTTTTTTGGGGAGGTTTAACCCCTTCGGGGCTAATGACGAGCTGGGCTCGTCATGGCGCACACCGGTCGTGCGCTGATGACAAGGCCAGCTCGTCATCAGCCCCACCCTCGGGGGAAGCGCTGGCGCTCCCCCCGAGGGTCTCTGATCTTCGTTGTTTTGCTGGGGGCGGCAGCAGAAGCCCCCGCCCCCCCCCCCCATGGGAATCCCTGATGACGTCAGCGCGCACAGCGCGCGCTGACATCATCAGGGATTCCCAGCGCTCGGGAAGCCATTTGCTTCCTGCGCGCTTGGAAAGAAGGTGGGTTTCTCGTGGCTGGCGGGGGTTTAGGGGCAGCGAAGAGGCATCAGGGTAGAGGAAAGAGATTTTCCTCTCCCGTGATGTCTCTTTGCAGGGCATTTCTGCCTCACGATCGCGCACAGCGTCGCGATCGTGCGGCGGAAATGCCCCCACTAGCACCAGGGATTTAATTTTAGTTTATAGGAAGCGACCCCTTGGCAAGGGTCGCTTCCAGGCGGGGTGTGACTATGTTTTCATTTTTCTGCCCCCCCTGGGGGCAAATCGGCCTGTTTTTTTGGCCGTTTTGCCCCCAGGGTAGGGCAGAAATTCCCCACTAGCACCAGGGTTGTTTTTTGGAGCCAAGATGGCGGCTATGTTTTTTGTTTACGTTTTTCTGTCCCCCCTGGGGGCAAATCGGCCCGTTTTTTTGCCGTTTTGCCCCCAGGGGGACAGAAAATGCCCACTAGCACCAGGGATTTTGTTTTTAGCTTTTAGGAAGCGACCCCTTGGGCAAGGGTTGCTTCCAGGTGGCCTCACACTTAACTTTTTGTTTTTCTGACCCCCCTGGGGGCAAATCGGCCCGTTTTTCGGCCGTTTTGCCCCCAGGGGGGGGCAGAAATTTCCCACTAGCACCAGGGATTTTTGTTGGGGCAATGTGTTTGTTTTGGGAAGTGACGCCTTGGGTAAGGGTCGCTTCCAGGTGGCCATGATTGTGTTTTTGTTTTTCTGTCCACCCTGGGGGCAAATCGGCCCGTTTTCTTTAGCCGTTTTGCCCCCAGGGGGGCAGAAAATGCCCACTAGCACCAAGGAATTTAAATTTAGTTTTTAGGAAGCGACCCCTTGGGCAAGGAGTAGTGCTTGGCTGGCGGTGTGTGTGGAGTGGCGCTTGGCTGGATGGTGTGCGTGCAGTGGTACTTGTCTGTCTGTGCACGGAGTGCTGCTTTGCTGGCGGTGTGTGTGGAGTGGTGCTTGGCTGGAAGGTGTGCGTGGAGTGGTACTTGGTTGTCTGTGAACGGAGTGGTGTTTGGCTGGTGGTGTGTGTGGAGTGGTGTTTGGCTGGCGGTGTGTGTGGAGTGGTACATGGCTGGATGGTGTGCGTGGAGCGGTGCTTGGCTGGCCGTGAGTGGCGCTTGGCTTGCGGTGTGCGTGGAGTGGTGCTTGGCTGGCGATGTGTGTGGAGTGGTACTTGGCGATCTATGCACGGAGTGGTGCTTGGCTGGCGGTGTGTGTGGAGTGGCGCTTGGCTGGTGGTGTGTGTGGAGTGGTACTTTGCTGTCTGTGCACGGAGTGGTGCTTGGCTGGCGGTGTGTGTGCAGTGGCGCTTGGCTGGTGGTGTGCGTGGAGTGCTACTTTGCTGTCTGTGCACGGAGTGCTGCTTGGCTGGCGGTGTGTGTGGAGTGGCGCTTGGCTGGTGGTGTGCGTGGGGTGGTACTTGGTTGTCTGTGCACGGAGAGGTGTTTGGCTGGTGGTGTGTGTGGAGTGGTGTTTGGCTGGCGGTGTGTGTGGAGTGGTACTTGGCTGGATGGTGTGCGTGGAGCGGTGCTTGGCTGGCGGTGAGTGGCGCTTGGCGTGCGGTGTGCGTGGAGTGGTGCTTGGCTGGCGGTGTGTGTGGAGTGGTACTTGGCTGTTGGTGTGCGCTGAGTGGTGTTTGGCTGGCGGTGTGCGTGGAGGGGTACTTGGCTATCTATGCACGGAGTGGTGCTTGGCTGGCGGTGTGTGTGGAGTGGCGCTTGGCTGGTGGTGTGTGTGGAGTGGTACTTGGCTGTCTGTGCATGGAGTGGTGCTTGGCTGGTGGTGTTTGTGGAGTGGCGCTTGGCTGGTGGTGTGCGTGGAGTGCTACTTTGCTGTCTGTGCACGGAGTGGTGCTTGGCTGGCGGTGTGTGTGGAGTGGCGCTTGGCTGGTGGTGTTCGTGGAGTGGTACTTTGCTGTCTGTGCACGGAGTGCTGCTTGGCTGGCGGTGTGTGTGGAGTGGCGCTTGGCTGGTGGTGTGCGTGGAGTGGTACTTGGTTGTCTGTGCACGGAGTGGTGTTTGGCTGGTGGTGTGTGTGGAGTGGTGTTTGGCTGGTGGTGTGTGTGGAGTGGTACTTGGCTGGATGGTGTGCGTGGAGCGGTGCTTGGCTGGTGGTGAGTGGCGCTTGGCTTGCGGTGTGCGTGGAGTGGTTCTTGGCTGGCGGTGTGTGTGGAGTGGTACTTGGCTGTCAGTGTGCGCTGAGTGGTGTTTGGCTGGCGGTGTGCGTGGAGGGGTACTTGGCTATCTATGCACGGAGTGGTGCTTGGCTGGCGGTGTGTGTGGAGTGGCGCTTGGCTGGTGGTGTGTGTAGAGTGGTACTTGGCTGTCTGTGCACGGAGTGGTGCTTGGCTGGCGGTGTGTGTGGAGTGGCGCTTGGCTGGTGGTGTGTGTGGAGTGGTACTTGGCTGTCTGTGCATGGAGTGGTGCTTGGCTGGTGGTGTTTGTGGAGTGGCGCTTGGCTGGTGGTGTGCGTGGAGTGCTACTTTGCTGTCTGTGCACGGAGTGGTGCTTGGCTGGCGGTGTGTGTGGAGTGGCGCTTGGCTGGTGGTGTTCGTGGAGTGGTACTTTGCTGTCTGTGCACGGAGTGCTGCTTGGCTGGCGGTGTGTGTGGAGTGGCGCTTGGCTGGTGGTACGCGTGGAGTGCTACTTTGCTGTCTGTGCACAGAGTGGTGCTTGGCTGGCGGTGTGCGTGGAGTGGCGCTTGGCTGGTGGTGTGCGTGGAGTGGTACATGGCTGTCTGTGCACGGAGTGGTGCTTGGCTGGCGGTGTGTGTGGAGTGGCGCTTGGCTGGATGGTGTGCGTGGAGTGGTACTTGGCTGTCGGTGTGCGCTGAGTGGTGTTTGGCTGGCGGTCTGCATGGTCTGGTGCTTGGATGGTGGTGTGGGTGGACTGGCACTCGGCTGGCGGTGTGTGAGTAGTTACTTTCTGTTGGTCACTACACACACTGCTAGTTGAGTGACACTCTACGCAGTCCATCATTTTCTGAAGTTACTGTGTCAGATATGTGGGCGTGTGAAAGTGATGGGCCCTTGAATGGCGCTGGCGGCTGGCGGTGTGAATGTTTTGTATGTGTCACACGTACAAAAGGTGTATGAATGTCCTTACTGCCCCTGTGTGATTGGGGTACTGGTAGGAGCAAAAGACTGACTGGCACCAAAGGGGTCAGGCAGCAAAAAAAATTCAAAAAATTAACCAGTGTCTTGATGTTAAACCTCATCTAATCCCAATTGGTCTAAGCCCTATTTGATGGCCCATCTGGCCGAATTTAAATTTTGGGGGCAAATTTGTGTGTTGCTGTTTTAATTGTTATATTGTTTGTGAAATGTGGTAGTAATTTTTTTTTCTTCTCTATTTTTGACTTGTTCCAGGCTTTTGCTGTTTGGATTGTTGTAGGTTGCGTGTCTGTTTGCAGCTTGTGTAGTTGCTTGTGCTTGGTAAGTGAATGTATTTTGTACTACTTTCCCTTGATGTTTGTCTTTTTGAAAAAGGTTGTACTTCTAGCAGTTTGTGTGGCTCTGTGTTTTTTTTCCATTTTTTTTTCAGCATTAGTGTTTGATGTGCCCTTTGTTTTTTAATCTGTCATTTCTTTTTATCTTTCTAGTGGGATATCATTTCTTTTTGCTGTGTCTCAGCAGAGTAGGTGCTGGTGAGTGTAGCTATATTTGGTAAGACTGAAATTGTTTTGGATTGTATTTATCTTTTTGTGAAAGCCTTACCTTGTTTACTTCTTACTTTGCACAGTGTAGGTTGTTGTTCACTTGTGTGTGCAGTCTTCTTGCTTTGCAAGGCTAATGGCTAGTCGCAGGATTACTGTTCAGCAGGTTCTTGGTTTTGTTTTTGAGTCTTCCTCTGACCATGGTTCAGAGACTAAGTCCGATTCGGACTCCCAGGTAGGGGCAGAAGATTCAGGCAGTGAGTTTTCTCTTCGCATGGAATCATCATCATCGGATGATGAATCTTCTTCTAGTACTGATGAAGGGCCTATGTTAGAGGAGGACATTGAGGTGCCGGTAGTGGGCCAAGAGGCACCTGTGCTGCTGCCTAGGGCCGCAAGGTTTCCTTTCTTTTTACGTCGGCAAGAGGCATGTGGGCTGGAGCCTGCGCCCAAAAGGCTTCACATTGCTGTGGTGCACAAAGAGGCATCTGGTGCTTTTCGTCTTCCTGCTGGTGTAGTGCGGCAAGAGGCATCTGGGGCTGTTAGTCTTCCCATTGGTGTAGAGCGGCAAGAGGCATCTGGGCCTGCTTGGTTTCCCGGTGGTGTAGTGCAGCAAGAAGCATCTCAGGCTGCTGGGCTTCCCATTGCTGTAGTGAAGGAAGAGCCCTCTGGGGATGCTATGTCTTCTGTTGGTGTTGTGCAACAGAAGTATCTGTGGCTGTTAGGCTTCCCGTTGGTGAACAGCAGCAAGAGGCTTCTGGGCTGCAGGCTGGGGTGGCTGCTCCCCCCGTTGATAGGGATGGCCTCTGGGTTCCCCCTGGCTTGGTGCAGCCGGCATTGCCAGAGTTCACTGGTGTTCCTGGGTGTAGAGTGAATACTGAGAATTTTCTGCCAATACATTTTTTTCAGTTGTTTTTTGACGATGTGTTTTTGCAAGAGATTGTTGAGCAAACCAATTTGTATGCAGAACACTTTTTGAGGGCCAACAGTGCCAGCCTTAAGTCCTATTCTAGAGCAATCCGGTGGACTCCCACAAATGTTGAAGAGATGAAGAAGTTTTTGGGATTAACTTTTTTGATGGGCTTGCTAAGGAAGCCATCAATGACTTCATATTGGTCCACTAGTCCCTTGATGGCAACAGCTATATTTCCAGCAGTCATAAGTCGTGATCGGTATATGCTTCTTCTTCGGATGATGCATTTTGTTGATAATAGTTTAGAGTTGTCACGCGATCACCCTGATTGTGACCGTTTGTTTAAAATTCGGCCTGTCCTTGATCACTTTGTTGATCGTTTTTCTGAGATCTTTGTCCCTGGTAAAGAAATTGCAGTGGATGAGTCTTTGCTGTTGTTCAAGGGCCGCTTGGTTTTTAGGCAATACATTCCTAGTAAGAAGGCACGCTATGGAATCAAACTGTATATGCTGTGTGACAGTGAGACTGGATATGTCTACAATTTCAGGGTGTACACTGGTAAGGAGTCCAGCATTAACCCTCCTGGTTGTCCTTCTACTTTTGGAGTGACTGAGAAAATTGTGTGGGAACTAGGTAGAGGATTATTTAACAAAGGCCATCATTTATATGTAGATAACTTCTACACTGGTGTGCGGTTGTTCCAGGAGTTGGCCAAAGTGGGCACTGTTGCTTGTGGCACAATGCGCAGTAACCGTAAAGGTTTCCCAAAGGAACTTGTTTGCAAAAGGCTTGTGCGGGGACAGTCTACGGCATTGCGATGTGGGGAGCTTCTAGCTGTGAAGTTTGCAGACAAGAGAGATGTGTACATGCTGACTACTATCCACGATGAAAGTACAGAACCTGTGCCTGTTTGGGGTCAGGGTGCTGAAGTGTGCAAACCTATGTGCATTTTAGCTTACAATAAGTTCATGGGTGGTATTGACAGAGTAGATCAGAGGTGGGAACCTTATGCTGCTCTTCGAAAGGCTTACGTTTGGTACAAGAAGTTGGCTATCCATCTGTTCCACTTGGCAACCTTTAATGCTTTCGTTGTGTACCAGAAGTCTTGTCCTGCGAAGAAGATGTCTTTTGTTAAGTTTCAGGAGTCTATAATAGGCAGCCTTGTACTTGTGGAGCAGGCAAGTGTTCCTAGATTTGGAGTGGTGGAGGAAGTGGCTAGATTGAAAGATCTGTCTGAGGGCTTCATCTCGCCCCAAACAACCGCACTGCTAAATGTGCGAATTTCGCAAATGTTTGTTAGTTTTTCCACCTTAATCAAACTTCATCAAATGTAATCCTTGGTATCACACTCTTGTCTTTCTTATTCTCAACTTTTTATACGAGTCCACTTGCTGTGTGTAAGTGCAATTTCCGATTTGTTACCGTTCACTCTGCGTCTATCCGGACTTTAAGAATGAACAGAACTGAAGCATTGATTCATATCTGGCAGTATTTATTGTTTAAAAGGTACCCAATGCATCTCGGGCTCAATGCCCTTCTTCGGGGGTCACTGTGAATACAAAATAACCACAATCACTAATCTCACTCGTTACCCCGGCTCATCATTACCAAATGTGAACACAGTCTTCAATATGTCATACGATATTTAAAACATTTTTACCACGTTAACTACCTCTGCGCAATAAATGAATGTGTTACGAAAATTATGAGCAATCTACCTCCTACTATCCTTTCTGTTTTTATCTGTAATTCACTTTCCAATTTCTTAAGAAGATTGACCCCAACCCCTTCATCGTGTTCTATACCCATGGGTTTCTCCTACAGCCTTTCTACATCCCTCAGTTCGGACATCGATCAAATTGTATAACCCTTCCTCCCGTATGTTCATTAGTTTACGGTCACCCTTTCACCTCCCATAGACAGTTCCCTCAGATTTACTTCCCCACCCACGTTTATACGTGAGGTAGTTAACGTGGTAAAAATGTTTTAAATATCGTATGACAATGGTGACAATGTCAAGTCCACCAGCTTTTGCAAGAGGGGTTACCTGGGTTTTTGGCCCCGTGCTAGACGTCCATCTAGGGAAACCTACCAAACCCACACATTTCTGAAAAGTAGACACCCAGGGGCTTCCAAGAAGGTATGGCTTGCGTGAATCCTCCAACGTTCCTTTACCCAGAATCCCTTGCAAACCTCAATTTTAGCTGAAAAAAATCAGTTTTTTCACACTTTTTTGTGTGGGAAAGCGTGGCATCACTGGGCTCACACAAATTACCTCCCACCCAGCATTCCCCAAGGTCTCCCGATAAAAATGGTACCTCACTTGCGTGGGTAGGCATAGTGGCTGCTACAGGAAAAGGCCCAATTCGTACTGTGGAGACCAAACAATTACCTTTAGCAAAGCAATCTTATTTTTTGAGGGGGTCACCTGAGCTTTTGGCCAGGGGCTTGGCGGGCATCTTTGGAAACTACCAAACCCAAACAGTTCTGAAAACTAGACACCCGGGGGAGTCCAGGGAGGTATGGCATGCGTGGGTCCCCCAATGTTTTCCTACCCAGAAATCCCTGCAAACCCTAAATTTAGGTTAAAAAACCCACTTTTCCATACATTTTTGAATTTCCCTGGGTGTCTACTTTTCAAAAATGTATAGGTTTGCTAGGTTTCCCTAGGTGCTGGCAGAGCTAGGGCTCAAAAACAAAAGGTGGTCTCTTTGTCCAAAGAGCGCAAGATTTCACTGGGAAATTGAGGTGCGACCACGTTGCGTTTTGTGCTGTTTCGTGTCGCAGCCACTATGCCTACCCACGCAAGTGAGGTACCATTTTTTTTGGGAGACCTGGGGGAAAGCTGGGTGGGTGGAAATTTGTTGATCCACGCAGATTCCAGAACTTTCCACCACAGAAATGTGAGGAAAATGTGTTTTTTTTGTCAAATTCTTAGCTTTGCAAGGGATTCTGGGTAACAAAACCTGGTGGTAGGCAGTCGAGTCACCCCATCCTGAATTCCCCTGTGTGTCTACTTTTTAAAAATGCATAGGTTTGCTAGGTTTCTCTAGGTGCCTGCAGAGCTAGGGTGCAAAAACTACAGGTAGGCACTTTGCCAAAAAAGGGTCAATTTGTAACTGCAAAATTTAGGTGTGACCACGTTGCATTTTGCGCCGTTTCCTGTCGCAGGCACAAGGCCGACCCACACAAGTGAGGTACCGTTTTTATCGGGAGACTTGGGGTAATTTAGATTTGTAAATCAACTGTTACTAACAATTGAGCTTTCATGCATTTCTTCCTTTCAATGAAAGACATTGTGTAAAAAAAAAATCTTTTTGAAAAATGACCAATAATTCTCATTCTAGTATGAGTATTCCCAATTTTGAAAATGTGCAATTATATACTGTTTCTGAACTCTATAATTTGTACCCAATTCAGAAATACATAGGTGTCTTTCATACAGATTTTTCCATGTATACATTTTCCAAGACAAAGTGCTCTATACCCAGTAAATGAAAAAATACCATTGCAAGTTGCTGCTCAGTTTTTGGATCTGGGTTCGTCGGGTTCTTGGTGAAACTACAAGTCCTATATATCCCCACAACCAGGAAGGTTTATCAAATGTAACGGTATATTGCTTTCTAAGAGCTGTCAAAATTAGAAAAAGTTATAGGTGAAAACGTTGAGACAAAAGGCTGTTTTTTTCAACAAATTTTCAATTATTCCAATATTTAACTGTTAGTTTCTATAAAGAAACCTTCATGGATTTAGACAAATGACCCCTTTCTGAATTCAGAATTGTGTCTACTTTTCGAAAATGTACAGTTTTCCAGGATCCATTATCGCTTTCCAACTCATTTCTACCATTAACAGGAAGGAGGTGGAAAGCTCCAAAAATAGCAACAAAAGGCTATGTCCCCGAAAAATGCCAAAACTGTGTGAAAAATGTCGGTTCTCTGACAAAAGACTGACATTCCTTAAAAGCTGAGAAAATGGAGATTTCAGCCAAACAAACCCTTTTTTGATAACATTTTCAGGGAAAAACCCAGAGGCTTTCATTTGCAGCCCGTTTTTTCAATTTTTCTGAAAAAACCAAAAAAAATCACTATATTTTGGTTAATTTCTGGGACCCCTCCAAGGGAATCCACAAACCCTGGGCGCCTTTAGAATCCACATGATGTTGGAAGAAAAGGACACAAAATTGGCATGGATACCTTATGTGGTCAAAAAGTTACAGGGGCCAAAGCGCGCACTACCCCAAAACGCCAAAAAAAGCCTTAGCACAGGAGGGGAAAAGGCCTAGCAGCGAAGGGGTTAAAGACGCTACTAGCTATAGTAGGAATTTCAACAGGGCCTGCTGCATCCCTGTTTAAATCCTTCATATTGAGCTGTTTCAGTATGCCGGAATTGCCCAATACCAATTTTTCTAGATACTCTATTTTGTTTGTCAGAACTTTTGTTCTTTCCAGCAGTGGTAAGATTAAGGATCTCAGCATCTGCTCTAAATAAATCATAAAACCTACGGGGTTGGGTGGTAATGTTTCCAGATCAACCGTAGCACTATCAGTGCTATTATTGATCTCAGAGATAGTTGGGTGGCCCTTACTTACTTCCCCATGGTGTCCCTGAACGGTAGAGACTGATTTTTGCTGTTTAAGTCTACCTTTACCCTTTCCCCTGTTTGGCTTTTTAATAATGTTAATTTTTTTCAGAATATTTTTCTGACCCCTTTTTCTTTGAGGGGGGCTCTCATTGCGTAATCCAACAGATATATTGGAATTCGTCAATAAAGAAGCTACCGAGCCCTCTAAATTGATAACATCATTATTTAAAGTAGAGGACTCCACCGATATAAGGGGCGGTTGTAATGTGAGTGTTAATGACAACCTAGTAGCCGGGGGAGAGGATACAGGAGATATACATGATATTAGTGGGGTACAGTGAATATCTGCAGGCCTAGGAAACTCTGCAAAGGAATCCATAAGCATAGAATCTGAAATATTTGCCAGTGTTACAGAGGTGTTAGTAGCTAGTGAAGGTAAACACATATTAGGGGGCAGCGAGAGCCGTCTCTCAGTTCTCTCGATAGCAGTGACGACCACCCCTATAGTCTTCTGTAACATCCTGTCTATTGCAGTCAGGGTTGGCAAAGGGGTGGTAGTACAGTCTTTTCGCCTGGAGCTGGATCGCGTAGTCATAGGAGTGTTATTACCCATAGTTCACGAAATAATGCACAGTAAGCAAGTGTACCTTAAGTTCACAGCGCAAATCCAAGTGAGTCCTGCATCCGTATACTGAAGCCAAGGGAAGTGGCCCAGCCCTTTGCCCGGGCCTCGCCCGGCGCGATCCGCGACACGGGGGCTGTCGCAATTTTAAAGCGCCTCCAAGCGCGGGACCAGCAGTGGCGTCTTCCGGCGTCCAGCAAGGCAGGCTGGGAGCTGTAGTCTCCCTCCACTCAGCTGCCGTTTGGATGACTGGCTACGGCGGCGGGAGGGAGACCAGAATGGCAGCGGGAGGAAGGATCCGCAACGGGAGCAAGAAACAACAGGTAGGTTCCCCCACAAGCCTTCAGGCACCAGTGCACTGAGTTTAGTCCGTTCTCTCTTTCAGTTACTCTCAGCCCTGTAGCCCGTGATTTCCTCTTCCGGGTCAGCGGCATACACACTCAAATGTTTATCTGGTTCCTCATTCTAAATGCTCCTCCAACACTATACAAGCCATGCATATCTGCATTGGGTTATAGGCCTGTTAGATCATTATATCACAAGAGCAAAACACTCTCAATTAGGGTGCCCACCTCCCTCCAGATCGTTTCGAAAATTGTCTACAGTTCTGATTTTTTCACCTAAAAATCATTGTAAACATCTAAAATGCATTGGTTAATCAATTGAAATTCCAGGACTGGAAGTATAGTGCCCTTAGAGATCAGGATGAAGGTGGTCTTACAAAGATAGTGTTTGAATGCGAATCAACTCAGTATTATCTACTGTTCAAATCAATAAATGGGCTAGTTGTTTCTGTGAAATAAATTGTAAATCACTTCTAATTGTCTAACTTAAATGTAGCCTCTCTGAAGCGCACACCATTAAAATATATGAGGTTGTGCCACACTGTAGTGTGAGACTCAGTTCTGTAGCACGCTTGTCACCTGTAGGCAGTAAAGTTGAAACTCAGACATCAAGTTATTCAAGATATTATCTTCTTGGCAGGTATGTGGAAATTGCTTTGCTGGCTTATGGACAAAAAATGTTCACGGAGAGAGAGCAAAAACACATCACACTAGAGAATATAGGTCCGTAGGTATAGTTTGACATACAGGGAAAAATCAAAGGTTAAAATGATTGTATACCTAGGGATGGTAATAATATCTTACTGTACATTGAAAAAAAACAGAAAAATTCACTGAAAAAATAAAGGCTAATGTGATTGTAAGAATTTGGATTACTGGTTGAGGGGGTTGAAACACTTCTCAAACAGCAATCAGGGTGAGGCACATGCAAACCCCAAATTAACCTGTGCCCAACCCTCTGGTAGGTTGATACAGAGCAGTCAAGCTTAACATAGCGGCAATGTGTAAAGGATTTATTCAGCACTTCAAACAGTAAATAAGTGAAAAGGCAACACAAGGAAACTCCCACAATAATTTAGAAAAAAATAGTATATTTTAATAATAAAATAAGAGCAAAATGACAAAATGCAATCACTAGAACAGGCAATATGCAATTTCAAAGATTTCAGTAAAACTTGCACCAAAAAGCACAAAGCGTCAACAGTGGATAGTTGGTCGCTCCAGATTAGATCAAAGTTGACATCAGGCTAACCGTGATGGAGTGTTGGCCGACAACAGGGACCTAATTTGGCCTGCTGAACAAGAGTACATTAAATCTATCATGCAGCTGAGGCAATGCATTTGTTTTGAGGAGCTGAGGAGCGGCAATGCAAGGCCCTTCCCCGTTGTCTAGGATCTCCTCGATGAGGGCTTTTGATGCGTCGCACAGTTAAGGTAATGATTAAGTTCTGAAGTGCTGCGAGGCTGTGATGCAAAAACCTACGTTGTTGTCGATGCTGTCGTCGACAAGAGATTTGCAATTTTAAGTCCAGTGTTACGGATGCATTGCAGATTTGAGGCAATTTATCATTTCCCAAAAGCTGTGAGGCTGCAATGCGAGAACCTGCATCATTGTCGAGCTGCTGTAGATGAGATAGATGTGATGCAAGTTCCTGCGTAGGACAGACTAAAGACAGACTTAAGACAGACTTAACACAGACTTAAGACAAAATCCTAACTTTACTACTTTTAAATGCCCTCTGTGAATCGGGCCCCAAGTTTGTACGTATGAATAAAATGCATCTTAATAATAAGAACAAGAAGGAACTGATAATTGGGAGAAAATAATTCCTGAACTACTGTTTCTGGGGGACTGCTGTTAGCATCTATGGATGTATGTGTGGAGGAGTTTCTCTTGTCTAATTTGACTATTGTCTAAGTGTAAACAGATATCCACAGTTATCAATTTTTTGCTTGAGCAATAAAGTTATAAATTAGTTCATTGTCCAGGTAATACTAACCAAGTGATGTGATTTTTGGGGGGAATGGATTCAAATATTAACATGTCTGAAAGATGCAACAAGACACCACAGCAATGTACTGATACAGAAAGGAAGCCAGGGCATAGTGTTAGAACTAAGAGTCTGTTTTTGAGTTTGGCAGAAAGAGATCTCTTTTGCGTTCCCTCTGTCCACCCACCTCAACTAGAGATGGACAGACCTTACATTTTCCATTGACAGAGCCCCTGTGTACTCCATCAACATACACCTTTGCAGAGTGGGAGGCCATTGAGGAAGGACATTACATCGTCAGCCCTATTTAGGAAGAATATTGTAATGTTGTTTTCCTGTCAATCACAGCCAGAAAAAACTTGGTGGGGAGGGATAGAAGAAAACAATAATAAACACTACACCTTGGGAAAAACTCTGAGAGTGTGTAGGTCAATAACTATTTGTTCCTCAGAAACACAATATTGTTTGGATGATGTTTCTGAGAAGCAAATGTTTTGGCAAAGATTTGTGAATGGTTGTCAAAAAACAATGGTGGAGGTCCACCAAACGTTCTGCCCATTGAAAATATCCATTATAATGGTGGTTCTTTTCAATGTATAGAGGTGATCGCTAGGATTTTGTGTTTGTTTAAATTTCTTTATTGGGTTTTTACATTTCTTATTGCTTCTTGACTCTGTACATCAGTGTGATGCATTAAAACACAGTTACAAGTGAGTGCGAAGTACTTGTGTCGCCAACGTACATTTTGCTATTTCACAGTGTTATAACTGTTTAGTCCGTGTTAAAAGACTGTTAGGGAGGAGTCTTCTCGTTGTTCTGAACTCCTCAGCGACTTTGTTTCATGTTCAGATTGAACTTGTCGCCCATGGGCGTATATGACTTTTTGGGCTGTTGTGTGGACTTCCCGATGTTGTCATGTCTATTTTTGCCTAAATGCGTTCCCAACAAACTGTTGGCGGAGATTTCCGCCAACGCGAACTTGCAAACTTTCAATAGTTGAGGTAAACTGTGGGGAGAAAAAAAGGGGGGCCTATCGGACCAAACATCAGTAGAATCGATAGTGTCAATGGTATCATTCGTTTTGTAGGGTCTGGAGGCGTGGTAATATGTGTGTGGAGGGAGGGTTGGGGATGTGAGCCTCATTCACGCGGTATTCCAAAGGTGACCGCTAAGATGACAGTCATCTGTATATTTCATAGATGTAAGTAAGTATGCCCTCCGCTACCCTGATGAATGGTGTACCTATCATCAAACATTCAATCAGGTCCCTAGTCTTGTGAGTGTAACATGTACAGTGTCTGACAGCAGCAGATTTGTATTGATTATTTTAGGCATTCAGAACATATCTTAGTCCATTTTCGACTTTGTAAGTGATGAGTGAGGGAGATGCCCATTTGTAGGTATAACTTAAGCTGTACATGACTAGAATGACTGACGCAGAGTTTGAATATAGAGATTTTTATACATACCAAAGGTATACCTGCAGAACTCCAGAATGTGGATTGAAAGTGTCTGTCTCCTAGGAGATTCTGAACTAAGGATCAGCTTTCAGCCCCCTTCCCAGCAACCAGAGCTTACTGATTGGCTCCCTAGCTCCCAAGCAACCATGAGCCCTCCTCTCACACCTGCTGAGGCTCCTTAAGGCTTTGTTGGGAGAACACCAACACATTCACCTCCATTTTGTGAGCTTCAGGGTCCCTGTGCCAAAGATTGCAGTGAACGATGGACCAGGTGGTGGTAAGAAGCAGACTTTGCACTATCTATTTCCTGAAATGTAAAAGTGTTTTCCCTCTACCCATGACTGCATCATTTTACCTGTTTTGCTTGTGGTTGTTAAAGTTTAAAAATTGAAGTTGTTATCTGCCCGTGATTACATCATTTTTTACTTGTTATGTCTAACAACTTAAAGTTTTACTTGCCTGTGACTGTCTCATTACATTTGTTGCATTGTAGGCTTTGCAGTCCAAATTCTGTTGTATTTGCAAATTACCCCTGAATACCTGATTTCTCCTCCTAGTTTCTTCCTTGATCTGTGCTCGGACCTGTGTGTTAAGCAATCCACCCCCAACTCCCATTTTGTCTTAGCAAGTGAGTGAAACCAGATGAAAACCCCACCCAGTAGAAGCAAAGATATTATCAAGATATTGTTTAAGCTGTGTTTGGAAATGGATTGTAACACTTGTTTGTTTGGCTAGGAGAGTGAGTTGTTTGGTGTTGGAAAAGCAGTATTGTTAGATGGCAAAGTTTTCAGGCCCTTACCTGCAGAACCCCAGAGGGGGAATTGAGCCTGTCTGTCTCCTAGGAGATTCTTAATTGAGGATCAGCTTCCAGCCCCCTGCCCAGCAAACATTCCGTGAAGGTGCAGGCACATTATATAGGCTGCTATGGGATGCTGCATATGTGCACTGATTGGTGGCTGTGTTTGGTGTTTCTATTGGATTAGGGTTCGTTTTCTCATTGGTTGAGTATTTGAGGGTGCTGATTGGTACCTGGGTCAGTGAGTCTATTGGATGTAGGGTTTAGGATTAGTGATCTGATTGGTGGATAGGTGTAGGGTTTCTGATTGGTTCCTGGGTTAGGGCTCCTATTTGAAAAAGGGATTAAGGTTTCTTACATGATTGGCTGCTGGAACTAAGATTGGGACTAGGGTTGGAACTAGGGCTGGGGCTTAGGTTTTTATTCAACCTATGGCTTAGGTTTTCATGCATGATTGGTAGTAGGGACTAGGGCTATGATTGGCTGTGAGAGGCTGGTGTCTAATTAGTTCTATGGTTTAGGGTTAGTGTTGTGACTGGTTAGGGTTAGGGCTGGGGTTCCCATCAGCCAAATAGGTCACCTGCTTACTAGGGCTATTTAAGGAAGGACAGGGTTCAGGGCATCTCAGCCTGGGCATTGAGGTTAAGGGTGGAAAGGACAATCTCTGCTGCCTGTTTGAGCCTGTTCGAGACTGTTTGGCATGAGGGCCAGAAATGCTGGTCAATTTTACATACACCAGCACCCACCTAACCCCATCCACAACCAGAACAGCACACTCACAGCATATGCACTCTGCTCATTTACTACAAACTAACCCAAGACAAAGTTCAATGTCTTAGCAGCCTCTACAAAACCCAATAAATCAAACCTATACACCATTATATCCCAGCTACCACATATTTCTACCATCACTTACAAACAATACACCACTCTATCCTATGCCACTAACCAATCCCCTCATCACTAACACATCCCATTTCCACACCATACTTATCCATATCCTATCCACACACACGCTCCCTGGTTGAATTACTCCTAACAGGCCCCTTTTCCTCACTAACATACCTATACTCAGCCTTCTATCTTTCTCCCACCAGCACCCCCTCTTCTTCCTACCACAATATCACAACATACAACACTTACAATCCACTGCACCACACATATTACCTCTTGCAGGAATCAAACCTAACACAAACACTCTTAACTCTAGTACATCCCCTCTTACACACACCATACACTCTATTCACAAACACAACACCACACCCTTTACCTTGGAACTTCCACTCACAAACAATACTCTACAAACAAAACTTTCTCAGAAAACAAATACATCAGAACCTCCTTGCACTGCTCCTCTAAAACAAAACATAACACACACCAGCACAAAAAAATCTCGCACACAAAATACCTCATAAAACTTTCCATCACAAACTACAAACATATACCCACCTTTCAGACTACGCAAATGATACATGCCAAAAACAAACTCCAATGCTAAGCTTTCTCTCTTCCCCCATTCCTAACACGTATACAGCATCACAGCAACTCTTTTTTAAATGCCCTCAACCATTGGACAATTTAGAACCTTACTACATGACCCATATGCTGCACCAGCACCCCTAACTCATACACCTTCTGCCCTAAACAGACGTAAACAAAATAAGCAACATGCCACTCCTCACAACTTCATGTCTCCATGTCTACTGCACAACAAGGTTACACTACAAAAACAACAAAGCTCTATAACTCACTTATCTAACCCTGTCTCTACCATCTACAAATGCAGACCCATCAAAATGCTTACTTATCCTGCTGGACGAAGAACACAACACAGAACAGCTACACAATTGCTATGCTCATACAGCTAATACCAGCACACCTGCTACAAGCCCTCAAAATACCGCTCACTCTTCTACAAAACAAAGTCAATCTATCGCCAAAGAACATTCTCTAAACTGTATACTAATAAATGCTTGATTGCTCTCTAAAAACAAACATCACATTTACGACCTTCTCACTGACACAAAACTTGACATTCTCTTCAGAACTGAATCATGGTTGGGAGATAATATGGTTCCAGTCCTGCATCAAGCCATTTTTCTAGGCTATCAAACTATCATGCAAAATCGTATAGGCAAAAGAGGAAGTAGCCAGGCTGTTGTGTTCAGCCATTAATACAATGGGGTAACCCAAAAGGTCCTGGACCTGGGTATCATACAGTATTAGAAAACAATGGTCCATAGACTATTACTTATCAATGCCACAATTAGTCGGTGCTTAGTTATTAAATAAGCATTCAGGAGTATAAGAATCTACTCTGAGTCAATAAATGCATCAATATAGCAAACAGCAACAGCAAAAAATGAATTTCATGGCAATTTATTCATTTATCGCCACTCATTAAAAGTTAGATGACTAACAATACATAAGAGTCATACAGGTTGCCCCGAAGGGAGCGTGCACAATAGAAAGAGGTGAATTAAATAGTGTTGAGTGATGAAAAGAAAGAAAGAGTTACGGAAATTGGTGACATAAAAATTCAAAAAAACACTTTTTACACTACAATAGGGATCAGCAATCATCCATGCTGTACAACCTGGCCATGAATCAATTATTCCATAATGTTGTTACATTTAAAGCACACATATGTGTCATAAATTATGATGCACATGAAAATAAAGTGGAAACATATAGGTCCAGGTACGATATCAGAGAGGCGTCGACGTTTCGACTCGACTTCGGGCCTGACGGTTAGTTATGCCTGGGCCATGTGAGTCTTCATCAGGACTATAAAACAAACGGGCAACCTTAAATTTATAGATGACCCCTCACAACGGAGTAGTTCAAGTACTTGTGTTTTCTTTTTTAATCAATGGAGTATCCTCCTTCTCTTCTACAAGGTGATATCGCCCACAGAGAAGGATCGACTTGAATTCCTCTCTAATTGGTGATGTTGTCCCTGTTTACTTGGTAGCGTAGATTTTTAATGGGCTTCTCTCTTTAGAAGGTGACGGCGTGTGATTACTTTAAAGCGCCGTGGCTCGGTAGTCCCCTCAAGGTTGGGCCGCTAGCTCAAACACCTAATAGTCCGTCCAATGGGTATCTTTGCGTTCTTGCCAGTGCGTCACGCACCGAAGCACAAGAAAACAGGGAAACAAAGGCGTAAAACAAGAAAAGGGGGCAGGGTCAAAACAACATAACCCCCTAGGCCTGCTCGGGGGTACCACAAAGACCCCTAGGGCCAAAAAAAGCATTAATAAAACAATTGGCAAAAGTTGCAGAGGATCCTGCAGCGAAAAAAAAAACCGAAGCACGGGCTCCTGCGCTTCTTTTTTATTTAGCCCCCGGGTGGGCCAATTCTCATGGGCAGAGAATAAAAAGTGTGGGGGGCCCAATCCCCCGACACTGCCTGGGGACAGCCACCTCCCTGGGTCTTGATTAATTAGTTGCAGGGGCATGCAGCCCCCACAGCCCCGGGGACCACCACCCCGGGGGCTTCTTTTTGAATGGGTGGTGGGCCTCCAAGGTCCCCCAAGCCTCGGGGACTGCCACGCAGGGCTTGTATTGTTTAATTTGTGGGAGGGCACAAGGCCACCCGCTGCCCTGGGGACTGCCACTCCCCGGGGCTTTGTTTTAAAAAAAACAATACCTGTGTGGGGGGACTGCCACCTTCCCAGGGCACCAATATTCAAATTTAGGGGTCCGATATGGACCCCCGAGCCCCTGGGACCACCACCTCCCCGGGGCTTTGTCAATGGTGGGAGGTGGGCTGCGCGGCCCCCCTCCTGGAGCCTGTGATGGCCCTGGGGACCGCCATCCCCCAGGGCCAGCTCCAGCAGTGTCCCGGGGTGCCCACCCCCAGGACATTGCTGTTTGCTATGGCAGCGCGGGAGCCTCACGCTCCCGCCCTGCCATAGCAAACTGTGGTTTGGGTTTTGGAAGAGAGAGGAGGAAACCTGCTCTCTCTTCCAAAATCCAAACCACATTGCTTTTTTTTTTTTGCATGGTAGGGGGGGCCACGCGGCTCCCTTCCATTTTTATTCAATTTAAAAAATAGGGGTCAGACTCTGGGAGATGCGGTCCCCAGGGCCCATAAAATTGAAAAGGATGGGGGCCATACAGTTCCCTTCTTAAAAAAGAAAAAAAAGACGCGATTGTGCTGGAGGCTCCACCCCCTCCCAGCAACAATCTGCAAACGCGCCCTGTGGCACGTTTTAAGTTGATGAATTAATTCCCCTTCAATACTGGGGGTACCTGGGGGCCAACTAGCCCACCAGGTACCTCAGGTAAGCGCCACAGGGCTGCATTGCCGAGTTGTGGTCCAGGCCATGCCCCTTTTTACACCTCTCTGCAATGTAGCTCTGTGGCACTTACTGGAGGTACCTGGTGGGCTAGTTGTACCCCAGGCACCCTCAGGATTCAAGGGGACTTTATCCCCCAACTTGAAACACGCCACGGGGTGCGTTTGCACAGTGGTGAAGGGAGGGGGCGTGGCCTGAGGTGACATGTGTGCAAACATGCGTTGTGGCACGTTTTAAGTTGGGGGATTAAGTCACCTTGATTCCTGAGGGTCTCTGAAGTACCACAAGCCCACCAGGTAACTCCAGTAAGCACCACAGAGGTGCGTTGCAGGGAGGTGTAAAAAGGGGCGTGGCCTCTGAACACCTCTTTTCAAGGCAGCTCCCTGGCGCATACTGGAGGTACCTGGTGGGCTAGTTGGAACCCAGGGACCCTCAGAATTCGAGGGGACTTAATTCTCCAACTTAAAACGTGCCACGGGGCACGTTTGAACAGTGGTAAAGGGAGGATGCCGGGCCTGAGGTGACATGTGCATACACGCCCTGTGGTGCGTTTTAAGTTGGGGAATTAATTCCTCTTCAATCCTGAGGGTCCCTGGGGGCAAACTAGCCAACCATGTACCTCCAGTAAGCGCTACTGCACTGCAGAGAGGTGGTCCAGGCCGCACCCCTTTTTACACTTCTCTGCAATGCAGCTCTGTGGCACTTACTGGAGGTACCTGGTGGGCTAGTTGGACCCCAGGGACCCTAAAGACTCAAGGGGGCTTAATCCTCCAACTTAAAACACGCCACAGGGCGTGTTTGCACAGTGGAGGTACCTGGTGGGCTAGTTGTACCCCAGGCACCCTCAGGATTCAAGGGGACTTTATCCCCCAACTTGAAACACGCCACGGGGTGCGTTTGCACAGTGGTAAAGGGAGGGGGCGGGCCTGAGGTGACATGTGTGCAAACATGCCCGGTGGCACGTTTTAAGCTGGGGAATTCATTCCTCTTCATCTGAGGGGCCCTGGGGGCCAACTAGCCCACCAGGTACCTTCAGTAAGTGCCACAGGTCTGCGCTGCAGAGAGGTTACACCTTTCTCCAATGCAGCTCTGTGGAGCTTACTGGAGGTACCTTGAAGGCTAGTTGGTCCCCAGGGACCCTCAGAAATCAAGGGGACTTAATCCCCCAACTTACAACGGGCCAGTGGGCATGTTTGCAGAGTGGTGAAGAAAGGGGGCATGGCCTTTGTCTACCTATCACAAATCCCACTGTGTGGGGCTTACTGGAGGTAAAAGGTAGGCTAGTTGGCCCCTAAAGGACCCCCAGCAGTGAAGGGGACTTTATTTCCAATCCAAGAGCGTGCCAGGGAGTTTGTTTGTAGAGTGGAGGGCAAAGTGGGCATGGCCATGGTCCCCTTTCTCTACCACTCTGCAAACGTGCCTCGTGGCAGACTACGGGATGGGGGATGAAGTCCATTTAGTCCTGAGGGAGTTTGGGGCCAAGAATCCCTCCTGATACCTCCTATAAGTCAAACGCAGTGGAATTCCTGAGCATTGGTTGGAGGCCCAGCACCTTTTCTCCACCACTCTGCAAACGCGACTACTAGTTAAAGTAGCATATTTCTTCTCCTCTGATTTAGAGGTAATTTTAATCCCCCTGCCCTATTATGTACTAGGGGCTTACAGAGGAGGTCATTCTAATCACAGGGGTACCCCAACGCATAGTGTTCCCTGGTGTATGTAGGTGTTTTCACTGTATTCTGTGTCTTTTAGAATAGCACTGGCTCTAGGCCTGGTTAGTCAGAGTCAGTTACCACCAGTACCCGTCAGAAAAAGTTGTGGGTACAGGATGATTTTGCAACAAGGCCTCTTTCTGCTCCTCTGTTGATTCTTTCTGCACATGTCTTGCTTCTTCCTGCACTTTTCTTCATCTTTTTGGACTTCGGTTGCTTCTTTTTGCACTTCTTTTACTTCTTTCTGTGCGTTTTTTCTTCTTTCTTCACCTGTCCTACCTCTGTAGGCATAGTTAGAAACTAGCATTTAAAAAACCTTTGAAATTTACTTAAAAAAACATAGGCTTCAGGCACGTTATAGTTAGAAATTAGCATTTAAAAAACCTTGGGAATTCACTGAAAAAACATAGGTTTAAGGGGCGTTATAGTTAGTTGGACATTTCACTCGTACAAAACCATAGAAATTCCCCTGTTATAGTTAGTTCAGCTAACTATAACTTACACCCCCGCAATGCACTGCTGATGACATCACATATTACATCATTCATGACATGGTCAGTGACATCACTGATGACATCTCAAATAACATCACTAATGACATCATCCTTGTGATAGAGTGGCAGACCTCCTCTCACCCTAATATAACCTTTGAGACACACACTCTAAAATACAAAATACAATTTTCAAAACAATGGACACACCAATACTAGTTACAACATACCCATTCACTAATTCCAAGATCTACACACACATCCACTCATTCACCAAAATTCCTATATAGTTACTCATACATGCACTCACTCATCATATGTACTCATACACCTATACTTACACTTACACACCGCCACTCATCCATAGAGTTACTCACACACATAGGCACACATACAAAGAAAGTATCAGACATCCATTTACTTGTGTGCACAGTTATACACACACCACCACACTTACTTCTACAGAAGCTAACACATAGTTCTCTCTTAAACAATCACTTATAGAAACACATACTCATTTATACAGGTACTCTTCCAATCTCTCACTCACATATACTCACTTACATACACCAATACTCACATATACTAGTTTAAAACATATGTAGTTACTCATAAAGACACTACTGTGACAGTCATTCACTCACCAACACATCCATACACACACTCATCCACCCATACAGTCCTGCACACATGCTGTCTTCAACACATACAAACAGTGACTCACTCTTTCATGCATCTATGCACAAAGTAATACCCCCAACGAACCACACAGACACTTAGACACTCATACTGATGCTAAAAAAAAACTAATAAACCATATAGACACTCATGGAGCTACTCACCAACCCAAGCTGCCACTTATACACAAAGTGAGAGACTGATACAGATATTTACACATTTAACCCCTTGCGTGCTGATGACGGCCCCCAGCCGTCATGCACTACGGTGCTCGTGTGCTGATGACGGCTGGGGCCGTCATGAACCTGCCCACTTTGAAAAACGCCGCACAGGCGCAGAATCGCGGCTGCACGCAAGGGGTTAAAGATTACTCACTAACCCATGTATTCACTAAGATACACTTAGTCAGTTATACAATCAGTTTCAAACAAACAAAATCATCCATTTAGACACTTTTATACACACTTATTCTTCCATATACATATACATATATAAAACATATTTAAATTTCACCAGCACCTGCCGGATGGATACTTCTGAAGTAAATGATGAGTTTATCGATTTAGAAGAATATGAGCCCACTGAGGATATTCATGTTATTTTTTTCATTGCACTTGAGTGATCAGTGAGAAATTAAGCAGCCCAGGAGCTATATTTCAATATTATACACACTCTTTCACCAAGAGTTTTCGTCTGCTTTTAGGAGGGGAAGTGCTCTGATGATATGTTCCCATCCCATGATGTGCCTGAATAGCATGCAAACCGATGGATCTGGTACCTTGAGATGAACTCTGTTAGTTTGTTCCTTATTCAGTCTGTCGCCCATTTTTTTATGTTTCTGTTTTTGAATCTAACTCAGAATATTATACTGTTGCAAAGATATCACCTCATAACACCTCTTGCAAAGTGTAGAAATGTCTTTTTCAAGTTTTTCCTAATGATGTTTTAGTGTCCTCTTGATTGTTTGTAAGTCCATCTATGATTGGATGATTATATAACAATTAGTTTAAGGCCTTCTCTGATTAATTTGAGTTGTTCAACTAATTAACAAACATTTGGATGTATTGTTAAAGTACATTGCGATTCATTAAAGGATGTAATGTCTCCAAAATATTGACCTGAAATATATAAAGAATGAGGTAGTATGCATTCACTTAGGTAAAAAAGCAGCCTACATTTGAATCCTGCCTAAATCTGCAGGGGAGGACATTTCATTCATGAGTGAATTCTCCTTCAGTGAAAATCAATGTGTAGAATAGAAAAATAAAATGAAGGGCTGTGTTGAGTTTATGATATGAAGCACATTTAGAGTTGGGTGCAATGTTTTCAAGGGCCTGATTTAGAGTTTGGCGAATGAGATACATCATCAGAAAGGTGGCGAGTTTCCCCTCGTCTTATTACAAGTGCTCTCAAATATATTACACTTGTAATAAGGCCGATAGGATATCAGTCCGGTTGGTGAAGAGTAACAGGCCCAACAAACTCTAAATCTGCCCAAAGTGTCTTAGTAACATATACTTTTTTTAACGTGATCTGCTATCTGCGTGACATTAATTACTTTATTGATATGCACTGATTGGAATATTTTGTGAGTGATGAACGCGATCAAACGAGGATAGGGGTGAACTTTTTTTTCTTCCGTTATTTTCTCATGTAATTAACAGTTTTGTAGAGCACTTACCTTGGCCTCAAAGGCTTCTCAGAGCCCCGACCCACTTGGTCGCCATCGAGACCATTCATCAACAGGAACTGGCACGTGCGGATTAGAGCGCTCGTGCACATTGGTTCAGCAAATGACGAGCTAAAGGGTATTACAGAATAAAGGTTAACTTCAAACCGATCATCTTCAATGTGCATTTTCCTAAATAAATCTGTCAAAGCGAAACGGTGATTGATAATGTGGAAGTCTTCGTGATCAATAAGGAAGTCAAGAACGCAGTACACCAATCGATGCAGTTTGGAAGAAAAGGTCAGTTGTGTACGGTCAGCGCATTCTATAAAATGCTCCCCCCCTCCCCACTCCTGACATATCAACCCCCACTTTGAGTACAACGTTCTTTGTACTGCTCGAATGAAGAACAATGGAAGGGGAATTTTAGCCGAAAATGCGGAGAGAAATAAAACTACCGAAATAATTAATTTAGTAGTGATGAAGATATCTCCTCGCTATGAGGTGCTCTACATAATTCCAAAATGAAATAAATATCTTCACATACATGAATTAGTATGAACTATTTCATAATAAACCATGAATCTTAAAAATATTAGACTATGCTAGATTCGTCAGTGTTTTTATTGTAATTCAATTAATTTCACAATTTTCCTGTTTTTAAGTACCGTAAAAAACAGGTGCTCCTATTTGCTAGTAAAAATGTATTCCCTTTATCGACCTTGGAAGGATAAAAGGCTGAGACTGGGTATCAAAAATCATATGAATTGCAATATATATATATAAGCAAGCTTCGTGAGAAGCGAAACGCGTTGGGTTAAGGGGGAAAATAAACCACTGTAATTAATAATCAAGACGAGTGTGCGTTTTCATTTTCCTTGTGTGGAACAGTAAAAAAAAAAAAAAAAAATATATATATATATATATATATATATATATATATATGTATATATATATATATATATATATATATATATATATATATATATTACCTACTGGCGGTCGCCAGTAGGTATATATAGTTAGGATTTTTTCTCTATGGGATTTTTGAAAATTCTATGTCTAATAACTTTGGCGTTTGTGGACGGAATTGGCTGAAATTTTCAGGAAAATGGCACATTTTGTTTCTGAGCAGCCCTTGAAAATTTGGGGGGGGTTCGTCAAGGGGGGGCCGAGAAAAAAGGGGGGTCCCAAAACGTGTTTTTAACATTGAGTTTTCCATAGGGCGGTTGGCCTCACTTTTAGCCCGAACGGCTGAATGGATTTGCACGAAACTTGGCAAAATTGTAGGGACTGGTAGCCCGATGTGCCTTTTTTAGGTCTCAATATATGT
This sequence comes from Lissotriton helveticus, assembly GCF_964261635.1. Lineage (NCBI taxonomy): Eukaryota > Metazoa > Chordata > Amphibia > Caudata > Salamandridae > Lissotriton > Lissotriton helveticus. Next base: position 542,082,680 of record NC_136065.1, on the reverse strand, counting down.
GCTCCAGTGGATTTTGAGAAATTAACGTTTAAAAAAAGATATATATCTGTAACAGCGGACCTGGCAGCGTCCCAGGACGCGTACTTTACGCGCAACGGAGCTTTGTGAAGCGAAGCTGATTGGTTCTCCGGCGTCTGTCAACATTCCAAACAGTCCGTAGCGGCCGCCATCTTGTCTCTCGGTAGGATCGAGAGACAAGAGGAGGCCAAAGCGAAGGGGCAAATGACCATAAGGGGGCATAGTACATTGTCGCTCACCCCCTAGGTTTGATGTGGAGGTTTTAAAAGGGCCCCGCGGGGCAAAAAAAAAAAAAAATAATAATAATCGAACAGCTGAATGGATTTGCACGAAACTTGGCAAAATTGTAGGGACTGGTAGCCCGATGTGCCTTTGCTAGATCTCAATATATGTGCTCCAGTGGATTTTGAGAAATTAACGTTCAAAAAAAGATATATATCTGTAACAGCGCACCGCTTCGCGTACTTTTCGCGTTACGGAGCTTTGCGAAGCGAAGCTGATTGGCTCTCCGGTGTCTGTAAACATTCCAAACAGTCCGTAGCGGCCGCCATCTTGTCTCTCGGTAGGATCGAACAGCTGAATGGATTTGCACGAAACTTGGCAAAATTGTAGGGACTGGTAGCCCGATGTGCCTTTGCTAGGTCTCAATATATGTGCTTCAGTGCATTTTGAGAAATTAACGTTCAGAAACAAGATATATATCTGTAACAGCGCTCCGCTTCGCGGAGATAAAATTATATGTGTATTACCTAGCTGTTGCTAACACCAGTTAGCGACGGCTAGTAGAATATAGCGACCATCTTGGGCCCCACTTTGCATGTGAGTGATATTTATCACTAATGACATGCAAAGTGGGCATGCCAAGATGTTAGCGACTGGAAACAGTCGCTAACATCGCTATCTCCTATTATCAACTTTTGGAAATATTCGAGATAAGCGCGAATATCTCCAAAAGCTACCACCTGCCCTGAGCAGTTCTTAGCCATGTTATCCAATGGGAGGTGGATAACATGGCTAAGAGCATTAGCTCGGTAATGCATGAATATCGCAGAGTTTTCAACGATATTAATGCATTGCGGTCGTTTTTTATCGTATTTCCGATAAACCTTGATAATAGCAAGGTTTATCTGCGATAATTTCTGACGGTAAAAAAATCGTTGCTAAGCATCGTTAGGGATAAATATCGCTTAACTTTGGTAATATGCCCCAACGTCTGTTAACGTTCGATTCGAAGGAAATCAGGAAGTGTTGAAAAACATTGTCTGCGCCATCTTGTCTTTTTTCAAATGCCACACTTTTGTCGTGCACGGCAGCCATTTTAGATGCCTTGACCAGACCCACTCTGTGCACGCTGTCGATCCTTAGCATGGCTCCCCACCCTCGCAAGCATCTCCCCCAGGCAGTGGTCACCCCCGCTCTCTGTCTTATGCATGGGTAATAAACCTCCCCCCATCTGCGCTGCTCTTCCCTGAGAATCACACCCTGTGCCCGCCCGACACCTCCCTTTCGCCCTATTCACTACCGCACCCTCTGACACTCCTTTTCCTCTGTGTCCGATTGTCCAGGCTGGTCCTAGGGTATCAGCTAGCCCTGCAGATGTAGTTTATGGCCACAGCTGTAAAGAATCACCCCTCTTCAAAGGAGTTATAGTAGATCAAGGCCCACACTCGATGAGATCCGTCACAGCAGAAGCGTTGCTATTATCTGAAAACCATCCTGTATTGTGATTGGGGAGGGGACCGAGCCTGAAGCGGAAGATTCCAGGGATGACTCTTTGTACATCAAAGTTTTTGCAATTATGTGTCACATTAAAAATATATAGCACTCCGACAAAGTAGTAAGATTATAAAACTTTAATAATTTATAAATATATACAAGAAAACAAAAATAGTAATAACATATAAACATTTTTAGGGAAAAACAACGAAGTAGCGGTCGGCTGTGCGAATAGTCCCAACGCAGCACAACGTCCAGATTTCCGGCGTGGGGCGTCGCGGGGGGTGGGTCATCAGTAGCAAACTGTTGTGCGAATAGTTCCAAGGCAGCAGAACGCGCTGAAATCTAGATGACACGAAAGTGATGTCTAGTAAGTTGCCACCCAGCAAATAACGGCATGGGGCGTCGCGGGGGGTGGGTCATCAGTAGCAAACTGTTGGGCGAATAGTTCCAAGGCAGCAGAACGATGGCACCAAGGTGATGTCCAGTAAGTTGCCGCACTGGTTTTGGTATCCTACAATGCTGCTCCGAATAACGGCGTGGGGCGCTCCGGGGGAGGCGGCGTGAACGGGCCTCTCCAGGTGGAGTGTCATCTGTTGTAGTGGGGCGCCCCTTTACCGTTTCAGTTGCCATTCCGTCCGTTTTTGGTCCACTGTGTCAAAAGCCGCAATTCAGCTGAGTTGCGCCCACTCTTGCGGTGCAGCGATAGGCGGCTGTCACAGGACTCTCAAAATGGCGGCAGGCTGTTTCCTTTTTGGGCCTGGTCCACTGAAATGGCCCTGGGACACCTTGGAAATCGGACGCTTGTCTGCTAGGTCTTGGACCCCATTCTCGAAAGCGTCCCCTCCGCCTTGAGAATTCATCAAAAGTTTTGGGGGCTCCGACTCCTGCAGGCTTCTGGTGGGGAGCGGCTGCCATGATTGCTCGCGGAATGACCACGACTGAGCTACGAGATGGTGGTGCTCTCATGCTGACGCCAGCTTCAGTCTGAAACATCCAGAAACAAGGTGGGGCTTTCATCGTTTGGGAAAAAAAAAAGTTTTCATCCAATGAAAAGTGTTGTTTTTAGGTCACATGATCAAGCCTTCCATCATTAGGAAACCAAAAGTAAAATGAACCAATGAAAAGTTTTATAAACAAGTCACATGACCTGTTATGCGGCATAGGGTGTAAAATGCGGAGAAAATACGTTGGCACGTGAGGCGGCGTCAGTAGCGGACCGATGTGCGAATAGGCCGAGGGCAACACAACGCGCCAAGATCCGGATGGCACCGAGGTGGTGTCCAGCAAGTTGCAGCACTGGTGTGGCCATCCTACAATGCTGAAAGTCGGCGTGGGGCGCCCCGTTGGCCTGTGAGTTTGCGTCAGTAGCGGACCGATGTGCGAATAGGCCGAAGGCAGCACAACGCGCCAAGATCCGGATGGCACCGAGGTGGTGTCTAGTAAGTTGCCGCACTGGTGTGGCCATCCAACAATGCTGAAAGTCGGCGTGGGGCGCCCCGTTGGCCTGTGAGTTTGCGTCAGTAGCGGACCGATGTGCGAATAGGCCGAAGGCAGCACAACGCGCCAAGATCCGGATGGCACCGAGGTGGTGTCTAGTAAGTTGCCGCACTGGTGTGGCCATCCTACAATGCTGAAAGTCGGCGTGGGGCGCCCCGTTGGACTGTGAGATGGCGTCAGTAGCGGACCGATGTGTGAATGGGGCCGAAGGCAGCGCAACAATATTTTCGGAATAGAAGACACCACTAGGCGCTGAGATTCCAAGATCCGGATGGCACCGAGGTGGTGTGTAGCAAGTTGCCGCACTGGTGTGGCCATCCTACAATGCTGAAAGTCGGCGTGGGGCGCCCCGTTGGCCTGTGAGTTTGCGTCAGTAGCGGACCGATGTGCGAATAGGCCGAAGGCAGCACAACGCGCCAAGATCCGGATGGCACCGAGGTGGTGTCTAGTAAGTTGTCGCACTTCTGTGGCCATCCTACAATGTTGAAAGTCGGCGTGGGGCGCCCCGTTGGCCTGTGAGATGGCGTCAGTAGCGGACCGATGTGCGAATGGGGCCAAAGGCAGCGCAACAATATTTTCTGATTTGAAGACACCACAAGGCGCTGAGATGCCAAGATCCGGATGGCACCGAGGTGGTGTCTAGCAAGTTGTGGCACTGGTGTGGCCATCGTACAATGGTAAAAGTCGGCGTGGGGCGCCCTGTTGGCCTGTGAGATGGTGTCAGTAGCGGACTGATGTGTGAATGGGACCAAAGGCAGCGCAACAATATTTTCTACAATATTTTCGGAGTAGAAGACACCACAAGGCGCTGAGATGCCAAGATCCGGATGGCACCGAGGTGATGTCTAAGTTGCGGACCGATGTGCGAATGGGGCCAAAGGCAGCTCAACAATATTTTCTGAAGAGAATACACCACAAGGCGCTGAGATGCCAAGATCCGGATGGCACCGAGGTGATGTCTAAGTTGCGGACCGATGTGCGAATGGGGCCAAAGGTAGCGTAACAAGATTTTCTGTATGGAAGATACCACTAGGCGTTGAGATGCCAAGATTCGGATGGCACCGAGGTGATGTCTAGCAAGTTGTGCCACTGGTGTGGCCATCGTACAATGGTAAAAGTCGGCGTGGGGCGCCCTATTGGCCTGTGAGATGGTGTCAGTAGCGGACTGATGTGCGAATGGGGCCAAAGGCAGCGCAACAATATTTTCTGACTGACACCACAAGGCGCTGAGATGCCAAGATCCGGATGGCACCGAGGTGATGTCTAAGTTGCGGACTGATGTGCGAATGGGGCCAAAGGCAGCGTAACAATATTTTCTGTATGGAAGATACCACTAGGCGTTGAGATGCCAAGATTCGGATGGCACCGAGGTGATGTCTAGCAAGTTGGTGTGGTCATCCTACAATGCTGAAACTCGGCGTGGGTCATCCCATTAGCCTGTGAGATGGCGTCAGTAGCGGACCGATGTGCGAATAGGCCGAAGGCAGCACAACGCGCCAAGATCCGGATGTCACCGTGGTGGTTTCATAGTTGAGAGGCACTTCATCTGCAGTGGGGCGCCGAGATCCGGATGGCACCGAGGTGATGTCTAGCAAGTTGCTGTACTGGTGTGGTCATCCTACAATGCTGAAATGTAGTGGGGCGCCCATTTACCGTTTCAGTTGCCATTCAGCTGAGTTTCGGCTGCTCTTGATGCTACAGCGACAGGCGGCTGCAAGAGGACTCTCAAAATGGCGGCCTGTTCTTTGGATTTGGGCCTGGTCCACTAAAATGGCCCTGGGACACCTTAGAACTTGGACGCTCGATTTTTTTTCCTTTCCTGTACATGCAAAAAAAGGTAAATGCCCGGTACGTTACACGCTTCATCTGCCACGATGAACTCTCCAGAGGAACCGAAAAAAAATATAGTTGTGGTAACTATACCATGCATCGTCATATGGAGAGGTGGCACCAATTAATTATAGTGCTGCATAAAAGAGAGATTTGGAGGAGAACCCCTGACCTGCTAGTACATTCATCAAAGAAGTGGCACTGAGAGCTTCAGAGGCAAGGGAAACGGTCCCAAATATTTAGAAGAACTTTGGAAAGATTAAAATGACATGTTTAGATTGTGGTAAATTAATTTCATGTGGACAGATGAGTGTTACTCTAATAAATACAGCATATGAACATCATCATAGTCGATGGTTGGTAGAGACATTTTGACTATATCCTGGACCTGCCCGTCCTCGCCCAAAATGGCGCCGGAATAAATGGGACTCGTAACTCCTTGTTGTGTACTGGTTGCAGAACCTTGAAATCACGAGATACGTATGCAGTTTTGAAGCACATGGCGGGCGGGGACGAGAATTGATTGAATATTTCGACATCCCTATTGATATTAAGTTCTGATGTGTTATTGATTACTGTACTGTTGAAAGTTCGAATTAACGTCACCCATGGTACTTGCCCGCAAATGTATATCTAGATAATTTTATTGTAACTGGCCCTGTCGTATTTTAATTATAAAATGTACGTCCACCGATTCCGTAACTGTTAGACACCTTAGTTCTTGCAACCTAATGGCCCGCCCGTTACGTTCCTCTACAGTGTAAATGTCTATTCATCATATACGATTACAGTTTGCTCCGTGGCAGGCCCACGTGGTTATAGGCTCGTATTTGTATAATGAAATTTTCACAATAAAGGTTTTTAAAAGAAAACATGGTAGTAGTATATACATTGGTAAAGTTTTTAATAATAGTCACTGTTTTAGAATCATTAAAAGGCAAGTGAAATAAAGCAGACCAATTACATGAAGGGTAAAAGGTATAATACGAAGGAACGCAGTAAAGATAAATGGTCAAGGGCTGTTGTGTTTTCTATTCCTGCAACATAAAGTGATCGCTAAGAATCTCATATTCAGGCGTATCGGCGACTAAGACAGCAGGTCGACCCTCTTTTGCTCAACGGCTCCGTCATGGGACGAAGAAACGCTCTTTTTCTCGAAAAAAGAATATATTTTACTTGCAGGACAGTTGTAAAATTTCCGGGAAAGTACATTAGCCTGGAACATTATAACATATATTTAAGAAAAAATAATGTTCGGAAGTAATTAAAAGCGTAATTTTTAGGTGATATGACCAAGGCTTTCATCATTAGAATAAGAAAAGTAAAATGAACCAATGAAAAGTTTTATTAACAAGTCACATGACTTGTTATGCTTACGTTACGCGCTGCGCGCCCCGGATGACTTCCGGATGCGCTAACGCGGCGCGTCATATGACGCATTACGCGACAACGCAGGTCCAGAATATAGTCAAAATGTCTCCACCAACCAGCGGTCGAAACACAACCCCTTTCAGCAGGCTAAATAGTTCTGTTAAATGACAACAGAAGGGACAGGCAACAAGAACCATCAGTCAAAGAGGGGAGGGCTAGTTCTTCTCTACCGGGTTACATTGGGGCGCTACCGGAACTGATCGAATTGGTAGTCTACAGTGTTTCTGGATGTTTCAGACTGAAGCTGGGGTTAGCATGAGAGCACCACCATTTCGTAGCTCCGTTGTGGCCATTCCGCAACCAATCATGGCAGCCGCTCTTTATCGTTATTTTGGGCGGGGTGGGTGGCGGAGCCGAGCTGTTTTGCAGCCATCATTGTGTGGAGTTCAGTTCATCTCACTAGTTTTGTATTTGTCATGAGGGGTTGTTCCTAATGTTTCTATTCTAGCGAGGTCAAAAAGAGATCCCATTAGTGGCCTACTGATTTTGCTCGATTCCTTTTCTTTTTTTTTACACGATTTTTCGTTATCTGCAAAGACTAAACAGAGTATTGCGACTCTGTGTTTGTTTGTAAATAGAGAATGAACCAAAGAGAACTAATTCTAAAACAGTAAATACTTGGATAACAATCAATCAAATGGAGAGAGAAGCAGGCACGACGGATTACAACGGGGGCAAAGGCCTGCGTTAACTACCTTTCACTATCTGCAAAGAGAGAGTACTCCTAATAGAAATGAGGGGGGGGGGCACCATTCAAAGCAGATCAGTGTGCATAAACACGAAAATGTTTTCACTTACCACGTACTTGACATTCGACAGCTTATGATATTTGCTATTAAAAAACCATTGAAATTCACTGAAAAAACCATAGGTTATAGACCATATATAGTTAGGAATTAGCATTTACAAAACCTTGAAAATTCACTGAAAAAACCATAGGTTATAGACCATATATAGTTAGGAATTAGCATTTAAAAAACCTTATTTTACTCACACAAAACCATTGAAATTCCATATATAGTTAGTTGCACTAACTATATATCGCGCACCCGCAATCCACTGCTGATCATGTCACATATTACATCATTCATGACATGGTCAGTGACATCACTGATGACATCACTGATGACAACATCCAGTGATTATGTGTTTCTGTAAAGTTTAAATATGTTTTACATATTGAAGAATGAGTGGATGTATAAGTGTCTGAATGAAGGTTTTAGTAGGTGCGTGATTGACTGTATGAGTGAGTGATTAAATGCGTCTTACTGAATGCACGGGTTAGTGACTAAACTGTCTAAAAGTGTGCATCAGTATGTCTGTTGTTGTGCAAGCTGCTGCACGTGTTGATCAGTAGCTATATAAGTAGCTATATGGGTTATTGATTGGTTGCACAAGTATTTGTATGGGAGACTGAGTGTGTGTATGGCTGGCTGGGAGGTGTGTGACTCTGTGCAGATCAATGTGTACTTGTATCAGTGATTCTATAAGAGAGTAACTATGTGTTAGTATATGTTTCAAAAATGTAAGGTGTTCTGTGTTTAACTGTATAGATGAGAAAATGGAAGTGTGATTGATTCTTTTCAGGACTGACTAGGTGTGTGAGTAACTCCATGGATGAGTGGCAGAGTGTGAGTGTCTGTATAGGTGTATGAGTGCATATGATAGTGTTGTAAAGATGAGTGATTGTATGTATGAATGATTGTATGAGTGAATGTGTGTGTAGACATAGGAATCAGTGAGTGCGTATGTAGTAACTAGTATTGGTGTGTCAATGGTTTAAAAAATGATACTCTCTATTTAACACTGGGTGTAACGGAGGTTATATTAGAGTGTGAGGAGATGCATTGTATTATCACATGAATGATATCATCAGTGATGTGATCATTGATGTCAAGTGAGATGTCATCAGTGATGTCATTTGAGATGTCATCAGTGATGTCATCAGTGATGTCACTGACCATGTCATGAATGATGTAATATGTGACATGATCAGCAGTGGATTGCGGGTGCGCGATATATAGTTAGTGCAACTAACTATATATGGAATTTCAATGGTTTTGTGTGAGTAAAATAAGGTTTTTTAAATGCTAATTCCTAACTATATATGGTCTATAACCTATGGTTTTTTCAGTGAATTTTCAAGGTTTTGTAAATGCTAATTCCTAACTATATATGGTCTATAACCTATGTTTTTTTCAGTGAATATATATATATATATATATATATATATAATGTATATATATATATATATATGTTTTAATTATGTGGGCACCTATGTTGCAAAATCAAAAACAATACTAGCTTGTTCTTGTATGTCACACGAACTCATTAGTACTGAACTCATACACTCGTGAGCTTCAGCGACTAACAAGGTTATTTTGCAGCGCTGAGCTCCTGATGGCACAGGTAGTCTAGGCAGTCAGATAGGATGTTCTCGTTCGAGCATGTGCAGGTAATGCTCAACTTTGCGGCTGTGATGGGAGGAGTGCACTTTTTGAGAAAGTGTTATCAAAGTACCAGGAAGAAGTTGTTACAGTGTAATGAGTGCATAGCTTTTTTTCATGTTGGAGTACTGAACTCTTGGGTGTATTTCCATTTCTGGACAAGGGTACAATTGCCGGTGTTTGGAGGTTTGTGTTAGACAGTCTGCTGGACCTCCAGGAGCTCCGACGTCATTCAGATAAATAAACCTCGGTCTCTAAGAACGATCATTTAAGGCCCAGGCGTCCACAATTAAAGGTTCAGTGATAATGATGTTCAAACGTATGGATTTGAAGAAAATGCTTAAAGATTTTAGGGCGATACAAACTGTCGCTGACAGAGCTCCTTGTCACTTCATTTTTGTTCTCCTGATTTTCTTTACTTTTCAAATGCCCTATTTCTTTGCCTTCATCCTTCTAATTGCCTATAATTCAAAGCGCACACGCCTAGAACTAAATAGCATTCATATTATGCAACAACAATTGTGACATAAATAGATTGGAGAGAACGCTGAAATTAATATTTTTTGAGTGTGTCCATACAAGGATCTCATGCAAGATAATGAGAATGTTAATTTTTCATTTTCACCTTCTATGGAAGATAAAATGGGAAAAAATCATTGTATGTTTTCACAGAGGGAAAACTGTCAGGGCCTCACAGCACACCCCGCTGTAAGTCCAACATACCCAGCGCAAACACTACTGTGCCTACATCACAGTCTTTTGAAAGCAATTATGGAATAAATGGTGTTTACACTTCAGTACTTGCAGACTTTCACAGCAGCCACAGCTCTGGAAACAATCCAAAATGCATTAATTGCTTCAATTAAGCACCTGTTGTAGACTAGCACTGAAAGATTTGGAATCCAAAAGACATAATGCAGATCTGTGCTTTCGCCTTCATTCTCTTTCATAACGTGATAGCCTCGCTCTTAATTTCTTTGTCAGAGTAATTAAACCAGGTAGTAATGAACTATGTGCCAATGTGACTATTTTGTCCAGTTTTTGCATATCTTGATCAGCTGTTTTGTTTGACTCGGCCCTTTCAGCAGGGTCACGCCCAAACCTTTTGTCTTCACCCCTCCTGTTTTCTGAATTCTGTTTTTTTGGGCATTTGGACTATGTGCACTTCACCACTGCTAATCAGTAGTAAAGTGCTTGTTCTCTCTCCTTTAAAGATAGTAAAAGTGGCTTACACCCAACTGGCACATTTAACTTACTTATATGTCCCGAGTAAAGTGGTACGACATGCACCCAAGTCCTGCAAATTAAATGCTACTAGTGGTCCTGCAACACTTATTGTGCCACCCACTAATTAGCCTTTTAAAACATGTCACAGGCCAACCATTACATCCTGCATGAAGTTTTAAACTGTCTTTTGGACTTGACAAAGTAAGCCTTTTGCCAGGCCTAAATCTCAGTTTTTAAGGCATGTACATCAACCCTAAGGTAGACCTTAAATAGCACATAGGACAAGATTCATTGTATTTAAAAGTGAGGACATGTATTTTGAAGCTTTACATGCCCTGGTAGTGAAAACCTCCCACATTTTTTCAACTACATCTCTCATAGGATAATATTTGTTTACTTTATTTCATGTAGTAAGTGCTAACTTTTGATAGGGAAATGGTAGAAAAGTCAGGTTTGTCTTAAATGAATTTTAATTTAAAATCCTCTTTAATTGTAAAGTTGTATGTTAAGTCACACACAAAGCAACTGGAATATTGCCATTAATTAATAAGTCATGAATGTAAGGATAGAGCCTTTCATTGAATCTTTTTGGTGTCTAAATATATTGGATTAGACGCCTCCCTCACTTGATCGTGACATGCTTCATCATCAGCGCCTATCCGCAGCCTGGTAAGATATCACCAGGGCAGACTCAACCAAAGTTGGAATGGGAGTTCTTAGATACATCAAAACTGGATAAGTAGGGATCAAGGTGCGAAGTATATTAATAAAAATATCTACAGGTATACCCAGCAGTTTATTTTATTCTTTGTGTACCTGGAATATGGTTAAAAGAGAATGCAAGGTTTTGTTGAAAATAACTGCTCAACTAAACCTTCTCTTTATTTGCCACCATGTTTTAGCCTCCACATAGAGCCCGTCGGGTCTGGGGCCTTCGTCAGGGCTTTCTGTGTGTATCCTTGCTATGCTATGCATGATCACCATGCACATAAGTGAGGCCTAAGGCTCTCACCTGTCTCAGTCTTCTGTTCTTGGGAATTTTCTACAAGACAAAAAGGCTTAACAAGGTTGAAGTAGGACGGTAGTTCTCGATGGAAACAGGTATAAATACTGGACCCTCAGGACATTTTTGCAGCTGCAGTCTCTGAATCAGAGCTTATGCCCCAAAGAATTGGGTTGCTCATGTAGCTCTAGGTTTTTATCAGTGCTCTTGTCAATGCAAATCTGCCACTTTCCTCAGTTCTCCAGGAACCCAAGGGAGAAAGCGGAATCACCGTTCTTGAGCTGCCATCTTTCCTACCTCTCAGTAGAGATGGAAAACTCAACAGGGGTGGGGAATATCAAACACCACCTGCTCTCTCAACACAGATCTGCACAGATACACTCTTTCAGGGAATTTCTAGCCACGCTGACAAGCAGCTCCCACAAAAGCAGAAATGAACTTGGGAAAACTGTTTTATGTGTGAAAGGGCAGGGTGGCATGATAAAACATATATATTTTAAATATTTGGATGGAATGGGAAGGGCGCGTTTGAGAATGGTAAAGGTGGGTAGCAGGACTTTAATAAATGTTGTGCATTTGGGGGTAGAAATTTTACTAACATGGGTGCGGTGTGACGTAGGTGGACAACTGGTTTATTGTGTGTACCTAAGGGAGGGATCATTCAATGGTGATTGGTGACAGACTACAAGGTAAATGGTATTCTTCAAATACAGTTAGAGAGTGGAAATGAAATGGGTAACGCCATATCATACCTGGCTTCACATTTGATCCACATGATGATCTGCATAGGGGAAAGGTTCTGGGGGGGTTGTGAATAACATGGAGTTTTCCACTGATAGTTGTAGGTGGCATAGACAATAAAAATTTCACTCTTGTTGTCCCTATAAAGTCATTTAGTGTTATATGGTCGTTAGGGTCATTGTCAACATTGCTAAATTAGGATGAGCTCTGCTTCCATGATGCTGCTTTTGCACACATTACTACATTACTTTATTTCGCCAGACTCTGTTTGTGCCTTTCACTTTAGAACTTTCTGCTTTCTGCATTCTCTGCTAGTTCCTGGAGTTTAGTCTGAACACGATTTGCAAGCTCAATAAACAATGCCCCCTGTTATTCTGTTCTGGTCAGTCCCAGGCACCTAGACAAAACATGCTAACACAGCCTAACTGCTAGAAACTCGTGCTTTGATATTATGGGAATACATGTTGTTCAAACACACACTTGGAGAGGGACCTTTCCAGGGAGAAGAGCTATGCTGTTCCTATGATGTAAAACTTCCATCTAGGCACTAAGGTATGGGGTCTGCAGACAAAGTCCAGAGATCTTCCTTGATATAATAAACTTCATCTTACCAAGGGGAGGGTGGTTAGGTCTTAGAGTCCTTTTTCCACTGTCTGTACAAGATGACACCCCACTTTATATTCAATGGAATTGTAACATTGCCAGCTAGTTTAGGTTTATGTATTTTGCTGCTGGTAGTGGCTTGCATACTGCTTTATGGAGCACAATAGTTAAAATAAACATTTTGAACTATAACCAATGGTCTGACAATTCTTATTGTGGACAAGTACGTGTGAGCGAGTGAAAGGCTATGCCTTGCTACCGCGAATCCTGAGAGAGTCAGGAGTGTTGTGTTCAGGGTCTAATGTTTGGTAGCTTTGTGATTCTGTAGGAGAACGAATGAGACACTATAACTAGTCGGTTTTGGGACTTTGGATACTAAGGTGGTAAGAAGGTGCAACCCCTATACATTGAGGTTCTGCTTTCCTGCGCATAGTTCCTTAGTATATGCAGAATCCCCGCAACATGGCACCCAGCGTTTGGTCTGGTTCTTATCTGCGAGACTCCTGAGTAGTGCTTGTCCACAAACCCCTCACTTCTGTTTCCGGAGTTGGTTGTGACGGTGTTCACTCCTATATTGTGATATTTTATAGGCTTTGCAAGGTTGAATTTTAAAAGGTCTTTCTCTTTCTTTTTAACCTGTTATTGTGCTCCTACGCATACATTTTTATTCTCTACTATTGATTATGGCAGTTGTCATTGCACCGCCTAACCAGGCAGCAGTCACAGCTTATTTGACTCAATAGAGGGTCCCTAATGCTGGTGTTGCACTCATTTTTGTAGTAGAAGTGGATGCAGCTCACCGCTTCAAAGTGTTTTATTCTTGGGCCACCTTTCCAGCAGTCAATGGGGCAGATCATGTGTTTCACAAATATACTTCAATGACCCTACCTCAGAATTATCCCCTTATAGGTCTCTTGAAGTTCCGCTAACAACTCACAATACTAACATCAAATATGGTTTAATGGTGCCCGGCCACACCCATTCACACCGGTCCATTTCGGCCCCTTATCAATAGATGGGGCCACGTGGCCCATTTTAGCTGGGCATACCCCACAGCCAAATGATCTCACTGCTACAGTCGCAGAGCTACGCATATTGCATACTTCGTTAATACGTGTACATAGAGTCGTTATTCAGTTCATGTTGTGCAACTTCCAGGTGCGACCATCTGGTTTTGCTGCGCAACCACCAGCACCTGGTGGTGTAATCATCAGTCCATTAATGATTAATTTTGTGATGGGCAAGCGTCCACAAAATAAGGATGAATTGTCTTATTGGTTTGCTGAAAAGTTTGGACAACTCTAAGCTGTTTTACCAAATACCATGCTTGTGGAGAAACACAAGATCTTGACCAAGTGTTTACCTAAAGGCCTTGTACCTGAATTAGCTGATTGTAACACTTGGGGTAGAGTGTTTGCAGTGGTAAAATCAATGTGTTTCAGAACTCCCTCAATGACTATTCTCCCTTGAGTGATAAACACGTGTGCAGGATGAACATGCGGCCGAAGCGGTCCTGGAGTTAGGAATGAGACTGGGGGATGTGCTTGACATTGTTTGCGATATTATCCTTGCTAATGTTAAGGGTGATGCTGTGAGCTTACAAGTGGCGCAACGCTTGAAGGCGGTGGCAGATGCGGACAAACAGCGCAAATTGCCAAAGAATATTTCTAAAGCTTAAAAAACCTTAGGGCACAATAGTCTGGGAATTAAGCCTTTTACTAAATGGCAAACTCAAACTCAACAAAACACCTATCCTGTTAAGGATGGGCGCCCGTACTTTTCTAAAAACAACTGGAGAAATAAAAATCAGGTGCAGCAACAACAGAAGCAGGGTTCGCATGCTAGATCACCGACACCTGAGTCTTCTGAGTGTACTTATGACTTGCGCACCCGTGTGAAAAATTAAGACTCCTGATAGATTTCAAGTCCCTGATCAGTGCTCTCCTCGTTCTTTACTGGACACATCGGACTCTCAAGTCGGTGTTGGGGAATGCCAGTATCGTGGCAAAGGTACGACTACACAACAGGGACGGGATCAACCTAGACATTTTGACGCAGATTTCACAGAGAAATATACCTCAGACGGTGAGAACACGACTTCTTGATTGGACATGTGCAAGCGAGTAGTAGTCTGTATTGTACAGTTAATTAAAAGTCTCAATTTAAAACTCTTGGTTTAAAAAAACTTTCAAACTTTAAAATACATAAATCAGCATGGTCTCACTTTATACATTGGTGGTTAAAATTCATACTTTCAGGATAGCTTATTGATGTTATATTGTGAGCTAGAGTCCCTGTTCTGTTATCTATTCTGTCCTTCCAAATATTTTGAAAATAGTTTTTTTGTAACTCGTGGACGAGGCACATTGAGCTTTGTGTTGCCTATTCAGGCATTCAGGCTATTCCAGACAAAATAAAGTGCTTGTGCTTCAAAGTGCCAAAACTTGGGCAAAACAATCACTCTTTGGTTAGGCTATTGGCTTGCTCTATAAGCTGTGCTAGCTGCCTGCTATTCTGCTCCCGCGTTTTGCTGATACTTAAGTCTTCCAGTCACTGAAGAAAAGTACTTTGCAAGACGGCAGTTTAGCTGGGTCTCCTGTGGGTTAACACACAGTTTGACAGCCTGCCTGCAAGTCCTGATGCCCTTATGGTTCCGTTCTGCTAGAAATAAAGCTTGCCTTTTGTCCATTAAGCTTGGGTAAATACAGATAATGTGTATTGCATCCTTAGTTCCTGTCCTACAGAGACAACAGGACTGTTCTTCTTGTCTCCTTTTCCAAGGTGCCAGGTGAGGGAGAATTGGTAGGATACCAAAACCCAACTTTAAAAACTATTCTTCTATCTTCTGTGTGATTTCCCCTCGTCAAATAAGCTTGTGGCATAAGTGCTTTGTAATCATTCAACACTGTCCATCCGTGTGCCCTCTTGGCTAGAGTTTCCTTGTCTTCTGTTATCATTTTCGTTTCTTTGGTTACAACATTTTTAAAGCTCTTATGATTTGTTCATGATTCCCAAAGATCTGTCAACTCAAGTCTTTCTAATGATTCCAACAGATACTCCCTGGCTGGTGATTGCTATCGTTGTAAGAACTCAGTCCAAAGGTGGGCATTTAGAGTTCCTTGCTCTGCGTCTCTGATCTTGAGCTAACATTTTATGTAGGCGCCCCTTCTTTCCACTGTTTTCTTCTGAAGGCCAAATTCAAGGCATATTTGGGCAGGTGATACATAGTTGGGTAGCTGAAAAAGTGCTCTGTATGTGCTGCTAATTACTTTATCTAGGTCCAACACATCTTTTCCATATGTTGGTTCTCTCTCATATGTGAACATGGGCTGTAATTGTGCTCTGATTACTTATGGGAGGGGGTCAAGTATACAGTCTGGTAGGACTTTCTTCAGGGGCTTCATTGCGAGATAGCTCATGGTGCCCTTTCGTGGCAGGGTCTCTAGGTGAGGTTTAAACAAACCTCTGCAGTCCACTAGTACCCCGAGGTACTTATAGCTAGTTATCTGATCTAGTTTTTGCCCTTCCAAATAACAAGGGGCATATCAGCAACAACCAGAGATAATTATCGCCAAGCGCACTTAACGCTAGGATAATTATCGCCGGCTATCGCTGGATTCTATCGCGGAGATAGCGTGCTATCAGCAACACTTGTCTCCAAAGCGATAGAAATCCAAGCTTTAGCTATGAAACTGTTTATTAGCGCTGGAAATCCAGCGATAATCGCACTGAGACAGGCGATACCTTGCTGATAGGGCAAGGTAGACTTAGCCATAATATCCACCTTCCATTGGATATTACGGCTAAGTAAGCTTTGAAGCAGGCGTAATGAAACCTGCGTTAAGCGCGGGTAGCGCTTCTTTTTACATCGCTAGGCAGGTTAGCGATATCCTTGTTGATTGAAGTAATGTCGGTTAGCGGCATTCTCCATGGAAGTTTGGCAAGGTACGCCCACTTTGCATCTCATTAGAGATGCAAAGCTGGGCGTAGGAGGAAAATGGCGCTAAGGCAAGGATTCAGATGTTAGCGTGACTTTGCTGATAAGGCAATATAATTATCGCCGCTTTTAGCCCGAAAACGGACGCAAAAGCGCCGATAATTGTTTTACGCCACCTTGATGATATGCCCTCAAGTGTTTTTCCTGGTCTTGTTGTAGTTCATAGTCATAATTTTTGTTTTATTTAAGTTGATGCTTAATCCTTAGAGTTGTGAGAATTTACTGGTGGTGTCCAGAAGGTGTTGGAGGCCATTTGGAGAAAGGCTTATTAGGACTAATTCATCCACGTATAGGAGATTGGACAACAAGATTTTTCCAATCATGGGGCATGTGATGTAGTGTTGTCCAATTCCCCTGGAAGGTCTGCTAAGAAGAGATTAAACAGCATGGGGGCTAGAACGCACCCTTGTCTTAAGCCTTTGAAGGTGTTAATCCGCCTTGAGAGATGCATCCCATCTCCCAGCTTGATTTTAACCCAGGTGTTGGTATGTAGTAAGATTAGCTGTTTCATAAGATGTCTTGGCATCCCCACTTTTCCAACTTTTGCCATAGTTTGGCCCAATCCACGTGGTCAAACGCTGCGCTGTAATCTATAAAACATAAAAATAGCGAGCTCTTTGCCACTTTTGCCGCGTCTGCCAGCAGAGTTAGCCCCAAGATGTTAGTAGTAGTACCCTGTCCTCAGCAGAACCCTGTTTGAATTGCGGGGATTAAATCTTTCGACGATGCCCAGGATGTCAATTCCTCCAGAACTAGGCCAGTGTAATACTTTGCCTCTATGTCAATTAGGGCGATGAGCCGATAATTGCAAGTGTTGCTCCTGTAGCCCTGCTTGTAAATTGGACTTATAATCAAGCCTTTCCGAGATGAAAGGCTGGTTTCTAGCTCTTGAATGCCCTTGAAAACTGGTACCAGTATGCTGCTACAAAATTCAATGTCGTACTTGTACATTATTGGAGGTATTCCATTTGGACCTGGTGCTCCCTCCGACTTGCCCTTCACTAGCCGCTGCTATGTTAATACTATTTTCTTTACTACTTCATAGTAATTTTGGACTTGTGTTTCCTACCCCATCTTCGTCCTTTTGTTCATGCCGTTTCTCGTCCTGTTTGATGTCTTCGCAAGTCCCTTGTTTGTCCCGTGTTTGTTCTTTCCTGTGTTGATATCATTATGTTTCATCTTAGTTTTCCATGATTTCTCTTCAGTTGAGTTTCCCTCTTGGTTTCTGTTGTTAAAGTGATTGTACAGGTGGCTTGCCCAATCTGCTTCTGCTCTATGTGAGCTTATTCCATGGTGACCTGGCCGTTGGAGACTATAAATTGTCCACCAAAACCTGGTGCTATTTTTCAATTTTGAGTCGTACATTATTTTTGCCCAGAATTCATCATTCAACTGCCTTTTCTTTTCCCAAATCACTTTGCTTTTAGGTTACGTAGCTCCCCTTGCAGGGCTTAATTTTGTGATTGTGCTCGAAGTCGTCTTAAAATTTGATGTATTTTTCGTTTTAGTCTTTTTGTCTCGGGCGAGTTTGTCTTTTCTGATATGGGACCCTGAGAGTTCCCTTTAAAAGTCTTTAGCTTTGTGGCATGTTTTGTCTCAAGGGCCTTCCTTCGTAAACTCCTCCCAAGCTTCAATTGAGGTTATAGTCAAGTTGTTGTCTTGATGAATAAGTTCCTTCGCACTTGTGGATAGCCCTTGGATTTTGTCGGGCTTGTACCTTATTCGTGTAAAATCCGAGGTGTACTCGGTCCCAGCGCTTATCCTTGTTTCCATGTGGCTCCCTCTGGTTACGCTTAGCATCATTTCTTACGGTAGGTGGTAACTTTTGTCGTTATCGCCCAATCTAAATGATTCGATGATGTCAAACAAAGGGAGAGTTGCCAAGGTATAATCTAGGTAAGAAGAGATGGTTGAGGAGTGATAAGTTTATGCTGGTGGGGTATCCTCTTAGAATCAGGCGTTCAACACCCTTAGGTTTAATGTTCTAAATCCTTCAGTAATTGAATGGAACACCTTGTTTGTTAATTTGGAAGTGCTTGGGCTTGGTTTTGAATTCCCCAGGATATGTTAAGTTCCTGTGCTAGTTTATCTTCCAGTGCAGTTCCGAAGAGGAAAAGATTGAAGTCACCTGCCAGGAGCAAATTCTCCACATCCCTCTCTTCTATGATTCTTGCTGTTTCTTTGACCAATTCTTTTGCCCTTTAAGACTGTGCTTCGGGTGTATATATGAGTTGATTATAATAAGTGGCTGATCCACCTTCTTTATTTTGATTGTTATGGCTATCGCATGTATAGCGCTTGGGGCTGTGATTTTAATCTTTATCTCTTCTGTTATTCCTATAGTAAGAATTGAGGCAAATATCATCAGACTGCCTGAGCAATGACCAAAGGTTGAACTTCTATTGGCTGGGACAATTTGTTTCGTATATCCTTCTAAGGCTATCTCATGCTCGTCCCAGGTATCTTGAAGTAATGACCTTAAGTAATTTAAGGTCCTTTATCTTGTTCATCAGACCATTGGTATTCCAGATACATATACGAACATTATTCTGAACGGTATGTGGTGAAGTCTGGATGGGTACCCCTTGTCACTGTCCTCCCCCATTTGTTATTGTTCACCGTATGTTGGCCAGGGTGGGGACAGATGACTGCGTTGTTAAGGTTTTTGTGTATGAGAGGTTTCCTTGAGGCCCTGGGGAGTGGCTTAGGGCTCCTTTTAGAAATTATGTTATTGTATCTAAATGTTCTTTTTGCATTCCTCTAAAAAGGGTGTTGGATAAGCTAGTCTTTTTCCTAGTTCCAGTTTTCTTCCCCACTGAGAGAATTTGTTGATTTCTCCTAGGATTCAATCAACCAACTTGTTTAGTTTTCATATTTTCTTTGTTGTTTCTGGGTTTTGAGGGCCAAATGTAGATTGGAATTTGATTGCAAGCAAATCTGTTGAGTTGATGTATTCCAGTCCTTTGATTGAGTGGATGGTCTTAATATATTTCCTCTGTTTAAGGTGTCCTTCCTTCCTCTGGATTTGTATTCTGGGACAAATAGAATAATGTCTGTCTCCTTTGAAATGATGGCCCGGGTTTCCTGGGGTGAGGATGCCCCATGATGTTTGACCATGTCGGAGAGTTGGTTGTTATTTTTGCTATTCAGTGTGGCAATTACGGCTCCGTTAGATTCTTCCGGTGCCTGCTCTATAGCCAGCGTATTCCCGCTTTGTATTCTTTCCCTTGACAGACTATCTGTCCATCTCCTTACTCTACTCCGTATCTTTCTGACTCAGCTCTTTCCCATTGTTGTGTGCGTCTTGCCATTCTGCTCTCCTTCTGCCCGGCTGTTCGCTTGTCGTCTCTAATAATTCATTTGGCTTTGGGATTTACAATTTATTTGAAATCCTTGTGGTTTTCAGTTTCTTATCCAAGGGGGGAGTCTGCTCAACCTGGGTAGAAGTTGACATTTACTTTGTTTGCTCTTATTTTCCCAGGCTTTCGGCTGGCTGGCTCTCCTCATTGTTGATTGCTGTTGTTAGAAGCGGCTGTCTCTAGTTGGCAGAGGTATACACTTCTGACAAATAGGGACACACCTTTTCTAGTCAGGGCAAGGGGATTACACACTTAGATAACCCCTGCTCACCCCCTTGGTAGCTTGGCAAAGCAGACAGGCTTATCTCAGAGGCAGTGCGTTAAGCATTGATGACCACATACAGTAATAAAGTGAATACACTACAAATGGACACAACACAGTAGTATTATAAAAATAAGGATTTTCATATAAGGCTTAGCACAAGACCAAATAACGACAAAAATATACCACAGTCTTAATAAATACTCTTGGAAGGAAAAATAATAGTTCAAGCACGGTTTCTTCTTAGCACAAAGTCTTTAGTATCAAAAGCAACTCTTCTTCTTCAAAACACAGTTCTTGGCAACAATGTAACCCACACGGGAGTCGCACGACGTCGAGGCAAAGATAATCCAAAGGTTCGGCGTCGACCGCGAGGAGCGCTACGTCGAGCCCGGAGTCGCACAGACCCCAACAACACAGTACCTTGGAAAAGTGAAGCACTCCATGATCAGCGGCGTCGAGATGTCCGGCGTCGCGTCTTCGGCATCGATCGGGCCTCGGAGTCGGGGCGATCTGCAGCGGCGTCGACCGAAGTCAGGCAGGAGCAGCGCTCATGAGATGAAGCAGGATACGGCGTCGTCGATGTTGATGTTGCAAGAGTGAGCAGCGCTCACGGCGTCGAGAGGGCTCGAAGTCGATGCGATCAGCAGCGGTGCAGACACGAGGTCACTTGGAGCTGGAGCCGAACTCACTACTCACTGGCGTCGATCGGGCCCGGCGGCCGGCGTCGAGGAAGCGGGACACTGGAGCCGTTACTCACGATGTCGAGCTGGATTCGTCGGCGTCCGTCGGCGTCGAGATTGCTGGATTCTTTCAGAGATGCTGGATTCACAAGTTCCAGCAAACAGCACTTTAAGCAGATGAAGTCCTTTAGCCCTGTGACTTCAACAGGAGACTGGCACTCTTCCAGCCCTTGGAGATTTTCTTAGCAAAGATTGAGAGTACACACACAGTTCCTCTCTCCTGGTTCCTTGGCAAAAATAAAGAAGCAATGCAGGATTCCCCCAACAAACAGCACTCTGGCAGAAGGGGTAGGCAGTCCTTGGATCAGCAGGCTTCTTGTCCTTGGTTCAGGTTTCCTTGTCAGAAGTGATCTAAATTCTTGGTTCAGGGGTCCTTCTCTTATACCCCTTTTTGGCTTTGATCCCTTTGTCCATGCAGGGGAATTTCCCCCCATCTTGGGTTTGTTGTGGGTGTTGCCAGGCCGAAGCACCTGGCCTATTCACTGTGCAGGGCAGAGTCTTCAGCCGCCCAGCAGGAGCGGAGCCAGCATTGTCACTGGCAGGGGCAGAGCCATCAGTTGCCCGGCAGGAGGTGGGCCAGGAAAGTCCCAGGCAGGCACAGAGTCATCAGTCGCCTGGCAGGGGGGCGGAGCCAGCATTGTATCAGGCAGGGCAGGCTATCAGGAGCTACTCTTCCCCTACTCTCAATGCAAATGCCCCACTCATCCCACACTGACTCATTCAGACCTCTGGAGCCACCCAGCTCCTGTCACACGCACACCAGAACCAGCAGAGACCGGTAGACAGTTAGACAAGAAAATAGCTACTTTCTAAAAGTGCTATTTTCAAACACAGAGTCCAAAAACCATCCACACAAAAGGATGCGTTATTAAACCCTGAGTTCAGGGATACCAAACTTGACATTGCACCATGCTCCCCGAGCCCGCTAGGATTATAGCATTAATAATCCTGGCAGCCCATTCTAACTGATGGAGAGCAGGTAACCTTACAATAGTGAAAAACGAATATGGCTGTAATTCACTATTAGGACATGCCAACCTTGTCAGGCTTGTCCTACCTTATGCTTACAATGCACCCTGCCCTTGGGCCTACCATAGGGGTGACTAACATGAAGTTAAGGGAAGGTTTAGGGACTGGCAAGTAGGTGTACTTGCGCAGTCCTCGTGGCAGTCAGACTGCACGTGGTCTAGCAATGGCAGACCTGTAGACATACTTTTACTAGGCCGCTTCTGTGGGTGGCACAACAGGTGCTGCAAGCCCACTAGCAGCATTTGTATTTACAAGCCCTGGCACTCCTGGTGCACTCTACTAGGGACTAATAGTAAACCAAATAAGCCAAACATGGAAGTCAATCAATACAGCAATTTCACATAGGGAGCACTTGCACTGTGGCACTGATCAGCAGTGGCACGGTGCCCAAAGCAATATACCAGCAAAACATCGTAAACAGAGGAGGCAAACAGAAAAAATGGAGGAGAGACTCATGCCAATGATGCCAGGTCTAACACGTGTCCCCTCCAGCTGAAATGTGGGGAGAACTACCCTTACCCTAGGGAGTCCTCATCACTAAGGCGGAAAAATCTGGACAGACCATCAGCATTGGCGTGATCTGTGCCAGGGCGGTGTTCCACCGTGAAGTCCATCCCCTGTAGGGAAATGGACCACCTCAACAGCTTTGGATACTCACCCCTCATCTGCATCAACCATCTGAGGGGCCTGTGGTCTGTCTGAACCCGGAAGTGAGACCCAAACAGGTAGGGTCTTAGCTTCTTCAGCGCCCAGACCACAGCAAATGCTTCTCTTTCTATCGCACTCCACCTCTGTTCCCTGGGAAGTAACCTCCTACTTATGAAGGCTACAGGTAAGTCTCGGCCCTCTTCATTCACCTGAGCTAGAACAGCCCCCACGCCATGCTCTGAAGCGTCCGTCTGGACAACAAATTCTTTAGAAAAGTCGGGTGCCTGGAGTATGGGTGCTGTGCACATTGCAGTTTTTTTCAGGGTGTCAAAGGCCGTCTGACAGGCGTCAGTCCAGATCACAAGTCGTGGCTGCTTCCTGGAAGTCAGCGAAGTCAAGGGGTGCACAATGTTACCATAATCCTTGATGAACCTCCTGTAATAACCCGTGAGACCCAAGAAGGCTCTCATCTGAGTCTGGGTTTTGGGCGGTGCCCATGCCAGGATGGTATCAATCTTGGGTTGCAGGGGGGCCACCTTGCCGCTCCCTACTTGGTGCCCCAAGTACACCACTGAACCCTGCCCAGTCTGGCACTTACTGGCTTTGATTGTGAGGCCTCCTTCCTGGCGGTGGTGCAAGTGATCCTCCCAGCTGGCGCTGAACACTGCGATGTCGTCCAGGTAGGCGGCACTGAAATCCTCCAGTCCAGCCAAGACCTGGTTGACCAACCTCTGGAAGGTGGCAGGGGCATTCTTCATCCCAAAGGGCATAACCCGGAATTGGTAGTGCCCATCTGGTGTGGAGAATGCTGACCTCTCTTTTGCCCCATCAGTCAAGGCGATCTGCCAGTACCCAGACGTTAGATCAAACGTACTAAGGTACCGGGCAGCCCCTAACCGATCTATGAGCTCATCAGCTCTGGGGATGGGGTGCGCGTCAGTCTTGGTGACTGAATTGAGTCCTCGGTAATCCACACAGAACCGAAGTTCCGGTGAAGCACCAGGCGCTGCAGCCTTTGGGACCAAGACAACTGGGCTGGCCCAAGGACTGCTAGAGGACTCAACCACCCTTAAGGCAAACATTTTGGAGACCTCCTCCTTGATGTATGCTCTGACCTTGTCAGTCACTCTGTAAGCCTTGTGCTTCACAGGAGTGCTGTCCCCGGTGTCCACATCATGGACACACCACTGCGTGACACCAGGAATCAAGGAGAACAGATCAGGGAATGGTCCCAACAGTTGGCGACAATCCTGCTGCTGCTCAGGGGTCAGTGTGTCAGAGAGGACAACACCATCCACTGACCCATCTTGCTCTTTTGCATACAGGAGGTCAGGAAGAGGCTCACTCTCCTCCTCCATTCCAGCCTCTGTAGCTAGGAGCATGCCCACTTCGGACCTTTCTAAGTGGGGCTTTAAACGGTTGACATGCAGGACCCGCAAGGGGTTCCTGGGAGACTTCAAGTCCACCATGTAGGTGACATCGCTCTTTTTCTCCACAACCTCAAATGGTCCAGTCCACCTGTCCTTGAGCGCACAAGGTTCCACAGGGGACATGACCCAAACTTTCTGTCCAGGCTGAAGCTCTACCAGAGTGGCCTTCTGGTCGTACCACCGCTTCATCTCCTCCTGGCTGGCCTCCAGATTTGCCTGAGCAAGATCTCTGAAGCGCCTGGTCTGGTTCCTAAAGGCCAGCATGTAACTGTATACATCCTGGGGAGGTTTCCTGGGAGATTGCTCCCAGCCTTCTTTGACCAGACTCAAAGGTCCTCTTACCGGGTGTCCATACAAAAGCTCAAAGGGGCTGAACCCTAGAGACTTCTGCGGCACCTCACGGTAAGCAAACAACAGGCATGGCAAGAGGACGTCCCATTTACGCCTCATTGGTTCTTCAAGACCCATAATCATGCCTTTAAGGGTATGGTTGAATCTCTCAACCAACCCATTACCTTGAGGGTGGTAAGGAGTGGTGAACTTGTAGGTTACCCCACACTCCTTCCACAGAGACTTCATATAGTTGGAAATGAAGTTGGTGCCCCGGTCTGACACCACCTCTCTGGGGAACCCTATTCGGGAGAAAACACCCATCAGTGCCCGTCCCACCACGGGGGCCGTCACTGTTCTGAGAGGGATGGCTTCCGGGTACCGTGTGGCATGGTCCACCAAGACCAGGATGAACCTGTTGCCCAGGGCTGTCTTGGGGTCCAGGGGCCCAACAATGTCAATCCCCACCCGGTCAAAGGGGGTACTGACCACGGGAAAAGGTTGGAGGGGAGCCTTCTGCTTCCGCCCGCTTTTCCCACTTGCCTGGCAAGTTTGACAGGTCTTGCAATGGATATCTGTATCCCTTCTCATCTGAGGCCAATAAAAATGGGTGACAAGCCTGTCATAGGTCTTGTCCTGCCCCAGATGTCCAGCTAACGGAACGTCATGAGCCAAACCCAGTAGGAAGGCTCTGAAGCGCTGGGGTACCACCAGCACACGGGCTGACCCAGGCTCAGCAGCCTTAGGCTCGCTATACAGGAGGTCGTTCTCCCAGTAAACAAAATGTGACCCTGACTGATCACCTGAGGTTTGGGCTGAGGCCTGCTGCCTCATACCCACAAGAGAAGGGCACACTTTCTGTTCTGCACAGAATTCCTCCCTGGAGGGACCACCATCCTGCTGCCAGCGGGTCAGCTCGGGCAGGTCTCCCAGTTCAGCAACTTGTTCACCGGTGGGTTCCAGGGCATGCCCTTCAAGGCCTGCCTCCTCCTGGACCACGGGAACTACGGGGGACGGTTTCCCGCGCCCCCTGCCTCTTCTCTTCACAGCTGGGTCCTGGGCCATACTTTCAGGCTCCAGAACACCATCAACACCCTTACTTGCTGTCATCGATCGAGTGGTTGCACACACCCACTCTGGCACACCCAACATTTTCAAATGTGTCTCCCTCTCCACCTTAGCCCAAGGGGAGTCTTCTAAATCATTGCCCAGGAGACAATCAACAGGCATGGCGGGCCTTACAGCAACTTGAAGAGTACCTGAAATTCCCCCCCATTCAAAGGAAACTTGAGGTACCTCACACTCTCTCTGGGAGTTGTCAGCAGCTATCACAGGGTAGAATGCGTGGGGAACAACCTGCTCTCTGGACACCAAGTGACACTTGACAGCTGTCACACTCGCTCCGGTGTCTCTGAGAGCTTCCACTCTATGGCCATTAATGGTCACCCACTGCCTATATTTCTTAGTGTTACTAGGCAGCGGGGGTGGAGGGACCAATTCCATGTCTCCTAGAGAGACCAGGGACATCTCTGCGGGACCCTCCCCACCATGGGCGACCATCTCCTCCCCTCCCAGGGCTACACTCACCAACTGACGGGGGGCGGCACGGGGTGGTGCACTAGAGTTCTTCAAGGGACACTGGGGATCATAAAACCGGTGTCCCACCTGCTTACAAGCGAAGCAGGTCATTGGGCCCCTACGAACAGGTTTACCTGTCGGGGCCTCTGATTTCTTCTCTGGGGGAGGCTGGGAACCCTTCCCTTGGTTCCCTTGGGGATTACTTTGGGGCCCTTTCTGGAACTCCCTCTGTTTTCCCTTGTCGCCCCCACTCTTCTGCTGGGGACCCTGCCCACCTTTGGCTGAGTCTCCCACTGGACCCTTGTGGACCCTGGTACTGACCCAGCGGTCCGCCTCCTCAGCAAGTTTTCTAGGGTTAGATATCTTGCTATCAATAAGGTGCTGGCGCAGCTCTGGAAAACAGTTATTAGACAAGTGCTCCCAAGCAAACAAATCATAAAGAGCATCATAACTTTCCACTTTGCTGCCCTTTACCCAACCATCCATGGCTCTGCAAAAATATGACACATATTCCACCCACGTGGTACCAGGCAACTTCTTACATTCTCTAAAGGCCTGTCTTTACTTTTCTGGGGTTAGGCCATACCTTAACATTAAAGCATCTTTCATATGAGTATAAGACATCCTATCCTCAACAGGCATGTCTAACAGGGTATCTCTTCCCTCATTCACAAAGCGACCCCACAACCCCGCTCCCCAATCCTTCTCAGGGACCCGGCGGGCCAACAATGCTAACTCATATGCTTTAAACCATTGACCAATATCCTCATTCTTCTGAAAATCTTTGATCACATCTTTGGGAAAATAAAACCTACTTTCTGCAGGCACAGATGGGATGCTGCCACCAGAGGGATTCAATTCTTACTCTTTAGCTTTGAGCTCCAACTCCCTCATCCTGGTATCACGCTCAAAAGCTAACTTCTCTCTTTTAAACTCCAACCTTTTGATCTCCAGATCAGCTTCTCTCCTGCCTCTTGCATTCTCTATCTCCAACTGCCCATTTATCTTAAGTTTTGCCATTTCCATGTTGTAAGCTCGCTCTTTCTCCCTTTCTTCTCTTTCTTCAGGAGAAAGACCTTTGGAGGA
The DNA here is from genome assembly GCF_964261635.1 of Lissotriton helveticus. Taxonomy (NCBI): domain Eukaryota; kingdom Metazoa; phylum Chordata; class Amphibia; order Caudata; family Salamandridae; genus Lissotriton; species Lissotriton helveticus. Next base: position 542,055,702 of record NC_136065.1, on the reverse strand, counting down.
AACACTGCTGCCAGGAGGGGATGTGGGCCCATTCACTGGCACCTCCTCCTCCCCTTCCCCTGTCGGACCACCACCGGATCAGAGGAATCTCTGGCCTCTAACCAGGCCTGCAATGCTTTGAGATAATCTGGCCTCCTTGAAATGCCTGTGGTAGGAACTTGCAACTGCTTGCAAAAGGATTTCAGCTTCTTTAAAGGATAGTCGTTCATCTTACTCCTATCAAATTCCTCCACAACAACAACAGGGGTAGTGACTCCGGTATCACTCATGGTCAAAACTGGCAATTTCAAAAATCAAGCTTCAGGAAAGCGGAGAACAAAAATAGAATATCCAACCAAGTAGATTGTGAATGCGCTATGGTCTGCTTTCACTATGTAGCGTACACTAATCACTGCACATGGGTCATAAATGCAAAGTTCAAATCCTCACCGCTGACCCACCAATGTTAGAAGCGGCTGTCTCTAGTTGGCAGAGGTATACACTTCTGACAAATAGGGACACACCTTTTCTAGTCAGGGCAAGGGGATCACACACTTAGATAACCCCTGCTCACCCCCTTGGTAGCTTGGCAAAGCAGACAGGCTTATCTCAGAGGCAGTGCGTTAAGCATTGATGACCACATACAGTAATAAAGTGAATACACTACAAATGGACACAACACAGTAGTATTATAAAAATAAGGATTTTCATATAAGGCTTAGCACAAGACCAAATAACGACAAAAATATACCACAGTCTTAATAAATACTCTTGGAAGGAAAAATAATAGTTCAAGCACGGTTTCTTCTTAGCACAAAGTCTTTAGTATCAAAAGCAACTCTTCTTCTTCAAAACACAGTTCTTGGCAACAATGTAACCCACACGGGAGTCACACGACGTCGAGGCAAAGATAATCCAAAGGTTCGGCGTCGACCGCGAGGAGCGCTACGTCGAGCCCGGAGTCGCACAGACCCCAACAACACAGTACCTTGGAAAAGTGAAGCACTCGATGATCAGCGGCGTCGAGATGTCCGGCGTCGCGTCTTCGGCGTCGATCGGGCCTCGGAGTCGGGGCGATCTGCAGCGGCGTCGACCGAAGTCAGGCAGGAGCAGCGCTCACGAGATGAAGCAGGATACGGCGTCGTCGATGTCGATGTTACAAGAGTGAGCAGCGCTCACGGCGTCGAGAGGGCTCGAAGTCGATGCGATCAGCAGCGGTGCAGACACGAGGTCACTTGGAGCTGGAGCCGAACTCACTACTCACTGGCGTTGTTGCTGGCGTCCATCGGGCCCGGCGGCCGGCGTCGAGGAAGCGGGACACTGGAGCCGTTACTCACGATGTCGAGCTGGATTCGGCGGCGTCCGTCGGCGTCGAGATTGCTGGATTCTTTCAGAGGTGCTGGATTCACAAGTTCCAACAAACAGCACTTTAAGCAGATGAAGTCCTTTAGCCCTGTGACTTCAACAGGAGACTGGCACTCTTCCAGCCCTTGGAGATTTTCTTAGCAAAGATTGAGAGTACACACACAGTTCCTCTCTCCTGGTTCCTTGGCAAAAATAAAGAAGCAATGCAGGATTCCCCCAACAAACAGCACTCTGGCAGAAGGGGTAGGCAGTCCTTGGATCAGCAGGCTTCTTGTCCTTGGTTCAGGTTTCCTTGTCAGAAGTGATCTAAATTCTTGGTTCAGGGGTCCTTCTCTTATATCCCTTTTTGGCTTTGATCCCTTTGTCCATGCAGGGGAATTTCCCCCCATCTTGGGTTTGTTGTGGGTGTTGCCAGGCCGAAGCACCTGGCCTATTCACTGTGCAGGGCAGAGTCTTCAGCCGCCCAGCAGGAGCGGAGCCAGCATTGTCACTGGCAGGGGCAGAGCCATCAGTTGCCCGGCAGGAGGTGGGCCAGGAAAGTCCCAGGCAGGCACAGAGTCATCAGTCGCCTGGCAGGGGGGCGGAGCCAGCATTGTATCAGGCAGGGCAGGCTATCAAGAGCTACTCTTCCCCTACTCTCAATGCAAATGCCCCACTCATCCCACACTGACTCATTCAGATCTCTGGAGCCACCCAGCTCCTGTCACACGCACACAAGAACCAGCAGAGACCGGTAGACAGTTAGACAAGAAAATAGCTACTTTCTAAAAGTGCTATTTTCAAACACAGAGTCCAAAAACCATCCACACAAAAGGATGCGTTATTAAACCCTGAGTTCAGGGATACCAAACTTGACATTGCACCATGCTCCCCGAGCCCGCTAGGATTATAGCATTAATAATCCTGGCAGCCCATTCTAACTGATGGAGAGCAGGTAACCTTACAATAGTGAAAAACGAATATGGCTGTAATTCACTATTAGGACATGCCAACCTTGTCAGGCTTGTCCTACCTTATGCTTACAATGCACCCTGCCCTTGGGCCTACCATAGGGGTGACTAACATGAAGTTAAGGGAAGGTTTAGGGACTGGCAAGTAGGTGTACTTGCGCAGTCCTCGTGGCAGTCAGATTGCACGTGGTCTAGCAATGGCAGACCTGTAGACATACTTTTACTAGGCCGCTTCTGTGGGTGGCACAACAGGTGCTGCAAGCCCACTAGCAGCATTTGTATTTACAAGCCCTGGCACTCCTGGTGCACTCTACTAGGGACTAATAGTAAACCAAATAAGCCAAACATGGAAGTCAATCAATACAGCAATTTCACATAGGGAGCACTTGCACTGTGGCACTGATCAGCAGTGGCACGGTGCCCAAAGCAATATTCCAGCAAAACATCGTAAACAGAGGAGGCAAACAGAAAAAATGGAGGAGAGACTCATGCCAATGATGCCAGGTCTAACAGCTGTCATTATTTTCCTATTCCTGCCCTTGATTTTTTGTTTCCAGTGAATTCATGCATTCGTAAATGCCTCTGCACTGGCTCTTTCTTAGTATGAGTCTATTCAGCTGGAGTTTTCTGGAGTTTTTCTAGGGTTGAGGGGTGAGTTCTCTTGTTTTTGCAGTCTAGTCTGCTTATCTTCGATTTCTTTTACTTGTTCGCTCTGGGCTGTATTTCACACATTGACTTTAGTTGTTGAGTGTGGTGTCGTATTTAATTTCAAGTTTGCCAGGAGGTTCCCTAACATTGACAGAAGCGTTGATAACTTGTCTATTAATGGGGCACAGATGCATTCAGTTCTTACAATTTCAGAGACTTGTGCTGCTTCTCATCCCCTTTTGATGAGGTCATTTAGATCTCCTAGTTTCTATATCCCGTAAGTGAATTCCGCTAGTGTGTGAAGGATTGTTAACTACATGTCTAATTTATCAGATTGGTATTGCAGTGGTGTTGCTGATAGTTGAATCATGTTTAATAAGGTTACCCAAAATTTATCTGACAGACTTTTGCTCCCTTCTATGTGCATGCTGGTGAGTTTGTCTGTGTTAAGGCTTATGGTGGGTTTTAAATTGTATGAAGCCACTAAATCCTCCCACTCTTGTGATGCGAGAAAGGCCATATTGCTATCTGTGGTGCGCAAGCCCTCCTGTAGTAGATTCGAGGATAAATTGGGTTAGGCGATTCCCCCTGCTTGTTCAAGGCTGTCAGGGTGCCAGCTTGTGCGTCCTTCGGCGTCAGTGAGGGACTGCTTTTTGACTGAGGTGTTATAGTCCTTCCGTCCCGTCCATTCTGTGATTTGTGTTATGGTGGAGGTGTTGACTCGTCCCCCCTGTCATTAGATCCCTGATGTTCTGGAGTGCTTGTAGGTTCTGTAGCCCTCTCTCTTTTAATCACGCTGGATGATGTTTCCTGGTCTTGTTAGCTTTTTGATACATTGTCTATCGGACTACTGGCCCCCGCAACCCATTCAGTCGATTTTCCTCCTGTGTCTTCACCCGCCACTGAGCTTTCTGGCCAGCTTTTGGTGGGCACCGTGTGACTGCTATCCATGTGTATATCCACAGCTGTGACCTTTGCGGTTCTTGATGTTCTCGGTGTTTGGAGTGATGGATATTCTGTTTTCCTGGGCTTCAACAGGGTTTGTAAGCCCTTAATGTTCTCATTTTTTGTGTAGATTGCTGTTCCAGGGTCTTTTAAAAATGAAAATTTGGTGTGAATTTTTGGCTGGTAAGAGTCTGAGATTTTTCTAGAGGGCTCCCCCTCTGTGTTACTGAGCTCTTCCGTTCTGTCGGGAAACAGCCATTACAACGTGGGTTTTACACCGCGCTACCATTACGATGCAGCAATCACAACGCAAGTCGTTACAACGACTTGCGCTGGATGGCGCTATATACTAAGGAATAGCATGATTTACTATTCCAACATCTTCCCTACTGTTACGTGGGCTGGAGTTGGAATAGTAAATTATACTATTCCTAAATTCAGCGCCTCCAGGGCAAGTCGTTGTAACGACTTGCATTGTGATTGCTGCGTTGTAATGGTAGCGCGGTGTAAAGCCCGCGTTGTAATGACATACATCCGTTCTGTCTCTTTTATCCCTCTTAAGTGTGTTGTTTGGTTGGTTTGAGTTTTTTAATCCTTTTGTGATTGCTAGGCTGCTGTCTTTGCTGGCCTCCATGCCAACGGCCTGACAAGAGCTGATGTCTTTACAGGTATTTTTGTTGGTGTTAGCGTCTTTGACATCCTCGTCGTTCTTGATGTTGGTTGTTTCAATGGAGTCTTTGAGGCTGCCATGTCACTGCCGTCTTTTAATACAGCCTCCCTTTTATGTTTTGGTAGTGGCTTTATAATGGACCTTCTTACTCTACCTGACCTCATGACTGACCAGGTGGACAGGTAGCTGGTATCGGTTTGGAGGTCAAGTTTTGAGTTGATCAGTTGTTGGCAGATTTCTATCCCTTTTAAGTTAGTAATTTGGTCGTATTTAATTTTCTTTTTTTTTAATTTGAGCTTTTAATTGCTTAGGTTATTTACCTTGCGTGTTTTAGTTTTATTGAGTATTTGTGTGATGGCTGTTGTTCGTCCCTTCAATGGTTGCTTTATTGGTTTGCTTCATTTGATAAGCTTGTTCGATAAGCTTGTTTGATGGACTTCGGTCTCTAACTTCTTCTCTGTTGTCCCTCCTTTTGCAATTGTTCTATGTAAAAGTGGGGATCTTTGATTTGTGCTTTCCTTGCATACTCCAGTTAGTTGTCTTTGAGTTATCCAAGTTCATTTACTCCTGTAGGATTATCAAGCTCCTATCCAGATCCTGTCTAGTTCGGTATGTTCTTTCCTTCTCCACTGTGGGTGGGATGATTGACAATGTTGCTGTTCTATTTCTATCTCTATTTCTGTGATTTGTTTTTCCCCTGTGGTTGCTCTGATCCTGCACAGGGTGTCTTTTGTCTTAGTCTTCTAGCCGTTATCCTGCCGTTATCCTACTCCTGGCTGTGGTCCTACCCCCGGAGCTTTCTGTCCCCTCCTTCTCCTCCTCTAGTCACCACCAGTTTGAACCCCCCATTGGGCCACTCACTCAGCGATGCTGTTGCTGTTGTTAAGTGTCAGAGTGAGCTCGGTTTAGGGGGTCTGGGTTGCTGAGCGTTTGCTCTAGATTTTCCTACAGGCAGCTGCCCCCCTTATGACTGCCACAGACAGGGGTGTGCGAGGGGTACTGATCAAGAGAGAGCAGGACGTGACCACAGGGTTACTAGATATATATTTTTCCTAATCTGTACCCCCTTACTTCCTTACTTCCGTCACCTTATTTTCCTTATGTTTCCTTATGGGGCTCTAGCTCTGTGTTTTGCCAGGCGTCTTCGGGCTCTTATGAGCTTTTTCTATTTGCTGCAGGCTGTAGGCCCCTTGCAGGGCTTGCCAAGAGGAGGAGAGAGGTGACTGGTGAGAGTTACGGGGCAAGCGGGACAGTGAGCAGACAACAGGTAGATTGACCAGTTTAGCGGGTTGAGAGTGAGCGGGTTAGAGGTGACTCACCTCCACTTCCTGCTTCTGATGCACAGCTGCTCTCCTGCTCCCGCTTCTCACGCTTCACTCCAGCGGCTTCTCTTGCCCCCGGCTGCACAGGTCTTCCTTCTCTCCTTATCTCTGCGGCTTCCCGAGCTTCCCGATCCCCCGCGGCTCCTTCAGTCTCCCGCAACTGCCCTTCAGCACCAGCAGCTTTCCGCGGCTCTCAATGGCTTCTGCAGCTCCTGCGCAGTCTCGTCTCATCTCACTCGGCTCACTTGGTCATGGGCAATGACTCTGCTCAACAGCATGGCAGAGGTTACCATAGTGCGGGAGGCACTGCCCCTTGTCTCGAGGCGAGAGCAACTGATATATTTATTACAGTAGAAACAGAAGATACACAAGTGGCCCCCCAATAGACTTTACGAAATTGTCTTCCAATTGTCTTCCAAATTGAAGGTGATATACAGCGTACAATCACTGTGGTTTTCTGGGAACATCTGACCTCTTCATACGACGTTTTGTTGGCAGAGGCAGATTGGCCTCTACCATTTTGTGCTAGTTGCGTCTAGAGGGCAGGACGTGATACTTCAGAGTTTTTCATGTTACGTCCCTGAGTAACATGCAAAGGCTTACGCATCTGAGTAGGCTTTGGCCCTTGCCCCGGGGGTGTACCATAAACAGATGGGCTGGGATAGAGATTTACCAGCACATGAGATACCATTAAGGTCTACGCCAAAGCCACAATATCCAATCAGACGAGAGGCTAAGGCTCCCGTTTGTGATATTCTTATTCAGTTGGAGTATCAAGGTGTGATTGAATCCTGCGTTTCACCGATGAGTAATCCTCTTTTTCCGGTATCGGAACCTGATGGTTCATATCGCATTGTATTGGATTATCAAAATTGTAATAGTCATTGTACATTTGGGGTGCAGAACACATGTAGCTCTGCGCTAGTGAACAGTCTTATTCATAAGAAAAACAAAACTACACTGGATATATCCAATGGTTTCTATAGTCACAACTTGTCTCCTGAGAGCCGTGACTTGACAGCATTTACCACTGTTAGAAATCGGAAAAAATGAATGCGTTTGCCTATGGGGTATAAGAATAGCCCGGGGTTTCTCGCTGCATGTGTTGTGTCTTTGTTACACAGCATAGACCCAGATGCATTCTCGTACATTGATGATATTTATCTGACAGACAATGAACTAATGCCTTATCTTATACAAGTCGACTGAATAATTCCGTTGTTTGCCGACTATTGATACAAATTCAATTTTGCAAAGTCACACATCACTTGTTTTGCAGTGCTCTTTTTGGGCAATGAGTGCAACAATGAAGGTAGGGGGTTGGCCCCCCCCTTTCTGGAGAAGTGTGCACAATTGCAACCTCCGTCTATTCTAAAGAAACTTTAGTCTTTGCTGGGATTTTTGAATTTACATCCCCGATTATGCCCATCGTATCACACCTCTTTATGCTTTGATACAACCAACATATTCTTCTGCCAGCTGGCTTCTGGAACATACCGCTATTCTGCAAACTTTGCAATCAGATGTGCTTGCGACTAACTTCTTGTTGACATGTGGTAATACCATGAACCTGGTCATACATATAGTACCGGCTACGGTGGTTTTCACTTACTGGATGTTCAATGAGGGAGACACTGTACCTATTGCATACAAATCGCATTTGTGCACATTGGCTGAAATGCGATTTTTGATTGTTGAAAAAGTTTTGACGGTAGTCCAAATGACGATCCCGAAGGAACGCTCTCTGGCGCAGGGAAAATGCATTCTTGTGGTCACACCTCTCCCTGCTTTAGAAGCAGTGACTAAGGCAAGTGTACCAAACCTATAAGGCTTTACATCGCTGTTGGACACAATAGGCCACTTCTTTGACATCGACTGATGTCACATTTATCTTTGATCCTGCTCTTCAGACACAGGAGTTTTTACAGTATGAACATGTTCATCCTCCTCCATTGTCATTACTTCCTTTGGATGTGTACAAATGTATCATTTATACTAATGGCTCGGCTCAACCGGCCATCGGTTCCAAACACGCTTATTCAGCGGCTTGCACTATTGTGGCTGGTTCAATTGTGAATGGAGAAGTTAAGTCTTCCATTGTGCATACACAGGCACTTGGGGACTGTACAGCGCAATTGGCGGAGCTGCATGCTTTTATTCTAGCTTTTGAATTTGCTGATCCTAATTTGAATACTCTTCGTGTATGCGATTTTTACTACTGTGTCCAGTCTTTCAATAACAACCTATTCTTTTGGTCTCAAAATGATTATCAAGACTCTAAAGGCAGTGCAAGAAAGCATAAAACGCTTTGGGTTAGAGTGGCGGAACTTAAAGAACGGCTGCCACTCACACAGGTTATACATGCTCTTGCCATCAGCGTGTAGGAGTAAATGCTGTAGGTAATTCTTTGACTGATGAGGCAGCCAAATCTGCAGTAGCCATGTGTTCCGTTGCAGTAGTTACAAGGTCTATGACTAGGAAGGATAATGACATTTTGCAGCTATAGCTGCAAGAAAGGATGGAACTGCTTAATCACAGTGCTTCCCTTTGAAATATTCTTATCATTTATCTCTTGAACAAGTTCCTTATACTAAAATACCATCAGTTGGGGATCGGCTGATTCCGGGGTGTCTGCAACTGTCTCTATTTTACAGCATGGTTTATATAATATCAGAACTGTAAATATGTACTTTCGTGTGACATTTGTCAGCAAATCAAACCGTCTACTGTCTCACAGCCACCACAAACACAGATATGTATTTTCAATCAGCCGTTTTGATCACTGCGGTCCATTTTCTTCAGATACTGCATATAAATACATTTTTGTTGCAGTTGATTTGTGAACTAGATTCCTCTGGGTTTGGCCGCAATGCTGTGCTGACTCTCAAAACCTCCTTAGAAATTCTCGTGTCTTTGTCTGGATATTTGCATGTGGCACCTTCCATTCAGACCAAGGTGCAGCGTTCACCTCTAAGGCGTACAAGGACACAATGAAGTTGATGGGGGTGCTGGTGCAGTTTTTGTCTCCATACAGGTCTGAGGGCATTTCAATAGTGGAGCAAATGAACCATGACTTAAAGCGACCTTTGACAGCTAGGGTCTTAGGTACTGGCAGGAACTGATTGGGCCATTTGTGTGGAGTTAATTGTACACTCAATAATCTACCAAGAAGATCTCTGGGTGGGTGGACCCCATACAAAATGCTCTTTGGCATTAAAATGTTTATGCCAGACCTTGACGGTCTCAAGGTTGTGATGTTAGCCGCAACCTTTGACGTAGATAATCATTCTACTATGTTACTGGACCTACAAAGTACCTGTGACAGCTACACGACTGAACATTTGCCCTCTTCCACTGATTCAGCACTGCTGATTCCGGTTGCAGGTTGGCTCCCTAAGATTAGAGATCTGGTAGGGGAAAAGGTGGAAAAGAAAAAAGAATTTGGTCCCTCTTATCGTACACCGTTTCCTGTGCTTGGATTGAAGGGTACTCATACAGTAATTCTATCACCTATGCCTGGTCACAAAGACTATAGATACATCTTGGTGGGCAATGTCAAGTTACACCATCTGGCCGATTCTGAATAGTGTAACACCTGCAGTGTCATGCAAAGTTATCTCTTTAAATCCGGTGAATTTATCCTCTTCGACTAATACCAGTATTGCTGAGGGTGAGATGGACACTACTATTGACTTTTTGCCTGTTCTGCTTCCATTCTCATCCAACAACGAAGTCGAGTATACTTACCCAGCAGATGAGTCCCAAAGCGAAGTGACAACAAGTCCTTGACAACATCAAGCTGATGCTGCCCTGTCACCTTTAAGGAACATGGGTACCAGTGGTTATTTTGTGGACCGTGCAAGCTTCTCTTATGACTCTTTATCCTTGTCTTCCACTTTGGCAATTCCCCCGACAAAATATTGTATTTTCATCTCTTGGTTCAAAAAGCCTTACCTGGTCCCCCATGGACCTACCCCTGGTTGGCACTTATCCTTCTTTTCCTCTTCATGTCAATTGGATTTGTGACAGTATTTTTCTTGCTTATCAATGGTCATTATTTTCCAGAACACTCTGCTGTGAACTTGGTCGATTGAATTCTGGCCCCCCATACATTGTCCCATGTCATGAAACGTGATCAAACTCTTGTGAACATTTCGGCTTTCTCAGTTGCAGTTGGCATGGTTTGGGATGAAGTAGCATTTGAAATTCACGGCTCGACGTAAGTCCTCAAGACACCATACAGGTTTTGTGTTCCTCTAGGATATGTGGTGACACCAGACACACATTTTTTACAACAATGGTTAGCGATATGCACTCCTTTGTTAGAACAATTTCACTTCAATATCAACAAATTATATTGCCTGGTGCTAACCCGTATCTTGACTAGCTCCTAGTCAAGTCGATAATAATTGATAAATCACAGAAGCCTGTGTTATGGGAAGCACTGTCCACTTATTCACAATAACGTGATTTGATTTTTCTATAAATCATCCATACATTCAATTCAACTTAGATATCATAAATTAAACAGACTCTATTTCATCACAAGTTCAGAACTTCATATGTCCACAGTCTTTTTGATCAAACTGAAAGCCTAGACAAATTCAAAATTAAATGCTCAACAAAAAATGATGATCGTATTTCCTTTCTTCAAAAACGATTTTATTCTTCTCGTTCATCAATGAATACGACAAACTGTGTTTTTCAAACAAATCTCCATAATTCAACGAATGCTGACATATCCCAATGCATTTCGGTATGCACCTTCGTCAGGGGAATGTACTATAAATAACAAAAATTACACAAAATTACAAAAAATTGTATCGTGTATCTATCCAATACATACACTATTTACAATTGCGCATACATTAGTTTCAAAATAATTGTTAAACAACAACCAGAGAATCTCCTGCTGTAATTCAAACATCTAGTGTGTATTTGAAAATTCATGCTCACAAAAGTTCACCTGCAACCTTCTAAATCAAACCGGAAGCGTGCTCACAACCCAGTGTTACCATCACCTCATGCTTGCTGTGATCCAAAAATAACCTAATCATAACATGAATTCCATGTGCTTAAAAGTACCCAACTCCTACCTTCGTCAAATGAATTAGGCTGAGAAATCGACCAACTTCAATGTCCGTACGATTCTCTTTTCTAAAAAAACATAATAATGCCTTTAATGCCTCAACACGTTCCTACACGACTTGCTGTTATTTTGCATAAAAAGCCGGTACTTACTTAGTCTTCACGACCCCAATAGTAGATTGCTGTAGCGCTATTTCACTTAAATTGTTTCTCGATTGTCTGATTCTCTGGTTGTTGTTTAACAATTATTTTGAAACTAATGTATGCGCAATTGTAAATAGTGTATGTATTGGATAGATACACGATACAATTTTTTGTAATTTTGTGTAATTTTTGTTATTTATAGTACATTCCCCTGACGAAGGTGCATACCGAAATGCATTGGGATATGTCAGCATTCGTTAAATTATGGAGATTTGTTTGAAAAACACAGTTTGTCGTATTCATTGATGAACGAGAAGAATAAAATCGTTTTTGAAGAAAGGAAATACGATCATCATTTTTTGTTGAGCATTTAATTTTGAATTTGTCTAGGCTTTCAGTTTGATCAAAAAGACAGTGGACATATGAAGTTCTGAACTTGTGATGAAATAGAGTCTGTTTAATTTATGATATCTAAGTTGAATTGAATGTATGGATGATTTATAGAAAAATCAAATCACGTTATTGTGAATAAGTGGACAGTGCTTCCCATAACACAGGCTTCTGTGATTTATCAACCAGACACACATTCCCATTATTGGGATGTCCAAGCAGTACATTCCTTGTTTTCTGATTTAAAGTATTATGCTGCCTTTGATGCTGAAGATTTATATTTATATTCTGCCAATTATGCTGATTTATACTGTTATCAACAGTATGTACATCATTTCTTACACAAAATCAACACATTGAGACTTGTTTTTAATTACACACAATGGGAATATTGTCCAACTGCCATACAAGTGAGTTCTAAAACCCTTAGGGATAAGTTCACCTAGTTCACAGATTATAACACATCCAGTCCGGAATCCTATTTTTTAAAATTGCAATTGTCATCTCAGCCCAAATTTATCCTGACCCACACTAAATAAATCTATTGCAATTCATTTAGAACTGATTTGGCCACACAGGGTTATGATCACTGGAAAGATACCATTGATTTGAAATCTATTTGGGGCACTAAGGCTTGTCAAGTTGAGGGAAATGAAGCTCTGCATTGCGCCTGCCTAATCCAAACTATATTTTTATTTTTAAATGGCACAGTGCAACAAGCTACTTGTTTTGGCTTTGCAACTGCCAACAACTTGATTATCCCATCCATTTCGTTATTAGCTGAATATGAAAATTGGCATAAACAAACGAATTATAGGATCAATTTATTACAAGTTTTGTTTTGAAATTACACTTTCAATGTCTCTAATGTTGACCCTGTCTGGATGGTTGGTGTGGGAAACCAATTCAAATGCATGCAAATTGCGTTTTTATAATGTAACACCTGGTTTCACACAGACTAGACCGGATCCTCGTTTTCCACATTCACATTCGGTCACCACATACTTGGTGGGTAAATTGAGCCAACAATGGTTAGTACACTCCAGTTTGTCATCAGTGAAACAACACCTGCCACTCCTGTCAAGCGTCATCAATTTGGCTTATTTTATCTTAGGGCCTAGAATTCCTAGAACATATAGGTTTATCTATGATCTATGCAGCTTACAATAAGGTATGGAAACTATTGCAGATTGAGGCAGCTCTTCGTCTGCGCCAAATTGACAAAGCAAATTTAGAAAAAGTCATAGCAGTGGTCGAAAATAGTATCAATACACTGTCTTCACGCATTTATACCTTGGATTAATATTGTTTCATCTGTTATTGATACTGTTCAGAATGATGTATCTGTGTTATATCATGGTCAAAATCAATTACGATCCATGATGCAATTTGTATAGACGTTACAGACCCTCACAATGGGAAAAGTCCCTTGGGAATATTTGAATGCTTCTGCTTTATTTTTACCATTTAATCTAACAGATAAGCAAAGATTTATGTCCATGAAAGATGCTACATAGTTGCTATTACACATTGAATGCTTAGACAAGTTGCCATGCTCTGTGGCGGAAGCAGATTCAGCTGTATGGTTAATCCATGGGGTTATCTCTCTTCCATTTTCTCTGTTTCAAGTTAAATCATGTATGAAACATTACCTGCTAGGCCTCTTTGAACCCCTGGGTAGTGAATTTCTCCATGAATTATGGCCCCTACCTTTCACGTACAGATATCAACGAGAGGATAAGGAAATGTTTCTAACAGGGGAGGACTGTGATTTCACAGTAGGACATTCCCTGGTTTGTAAACACGTTAAGTTGCACAGCGCTTGTAATGTATCTGAGCCTAATCTTGCTTGGTTTTTAAAGGAACTCCTGTCCCACCAAAAATTCACACTTTTACCTAGCTTACTAACTGCAGTTATCTTATTTTGAACAACCACAACTGCTGTGGTTTATGGGCTTGTATCCCGTATATAGTGAGATGAACAACAAACAAACTTAGAGGTCTAAATCAGAAACCTGATCTGAATATCTTTCAAAATACCTTCATGTCTAAAAAGTACATCAAGATAAAGAAGTGGCTAACAGTTATGAACAACAGACCAGATCGCCAAGAAAAGGGCCACCTGTAATTGCTAATCAAAACCCATTATGGATTCCCATCAATAACTTGTATGGATCAATGTTTTCATTTGGTAATCATGACAGGGTATTCTGTCTCTTGATCATTGAGACATATGGCATACCCCCATCTTTGGCATGGGGTAATGACCTACAATTACTAGATTAGACCAAATGATGATGATCTGATGGGAAAGTGCAGTGCAAAAAAATGAAGATGAATGTGATGGTTAAAACAGGATAGGGAGCTTTAACAAAAATTCCTCTTGCAGCTATTTGTTTAAACTGCGTTTATGTTGTTGCACTGTTCTTGTTTTTAACAAGGAAGGGGCTTATGCCCAATAAAGTAATTTTTGTTAAAGCTCCCTATCCTGTTTTAACCATCACATTCATCTTCATTTTTTTGCACTGCACTTTCCCATCAGATCATCATCATTTGGTCTAATCTAGTAATTGTAGGTCATTACCCCATGCCAAAGATGGGGGTATGCCGTATGTCTCAATGATCAAGAGACAGAATACCCTGGCAGGATTACCAAACGAAAACATTGATCCATACAAGTTATTGATGGGAATCCATAATGGGTTTTGATTAGCAATTACAGGTGGCCCTTTTCTTGGCGATCTGGTCTGTTGTTCATAACTGTTAGCCACTTCTTTATCTTGATGTACTTTTTAGACATGAAGGTATTTTGAAAGATATTCAGATCAGGTTTCTGATTTAGACCTCTAAGTTTGTTTGTTGTTCATGTTGTTCCTTCAAGGGGATAGAACTTAGACGGGTCTTTAAATGTCCCTTTAGCCCTCCGATACCGTTTTGTTAGCTATATATCCCGTATATAGTAACCGTTTCACAATGTGTTACTTATTGTAGCAATGTCCTTTTTCTGCCCCCACATGGGAAAGTAGATAGCTCCATCTGGCCTTCCATTCTGACTTTGAAAACAGATTTCAACAAATTATCCAGACTCATAGTGCTATTTTTTCAACAAGAAGTGCTTCTCACTTTGGCTCAAGAGACCTTCGAATTGCAGGTTGCTAGAACGTCTAGCGAGATTCAGTCGCTTCTGAACACGAACCTCCCATTTTACTTTTTGAAGCTTATATATCGAATATTCAATGCGTCTAGCACCAAAGGCCTTGCTCATTTTTTTAAACTTGTGGGATCCGGGCTTGTGACTTCTTTCCAGATGATATTTGGAGTAATACCGCTTTTATTCATTCTATTTTTTCTAGCATCTTTGGAGGGTTCCCTTTGTTACTGGAGGTAGCTGTTGGGATCCTGATTCTTCTGCTCCTGCTATGCAATGGCTGCCCATCTTGTGATAATGCACAGACCAGGCCAATTGCAACTGTACCGTGACTGAATGCAACAACGTTTTGGATGCTTGCTATTAGCAACGCTAAGCCTGAGTTATGGACTAACTTTTCGCTTTGCCTACTTCACTTGAGTGCAACCTGTGTTCTACTGTCAGCGGAGCCTCTTCTAATATGCTTTGGATTTATGCCTCTCCAATACTTGATGTTCAGACCTGGATTATGACCAGTTAATGGGTCCCTTAGTGGCCCATGAGGAGGCTTGTTCTGTGAATACAAAATAACAATGGGAGAGGCAGGGAGATTAAAGGAACTCTCTCTTGGTCCCCGGTTCAGTACAAATCAACAAAAAAAGAGAGGTTATGTGAGCTTCATAGGCCACAGGGAAGGAGCAATGCCACTGGGGAATCACACACCCGCTTTGGGTGGTTTAGAAAGCCCTCACACACCGACCTGGTCAGTGTCATGCTTCATCATCGGGCCCCACCAAAGAGGCCGAGTGCCTCTTTGGTGTGCTACGACGCCAGGAGACTGCGGAGCTGGTTGTGTGAGAAGGGCGTGCTGTGAGGTATATATTAAAAGTGCCAAAAGGGTATCTAAAATATTTTAATGTGTGATCCTTAAGACACAGATAAAAAGAAAAATGAAGTATGTGTCTGAATAGGTTGCCAAAGGTAATGGTTTGGTTAATTCAGAGTTCTTTAAATTAGTCAGTCAACATGTTTCTGCCTTTACAGTGGTTTTAATTTACCTAGGCATTCGGCAGGACTAGATAAACCCCGGCGGTATGGACTCTCTAATCGTCCACCCTGACCTGGGGACGTGAAAGTGAAAATTCAAAAAGTGATAAGTGCATAAAAAATGGGGAAGAGCGAATTGCTCATTCCAAAAAACTCCAAAATCAGGAGTGTATCTGCACTTTATAGGGTGGCGCTATTTGCACCATGGGTCTCGGGAGGGGGGTTGGAGCGCACCTGGCACATCGCCCTCAACACTCTCAGCCTGCGTCTGCCACCTAGCATACCCTCAGAACCGTCCGGTCACACAACCAGCTCCGCAGTCTCCTGGCGTCGTAGCACACCAAAGAGGCACTCGGCCTCTTTGGTGGGGCCCGATGATGAAGCATGACACTGCCCAGGTTGGTGTGTGAGGGCTTTCTAAACCCCCAGTGGCATTGCTCCTTCCCTGTGGCCTATGAAGCTCACATAACCTCTCTTTTTTTGTTGATTTGTTCTGTGAATAGCCGTACAGCGCATGCGGCTGCACATGGAGTCTTGGCTGAGTGGAATATCTGTGCAGCTGCGCAGAACCTCTTTCAACAGAGTTTCATCGAATATCACACAAGTTTCTCGGAAATGCTCTTGGAAGCATCGGATTACGAGGAGCATGACTGTTCCTTCAGGCTACTTGATTGGATGGCATCCCTTTTTTCTACTAACAATAGGGATGTTCTTTTGGAACGTATTGCATTCTTAGGTTCACATACTTTGATGGATTTTCCACCTCCTTCTTAATCACATTGTTACCAAAGATTGTGGGTATGCTCCATGACCTGCACATCTATTTACATTAATATTGAGCTTGTCACCGCCTTGTCCTTGAAATCACAATCATTTAGGGTGCTCTCATGGTGTCAGAATACCCACCCACCAGGGAATAAATCAACTAGGACTGTGAACAGCCTAGAACAATGTCAAACCAAAAACACCAAGGCACACCAATTGAGTGTAACTATCATCCAATTTCCACATTCTGTGGTTTAGCGCATCACAAGCGAATGTCCTTTTGAAAGAATTCCACAATGGATGTTGCCAACAGCACTGTTGCCAATTATGAGGTGCCAGGATCACCGCAGAAACAAGAGAGGACTTATCAAGCTTCTACACCTGTTAAAAAGACAATTTTTCCTCCACATTTTGTTAAGTACATATCGTATTCTGAAACAGAAGTTGGTTTGATTGCCAGTCGGGCTGACATCTGACATCATTTATCGGAATAACCATGACTGTTTGCATGCAAATGGAACTGTTTATCAAAATCGAATTCAATGTTTTGAATCAAGCCTTGAGAAAGCCCAGGGGGGGGTGACACGTACGTCGGCTGCTGCTGTTTTCTATAACAAAATGGAATAAAACAAGTAAAAGGGACCTTATTCAACGTCTATTGTGGAATTCTTTCAAAAGGACATTTATTTGTGACACGGTAAACCACAGAATATGGAAATTGGATAATAGTTACACTCAATTGGTGTGCCTTGTTGTTTTTGGCTTGTCCTTCTGAATCACGTTTCCCCTGAATCAACACAAATGTTAAACGACATATAAAATTCTAAACTGCTTAACTTTGAACTCGGTTTTGGTCTTTTGTCTATATACTGTGACCTTACCAAGGGGAGCGTGTTATATGGACATTAGCGTCATTGTCGACATTGTTAAGCTAGCATGAGCTCCGCTGCCATGATGCTGGTTTTGCGCACATTACTACATGACTTTATTTTGCCAGACTATGGGGGTCATTAGGATGGCGGATTTCCCGCATACTCCGGGCCGGCGGAAGCCACCGCCGGCCCGGAGTATGCGGGAAATCCGCCGAGGAGGCCTGAAAGACCCACCGCCAAATCAGGATGGCTGGTGGGTCTCCCAATCCGTCCGCCGCTTTTCCGCCGCGGTCGGAAGGCGACCACGGCGGAAAAGCAATAACATGGCTGGCGGTGTCTATCAGACACCGCCAGCCATATTAGGATGCAGGGTGAGTCATGCTTTTCCGCGGCGGCTTTTCCGCCGTGGAAAAGCATACGGACAGTCACTTTGGGGGCCCGTTGCGGGCCCCCTGGGTGAAGGTTGCGTGGGGGGTGCACATGGGGGGTACCTATGGTACCCCCCTGCCCTTGCGTGCACGAAGCGGCAGGCACCGCGCGGTGCCTGCCGCTTTGTGCATGCAAATGCACACCTTTCGTTTTTTGCATTGCGGCGGATGCTGCTTCAAGCAGCATCCGCCGCAATGTAAAACATACAGGATGTGACCGCCAGGGTGGCGGTCACATCCTAATTGCTATGGAGGGACCGCCGCTGCCCATGCGGACGGTCCCTCCAACTCAGGGGTGGCGGACGGACGCAAGTCCGTCCGCCATCCTAATCGGCCCCTATGTTTGTGCCTTTCACATGAGAACTGTGTGCTTTGCCCCTGTTATTCTGTTCTAGTCAGTCCCTAGCACCTAGACAAAACATGCTAACACAGCTTCACTGCTGGAGACTGGTGCTTTGATATTATGGGGAAGCATGTTGTTCAAACACACACTTGGAGAGTGACCTTTCCAGGCAAAAGAGCTATGCTGTACCTATGATGTAAAACTTTCATCTAGGCTCTAAGGTATGGGGTCTGCTGAGAAAGCCCAGAGATCTTTCTTTATATAATAAACTTCAAATTATCCAAGGTGAGGTTGGTTAGTCATTATAGTCCATTTTCCACTGTCCGGTCTGTATATGATGACATCCCGCTTTATATTCTTTTGAATTGTACCAATGCTAACTGTTTTAGGTTTATGCATTTTGCTGCTGGTAGTGGCTCGTTTACTGCAATATAGAGCACAATATTTAAAATATACATTTTGATCTCTAACCGTGGCTCTGAAAATTCTTATTGTGGACAAGTACTGGTGAGCGAGCGAAAGGGTATGCATTGCTACCTCAAATCCTTAGAGAGTCAAGAGTGTTGTGTTTGGGGTTGCCTTATCATTTGCAGCTTTGTGAGTATGTAGGAGAATAAATGAGGCACTATAGCTAGTCGGTTTTGGGATTTTGGCTACTAAGGTGATAGGAAGGTACAACCCCTATACACTGAGTTCCTGTTTTCCTGTGCATAGTTCTGTGTATGTGCAGAAACCACACATCATTAGAACACCTCATTGAAAAGTACTTTGTTAGAAAAAAAGTTATCTGGATTTCTATATGTATGATTATATTTACTATGTACAGACATTGCTATTTGAAAGAGCAAAGCCATGTACAACGCTCACCAATGCGGAATATTAAATAGAGGGGACTCTGAAGCATTATTGTGTACACAAACATTCATAAGTACCTGATAATTCTTTTTAGGTCATCAAGAAGTATGAGCATAGATCCAATATTTTTGGTTCCAATATTTGGATTTCAACTTGCAGGAACTTTCTGAAGAGGCATTGGAAATGTAAAAACATGTTTTTATCGTACAGCCCTCTTGGCAGGCACACAGCCACTTAAGGTTATGAGGAATTCATTGTCTGGGCCAAAGACAAAGAAGAGTATGTGTGCATTAAAGCCTTTATTTGGTTCAATTTGGTAGTTCCACGTAGGAGTGATCATTCCTGTGGCTTAAACCTGCGATTGAATGTTTATCTGCAACTTCCCTTGGTTTTCTGATTGTCTCACTAGTGTAGATGATGTACCCAGCCTTGAAGTTAATGCAGTTCAGGGGACATACACTGACAATTTCACCCATTTCAGGCACAATAGGGGAATGTCTGTATTACAGCATTGCCTGCAAAAGTTTGAGTGGCGACTTTTCTATTATTAAACGTGCAGCTACATATTTTACACCTGCAGGAAAGTAGGTGTAAAATATAATCTGACCCCAAACAAGTGAGGGAACCCCTTTGTCCATGCACTCATGAGTTATTATCAAGGCAGGGTCAGGGGCAAACTGCTTGTAGGAGGCCCACTAATTGAACACCACCTTACAAGTAGTGTACAGTTAGCAGGATCACTGGAATTATACACTTTTGTAGCCACATCCACATAATCAATCATCTGCTTAATAATCTGCAAATTTGAACAATGAGGATTTATGAAAGGGCACCCTTGTGAGCTATTGAGTTGTGACTAAAGGCAATCCAAATTCCTGAAAGTGCCTTTCAGAAAGATGTGCAGACTAAATGGTCACCCATCCTACGCGTTTCTGCAGAGTGCTCAATATGATGATCACGTATGTGCCAATTCTTATTCTAATTCTATATGAGAAGGTGTGTGAGGAAGTACACAGATGTTGATGTATGGACAGCACCAAATGAGGAAAATTCAAAGTGTGTGAGAGGTAATGGTGAAGTGGAAGAGACAAAAGGAACTACATTCAGAAGGATAGAGTGATAACAGTAATGCACAAGAAGGACATTTAGTGGCCTATTACGAACTTGGTCGTAAAGCCTCCTACCTTAGGTCGGAAGCTTTATGACTGAGATCATCAGTTACACTTCTGACTAGCCGATTACATTACAGCCAGTTGAAATTGAAACCGGACGGTCATTCTGGCTGTCTTCTGGCTGTCTTCTGACAAGGAGCCCGTCGGCCAGTCAGAACCAGCCCGTAATCCCTATGGACGAAATTTTACGCTGTCCAGATTACCATGCACGTTTTCCAGCAGACATGGAAAGCCTGCCAAAAATAATTTTTTGGGGCCCTCCTTCCAGCTCCCAGTTAGGGGCCAAGGGAGCACCTATGGTGCACCCCTGTTAATCCCTGCACCTTGGGGTGCAGGGATTAACACAATATCCCATTTCTGTATGGGAGCTTGTGTTACGGCCGATTTACGGCCATAACACATGCTCCTATTGGGAAATGTAGGAATGCCACTGCAACATGTGCGGTTGCATCGTAATTAAGTGGTTAGGGCTGCTGAGCACAGGTAAGTTAGCCCCATTTCTGCCACGGTGTTGGTCTGAGGAAACTCCGAATGACTTTGTAATAAGCCGCTACTTGTGAGACATGCAGTTATAGGGACTGTGTATGAAACAATAGCACTACTGACTAATGCGGTATTACTCATTTTATGATATTGAATAAAAGAGTGTAGTTAGCATTGGTTAATCAAGTAGGTATATTTAGATACCTGCCTTTGTTGTAGGGTGATGTATTTGAAATCATTATCGGAATTCACATAGAGCTACCCAAAAGCTGATCAGGTGGTGGCATGCTGTGTTAGGCACACAATTTTGGTTTCTATTGTAGGTCACACCCAGGAATTGCAGAGGTCAGGGCTCTTTTATAGGATTTCTAGTTATGTTCCTTTGGCCACACATTCCTTAGAGCCACGCCACCCTTTTAATCCCACTTAAATCATTGCAACGGAGTGTCATGCCTATTAGGCATTGCAAATGTGATGACAATATGCAAAGGTGCATCACTGTGGGTAGGCCCAAATAATTGCAATGTCTTTTCCTATGTTCATTTCACTTCAGAATGTATACACATTTCATGCTGCCTTAAGATTATGTAGAGTTGTACATGTGAGACAAAAACTGTAGAGATTCCCATCTTGCTGGTGATTAAAGGGTAATAGTTTTCTACACATGGAAATATGCATCTCAATGCCATGATTCTGAGGCTTGGCATAACGCTGGTATATGTACACCGGGGAAATTATGGTAATCATCGTTTCACTTGGCATCGATTGAACTTTTTGCAAAATGTGGGCATATGTCCCTCCCTGTTGGATGTAGTGGAGAGGGAGTTGCTCACGTATAATCCATTGTGCACTCGAGTAGCTGAAGCATTTCAAACAGTTCCTACACATGTATCACACAAACACCCTAAAGTGCTCATCAATATGGATAGCTATCCACGTGGTACCATTTCAAAACATCTTTCACATACTTAACAAACGGTCCCACATGTATGCTGAGGATACATATCAATCAAAGTCTGAAATGATCTATTTGGCATTCACAAATCATGGATCGCTTAGCAACATTTCAGACCTGGAAAAAGTCTACAGGTTCGAAAAAGTCTTTGTATCGCTTGCCTGAAGTTCACTGACCATATGCCATTTGTAACTGGAGACCCTCCAATGGCATCTTAATGAACATACATTTGAATTTTACTTTATGTCTTTACCGAATGGCTTTCATCTATAGTCACCCTTCTTCTACCTTACCAACATGTTAAAATCATATTGCCTAAACAGGCTCTCTATGTCTTTGAAGCATTTGATGGAATGCAAGAGTGTTTCAGGACATATTGGCAAACGAATCGGGTGTTGATCTGCATTAGTGATGATAGTGGGCAGCAAGCGTGGCTTTATCACGACACAGACTAAGAACACGGAGGAATTATACAATTGATTTAGTCTAGATATAGAAGAAAAGTTCTATGTATCATGACGCTAATGCTTTTTCCCCTTGTTCTTTCACTCTTTCTTAATTGAAATTATGAATTATGTAATATCTGTTTGAATGTCTAAGAAGTAATATGTGGATATGAATCAATATTTTAATTGTGATACCAAAAGGCAACACAAGACAATCATGAAAATAGGATGTTTTGTTTATGATTTTATCACTTATGTTTGTTTATATTGAGCATTATATACTCAATATTGTTGTTAAATGTTTTGTGAATCACTATACATAAGTATTTTCTGTATATAGACTTTAAAGTCTCTTCTGCTTTGAATATATTTTAAAAAAAGTTTAAACGCTGAAGAATATGTACTAATAAAGTACCAGATCAAATAAAACTAAGATAGTTTGGTCTAGCGATAATTCAAAAATGCTAAGAATCACACAGGTCCTGGCAATTTTTCCCTGTTACAGACTTTTAGAAAGTGGACATTTCTCTGCACCTACTGTTCTTTGTGCTTGACAGTCTGTTTCCAATACCCATCTGGGCTGGGTGACAAATACGCGTTGTCCATTCCCTCTAAACAGCCACAGATACAGGAATGCGAGGCTCAAAGGCATTCTGTGCACTCATCTGCATTTATCTGCATCCTGATGGGTCTTCCTGGGCAGGGAGGAATGGGAGGGGCTGACACACTTCAATAGGTAGTTTCCTTTTCACACTCAAAGGGATGATTTAACCCCACCACCCACAGATAACTGAGCAGATAGGACTGAGTTGAGAGGGCTTTATGCACTTTAGAGAATTGCTTTGCAGTCAGCCCCTACATCAAAGGCATTTTGGGACATAAGTACTGGGCCTCTAACCCCATAAAATCAGACTGAACCTGTGTCAGAAGAACTGCTATTCTGCTTAAAGAACTCAACTTAACTGCTCTTCTGGAAGGAATGGTTTTTTGCTTGTTGCCCTGCTGCTTGCTGCTCCCTGACTCTGCTGGAATGAGAGTTGGACTCTGAATTCTCTCCAAGTGATCTCCAAGAGATTGCTGGCTTGCCTCCTGCATTCTGAAGTCTCAGGGACACAATACACTTCCTGCAAGTCTGCTGGAGCTGCAGAGCTCTGCCTTCCGTGAGCCCTACCCTTGCCTGAGTTGCGGACCCTGAGTTCTGGGCCTCAGAAGTGGGTACTTCAGCAGTTTTCTACAAAAACCGATGCATCACCCAAGTGTAGGAGAAATTCCATTGTATCAGCTGATGCAGAGGCTGCTCGATGATATTAGATCAATAGCCTGTGCTGTTCAACAATGATGCACGTTGACAATGCATTGCAGTGTCCAGTTGGCTCTGGATGTAGACACTTGCTACAGCCAAGGTATTACTTCAGCAGGACCTGTCTGTGTCCTGTCGCAGGCATGCTGGCAATTGCGTCACCCTGAACTTTGGATTTACCCCGGTCTACGGTGACTTAGAGTAACATTTGGACGCTATTGACTTCTAAGCACTGTTTTTGTATTTAATCTTTAAAAATGAATATCTTGACTTCTACAGATTGGATTTCTGTCATTTTGGTCTTATTTTGCTCAAATAATTATTCTCTATTATGCAAACCAGTGTAGAGTGTTTTTGTGGTGTATTCATTGTGTTACTGTGTGTGTGTATGTGTTGCACAAATACTTTTACACAGTGCCTCTTTAGAGAAGCCTGTCTACTCTGAGCCAAACTATAAGAAGTTGGGCACAGGTTATCTTTTAATGTGTATCTCAATTACGCTGACAAGAATGGTGGTTTCTGCCTGGCCCGGGTGCATACCTCAGTCAACTAGAAATCCCATGTCTAACAATCAGTGTAATACAAGTATTGCACTAGCTTTGGGTATGATTTATCTTTGTCCATTTTATTTGGATAAAGATTATCCATCTTCCAAAGTAGATGTGGCCTTCTGTATCACTGAAGAGGTTTTCAACACTATGAGAATCCTATGGTTAGCAGTGTTGACTACTTATTTCAGGGCACATGCCTCCCTTAGCTTGGGCTTTTATTTTTTTTACTAAATACATACATTGAATCCGCCTATGCTGCTCTTGCAAGGTCAGAGTCAGGGCTCTGTATCAGTCAGATGTCCTTGTACACATGAGCCTTGTCTCAGAGTTTACTGCAACTGCCTGCTTCCAGAGCAAAAGACACACAATTGATGGACGGAATGCAGAACAAAACAAAACATTCACCCCCACTCAATAGATCTGGGTTGAATCCATCTTTCTTTTGCTCACCATGCCACCCCAGTTTAGACCTGGCCATATGCAAATCTGTCTTGACCCTGTGCCTCATGGGAACAGTCCAGCCCGAATTGCCAAGCCAGGTCCTCCCTGGACTGGAAACAAGCATCCTAGGACCGGTTTCGGGGTTTCACCCCTCTTCAGCAAGGATAGCTTGATTCCAGTGGCACAGTGAGCCCAGGACCCACGTCTGGGTATACATGGCACACTTAGGGCGAGAAAACAAAAGACACACAACTTATGGACGGAATGCAGAACAAATAAAAACATTCACCCCCAGTCAATAGATCTGGGTTAAATCCATCTTTCTACTTATTTCAGGGCACATGCCTCCCTTAGTTTGGGCTTTTATTTTTTTAACTAAATAGATACATTGAATCTTACTATGCTGCTCTTGCAAGGTCAGAGTCAGGGCTCTGTATCAGGTAGATGCCCTTGTACACATGAGCCTTGTCTCAGAGTTTACTGCAACTGCCTGCTTCCAGAGCAGGCTTCTGTGGCCTGACAATGTTAAGACCACTGCCTTCTATGAAGTGCTGCACCCTCACTGATTGAATGCAGATTGGGCACTTTAGGCTCCAGCCCCATTCTGCACAAGTCTGAATGTCAATTACAAAGGAAGGACTTTTCCCAACTCATCACATGGTAGGTGAGATTGGCACCCCTGACCCCGCTTCACTCTTTGACAAGTGGGGGAAGGAGAGGGGTGAAGTTCATGCATGAGAACTGACCAAAATGCATGTCACAGGCTTCATCAGTGACACCAAATAACATGATTGTAAAAACACTCTTGACGAAAGCCTGAACCTTCCACAACATGTGTTTGATCATCAGCTTCTGCCTCCTTGTGCGTTTGGTCTGTCATTGAGTGGGCTGGATTGGTGTATGTTAGTCCCCACAGTTTCATGCTGGCTAGGACATATCAAAGCCAGACAGAATCCATACTCCTATATAAGATGAGTAAGATACACTTATACGAATACCTGTGCTCACCCTTGAGTAGCTTGGCACAGAGCAGTCAGGCTTATTCTCAGAGTCAAAGAGTAAAGTATTGATACAACGCCACCTTCACAACACACTGAGTATACTACAAAAAAGACTACACACCGTATGTATAAAACACTAGTCTTTGTATTACACACACATTGAAATCAAAGTGACATACACATTGTATATATAATTTACAGTTATATGCAATTGTCAAACTCGCCTATTATCAGCAGAATGACATGAACATATATGTACTAATCATAGGTATTCACTTGCCCCATTATCCACTTAGCCTTGTAAACAACATAAACCCATGAGCGTACTTTCTGAGGTGTTCACGTTCCAAGCAATCCATCCCATATCAAAAATTACAGAAACATATATGCAGGTTTTTCAAGTGTACTCTACTTTGCCACTAATACATTGGCATTAACATGACATTCTAAATATTACATAGCCCATACAGTTGTAAAGGAAAAGAAATGACAGGTTGTGACTACACCTTGTGACCCAGGCCCTAGGCCACTGAAACTAATCAAGCTAACAATACATATTGCCGCTACTTTTGATATTTTAATTAGATTGTTGAGACCACCTAAAGTGGTAGGAAACAGTTACTTGGTTTTGTCTCTCCAGATTAGGCACTCAGGCACTGAGTGTAACCTTCATGAGTGAGGTATTACAATCCCCCGTAAGCAAAAGACTGTGATACTGGAAGCTGGCACAATTCCAAATTAGAGAAATGTTTCCCTCTAGACAGAGGTGTGAGCTGCAGTTGCTCCAGGCAACCAGTCGTGGGTGCACACAAGGCACATGACCCCGTGGGTCCAGTCATGATATTCTCAATAACAGAGTACCTTGTGGAGTGTATCTGGGAAGAGGGAACCGGAAACTTCAGATGGAGTCCGCGATGTCAGTAACTGTCATCCTCCCAATCTGGAGTTCACAGACAGCCTAGACTTCCAGCTTGCGTCACGCGGATTCGGCAAACGTCCCCCAAAACCCCTCAGACACCACATGCTATTCAGTGTGAGCTAGCACACGTTTCCAGTTGCAAGCACAGGTCCCTCAGACTTGGCAAACTTCCCCAGCACTCCTCAAACACCTCACATTTTGGCACCCCGGGTGGGACGCTGATTTTTATATGACACTCCTCTTCCCAGTGTGATTAAGGCATATGTCAGGATGGTCCTTGTCCCAGTCAAGGATCACTTCCACCCATTTCCACTGCACCTTTTGTGGAAACGGGGACATCCTGTCTTCTGTCCCTGGGAACTCGTTATAGAGGGCCAGCCAACCGTCCCTTGGAAAGTGCGAAGGGACCCGGACCACAACAGATGGCAATTAGATGTAGGCCAGCAACATTAAGCAAAATCCACCAAGCAATAGTCCCCTTCCTCGATCACAAAAAGTTCCAGGCCACCACAAGTCCGTGGGTAATCCTGTTGCAGTCCCTCCTGCCTCAATGGTTCCTCTTGTTGATGATCCAGCTTTAAAGCAGCATAGAATGGTTACAATCTAACTCCTAAGGGCAGAGCCCCAGTCACTACACCCACAATGGCCTTTGAAGATAAGATCAGTTCAAAATGCCAACTTTGAAATGTTCAGGCCCTCTCTAAATGTCCTGTCTGTCATCCTACCTTGGCAGGCTTGATCAATATCTTTAGTGGGGTATAAACCCTATTCTCTTCTGCCAATTCTACACCCTCGTATCCGTCCCAGGAAGGCTCCTCAGAGTCTGAGGTCTACAGTTTCTCTTGAGACCCTACTGTATGGGCTTCTATCAGGAATGAACCGATGTAGCTATCCCCTGAGCACCCAGAAGTGGATTGGAGACAGGCTGACAGGCACACAGAGCCACATGCACAGAAATGGCCACTTCCTAAAGTTCCATTTCTACATTAGTAATGTCCAATCCACTTGCATGAACTGAGAAGATTTGCCATTACTAACTCATAAGTATCAAAAGCTATACTGTTACACTTCTGCATGTAGGAAAGGAAATACTGTCAATAGCCTTTCCACTCATCCCACTTGTTAATTGATGCAAGAAGTATGCCCCACCGTACCGAACTCACCACCTGGTGCCATTCACTACCAGTGCATGTAGTGCATATTCGCTCATGTCCTGTCTCTTCCTGCTACCGCACCCTGCCCCCAGGGAGTACTCTGATGTAGCGAGATACATGCAGAACCATGGCAAGTAGCTTTTCAATGCCAAGCCAAGTAACAGTAACCTGCACACACAGGCACGTTTGAAGAGCTACCTCAGTCGGTTGCACAACCAGTGCTACATGCCCACTGGCGCATTTGAGTCACATAAACAAGGGGTTTACATCTAACTCAAATCAGCCAATCATGTACACAGCAGTCACCAGTATGTATATGAAAAGCACAGCACGGTGGCACTGAATAGCACGGTCAAAGAGCTCAATGACCGCCGCCAGCAAAACAAAGTCCGAACAAGGTACAAGTGCCAAAATGTAAGGAGATTATGCCTAAAGTTGCCAGATCTAATAATCTTGAATAGGTGTTCAAGTATCAGCCGTTATTTGGGTGAGTCATCAGTATTTGTTGAGTTTAGAGGGTCCTCTAATTACTGTTAGAACGGCATGGAGTTATCAAAATTAAAGATATCTTAATGACTTTGCCTATTATATTTTGAGTCTCTAAGGCTGGGCTCTCAATAAGGCCCAGGGCAGTTGCTGGTGCTGACGGGGGCATTATTGTCAATGTTTGTCTCAGTCTCAGGAGAGCACAGTGTTTGTTCTCTGAAACCTGCTGGTTTGCATCAAGAATATCAGCTGTCTGCACCCCAAATAACATTCATTAATGGACATAAGAGCTAGAAAGAGGGAAGGGGGTGCTTCAGTACTCCCAAAATATCCATACTGGAGTTCAGAAAGTAAATTAACACCAAAGATTACTTTAAATGTTATGTTAATTTTGTATTATTTACTGTCCTTCAGAGGCAAAGATCAAATGTCAGGCTATGTCTTCCTAAAAATTGATGCTTATTCTTTAAACATGGAGAATGATGCATACTTTCGATTCTCTGACTGCAAAGCAAGAGGATTTTGTAAAGTGGACTATGTAATAACATTGCTAGGGTACAAGATGTATACCGGTTTCTTCAACACGCAGTAACATTTCAATGCCTGTAAGTAATCAGTAAACATATTTCCAAATATATCAGCAGTTAGGAAAGCATAAATGACGCACCTTTTTCTTGTAATTCCGAAGGGTGGTTCCTAACAGATCCCCCTACGCAAAGAACAGATTTTAAAACCAACTCCGAACCCAGAACGATTAAAGGAATTTTTTCAATCTGGCTATACGAGTTTTTTACAAAAACCCTTTCTGTGAGATTCACCAAGAAACCCCCTGAATTACTGATCACTACTGCTCTAACCAGTTAAATACCTCCGGGTGGACCAAGCTTAACCACTAACCCTATTATGATGCTGTCACGTTCCTAAGGAGTAAGGCGGAGAATCAAGATATACCGCCACCACCGACCTCCGTATGTGAATGAGGGTTTTTTATCGGTACAGTGTACGAAAATTCTTAAAAACCCTAGTTAATCAGGACAAGTGTTCCACCCCCCAGTTGATTTTTTGATATATGAATAAGGAACCGTGTGGATCACTGTTTCTTCCTTCTCCCTCTTTTTGATTTGATAAAGACTGAGCAGCGCACAGCTGTGGGAGCATTACCCAAACTGAAGATTTTTCTTCTTCTTTTTTGTAACTTTACCTACGCCTCTGAATAAGGAGAGTTAAATGGCCGAGAATCACGGACTCAGCTACTCGACAGAAGAAATCATTGCAATTCTTTCCCTACCATTGCTACTTCAAGACAAAGACCTGACACAGACTCTAGCTCAAACAAACGATTGAGATGCGCTCTCCGTAATAAAAAAAGAACAAATAAGAACGGAGGTCCATGGGATAATAATGACTGAATATCTCTGCGCCAATGCTGCACCTAAAGGACTTTGGGTGAGCAATGCCCCATGTATTTTTCTTCACAACATAATTTTCAGGAAAGATTGGTCAGAAATCTCATGGAAGTGCACAAGGGTCTATCTAGTACTGATTATAAAGACGTCCAGAAGACTAACGGAAGAACTGACCATCAAGATCCAGATATCAGTACTAGATAGTCCCTTGTGCACTTCCATGAGATTGCTGACTTGCGGAATTTGCGGAATCGTGTTATGCAAATCTCCGCGAAACGGTAAAAATCTCCGCTAACACGCGGAATTGCTTGTTCGCGATGCTTTTTTACTGTTCATAATCACTGTTTGTGTGCTCGGGGGGAAATATCTCGCAAACACGCTTCTGAGAGCGCAAACAAGCATAAAAAGTTTGCGAAGTCGCGGAACGCAGAATTTTGGGCATGGTTCATATAACAGTATATAAAAAAGACTTGACGAGATCAACCGGGAAATGAACGAGACTAAGGAATACCTCATGCAGAATACAATACAGAAACTTGGGAAAGACCTGAAGAAATTCTCAATGGAACATATGGACCCATATAGTTCAGAGGATTTCAAAGCCCCAGACAATGCATCTGACAACAACTCGAGTATCTCATCGGACGGCTCAGACTGGGGCACTGATGACCCCCACACACCACGAAGAAACAGAGGCCAAAACAAACGTCCCAACCGCCGGAGACCTAACATGTGGAACAAACCATATTATGATAATCAACAACAAGGGACACCTTACCAACCATTCAACCCTAATTTTCATGGGTGGATGAATCCATGCTTCTTGAGCCCACCACCTATGGGACCCCCATTGATCCCTCAGATGAGCCAGAATTACACACAGAAGATGCCTTTTTTAGGGAGAGGCCAAACAATCCTGAAAACCAGGCGCAAAGGAGTGACCTGCTCAGACCAGGAACATCAAGTACACACCCGGAGCATGACAGGGACAAAACCTGGAACAAGCACGACACACTCAACATCAACCTAACAGACAAGTCATTAAACAAGGAACAAGAAGACATTCTCAACAAAGGACTAGGCTATGTCCCAACTCCAACACTGGACACCTTTAAGTTACAATGTAAACTAAAACTGAAGGCCTTCTTTAGTAATCGTGAAGATTACGTGACAGATGGAGATACGA
This sequence comes from Lissotriton helveticus, assembly GCF_964261635.1. Classification (NCBI taxonomy): domain Eukaryota; kingdom Metazoa; phylum Chordata; class Amphibia; order Caudata; family Salamandridae; genus Lissotriton; species Lissotriton helveticus. The sequence goes on along the minus strand of NC_136065.1, from coordinate 542,025,264 downwards.
CATTACGCAGGAAATCTAAATTCTGCCCCCTGACTCATCAAACACCAATAGAAATACTAGCCTTTGAGCAGGCAGTAATGAAAGAGATAGATGACCTAAAAAACAACGCCAAGAAACCTTTTATGAACATATTCAAGAAAGAACAACAAGCATTGGATGAATTACGCCAAGACAGAGACACAGTGATCAAGCCTGCAGACAAAGGCGGAGGAATAGTCCTGCTGAGCAGAGAAGGATACGACCAACAGTGCACAGAACTACTCACTGATGAAAAATCCTACAAAAGACTTGTGACAAACCCCACGAAAAGACTGCAAAGGACGATCGAACTAATGGTTGACGAAGCGGTTCTGAATAACTAGATCTCAAATAATGAGGCGCAATTTCTCCAGACCCTCAAACCGAGAGTGCCGTACTTCTATTCGCTCCCAAAAATTCATAAGGAGCGGAGGCCCCCTCCTGGACAACCCATCGTCTCAGGGATAGGTTCAGTCTTAGAGCCCCTCTTGCAGTTTGCAGATCAATACCTCAGACCAATGGTCCAGAAAACCCCAACATAGATCAAGGACACAAGAGACCTTTTAAACCTTCTGAAAGACCAGAGGTACTCGGAAGAGAACATGCTGCTGGTGGGGCTAGATGTAGAAAGTCTCTACACTAGCCTCCCCCAGAAGATACTAGATAACCTTGAAAATCTACTTTTCCATAGAGAGTGGAACTTCAAAACCCCAAGACACTTCATCTTGGATTGCTGCAGACTGGCCCTTACCGAAAATTGTTTTTAGTATAACAACACCCTATGCCAGCAATGCCATTGGAACTTCTATGGGCAGCACATTTGCCCCTAGTGTGGCCGGGCTATACATCAGTGATTGTGAAGAGACCCATATACAGAACAATTCAAATCCCTACCATCAGAGGATTCTATTTTGGAAATGCTACATCGACGACATCATCCTGATAAGGAAAGCAATATGGAAAGCCTGGAAGAATTTCACAGATGGATCAATACCATAGATGAATGGCTCAAATTTATGTACACAGCAGACAAGAAAAAACTAGATTTCCTGGACATTACTATCTACGTTGAAAATAATACCTTACAAACCAAAACTTTTTTCAAAGCAACATCTAAGAACAGTATACTCTCATACAAGAGCTTCCACCCGCGACCACTTAGAGAGAACCTTCCCTATAATCAATTCTTATGTCTGAGGCATAACTGCAGCAAAACCCAAGACTTCACAAAACAAGCAGATGAACTGTGTGACAAATTGAGGAAACGGGATTACCCTGAAAGAACCATAAACAAATGTAGAAAAAGAGCCAGAAACCAACCGAGGGACAGTCTCTTAGAAATCACCCAAAACACCTGAAACACCTGAAACTGACCTTCTGACCTGCGTAACAACATTTAATGTAGCCTCGAACAATGTAAAGAAAATCATTAAAAGAAATTGGAGAATTTTAACCTCAGGTTCCCTCTCCTGGCCAAAACCCAGATTCGTCAACAAGCGTACGAGAAACCTTAAGGATAGCCTGGTCCATACAAGACCAGCACCAAGAACTAAGGAGGACATAACCCCAAGACTTTCGAACAATCCCCCAGTTCAAGGACACTATCCATGTGGCTCATGCTTGGTCTGTAACCTCACAACAGCAACCAAGTGCATACAACTACAACCTGACTTCAAGTGGACAATAAGACACCACATGAATTGCAATACGACACATGCAATTTATATGATCACCTGCCCCTGCAGTCTTCGATACATATGGATGACATGCTGAAAGTCAAACAGAAAATTGGCAAACACAAAAGCAGCGTCAAATGAAAAAAGGAACACGACTAAGATGAGCAATCACTATATTGAAGCCAAATACACAGTAGATGACCTACAATGTGTCATTTCGGAAACTCCAATGAAAAGGGACTCAACGACAATATACCATGGCTGAGCCTGAACAAATAGGAAATTCAAGAATGGTAAAAGTACAAAACCACCCACCAAAGGGGCATACCCTCATATATACAACAGCCATGAAGACAAAAGTCCACCGCAAAAACTGGAACTAAGAAACTGAAATTCAGAAGGGAGTAAAATTCTCTATGCTATGAATCTATTTGTTTAAAATATAATTAGTCCTTCTGTCCACATTTTTTCAAAATTATCAATTCCTTTAACCACTTATAAAATACACCCACAAAATAGCAGGAATACCTCATCTTTATTAACAAAACATTCTAAAAAGAGTCGCCTCTTCTATTTTTGTCACCCGACCTCCATAAAAACACACTGCCCGGAAGAGAACATGTAACCGGGATGCCGGTGGAAGAGCCAGCACAAGTCGTGTTTGGTCAGCAAAAAGCACACTGAGAACTCCCTGGCCGCCCCGATGAGGTTCGAACGAGAGGACTAAAAGGTACAACTAAGGAATCAGGTTAATACACAGTGATCCATAAAGACTTTTAGACCTCATTGGTCTATAACCATAAAGACACACCGATCTCTCACACTTTTTCCCTTAAATCTTTTTGCACTCTGGTCCTGAAGAAAGCCCACCTGACCCACATGGGCAAATAATGAGGCTGAAACATATTGACCTTTTTTTGGACAAATTTAAGTGTGGGTGATTCTTAACAGATCCCCCTATGCACGGAACATATTTTAAAACCAACTCCGAACCCAGAACCATTAAATGATTTTTTTTCAATCTGGCTATACGAGTTTTTTTACAAAAACTCTTTCTGTGAGAATCACCACGAAACCTCCTGAATTACTGATCACTACTGCTCTAACCATAGGAATACTTCCGGGTGGAGGAAGCATAACCACTATCCCAATGATGATGCTGTCATGTTCCTAAGGAGTAAGGCGGAGATTCAAGATCTACTGCCACCACCGACCTCCGTACGTGACACTTTTTGGAGATGCATAGTTTTGGGATACAGTAAGGCAGTGTAGCTAGCAAGCCAGAACCTCTTAAGGGGGAGTTCTCCCCCAGAAGAAAATGTTGAAACAAAAGTGGGCAAATGGTGCATTGGCAAGCAAATTTGAGAAAGCAGGCAGGTTACTAAAGCAATTGTGAATCTGACCCGGCATACCCACATCTCTCTCTCTCTCTCTCTCTCTCTCTCTCTCTCTCTCTCTCTCTCTCTCTCTCTCTCTCTCTCTCTCTCTCTCTTTCTCTCTCTCTCTCTCTGTCTCCTTCCCTCTCTCTATCTCTCCCTCCCTCTCCCTATCTCCCTCCCTCTCTCTCTCCCTCCCTCTATCTCTCTCTCTCTCTCTTTCTCTGTCTCCCTCTGTCTCACTCTGCCTCACTCAGTCTGTCTCCCTCTCGCTCTGTCTCCCACCTCTCTCTCTCTGTTTCTCTCCCTCTCTTTCCCTGTCTCCCTCCCTTTCGCCTTCCCTGTCTCCCTCCCTCCGTCTCCCTCCCTCGATATCCCTCCCTCTGCCTCCCTCCCTCTGTCGTTCTCTTTCCTTCTGCCTCCTTCTGTCTCCCTCTCTCCCCCTCTGTCTTCCTCTCCCTCTCTGCCTCTGTCTGCCTGTCCCTACCTCTATCTGTCTGTCTGTCCCTGTCTCTGTCTGTCCCTGTCTATCCCTGTCTCCCTACCTCTGTCTCCCTCTCTGTCTCTCTGTCTCTGTCTGTGTCTACCTCTATCTGTCTTTGTCTGACCCTGTCTCTATCTCTATCTCTATCTGTCCCTGTCTTTATCTCTAGCTGTCCCTGTCTCTCTCTCGATCTGCCCCTGTCTCTCTCTCTATCTGTCCCTGCCTCTATCTCTATCTGTCCCAGTCTCTATCTCTGTCTGTCCCTGTCCCTGTCTCTATCTCCCTGTCTCCCACTTGTCTGTCTCCCTCTTGTCTGTCTGTCTCCCTCTGTCTGTCTGTCTCCCTCTGTCTGTCTCCCTCTGTCTGTCTGTCTCCCTCTGTCTGTCTCCCTCCCTCTGTCTGTCTCCCTCCCTCTGTCTGTCTGTCTCCCTCCCTCTGTCTGTCTGTCTCCCTCTGTCTGTCTCCGTCTGTCTCCCTTTGTCTGTCTGTCTACCTCTGTTTGTCTGTCTCCCTCTGTCTGTATTCCTCCCTCTGTCTGTCTCCCTCCCTCTGTCTGTCTGTTTCCCTCCCTGTCTGTCTGTCTCCCTCCCTCTGTCTGTCTGTCTCCCTCCCTCTGTCTGTCTGTCTCCCTCCTTCTCTCTGTCTGTCTCCCTCCCTCTGTCTGTCTCCTTTCCTCTGTCTGCCTCCCTCCCTCTATCAGTCTCCCTCTCCGTGTCTCCCTCTGTCTGTCGGTCTCCCTCTGTCTGTCTCCCTCCCTCTGTCTGTCTCCCTCCCTCTGTCTGTCTGTCTCCCTCCCTCTGTCTGTCTGTCTCCGTCTGTCTCCCTTTGTCTGTCTGTCTACCTCTGTTTGTCTGTCTCCCTCTGTCTGTCTCCCTCCCTCTGTCTGTCTCCCTCCCTCTGTCTGTCTGTCTCCCTCCCTCTGTCTGTCTGTTTCCCTCCCTCTGTCTGTCTGTCTCCCTCCCTCTGTCTGTCTGTCTCCCTCCCTCTGTCTGTCTGTCTCCCTCCCTCTCTCTGTCTGTCTCCCTCCCTCTGTCTGTCTCCCTTCCTCTGTCTGCCTCCCTCCCTCTATCAGTCTCCCTCTCCGGGTCTCACTCTGTCGGTCTGTCTCCCTTGGTCTGTCTCCCTTGGTCTGTCTCCCTCGGTCTGTCTCCCTCTCCTTCCCTCTGTCTCCCCCTGCCTCCCTCCCTCTGCCTCCCTCCCTTTGTCTCTCTCTCTCTGACTCATTCTCTGTCTCCCTCTCTCTGTCTCCCTCACTCTCTGTCTCCCTCTCTCTCTGACTCCCTCTCTCTCTGTCTCACTCTGTCTCTGTCTCCCTCTCTCTCTGTCTCCCTCCCTCTCCCTCCATCTGTCACCCTCTCTCTCTCTCCCTCTCTGTCTCTCTGCCTCGGTCTGTCCCAGACTCTGCCTCTATATGTCTGTCTGTCCCTGTCTGTCTGTCCCTGTCTCCCTCCCTCTGTCTCCCTTTCTCTGTTTCAGTCTGTCTCTGCCTCTATCTGTCTGTCCCTGTCTCTGTCTCTGTCTCTCTCTCTCTCTCTCTCTCTCTCTCTCTCTCTCTCTCTCTCACTCTCTTTCTCTCTCTCTGTCTCCTTCCCTCTCTCTATCTCTCCCTCCCTCTCTCTGACTCCCCCCTCTCTCTCTACCTCCCTCTATCTCTCTCTCTCTCTCTCTTTCTCTGTCTCCCTCTGTCTCCCTCTGCCTCACTCAGTCTGTCTCCCTCTCGCTCTAACTGTCTCCCACCTCTCTCTCTCTGTTTCTCTCCCTCTCTTTCCCTGTCTCCCTCCCTTTCGCCCTCCCTGTCTCCCTCCCTCCGTCTCCCTCCCGCGACCTCCCTCCCTCTGCCTCCCTCCCTATGTTGTTCTCTTTCCTTCTGCCTCCCTCTGTCTCCCTCTCTCCCCCTCTGTCTTCCTCTCCCTCTCTGCCTCTGTCTGCCTGTCCCTACCTCTGTCTGTCTGTCCCTGTCTATCCCTGTCTCCCTACCTCTGTCTCCCTCTCCGTCTCTCTGTCTCTGTCTGTCTCTACCTCTATCTGTCTTTGTCTGGCCCTGTCCCTATCTCTATCTCTATCTCTATCTCTATCTATATCTCTATCTCTATCTGTCCCTGTCTTTATCTCTAGCTGTCCCTGTCTCTCTCTCGATCCACCCCGTCTCTCTCTCTCTATCTGTCCCTGCCTCTATCTCTATCTGTCCCAGTCTCTGTCTCTGTCTGTCCCTGTCCCTGTCTCTATCTCCCTGTCTCCCTCTTGTCTGTCTCCCTCTTGTCTGTCTGTCTCCCTCTGTCTGTCTGTCTGTCTCCCTCTGTCTGTCTGTCTCCCTCTGTCTGTCTGTCTCCCTATGTCTGTCTCCCTCCCTCTGTCTGTCTCCCTCCCTCTGTCAGTCTGTCTCCCTCCCTCTGTCTGTCTGTCTCCCTCTGTCTGTCTGTCTTCTCCTCTGTCTGTCTGTCTGTCTCCCTCTGTCTGTCTCCGTCTGTCTCCCTCTGTCTGTCTGTCACCCTCTGTTTGTCTGTTTCCCTCTGTCTGTATTCCTCCCTCTGTCTGTCTCCCTCCCTCTGTCTGTCTGTTTCCCTCCCTCTGTCTGTCTGTGTTCCTCCATCTGTCTGTCTCCCTCCCTCTGTCTGTCTGTCTCCCTCCCTCTGTCTGTCTGTCTGTCTCCCTCTGTCTGTCTACCTTCCTCTGTCTGCCTCCCTCCCTCTATCAGTCTCGCTCTCCCGGTCTCACTCTGTCGGTCTCTCTCCCTTGGTCTGTCTCACTTGCTCTGTCTCCCTTGGTCTGTCTCCCTCGGTCTGTCTCCCTCTCCTTCCCTCTGTCTCCACCTGCCTCCCTCCCTCTGTCTCCCTCTGCCTCCCTCCCTTTGTCTCCCTCTCTCTGACTCATTCTCTGTCTCCCTCTCTCTGTCTCCCTCTCTCTCTGTCTCCCTCTCTCTCTGTCTCCCTCTCTCTCTGTCTCCCTCCCTCTCCCTCCATCTGTCACCCTCTCTCCCCCTCTCCCTCTCTGTCTCTCTGCCTCGGTCTGTCCCAGACTGTGCCTCTATCTGTCTGTCTGTCCCTGTCTGTCTGTCCCTGTCTGTCTGTCCCTGTCTCCCTTTCTCTGTTTCAGTCTGTCTCTGCCTCTATCTGTCTGTCCCTGTCTCTGTCTGTCTCTTTCGCTGCCTGTCTCTGTCTCCCTCCCTCCCTCTCGGTCTCTCACTCTCTCTGTCTCCCTCCCTCTCTCTCTCCATCTCCCTCCCTCTCTCCTTCTCTTCTCTCTATCTCTCTCCGTCTCTCTATCTCTCTCCGTCTCCCTCTCTCGTTTTCCCTCTCTCTATCTCTCTCTGTCTCCCTCTGTCTCCCTCTGTCTCCTTCTCTCTCCCTCTGTCTCCCTCTCTCTCCCTCTGTCTCCTTCACTCTCTGTCTCCCTCACTCTCCGTCTCCCTCACTCTCCATCTCCCTCTCTCTCCGTCTCCCTCACTCTCCGTCTCCCTTACTCTCGTTTCCCTCACTCTCCATCACCCTCACTTTCCGTCACCCTCACTCTCCATCACCCTCTGTCTCCCTTCTGTCTGACTCCCTCCTGTCTGTCTCCCTCCTGTCAGTCTCTCTCCCTCTGTCACATCACCCCAGCTTCCCAGGCACACACACCGCTGCACGGAGCACTTCACAGGTCTTTAAAAGACCATTTACTTGTTAATGAGGCTTTGTTGTGATTGTGAATCGCCTGGCCCCCATAGAGCAGAGTGTCTAGGAATGCCTCTTAATTAGTAGCAGTTATGTGCTAAGTGCCCGCGAAACACCCATCTTTTGCAGGCGACACAGTACTGTGTCGGGACACACAGTCTGAAAAGCTCTGACCTAGGGAAACCTAGAAAACCTCTACATTTTTTAAAACTATACATGCAGGGAAATCCAGGATGGGGTTACTTGTATGGCTCTCACCAGGTTCTGTTACCCAGAGTCCCTTGCAAACCTCAAACTTTGTAAAGAAAAGAAAAACACATTTTCCTCACATTTCTGTGATGGAAAGTTCTGGAATCTGTGGGCAGCCACAAACTTCCATGTACCCAGCATTCCCCCAAGTCTTCCAATTAAAATGGTTCCTCACTTGCATGGGTAGGTCTAGTGCAAGAGACAGGATACCACTGAAAACACAATTTGGGCACATCACATGTTTCCAATGAAAACTGAACCTTTTTTCGCAATGTGCCAAGCTGTGGGTGATTTTTGGATGCTAGCTCAGCCGGAACCTAAGGAAACCTAGTAAACCTGTAAATTTTTGAAAACGAGACACTCAGGGGGAATTGAGAATGGGGTGACATGTATGGCTGTCATTAGGTTATATTACCCAGAATCCCTTGCAAACTTTAAAATTTGTTAAAATAAAACACATCTTCCTCAGATTTCTGTGATAGAAAGTTCTGGAATCTATGGGGAGCGACAAACTTCCATGCACCCAGCATTTCCCCAAGTGTGGCGATAAAAATGGAACTTCACTAGTGTAGGTAGGCCTAGTGCCCGCATCAGGAAATGGCCCAAAACACAATGTGGACCCATCATATTTTTACAGTGAAAACTAACCATTTTCAAGCAATGTACCTAGCTGTGGATTTTGGACCCTAGCTCAGCAGGCAAAATAGGGAAACCTAGCAAATCTCAACATTTTGTAATCCAGGATGGGGTTACTTGTATGGCTCTCAACAGGTTCTGTTACCCAGAGTCCCTGGGAATCCTCAAACTTTTTAAATAATTTTTTTTTTTTAATTCCTCACTTTTCTGTGATAGAAAATTCTGGGATCTGTTGGCAGCCACAAACTTCCATGCACCCAGCATTCTCCCAAGTCTCCAAATTAAAATGTTACCTCACTTGTGTGGGTAGGCCTACTGTCCAAGTCAGGAAATGGCAGAAAACACAATTTCGGCACATCACATTTTTCCAGTGAAACTAGACCCTTTTTTCGCAATGTGCCTAGCTATGGCTTTTTGGACGCTAGATCAGCCGCAACCTAGGGAAACCTAGTAAACCTGTACATTTTTTAAAACTAGACACTCTGGGAAATTGCGAATGGTCTGACGTGTGTAGCATTCACCAGGTTCTGTTACCCAGAGTCCCTTGCAAACCTCAAACTCTTTTAAAAAAAAAATTCCCCACATTTCTGTGATGGGACGTTATGGAATCTGTGGAGAGCCACAAACTTTCACCCACCCAGCATTCCCCCAAGTTTCCTAATAAAAATGGTACCTCACATGTGTGGGTAGACCTAATGCCCATGACAGAAAATGGGCGAAATTGCAACTTGGACACATCACATTTTTCCAGTGAAAATGGACCTGTTTTTTTAAATGTGCCTAGTTGTGGATTTTGGACTCTCCCTCATCCAGAACCTAGGAAAACTTAGCAAAATTTCTGAAAACTAATCACAAAGTGGAATCTAGGATGTAGTGGCTCTCTCCATGTTCTGTTAGCCAAAATCCCTTGCATACCTCAAACTTTATTTTTAAAAAAACACATTTTCCTCACATTTCTGTGAGGGAAAGTTTTGAAATCTGCCGGGAGACATAAAATTCCACCCACCCAGCATTCCCACAAGTATCTTGATATCGAAGGTACCTCACTTGTGTGGGTAGGTCTAGTTCCCACGACAGAAAACAGCTCCTAAAACGCAACGTGGGCACCTCACATTTTTCCAGTGAAACTGGACCCTATTTTTGCAATGAACCCAGCTGTGGATTTTGGACTCTAGCTCAGCTGACACTTAGGAAAACCTAGCAAACTTGTACATTTTTGAAAACTAAACACCCAGGGGAATCCAGGATGGGTGAATTGTGTGGCTCTCTCCAGGTTCTGTTACTCAGAATCTCTTGCAAACCTCAAACTTTGTAAAAAAAAAAATACTCACATTTCTGTGATGGAAAGTTCTGGAATCTGTGGGCAGCCACAAACTTCCATGCACCAAGTCTTCCGATTAAAATGGTACCTCACTTGTGTGGGTAGGCCTATTGACCGAGACAGGAAATGGCCAAAAACACAATTTGGGCACATCTCATTTTTCTTGTGAAATCTGACTCTTTTATACCTAGCTGTGGATTTTTGGACCCTTGCTCAGCAAGCATCTAGGGAAACCTAGACAACCTATACATTTTAAAAAGACTAGACAACCAGGGGAATCCAGAATGGGGTGACTTGTGTGGCTCTCCCTAGGTTCAGTTAACCAGAATCCTTTTCAAATCTCAACTTTGTCAAAAGAAAACACATTTTCCTCACATTTCTGCGATGGAAAGTTCTGGAACGTGTGGGGAGCCACAAATGTCCACCCACAAGTATGACTTGTCCAGGGTTCCCTAAGTCTGGTGTCACCATTGTGACACTTGCCCCTGTGTTCCTGTAGGCCTCAGCCTTTTTCTCATTAATTAAAGGGGTTTGTCTGTACTTGCCCAGATTACTGGGACTCACAGAGGAGGTCATATCCATTCCTCCATCACAGATCAAAACAGCTTGAGTTGGCACTCTGATGAGGCCAGAGTCCATCTCAGATCCCAGGGTTAACACTACTATACCCTTCTGCTGGGAACCACCACTTGTAGCTGAACTAGGGGGAACAGTTGCCTTAGGGGACCTGTCTCCTTTTTGGTGCAATCACTAGTCCAGTGACTTTTATTTTTACAAACTTTGCACCATGGTTTCTTTGGGCCTTCTTTCTTTTTTGGATTGGGGACCACCACCATAAGAAGTTTTTTGGCGACCTTGTGAAGACTTCTGGTCTTTACCTTTCTCCCCACCCTTTTGATCTTGCTTCTTTTGGTCACCACCTTGGTTCTGTACCTTCTGCTTCACCCTGGTTCTGACCCATTTGTCTGCCTTCTTTCCCAATTCTTCGGGGAGAGGTCAGATCAGAGTCAACCAGGCGCTGATGCAACAGCTGGTTCCGACAGTTATTAAGAATTTGTTCTCTCATGATCAGATTATACAATGCTGCATAGTCACAAAATTTACTGCCCAGCAACCAGCCCTCCTAGTAGCACAATCAACAAAGCCAGTCCAGTCATGAGTCTGTGCCTTCTGGGTGTCTCTGAACTGTATCCTGTACTGTTCAGTGGTTAAGCCAAACCCATCTATCAGAGCACCCTTCGGGACATTGTAATCATCAGCATCCTCTTCTCTTACAATGAGGAGCTTATCTCTACCTTTGTCTGCAAAGGAGAGCCACAAGATTGCTGCCCACTGCTCCTGGTGTACCTTCTGTACTTTGCAGGCCCTCTCCAGTGCAGTAATCCATTTGTGGATGTCATCCCCAGTCTGATAGGGAGGTAAAATATTGTTTAAGTTTCTATGGTCATTAGACCTATCCCTACCACTAGGGAAGTTGCTGCCACCATAGGGCTCTAGCCCCGTCTTTTTTCTTGCTCTTTCAAGAGCTAGGGTTTTCTTTTCTAAGGCTACTCTTTGTCTCCTTATTCTCAGTTGAGCTTCTTCCATTCTCGCCTGATTCTCCCTCTTCTCCTGGGAGGTAGCCCTCCTATGAGAAGAGGCAGAGGACCTTATAGATGTGCCACAATGATTAGATTCCACTGAAGGTGACCTTGGTCTTCTGGGGCCACCACCAACTCTTCCTGGGGGGACAAAGAGAGGGCCCCTTGGGTCTTCATCATCTCAAGTAGGAGCTGGGTTCTCTAGGTCTAGTTCATTGTCAACTTCCTGATCAGCATCAGCGTCTGAATCCTGTGGGATTGGACTACTAGGATCTTTCTGATCTCCTGCTCCCAACCCACTGCCTACCCTTACAGGCTCTGAAGCCTTCTTCAGGTCATCTAACAGCAATACCTCTCTGAGGCTTTGGGTGTTGGCACATTTGCCACTCTTCAGTTACCTCATAGTACTCAGAGCCCTTAACTCTAAGAAAGGGAATGTTTCATATTTGGATGTCTGTAATTTACTGACATCTGGCAAGGACACACTAGGTCCTGCCCCATAAGACATAACTAGTGTGGTGTGGTGTATGCACTACCTACTCTAGTTGGTTTCCTACTAAACCTCTCTTGAGCTGTGGCAAGGTTATGCTAAGCCCTTAACACACACAACTCTAAGTTCAGTATTACTTACTGTATTCTAAGCTTGAATTATATGTACCTATGGTACCTTTAGAGATTTTTCAAATGATATTCTCAAAATTATCTGGTAAAACAATGCAAGCTGGAATCCCACACACTGCACACCAATGTAAGAAGTAGGCCTGGCATATGATGTCCACTATTCTAGTGGGCACTTTGCACCAGTACAAACCACCTTTATTGATGGTAGATTAAAGACAACCTTATAGAAAGCTATCCTAGTGGTAGCTGTGGAGAGCAGCCTTCAGGCTAAGCAGCTTGTTTTACCAGTCTACAATCGCTTGATGATCGAATGAAAGTACACCACACAAGGTATATGTATAAAATATATGTATTTATTCTAAAACACACCCCTCTAGTCTCTTTATGAGGCTAGAGGCCAAAGTACAATAAAAGAACTTAAATAGCACACAGTAAATAGCACAATATACGTTTTGCCCTAGGGGCCTCACAAACCATATACTAAAATAGTGGTATAAAAACCACGTGAGGGATAGAAGTTAGGCCTAGGGCCTGTAGAACTGCTGGAGCAACCATGGACCACCCAAGGTAGGGACACAGGAGACCCACGCGGGACGCGCGCAGTGTCTAAACACAGCCACAAATCACCATTGACTTCTATGGAGGAATTTCAAGTTACAGTTTTAAAGTTTTAGGACACTTAGGAACGGACTGCAGTGAAACCCCTTTAGAACTAGACACTTCGAGAGTCAAGACCAACGGGAGCACTGAAGTACTTGTGTTACCTCACCCAGGGAAGCCGGGTGCATATGTGTCTTTTCGTGTCAGGTTTCGTCGTCGATTCCAATGGAGAGCTGCGAAGAAGTGCTGCAGGTGACCAGAGGCAAAGTGTCGGGATGGATCCAAGGGTGAATTGGAGATCTGAAGAACCTGAAAGCAGAATGGGCAGAGTCTGGGTCACTAGCCAGTGACCAGGATGGCGACAGGAAGATACCAGCCAATGTTAGGTTCTTTAAGGTGAAGTAGGTGAAGCTTGACTCTTCAGCCACGAGGTCCAGGAGGCATCAATGACAACCAGGAGCTGGATTTGAGCTGTTCCATATGGGATGTCGAGTGCTGCAGCTTCAGTATCCGGATTGGACCCAACAAGCCTAGGCAACAGCAACCCATTCAAGATGACAAGATTGGTTTCGGTGCAGAATAGCAAGGTCTGAGGGACTCACTCTTTGGAGGGGATTCAGGGCACATCTGGAGCAACCAGAAAAGCCCATGAAACAAACAATTGTTCTTCATGGGGACCCACTAGCCAATGGACTAGGGATTATGAAGGAGCCTCAAGCTGTGGTGAACAAAGCGAGCCCACGGAATACTCGTGGAGTGTAGTCCTCTCAGCTTCAGTGCATAAGGTGCTCGGGGCGAGGGTAACAAATAGCCCAATGCACAACTTCGGAAAACTTCGGGAAGTAGGTGCACTTGCAAACTTGCAGGATGTCCAGGAGTTCCGGTCCCACGTCTCTCATGATAGCTACAGCTCTCAGCTTTGCTGGGGACTCGTGTCAGCCTCAGGCATGTCTGGAAGTCCATGTCCTGTGTTGCAGAGTCTTCGGGATCCAGCGGGAGCCTCAAAATGCAGACCGGCAAGATGCTTCTTTGGTCCCTGTTTGAACAGGGAGGTCACTCCTTGACCCCAAGGGAGATTTCTTCCATCTTCCAGTTGATATGGAATGTCGAAGGTCCAAGATTTCATCTTCAGAGTTTTGTCCAGGGTAATCTAAAGCCTAGTGACTGAGTTCCTATACTTATCCTAAGTTTAGGGGTTGGACTAACTCTAGGGCCCCACCTATGGGAGGACCTGGGAAGGGGGTGGTTACACTCCTTTCTCTTCTTCCAGTTTCGTACCAGAGCTGGGGCTGAGTGCCTCAGCAACCGGTTTGAACTGGGAAATGCAATGAGCACCTTGTGTGCCCCAGGCAGTGTCTGAAAAGCATTCACTGAATGCAACCCACCCTGCCCCAATACACTAAAGCCTGTCTGGGGAGGTGCTGGCACCTCCTTGAACAGGAAACCTATTGTTCAGGCCACCCCAGCCAAAGTTTCGTCCAGCAGCAGGAGGTCAGACTCGTGTCTTTGGTAGCAGCATCCATTTTGTGAGGCTGAGGGTATTTTAAACATTCACTGGGTAAGTGTGTACATGTCTTCTCCTTCTAGAGGGGTAGAATGCTACCCCCGCCTCCAGAACTGGCGGGGGGGGGGGTAGTACAGCAAACACGACATGTTTTGATAAAGCCAAACCAAAGTTAGCATTAGCCATGAGGATTATAATGCAATTAACACATTCGGCTCTCGGCACAGTGGAGCTGTGCTCATGACGAGCTGAGCTCGTTATAACTGCCGTGGAACGCCCACGCGGAGATAATTCCCCTGCTGTGCTGGGCGTTCCATTAAAAGGGCGGAGTCATGACTAGCTCAGCTCGTCATGAGCACAGCGCCACCGTGCTGCATGATGAGCCGAGCTCATCAAAAGTACCGGGGCACTGCGTGCCCCCCTCCCCCTGGGTTGTGGGGGAATTAGCACCACGGCGAAGGAGTTAAGAGTATATGGTATGGTCATATCGCAGAACAGCTATAAGGAAGGGATTCCAAAAGCTGCAGAGGGGCTCAGCTCATGCTAGGGCACCCTCTCACACAAAGCCAAGCACTCTGCCCTCAGGATTGTCAAGGCCTGCCATAAAAGTGACTCATAGGTTAATATGTGTCTGTTTCAAGTGGTGGATATAGGTATACTGTACCCCAGTAAGGGGTGCTTATACCACCATACTCAGGCTGCAAGTGCAGACCTGTGGTGCCATTTTCGAAGGCTTCCCTGGGATGGCATAATACATGCTTCAGTCCCTGGTAGGCCTCTGGGGTACCTAAGGTACCATTTACTAGGGACTCATAAGGGTGACCCAGTAACCAATCCGGTATGTACCTAAAGTACAGTCAATCAATTTAGAGAGAGAACAGCTAGACCATGGTCCTGATTAGCAGGGCCACAGCCAGACTACGGTCGAAAAACCAGTGAAACACACCAAAAAGTGGGGGTAACCATAGGAAGCAGATCCTACTCTCCTACACACACCACCAGCCAAGGGCAAATCTACACACACCACCAGCAGAATCCCAGTTAACACACAGCCAGCCAAATGCCAGTATAGGCAGACTGTCTGCAGAACTCCAGTTCACAAACACACTGACACTTTCCCTGGTATCTAGTGTTTTTCAGCCCCCCTTGAGGATCAAAATAGCCTAAACATATTGCTGATCTTCCCCAAGGGGTGGCAGAAACAGCCAAAATGTATCCCTAGAAAACAAGGGGAGTGACCCAAGTCTATGGGGCCGCCCTCTGACATGCACAAAAACGTATCCCTGGTGTCAAGTGGGCTTTTTGCCCTCCTGTGCGGCAGATCAAGGGTAATAAACCCCATGTGACCCCAAGGCAGAACGACTGTCCAATTTGTGTTTGGGGCACTGGCATGTTCCTTTTGGGCCACCCCCACTCCTGTATATTTTTTAAAAAAACACAATCCCTGGTGCATAGTGGGCTTGCCCCAGGAGGGGCAGAAAGACTGTGCCAATTATTTAGGGAGGGGGCATTGGCATGCCCAATTTAGGAAGCCCCCACCTCTGACCTACAAAAAAACTAGTCCTTGGCTTCCTAGTTGGTGTTCTGCCTCCAGGGGGGGGGTTAGATTAGGGGCTATTACCCCCATCTGCCCCCAAACGGGGGCAAAAAACTGTCCAATTAATTTTGGGTGGGTGGGGGCACTGGCATCCTTCTTTAGGGCAGCCTCTATTTATAAAACAAAGTCATTCCTGGTGACTAGTGGGCCTTCTGCCCCAGGGGTGACAGTTAAGGGGCTATTGCCCCATCTGCTTCCTGGGGGGCAGAAAGACTGTGGCAATTGTTTAGGGGTATGGACATTGGCATGCCTCTACTGGGAAGCCCAGAACCCTAAATGTACATAAATAAAAATCCCTGATGCCTAGTGGGATTTCTGCCCCCCCCCAGAAGGGCCACATAAGGGGCTATTGCTCCCATCTGCCTCCCGGGGGGCAGAACAACTGTGGCAATTCTTTAGGGGGTGTGGGGGCATGGTCTTGCCCATTGTTAACAGCCCCCACTACTCTTTTATAAAAATAAAATAAATCCCTGGTGTCTAGTGAGCTTTCTGCCCCCCCCCCAGTGTAGATCAGGAATAATAACCCCATTTCCCCCTGGGGGGGCTGAAAATCTGGGAAGGTTGTTTGGGGGAGTGGGGGCATTGGCAGGCCGATTTTGGGCAGCTCTCACCCCTAAATATGACATATAAAATAAATCCTTGGTGCCTAATGTGCATTCTGCCACCCCAGGTCAGCAGATTGGGTTCTATTGCTCGCATCCGCCTCCCAGGGGCGGCAGAAAGACTGTATGGTAAAACATTGGGGGGAGCAAAAGCTGTTGCTAAAGGGACCACTCCCCCATCCCTGGTGCCTGGTGGGTGGATCCCTGCTTTGGGATCACCCTCCTACAGCAATTTCCAAGCAGGGATCCACTAGGGAGGGGCAACATTGGAAAGTGGAGATTCTCCTTTTTCCTATTATACCTCTCCTGTGTATACAAAAAAACTCCCAACAGCGGCTGAACAAAGGTTCAGCACCTCATTCCCAATATAAAAAACAATAAGTGTCCTGTGCATCCACTTCCTGAGCTTGCCGCAGGTAAGCTCAAGTAGCATCTAGCGAGACACATTCTGTTGATAAGAGGCAGATGCACCAGGGATGGAGTCAGAGTCATCAAATGCGTTTCGTTCCCATGAGGGAACTACATCAGGGCTTAAAGTATATTGTGAAAAATATTGTCTTTTCACTTATGTGTTCCTTTAGAGAAAGTAGCCTCTCAGATGTGAGTCCACAGTAAACTGATACAATCTCCTGACAAATCAGGTGGGAGTCTATTTCTCCAATCAAATATAAATATAGAGGGATACCCCACAGTCAGGGTCAATAGTATCCAGGTTAATCTCCTTACTGACACCTCTTTCACAATGTTCAACAGTCTTCCTTGCAGGGCCACAGGCTTGTTCAGGTTCTTCTTCAGTTCCCCTCCAGCACGCCCCTTATCACAGTGTTCTCACCTTAGTCAGCTGTAGCCTGTTCCAATAAAGTTGGGGGTCGCGTAACTAGGAGATTGTATCAGTTTACCGTGGACTCCGGTCTGGGAGACTACTTTCTCTAAAGGAACACATAAGTGAAAAGACAATATTTTTCACTTTATACTTCTCCTGGGTGTTTCCGTGCTGGGAGGCTGAAATGGCCCCAGGAGCACTGAAACAGTGAAACTGAAATGAGCCGCTCTGCTCATTTTATTTTCTGTTTCAATGTAATGACGGCAGCGCGCCATGCGCGCAAACGTCATTACATTGAAAAAGAAATAAATGCGAGTCATAAAAAACGAAAGAAATCCCTCTGCTGTTTACAGCAGAGGGAATTAGTGCTTGTATGCACATGAAGGAATGATTCCGTCATGCACATACAATATAGCATGACAGAACCATTCCGTTATGTGCACCAAAAGGGTTAATAGGATCAAACCCGATTCCCACACTTTATTGTTTGTGCACTACATAGTTTTATCTGTAAAACTAGATGTCTGTGCAAGATTGGTGGCCATTCTAATCAAAGATGTTCTGTCGGTAAATGACAGTGCACTAGCACACCATGCTTTAGTAATATATTTGGAAAGTGTGCTCCAAATTGCACACAGGCAGTACATACCACACCATTACCATTCTCCTGCTCAAGATGTGTAGCTCGTGTGGTACAATATTTCTTTGTGTGACTCTCATATATTTCTGTATTACATTGCCGTCTGTGATACAACTTTGATGGCAGCATCCCCACTCTAAAAATTGTTCTGGCACCACTGTTCATTGATGTGGAACATAAAAAGAATATTAGGCCTGTTATTGCTGCTGTGCACTGCATATCACAGCCAGCCAATTACTTGGCTGTGCCCCTACTCTTCATCAAAGACTGCCCAGGATCGGGGGATTCAAGACAGTTACTAGATAGCAAGAGTGATAAATCATATAATGATAATCACTTTCTTATATAGCATTTGGTACTTCACTTCTGCCATTTTCTAAAAGCTATAAATAACTAATATTATAGTTTTCATACCTGAGAAGAATGAAAGCTAGAGTTGGCCTTGGCAGGATGCAAAGTCACAACCTGTATAGATCATAGCATATCAGAGAAGATCATTTCTGCCTGTGATATCGGGCATATAAAGTGAAGGCCACGTTCTTTTCTGCCCAAAGATTTTACTGACTGAGTTTGTGCCTCAAGAATTGCATTTTCTAACATAAATAGTTTCTAGCGCCACTTACCTTGTACTAACCTTGTTTTAAAACCTCTCCAAATGTATGTTTTGTACAGCATCATCTTGCAAGACAATTGGGGGCATATTTACAAGCCCCTATTGCCACCACAATGTCACTTATAGTGTTGTTCTGGTGGCGATAGTGGCTTCGCCTTGTTTACAAGGCAGAGTTAAGCCACTTAACGTGGCTTAACGCTGCCTTGTAAATAAGGCACCCTTTCACGCAGTACTGAGCATGAAAGCGGAGGGCAATGGGTGTTGAGGTGGGTGTTCCACTGCAACACCCATTGATCTTGATGCTGCCCCTATTTACAAGGGAGGCGTAAATAGGAATGAAGCACCGAAATTAAGACCAGGGAAAACCTGGTCTTAACCTGGTGAAATGAGGAGAAATGTTTCATTTCTCCTCTTTTTTCCTTTTTCCATGTGTGCTGCATTGTAAAGCACCATAGAAATAGCAAAACACCATTGATTGTTTATGTGCAGGAAGGTGTTCTTTCCTGCACATAAACAATCATTTAAAAAAAATTATGTTTTACAATTGCTATGTGTGCTGCATCAAGCTGCACACGTGGGAGTTACAAATGGCCATTTAAAGATTGTTTATGTGTAGGAACGGAGACCTTCCTGCACATAAACAATCTTCCCCACAACGCAGAAACCATTGCACTAAGGTGCAAGTGTGTCTGCATTGGCGTAAGGTTCTGCAACACTGCAAGTGGAAAAGAAGAGCTGCACCATATTGTTGTAAGTATGGTGCAGCCATGTGTTCCTCAATTGGTGGAGTGTGGCGTTAAGCCAGTAAGGCTAATGCTGCACTCTGTCACTTCTTAGTAAATATGCCCCTTAGTTCACCAGTGAATTTGAGGAACTCTGTATTTTTTTACTTGAAATGTAAATTACTTTTTCCGTTCTTCAAGGATTTAGATCCTGAAGAGAGGATGGGTTACACAAGATTACTGTTTTCCAGTTTGTTTTGAAAGTAAAGAAGAAAACATGTATTTTGCTTACTAGCTGGAGGACCTCCAGGCGTCCCACTCATCTCTGCAAATGTAGTGTTCTAGTTTGTTTTTATGACGTTCTTCTAGCTTTGAAAGTATGCCGAATTATAATGGGCGGGATGGAAGACCAGAAAATGGAAAACATGAGGGAATGAGTGGGAAACGGCGCAGACTAGGCAACAAAAAATAAAGGGACATAAACGGAGGAGATGGCAAGTGCTGTGCGGTGAGAGGCGAAGGTATGAAACTGTAAGAACAGTGGTGTTGGGAGGGAAAATTTCAGTGCATTGAAAAATACGTGTGCCCCTGCCCTCACCCGCGTAGCTAGGGGGGGTGAGGGGGGCGAACCGCCCCAGGCGGCACTATCCTGAGGGCGGCGGCCGCACTGCACTGGCACGTTGCGGCGGCCTTTATAATTTATTTGGGAACACAAACAGTGTCCCCAAATAAATTATAAAGGCCGCCTCAACGTGCCAGTGCAGCGCGGCCGACGTTGGTTTAAATACAAGCACTGCGGCTGCGTACGTGACCTGCTGCTTTTAAAAAGCTCCAGCGCGTGACATCTCTAGCTGCCTACGATCTACAGAAATTAATCCCCTCAGCTCCGTGCCCCAGTGCCCCTCCCACCGCTGATATCGAAAGTCTGCAGCCACGGAGCCTCGTGGCCTGGACACTTGATACAAGAAGAAACACAGAGGCAGGTGAGTGAAGTTAGTTGATGTACTTCATTCAGAGGCTCAACTAGAGCTAACTTTCGGGGGGGGAGGGTTGCTGAGAAGAAATTTCGGAGGTGGGGGTCTGAACTTTGAATCAATCGGCAGAGTCGAGCAGCTGCAGGGGCTCTTAGAAGGGGTGAAACAGTAAGACCCCATTAACATTCAAATGGGTCTTTTGAAGACATGTGAAGCGCTCGGGTGCGGCTGTGAGCGGGCCCGGGATCTGTCTCATCCCGGGCTGCCACACACGGGGGGATTGGGTGGGGACTTGGGGGAGGGGGGGCTGCAGCAGGGGCGTAGCTAGGCCTTGTGGCGCCCGGGGCTATCCTTCAGATTGCCGCCCCCCTGGGGGGGTGCTGGGGAAAAAGAACGGCGAGCACCTGAAAGAGGTCAGAGAGACACGTAGTATCGCCGCTAATAGTTACCTTGATCATGCAAGTTACATGCACATACATGACACGGTCTAGGGCTAGACAGCCCCCGTCCCCAAAATAGTGCCACCTGGGGCGGACCGCCCCCACCTAGCTACGCCGCTGAAGGAAAAGCAGAAGGAAACCCAAAACTAACATCAGTTCTACAGGTGAGTCCAATGCACCTGATCACTAGACTAACTTGAGTTCTGCAGTTGGGGCAGTACCAGCCCTGCAGTGGAAGCCTTCTCACTCCACCCAAGCCTCCCATGAGAGCTCAGTAGAAACCATCCCACGTGCCCCTCCCACTACCCACCACCCCACCTGTGGCACAGTAGGACACTTCAAGGGAACGGGTCCTATCCGGGGGTGTCAGGCACCATAGCTGATTCACCCACCGTCATCGGGGAGTGGTGGTAGGGGTGCCAACAATCATTGCATTTTCATCACATTCTGCAGCATGCCAAGTGCGTGCAGAGACAGTAACATAACTACATACCTTACAGCTGGCTATCACATCACGTCATACTTGTCAACAAAAGACAACACATAGAGTACATTACAGAGAGCATCCCTCATAAAGATACGCTGTGGAGTTGGCTATGAGGGGTGACTAAATCGGTATGAAACAAAGCATGTTACATAAAACATCCCAAATCATACATTAGAGTTGCTGGCATGCTTCCAAGAGATCTGAGATGTGCCATTTACTATCACTACTGACAGTGTCATCATGCCATCTAGATAATATTACCATGCTCAGTCCACTGCGAAATTTAGGGTCAAGGATATATTTAAGACCATGCAATCAGTCATAGGCATTCAACCACATTTTCACCAACATACTAACACACAGAGTTCAATTCAATCAAATCCGCACCAAATTGTCCTGCTTGCCCACTCAGGATCCTTTACATATCGAGCCAATGGTCAACCTTAACCCCTTCGACGCTCATGACGAGCTGGGCTCGTCATGAGGTAGCCTCCTCGCACGCTCATGACGAGCCCAGCTCGTCATGTAAAGTGCGCTTTCGCAAAATCCAGCGTACGGGGGGGAATCATGCCGCACGCATGCGGTTAAAGCAAGCAAGTCACACCATGCACACGTCAACATCAACAGTTTAAAACCTTTGAACAAGCTGAAGTAAAATGTGTGCCTGGTAGAGTATCCCTTAAATCTCTAATTTATTCCTTGTCCAATTTGCCTCAGCACTCCTTTAATTATCCATTCTATTACCACATTTTATTTGCACCATCTCCGACCTGAGTTGTTTTCCCTTGACTTTGTAGGTCTCTTGCTTTTTCAATTGAATACCCCTTTCATTTTTTTCCAATATTTTTATTAAAGCTTTTAAACATTTACTTTATCAATACAATAAGTAAACGGAGAGAGAGGGTCCACATTCAGCAAGAATTGAATCATAATCAGTAAGTAATCAATTATCAAACAGCACACAAAAGACTCACTAAGCAAAAATAAAACTACAAAAAGCATCTGAGTGAAATTGATACTGTACTAAAAAACTGTTGGGGCCATTAGAACTCGTTTATCAAAGCATGGACTTTTGAGACTACATACATGAATAAAATATGTAAACAAAACCTCAGCACAATCCCCGATAGAGTCTAATATACACCTCTGCAAAAGATTCAAGCAGCCTGCCCGTATAATATAACCAATATCAAAATTAATCTGATCATAAAGTGCTGTACTCTTACATGTGTAAGCACAAAAATCCATACAGTGCAAAAACCATGCCTGCATTTAGGCTCAAAAGCAGTTCATCCTACCCAAGGATCCAGGGCCAGCCAGAGAGTATAAACCCAATCCAACAGGGGCCCCCATATTCTTTTTCCCTTCTGCCTGCACCTTCTTCCTTTGTGCTCATACAATGCGATTTCTAAATTCAGGATAGACAAAACCAGCCCCCTGCCATTGCTGAAACGTATTAGGCTGTGGATCGCTGAAGCGATGCACATACAAAAACAGCCATGGCCACATATATTAAGGAATCACCCCCTCTAGCCCTTCCTGCCTCCTTTATCCCGAGGAGCATAGTTTGAGAGGTCAGAACAATATTAGTGTGGAGAATTCTCTACCCCCGCCCCCTCACCCCCAAAGTTTTTTTGCGACCTCATATCTCAGGGGCAGATTTACAATTATTGGTGCATCCCTGCAAATCAGCAGGGATGCGCCAGTAATTGTGCGCCGCAGCTCCGCCACCCATAATGCGCCGCATTTACAATGCGGCGCACCATGGGGCAAAAACGGCACAGATGCGTCACGCATCTGTGCCGTAAAAGCGGCGCATTGCTGGAGTTGCGTCGCAAGCGCAACGCAGCTCCAGCAATTCTTTGGGGGGCCCTATCTGGACAATACTGCATCAAACCTTAAGCCTTCTTCAAGCAGGCGCAGGGTTTTGACGCAGCATTGGCCTAAAATGGACTGAGTGAAATCTTGTAGATTTCACTCAGCCACTTTTAGGAGGTCTTCCTGCGCAGGAACGTCCCCCTGAGATGGAACGCCTCCTTCTGGTGCAGGGCTTTACAACGTGACGCTTCTTCCAGATGCGTCACGTTGTTAATACCCCGCACCATGGTGCATCTTTTTCACCGCAGCTGCATCACAAAAGTGACGCAACGGCAGCGCAAAAGAGGTGCAAGGCGCTTGGAAATCTGCCCCTCATAGCTGCCAAGGTTTCAGATTGCTTTTTGTGACATTTTCATAAATTCGGTGTAATTTTGAGTGACATTTCAACAACTATGAGTGATTCTTTCTCACGTGCAAAATCAAGCAATGAGGACAAGGTAAATATATAAATATCACTAGTTAGACCCATTTGAGCAACAAGAAACTCTAAGAAGCTCTATAAAGTTTTGTAAAGCAGCAAAATGGAAGGATGCTAATATATTTTAGCAGTCATCTTAAGCAGGACTTTAGCTTTGCTCCCAAAAGTCACCATGTTACGCAGTAAAAGATCTCAGCTGCTATAATATAAATCAGTTATCTAGAGCCACTGTACCTGACCCTCACTGCCCAGCCTGCAGAGGCACAATTAATTTCAGTGTAACCGAGGACACAAGCACTGAGCTACAGGTTCATGCAGATGCACGCTCGGCTTTAAATTAAATATATTGAGACTGAGCCCTATGTAAATATGTCCCACGGTCACCGCGATTCTCCAGCAGCCGGTCTGGTCCTACTGTCATCTGAGCAGAGTGCTGCACAGAGGAGTGTACATAAGTGATTAATCTGTCACTAGTGCGAGTTGCAGCTGGACTTTTATTACGTGCTTGTGCTTTCAGTGCACCTAAACACAAGCGTAACTCTGAGAGCAGTAAGAGGGCCTTTTCCTTCCTTCAGCATAAGAACATGAAGCAGCAAGAACATGAGGCACGCAACACCCATTAGGTTGCTGTAGAGTGCTTTGCAGTGGAGGAGTAGTGACTCTGCTTGGGATGTATGTTTGCCTGGGAAGAGAACAGTACAGGAGTAGAATAGAACTGTGTGGCACATGTATGGTTAGTGCATGTACTGAGTGTATGCATAGATGCATGGCACAAGGGTCACGCATATCCTTGACACATATGCCCCTAAGGTTTTAAAATGTGGCATAAACCACACATGCTTCAATAAGGGAACGATGGATTAGACAAGACAAATCAAGGAAACAGGAGAACAACATCAACAGGGAAAGCAACATGCTGCCCATCCCAAACTCGAGCCTAGTGGCACAGCACACCCATTCAAGGA
Source organism: Lissotriton helveticus (assembly GCF_964261635.1). Taxonomy (NCBI): domain Eukaryota; kingdom Metazoa; phylum Chordata; class Amphibia; order Caudata; family Salamandridae; genus Lissotriton; species Lissotriton helveticus. The sequence goes on along the minus strand of NC_136065.1, from coordinate 542,001,390 downwards.
ACTAGAACAAGCACCAACCCTAATACTTGATTTGATTGATTGATGCTTTATTTCGATATGCACATATCATAAAAGCAGTACAAAAGATAAAAACAGCATGTCGAAAAAAGTAAGACTGTACATTTCGTAAAAGAATAAAACACGTTAGGTCAGCATAAATTAGATAAAAAAGAATTAAATTGATATGGACAGTCTTCTAAGTCTAATCAACCAAGCCCATTTTAAAAACTTAGCAACAGCACAAACAATGGGAGGGGCTGTGTTGGTTAAAAGAATCCGGAGTGCAACGGAGTGCTGACGAGTACCCAGTTCTCTGCAGATGGGACCAAGCCAACGTGATCTGGGGCGACCATAGTCCGGGCATTCGAAAAGGAAATGTGGCACCGTCTCTGGCTTATCATGGCAAAGAGCACAGAAGCATGATGTGGGCTGGGCTTTATTCCACCTCGAGCAATGGTCGGCCAAGGGTAAGGTTCCTAACCGAAATTTAATATACAAGGACCTATCCATAGCAACTGATATTATGTCCATGTATGGCTCGTACATGACAGCGTCTTTGAACAGCAGGAAAGCTGCGGTGGTTTTGCAGTGCTGCTGGCTTCTCAAGCGATTCGCACAAACCCACTCCCAAAAGAGTTTTTTTAAGGTCTCCTTTGGAGGAGCGGAGTGACTATGCCAGCAAGAGTCCAGGCCTAGGTCCCCTAAAAGATGTTTTATGTCCTTCAGCCATTTGATGCTACGCCAACCATCAGAGTGCATCACCTCTGCCAGACCGTTGGCATAGGATTGTAGCTCCGGGACCCTCCACAAACGTGCCCAGAGCAAAAGGGGTCGAAGCCGAGCCTGGTCCCTTATGGCTTTGCAGCCAGTGTCCATGAGCACTGGGATGGTCGGGCTGCTCGATGGAATGGCAAGGAGATCCTTGATGAATTTATTTTCGGCCTTGCTCAGTGAGTCAACTTTGCCCAAGCCCCACAGTTCCGCTCCATAAAGTGACGCAGGGACCGCACGTGCTTTGTAGATCTCAAGTAGAGGGGCAACACAATGTTTTGTAGAGTTGTTGAACTCCTTAAGAAGTGCGCCCCCCACCCTTTTGTGGGCCAATGTCATTTTGTCAATGTGGGCAGTCCAGCTCATCGCGTCGTTCAGTCGAATTCCCAGGTAATCGAATTCTGCCACTCTTTCTAGAGGTATAGAGTTCAGAATGGGGGGGCGGCCAAGTTTGCGAGGTGGATGCATAACTAGGTACTTGGTCTTGTCCACGTTGATGACAAGGCCCTTGATGGTACAGAAGTCCTGGAAGCGGTTCAGCAGTGTCTGGAGACCTTGGGGGGTTTTAGAGATGAGGAGGGTGTCGTCGGCGAACAACAAAGTTGGAATTTTTACTCCTCCCAGGGTGGGAGCGTCTGCTGGTTCGCCCAGTAGGTGATCTACCACCCCGTTAATATAGAGGGAGAATAAGGTAGGGGCCAGAACACAGCCCTGCCTTACTCCCCTCTCGACCCTGATCTTATCGGTCTTTTCCCCATTCAGCCCCCATCTAACCTGGGCATAGGTGTTGGTGTGCAGGTTGATAAGGAGGTTTAGTATATACGGGGGCATCCCTAAACCATGAAGCACCCTCCAGAGTTCCTCCCTAGGTACCAGGTCAAAGGCAGTCTTAAGGTCAATAAAGGCCAAATAAAGACTGCCTTTGCCCAGTACCACCACCTTCCAGTATAATAACAAGAGCCTGAAGACCTGTTCAATAGTTCCTGTACCTGAACGGAACCCAGCTTGCATGTCGGACAGGATGTGATTATCGTCCACCCATTGGGAGATCCTCCCCAAAATGGCTTTCCCCGCCAATTTCTGGCTTGAATCTATTAGGCTTATAGGCCTATAATTCCCGGGTAAGTCCCGACTGCCCTTTTTGTAGATGGGGACCACCTCCGCACCTCTCCAGGAGTCAGGCACGGGGCCTCCCCCAATAATTGCGTTGAGGAGTGCAGAGATTAGTACCCCCCATTCTTCCGGATAAGCGCGGAGGATATCGCCTGGTAGGCCATCCGGACCAGCTGCTTTCAATGGAACCAAGGTTTTAATCTGCTTTGTTACATCCAAAGCAGAAAAAAGTTCCAGGTCACGAACTAGGGTGAAGGGTGGGAGTTTAAAAGAGTCGTTAAGTGGGCCTTCAACAGCAGAATAAAGTTTTTGGAAGTGGGAGAACCAAATCTGGGCATTGATGGTACAGGTCCTCCCGGTGTCATCAGGACGATTCCTTTTGCCCACCATGTCCCAAAAACCTTTGGCATCTTTCCCACGACTGGCAGCCAGGAGGTCCTGCCAGAAATTATCCTCCCACTCCATCCTAGCATTTTTTTGGCAGAGTGCATAGTGTCTCCTGGCCTCCCTAGTCCTGGACGGTAATTTGGACTTGACTGCCTCAATGAGAAGTGACTTCGCCTCCCTACACTTCTGATTGTACCAGCCCTGGCCCGATCGTGAGCTTGGTTTCCTTCTACTCGAATAAGCTGGAACTACAAAGAGGTCGCTGATGGCCTGAGTTATAACACAGAACCTGGGTGCCACCTCCATCAGCCCTTCCTCTTGGGGGTCAAGATTGACTAGGGCTGAGACAAGGAGCTGCCTAATGGCAGAAGTTTTCTCCTCTGAAAGTGCCAGCTTCGCCCACTTTAGCCGTCGTCCACAGTTTGTAACCACTGACGGGTCCGGAGCAGGGTTACAAAGAGATCTACTCGCGGTGCTATTAAGACACCTGTAGGACAAGGTGAGGGACAGGAGATTGTGATCACTCTCTACAGATGGTACAATCACCATGTCCTCCACCGTGCTCCACAGGTGTATGTCAAGGAGAAAATAATCAATCCGTGACATATGCCCTGGCCTGTTGTAGGTGTGGGCCCCTGCTTTGTCGGACCTAGTCCTGCCGTTGGCAGCTCTAAGACCAAACTCCATAGCTAGTGAGTTGATCTGAAGGGCCACTTCTGTCCACTTTTTAATAGGACTAAGCTCGAGGGGCGGAATCCCCCACCCACTGTCATATTCCTCTTGGTCTGTTGGATTTCAAGGTCCAGGGGCTCAAAAGTGCAATTCAGGTCACCCGCCAGCAAGGTACAAGACCTGTGAGGAGATAAGCGGAGCTGGGCTTCCAGACAGGCTATTACTGGGGATTCTCTACCCCCCTTTGTGCCACGGGCGTAGATGTTAAAAATGTTTAAAATGACTCGGCCCTGGGAATTTCTCAGCAATATATTAAGGAGATCCGGGCAATTAGTGTCCCGCTCCACCACCCTGCAATTGAGTTCTGTGGCTACCCAGATTAGTAGGCCACCCGAAGGGCGGCCCCTACCAGTTGCACTATTTACTGCCGGCAAAAAGTGGGTGGAATAACCCGCCTTGTGTAGGGGCACCCGACTCCAGGTTTCCTGGAACAGGCATATGGAGTATTGCTCCACAAGCTCGTTCCAGTCCGGCAGCGCTAGCTTCCTCTCGAGGCCCGCCACATTCCAGCTGAAAACCCTAATCTGGGGGTCCGTTACAGCCGTAATGCTACAATCCTCGACAGGGAGCGATAAGTCCACAGTTCCCACACCAGGGGGACTAGCCAGCAGGTTAAAGGATGCCCCAGTCTCCCCTTTCTCTTCTACAAGCTCGGCCGTAGCCTGAATTTGCGATGAGGACGAGGAGGCATTGGTTTTAAAGTGAGGTGTTGGCTCAACAACAGGGCTTGAAGCCACAGGGACCTCCCCGGGAACATTACTGAGTCAGCAACTCCAGGGTCCCCAGTTCGGTATCACTGGAGCTAGGAATAGCCGCTGTGGGAAAACTCCCGGGGAAGAAAGGCCGTGGACGGTGTTCTCCACAGAAAATTGGCCCCCAGGACTGCTAATGTAGCTGGGTTGTCCAAGATGGAAGGTGGAAGTGGTCGTAATGGACCGCGGGTAAAAGAATGTCAAGTCGACTACGTCGATACCCGTTCCAACCGTGGGTTGACCTTGGGAGCATATCAGATGGGCAACCCTAGCATCTTGGAAATTTACCACCACGCAATCCCCTTCAAGAGATTTTTTCCCGTTTCCAATCCATCCCACCCTGCGTACACCAAGAATTATACCATCCACTCCCGGAGGCAAGGGCCTGTTGGCTTTCAGCCAGTGGATGACCTTGTTCTTAAGTGCCTGATGGTTTTCCTGTTGAGTGCTCCTAATAGGGGGGACTTTGGTAAGAATAACAACGTACGGGTGGCACTCAGGGGGGAGGTTAACTGGGGGGCACTTTCGTCTGATATTCTGAGGAGGACCTGAAGGAGAAGGGTTTATGGGTGGGACAGGGATAGGTATAACCTTAGGACTTGATGCTATGCCGCCAGTTGTAACAGGTAAAACGGCCCCAGGTTGCGAAGTTGGGCCCGTCCCTCCCTTCTGATGTTGCCTTGGGCCTTGGATAGGCACCGAGGTAGTTACTACTGGGGGAGGGATAGCGTGCACTTGGGCAGCATGGGTGGAGACATTCGGCCTTGTCTGCCTAGGGCCATTCTGCGGAGCAACCGAGATAGTGTTCCCAGGGACTGGTCGCTTGGGCGGCTGCGTCAACTGTTCTCCCGAGGGGGGTCTCACTGGAACCTCTAACCTATTGGTCTTATCTATCCTGTCTGTCTTATCCTCACTGAGCTTTGGCTGAAGTTTGAACAGGGTTTTCAGGGCAAAAAAATTATCCCTGGTAACCTGTTCAAAGCAGTCGAGCCTATCCCCCAACTTCTTGACTTGGTCAGTAAGTGGTACCAAAAGAGACCTGACCAGCTTCTCGATCGACTCCAGAGAGGGACCCACATTGGCTAGGTCAGGCGCTGATGGGACCAGCAGGGAAGGTAGTACTGTGTCAACTACAATTGGAGCGGAAATAGGAATCCCTAAAGATACGGGTCCTACAGCACCCGGGGGGGAAAGACCCCTCTGGGGCGGGTACCTGGAATGCTTAGAAATCGTGGATGGACAGCCCTTTCGAATGTAAATTGCCCTTTTCCCTTTCCTTTTGTTAAGCCCCTGGTTAGGTCGAATCTTAGGCGGAGGTTGTGGGTCAAGAGCAGGAGCCTCAGAGCAGTGTTGGGACTGAATGCCAGGAGGGCATGCTATGGGAGACTCGGTACAGGGCTCTATAAGCACGACACAAGGGCTAGTGGAGTGGTTACCAGTCTGCGAGCTTTCTACCCCATCTATACCACCCTCTAATGGTGCAATGTAAGAATCCCCAGGTAGGTCCCCAGGCAAAGATGCAGGGGAAATGGAGTTTTGTGAGGACAACACTATTGCTGGAGATGGGCTTTTAGAGGGGGGAAAGTCAAAAGAAAGGCGCCGTTCTGATATGGCGAGTTCATTGTCGATGACAGCCGCCACCCTAGTGAGGAATTTGTCCATAGAGCCGAACATAGAGCCCCCAGGGGCACTTTCACCGCCACCCCTCAAGGCCTTACCGGAGCGAGTTGACATGCTGGATTCCGGCCCCACAGTGAGGCACCACGAATTAAGACCTGTAAGGTGGGTGTAAGGGGGATGGCCCTGCCCTGCCTCCTCCTGCCCCGGACGGCCACAGACGGCCCGCCCTTTGCTCGGGCTTCGCTCGGCGTCCCGCTCGCGTCCCGCTAAGCGTCAGGCAGAATGTTAAATGGAGGGCGTTGCAGGCGGGGGCGTGTCAGAAGGTGGGCGCGTCCGGTCTGGGGAAGCAGGGACTCCTGGTCTTCTGAGTCCCTGCTTAGCGCCGGCGAGATTGAGCTTCCAGGCGCCTCCCAGGTGCAGCGCGCAGTTCGCCTCTCCCTTCTTCAACCGCGAAGCGGCACCCGCGGAGCGGGTGCGGCGAGGAGCAGCACCCGGCAACACAACCCAGCAGCAGGACAGTTAGAGTGGCGTGGGTCCAAACGGCAGCAAGCAACCACTTCCAGGTGAATCCCAGCGGCTACTGCACACACGCGCCTTTTGCTCCTGGACAGGCGGGGGCGTGTCAGAAGGTGGGCGCGTCCGGTCTGGGGAAGCAGGGACTCCTGGTCTTCTGAGTCCCTGCTTAGCGCCGGCGAGATTGAGCTTCCAGGCGCCTCCCAGGTGCAGCGCGCAGTTCGCCTCTCCCTTCTTCAACCGCGAAGCGGCACCCGCGGAGCGGGTGCGGCGAGGAGCAGCACCCGGCAACACAACCCAGCAGCAGGACAGTTAGAGTGGCGTGGGTCCAAACGGCAGCAAGCAACCACTTCCAGGTGAATCCCCTCATGTACTGAGTGTATGCATAGATGCATGGCACAAGGGTGATGCAAATCCTTGATACATATGCCCCTAAGTTTTTAAAATGCGGCATAACCCACACATGCTTCAATAAGGGAACAATGGATTAGACAAGACAGATCAAGGAAACAGGAGAACAACATCAACGGGGAAAGCAACATGCTGCCCATCCCAAACTCGAGCCGAGTTGACCAGCACACCCATTCAAGGAACTAGAACAAGCACCAACCCTAATAAGAGCCCAGTTGCCTAAGAATTGATGTGAGCTCCAGTTGAAAACCATTAATTTCTACTTCAGAAAAAGGACCCAAAGTAATATCGTGGAGCACGTTTCAGATCAGACTAAAAATAAATCAACCAACTCTGACTAGTCCCCCACGTCTCATATAGGTCTAATCCCTCCTCAGTGTGGAATATTTGAATAAAAGCACTAGTACATCACACTTAAGATGGAACTGAAAATGAACCAATAACCTGCATAGAACAATTGAGACAAAATCAGAAGTATATTATAGTCAAGAGGGAACTGAAAATGATCCAAATGTATCGATTATTGAAATATCCTCTTCCATTAGCTTACAAGACCACTGGGTGCAGAAAAGAGGGGATCAGTCAGATCTCATATGTCAGCCTTGTATTAAGCGACACCGATGTCAGACTATTGGAACAGTGCCACCATGGACAGGAAGTCAGACAATGTCCCGACATCAATAAATTCCAACCTGCTTGCCATTATAAATGAGGTAATTTTGCAATCACATCAATTTGAATTACAGGTAGATCTGATGCAATCTTTGGTGAATAGCATAGCCAAAATGAACCCTATCATCAACAGCCTGGATCTAAACTGACAAACTTAATGGCATCTACCTCATTAAAAGGATGCAGGTGCACTACAATAGTCGATAACCTGAGCACACTACCTGCCTGGTAAGCTATATTGGTCGCTGACTTATAAAAGTTAGGTGCTGACACATCAATATTCTATGGAGGAGGTTGACCTGACAAACAACACAAAGTCGGCACTTGAATTACAAGTCAATGCTATTCGAAACTCTAGATTGAAATCAGCATCAGATATTAACAATCAGCAAAGTGTTGTAGCAGACTCATTGGGGACCTCAAACATAACTGAAATTACCACTCAACATGTAAAAGGAGCAACTTAAAATGAGCAATCCTGAAGGTCCAAAAAACTAACTACAATGGAGAAAAAACATTAAAGAAGAATAAAATAGGGCCTCTAGATAACAAAAGAACTTTATGGCCAAAAACACACTTAGTACTCAAGCTCCAGTGAGAGAGGATTACTATCCAATGTTTAAGTAAGGGAAGGAGAAATTGCTTATGGCATTGCCAAAATTTAACATGATGAGCAAAGTGCTGATGATAGCAGAAACTGAATTGATAGGAACGGAGAACGCACCTGCCACATCAAATACCAATTTTACATCCTGCATCCAGGAGACAAATAGTAGTGTGTCAACAGAATCAGAGAAACAACCAACAAGAACGTATAGTAAATTACCAGCATACCAGCTAAGGGGGGCGGAACTCAAAGGGTGCTGCAGAGTTCAATAAAAACTCCGTGCAATTCTGTGGAGTTCCACTCCCCCGTAAAAAACATGGTGGAATTCAAATGCCACTGTTAAGAATACACCGCTCCTCCCTGCAGTAACTGGGCACCCAAAACCCTCTAATTAAATGAAAGTATGATCTCACTCAGCTATAGAAGTGTCTGTACAGTGCATGTGATGGTACAAATACATTGCAATGACTTGAAACAGTGCATATGAAAGGCATATGAAAGGCGGATCCAAACAGCTTCGGTTTTATTTTTTTGTTACGTTCAACCTAGAACACAAAATGCAAAGTAAAATATTGATAAGACTGTATGTACATGCAATGTGAGAAATTAAAGGAATTATGGTGCTAAAAACAGGAAACTCAAAAATTAAAACCAGGGCTGAGAGGAGAGCAGGTCACAAACAACACAAGCATAACGAGGGGGCCACTACAGATCTCCACAAAACATCACAGACAAATAACAGCAGGCAGCTCAAGCAGGCGTTCCAGGAGAGCTGCTAGAGCTATTTGTTTATTTATTTATAGGTTTCATAAAGTGCTAGGTAGACCAGAACGTATCAGAGCACTTTACATATAGTCAGCCGCGGCCCGTGGAGGGAGTTCCGTGGGGCAGAAAGGCGGGGCGGGCTACGAAATTCGTTTTATTTATTAAATTGTTTACTTACCTCACATTATCCATATTCTGGTGTTTAGCACCCCCCACCCAGTCCCTCCCCCACCCCGCCTTACTGCCCCATGGAACTCCCTCCATGGGCCGCGGCTGCATATAGTGCAAGATCATTTGAATGAAGTACATGCACAAATTCAGACAAACTCATTAGGCCATAACGCTATTTACAGGATGCAGACATAAGACCAGCAGGAGATAATAGAGAACAAGACTTATCAGACAGCTGAAACAATAAATCGGACATCGCACTGGGTCAAGTCAGATTGGGTGTGAACTTTGGGAAAATAGCTCAGTTTGATGGCGTGTTAAAGTAATTATTGAGCAGTAGGTATTTAAGATCCTGTTTGAAGCAGGAAAATGAGGAGTTACAGCGCAAGGTCTCTTAGGGGTGAGTTCCAGATTCTGGGAACAATTCCAGAAAATGAGTTTGTGTGGGAGTATTTCTTTTTCAGTTTGGGAGGTATGAGAAGAAGTGAGTTGGAGCTTCTCAGAGACCTGACTTTTCCAGTTTCCGAAAGTTTGGTATCTAGATAGTTGTGTATTTGTGTGATGGGCTTTGTGGGTGATGCAAGCAGTCTTGCAGATACATCTTCCTTCACTGGGGAGCCAATTGATGATCTTGAGGGCCTTTGTGTTGTGCTGGAACTGTTTAAAACCTGTTAGGTCGCCATGTTGAGAACTGATATTAAGAGGCAATGTAAATTTTCGGAGTTCCTGTGAAGATGTTGTTACCATAATCCAGTTTTGAGAGGACTGGTGATTGCAGTAGCATCTTAAAACCATCAGGGGAAATAAAATGTTGTATTTTCTTGAGGTGGCTTAGTGTGTATATCACTCCTTTGGCGGAGTTGTTGATGTGGTCCTTCATTGACATGTTTTTTCCCAGGGTCATCCCCAAGGACTTTACGGAGTTGGACAATATTAGAGAATAATTTCGGGCATCCAAATACTTCACCCGGACTTGGATTGGCAGAGGGTTGTTTTTAGGTGAAAAAAGTAGTAGTTCTGTTTAGCTGGGGTTCAACTGTAAGTGGTTGGTGTAAAGCCAAGTTTGTATCTTGATTAGTGTGGCATTCAGATGTAGGATGTCAATGGGAGATTTAATTTTGCAATAGAGTTATTTGTCATTGGCATATAGGTGATATTTGAACCCTGCTTGGTTCAGGACAACAATAAGGAGTTCCTTGAAAGGACTGAACAGGGATGGGGAGAGAATTGAGTCTTGGAGTACACCATGAGGAACTAGTGTAGGTTTTGAAAGACAATTGTAGATTTACATTTGTTGTGAGCGATGTTGCAGGTAGGTAAGATGAGAACCATCTTAGGACTGTTCCATTGATACAAGTGCGGTTCTTGAATGTCTCAAGTAATGCTGGGTGATTTACGGTGTCAAAAGCTGTTGATAAGTCAAGTAGGATTAGGAGGCCTCTGTCACCATTATCTTTGGATCTGCAAATGTCATCTGAGACATAGAGCATAGTACTTTCAGTGCCACAGCCTTTTCTGAATCTAGATTGGAAGGTGTCATGGAGGTTTAATTTGTCTATATGTTGGTTAAGTTATAGCAGGATGCACTTCGCCATTGTTTTTGCTCGGAATAGGAAGTTAGTGATAGGTCTGAGGTTATTGAGATCATATGGGTTGGTCTCTGTTTTTTTGAGTATGAGTGAGATTTGGCCTAGTTGGAGTGAGCCAGGAACACTGCCTGAGGTGAGAGATGTGTTGATTTTAGTCCAGAGCAGGGCAATAATATGGTTCCGGTTTTGTTTCCTATTGTGGATGGGAGAGGATTGGTAGTGTGAGATGTGGGTTTCAAGTTCACAATTATATTGAAGCCTTTCTTTCATTGTTTAAGTCATAACAATTAGGTTCTTTTTTCAATTTTTATAGAGGACATTTAGTTATTAGTGAAATCTGGAGGGTGTACTGCCATGAATGGAAGTGAGTCGGAGGGGAAGGTTGGTAGGAATGTCAGATTTGTGTCTTCAGATGAGGGATTGCTTAATTTTTGTGACCTTATAGGCGAAGAAGTTGACAATTTCTTCACAGCATTCATTGGTGGCTTATGTTTTGTGTGGGACGGAAAGGGTAGCTTGTCGTGTGGAAGACGTGCGGAGCAGCGGCCAGGGTGCCTAACTCTCGACCACAGGATTCGTGGTTCGATCCCTGGCGCCGGCAGCAAGTTAGCCACGAACCATGTGACTCTGGGCAATAGTTCACTTAATCTCCTGACGACCATCAGCGCCTGGCCACCTCTATGGAGGTAGCTGTGAACTTTACAAATGCTGGTATTTATTGATGTTGAAGTACTCCCTGGTTCAGTTCTGAGCATGTTCATGTTGGTTGCAAAAGAAAATGTCTTTTTCTCTAAAGATGTGTTTCTTATAGGAAAGCTGTGCAGTTCTTAGGAGTGAGAGGTGCACTGTAGAGGTTTATTTTCTCTATATCTTTTCTGACTTTCTGAGTTGTCTCCTCTCGTTGTTAAGATGTGAGTTGCACCTTTAATTGGATTTTTTTAGATTGTTTAACTTTGAGTGGTGGAATGTGGTCAAGAACATCAGTCACCATTGTGTTATAGTGGGCGGTGAGGATTGGAAGGATGATGATGCAGTTGGCCACAGATCCTGGTCTCCAGTTCTGTTATTGGGATTTGTTTGAAGTTCCTAGCCCAGTACGTGTGTCTGTTGCATAGGGCTGAGTGGGATCTGAGGTGAGTCTCTATATTAAGCAGTATGAGATGGTGGTCTGACCAGTTGATGGGTGTGATGGATTGTAGCAGGACCAGATCATTTTTGGAGATAATCTCATCTCGAGTGGTGCCTTTGATATGAGTCAGTTTGTTGCAGAGTTGTTTAAGGTCGTTTATTCAAAGAATGTTTGTAAGGTTATGGGCTGCGGTGTCTTCTGAGTCGTTCCAGTTGAATATTGAAGTAACCCTAGAACACATTATTTGAGTCAGTTAAGGAGAACCAAGTCACTGGGTCAACTATGTCTTCTAAGAAGAGGGTGCGATCATCAGGTGGGTGGTAGATGGTGTGAAGTTTGATAGGAGAGGTGCCTTTGACAATGAGTTCTACTCCGAGGTATTTGAAAGTTAAGTACTTTGAGGTCTTTAAGGTGGAAAGATGGATTCCATCTTTGTGGATGATTGCTAGTCTGCCACCTTTTCTCTTTTATACAGACAAAGGTACAATTTGAGGCGCTATCAGGGAAATGTCCACCCAATAGAATGCAACCCCAGCAACATCCCAGGAATCTCTGCCATATAGAGCCTTGGGGAGGGGGTCCCCGCACCTAATCCCAGGCAGGTGGGAAACATTCTGCCTACTGCCATTTGGACGATTATTTGCTGTGATGTGTATGTTTGTCTGTAATGCACAGTGTTTGTCTGCCTGGGGCCAGAAACTAGGCCATGTTTACACAACTCCCCGATGCTAGATGAGGGTTAGTCTCAGAGTTTAGTGCCAATATATAGGCCTACACGCCTACACAAAAAGCTAACATTGGCGCACCTCTACCTCTCATGCCGCTATTTTCTTGGGTTGGCGGAGGACTCACAGTGCAGAGGTCCTTAGGAAGTCACTTACTGATACCTTGTGGCTGGCAGGTAATGATAATGGATTGCTACAGGAGGAGCTGGGAGTCCGGGAGGATCCACCGGGCAATTAGTGTAGATAGTCAGCCCATTGAGTCATACTGTTGCGGAGGAGGACTCTTGTGACTTCACTTTCTGGAGGCTGCTGAGTGACAACAACACAGGGAAAGATGGGTTACAGTACTCAAAGGCAGAGAAGAAGGACAGTGTCTCTTGAGCACTGCGACCATGTCTGAGCAACTATAACTCTCGCTCTTTTCCACAGGCAGTCCATATGAATAATGTAGAAGATTGCAAGACTCCGCTAGGTAGCAGTTTGAGGAGTTTTTGCAATCTTCGTGATCCAAGTGGAGTGCAGAATGGGCAAACTTCTTATACTTGACTGGCGGGTCAGAGGTTACCATCCACCACCAGGCCAGCACAGGTCCCAAAAGAGCTCATCAAGCTTGCATGGCATAAACCCTTACCAAACCCCCTGAAAATATTTTGGCCTGCAAAAGTCAAAGCCCCATGGGGATAACAAAACTAAAGCAAAAGAAGATCAAAAGTAGGTGGCCTTTAAAACACAACAGACCCAAATTACAATACCTCACCTAACAGACAAATAAGTAGCACAGGTCATTTATAAACTCAAAATCAAGCAGCTTCAGCATGCACTTGCTGTCATAGAGGTATATGATAAACTAATATTTACCCCGACATATATTTCATAAGGAATGCAAGACACATCAAATAGAGCCCACTTTCAAGGTGTCCCATCTTTACATCATCTAAAGTCTGTCGATATTTCAAGATTAAATGTTGGGACAATGAAAAACCCATCAGTGATTGCGTCCACTATTACAACTTGGTTTGCTGAAGCAAGGTCAACTCAGATATTTCCTGTAACCGCTTGGAAGCTTGCTCCATGCCCTTGACGACTTGAATAGTACCCTCAAGATCAAGATCTTTCGTGAGAAGCTTCTCTCTCACACTATTATTATTAGTACATCTTACAATCTGATCTCTAATGAGGAAACCACTTAAATTTGAGAATGTACAAGTTAAACATAGTCCACGCAAAACTGCTACATATGTATCAATAGCTTCTTCCAACAATTGTATTCTTGAAAATAATTTATGTTGTTCCATCACTATATTAATTTTAATAATAAACCACACATCTAACATCTGAATTGACATTTCATAAACATTGTTGGGTTGTCCATCTCCCATACCTAAAGACAATTACGGTAGATTTTCATATAATCTCCTTCCTTCAACTCCCAACTCCCAAATGATGCAATAAAATGGCTTGACGGCTAACAGGCCCATATCTAGCACCACCTATAGCTAATATGTAAGTGAAAAAAAACTTCTTCCATTGTTCCCACGGAATGGGTGGTGATCCCGGAGTAGCTAAAAATGTTGGTGGTGTAGCCATGGCTTGATCAGACATGTTGAAATGCTTAACCCCTTGGCAGCTGGGGTAATTCCCTCACGTTGCGGGGGATCCACGGCCCAGATGTGCTCATGATGAGCTCAGCTCGTCATGACTCACAGTGGAGCTGTGCTCATGACGAGCTGAGCTCTTCACAGACTCGCACAGGCGGGAAATTAGCCATGCGTGGGCAGGCCGTGGCCGTTATGACGAGCTCAGCTCGTCATGAGCACAGCTCCACTGTGACTCATGACGAGCTGAGCTCATCATGAGCATTTAAGGGGTTAAAAAGAAAAGTAAATAAAAATAATAGAATAAAACAACTAATCAAAACAAAGAAGTAAAACAATGAATTATTAAAACAGACTAACACAATGAACCAAAATAATAAAATATTTCAACCCTTGTGTGAGTCTATCGTCTTTAATGATCTCTATTGTTTCCTTCCTTTCTTTCTCATTTCTCTTTCCTTTTCTTTATTTTTTCCTTCTTCTTTGTTTATGAATGTACTTGTCCTATGACTATTTTCAATAGTGTGACATAGTTTTTTTTTTCCCATACAGGATTTGAGAAGGGAAGAAGGGAAAGAAACATGATAAGTGATATTTTAACTTCACTGCATGCACATCGACACTCGATGTTGTGCCCGAGGTTACACATTCAATTATCATCATCCAATAGTCACCAATAGTTACTACATGTGAGAGTGTTTTAATTATTTGATTTGTGGGGTGCCTTCAAAAGTTTGACGTGTAACTGCAACAAATGATGGACGGAATACTGAATGATTCAAATATTCTCTCCCAGTCAAGAGATCTGGGTTAAATCCATCATTCTTTTGCCCACTACGCCACCCCAGTTTGGACCCAGCCATGTGCAAACCAGTCTTGACCCTGTGCCTCAGGGGAATAGTCCAGACCGCTCTGACAAGCCAGGTCCTCCCTGGACCGGAAACAAGCATCCTGCGACCGGTTTCGGGGTATGTCACCCTTCATCAGCCAGGCTAGCTTGAATCCAGTGGCACAGTGAGCAAGAGACCCACGTATGGGCATACCCATCCCACTAAGGGCGAAAAGTGTAACTGCAACAAATAATGGATAGAATGCTGAATGATTCAAACATTCTCCCCAGTCAAGAGATCTGGGTTAAATCCATTGTTCTTTTGTCCACTACGCCACTCCAGTTTGGACCCAGCCATATGCAAATCAGTCTGGACCCTGTGCCTCATGGGAACAGTCCAGACCGAAGTGCCAAGCCAGGTCCTCCCTGGACCGGAAACAAGCATCCTGGGATCAGTTTCGGGGTATATCACCCTTTGTCAGCCAGGCTAGCTTGAATCCAGTGGCACAGTGAGCAAGGGACCCACATCTGGGCATACCCATCCCACTTAGGGCAAAAAGTGTAACTGCAACAAATGATGGACGGAATGCTGAATCATTTAAACATTGCCCCAGTCCAGAGATCTGATTTACATCCATCTTTCTTTTGCCCACTATGTCACCCCAGTTCGTCCCAGCCATATGCAAATCAGTCTTGACCCTGTGCCTCATGGGAACAGTCCAGACCGAACTGCCAAGCCAGGTCCTCCCTGGACCGGAAACACGCACCCTGGGACCGGTTTCGGAGTATTTCACCTTCATCAGCCAGGCTAGCTTGAATGCAGTGGCACAGTGAGCAAAGGACCCATGTCTGGGCATAGCCATCCCACTTAGGGTGAAAAGTGTCACTGCAATAAACGATGGACAGAATGCTGAATGACTCAACCATTCTCCCCCAGTCAAGAGATCTGGGTTACATCCATTGTTCTTTTGCCCACTAAGCCACCCAAGTTTGGACCCAGCCATATGCAAATCAGTCTTGACCCTGTGCCTCATGGGAACAGTCCAGACCGAACTGCCAAGCCAGGTCCTCCCTGGACTGGAAACAAGCATCCTGGGACTGGTTTTGGGGTATGTTGCCCTTCATCAGCCAGGCTAGCTTGAATCCAGCAGCATAATGCGCAAGGGACCCACATCTGGGCATACCCATCCCACTTAGGGTGAAAGATCTAACTGCAAAAAATGATGGACGGAATACTGAATGATTCAATTACTCTCCCCAGACAAGAGATCTGGGTTAAATCCATTGTTCTTTTGCCCACCACGCCACCCCAGTTTGGACCCAGCCATACGCAAATCAGTCTTGACCCTGTGCCTCATGGGAACAGTCCAGACCAAACTGCTGAGCCAGGAACTCCCTGGACCGTAAACAAACATCCTGGGACCGGTTTTGGGGTATGTCACCGTTCATCAGCCAGGCTGGCTTGAATCCAGTGGCACAGTGAGCAAGGGACCCACGTCTCGGCATACCCATCCCACTTAGGGTGTAAAGTGTAACAGCAACAAATGATAGATGGAATGCTGAATGATTCAAACATTCTCCGCCAGTCAAGATATCTGGGTTAAATCCATCATTCTTTTGCCCACTACGTACCCCAATTTGGACCCAGCCATGTGCAAATCAGTCTTGACCCTGTGCCTCATGGGAACAGTCCAGACCAAACTGCCAAGCCAGGTCCTCCCTGGACCAAAAACAAGCTTCCTGGGACCGCTTTCGGGGTATGTCACCCTTCATCAGCTAGGCTAGCTTGAACCCAGTGGCACTGTGAGCAAGGGACCCACATCTGGGCATACCCATCCCACTTAGGGCGAAAAGTGTAACTGCAACAAATGATGGACGAAATGCTGAATGATTCAAACATTCTTCCCCAGTCAAGAGATCTGGGTTGAATCCATCATTATTTTGCCAACTACGCCAGGCCAGTTTGGACCCACCATATGCAAATCAGTCTTGACCCTGTGCCTCATGGGAACAGTCCAGAACGAACTGCCAAGCCAGGTCCTCCCTGGACCGGAAACAAGCACCCTGGGACCGATTTTGGGGTATGTCACCCTTCACCAGCCAGGCTATCTTGAATTCAGTGGCACAGTGAGCAAGAGACCCACGTCTGGGCATACCCATCCCACTTAGGGTGAAAAGTCTAACTGCAACAAATGTTGGACGGAATGCTGAATGATTCAAACATTCTCCCCCATTCAAGAGATCTGGGTTAAATCCATCGTTCTTTTGCCCACTACGCCACCCCAGTTTGGATCCAGCCTTATGCAAATCAGCCTTGACCCTGTGCCTCATGGGAACAGCCCAGACCGAACTGCCAAGCCAGCTCTTTCCTGGACAGGAAACAAGCATCCTGGGATCGGTTTTTGGGTATGTCACCCTTCATCAGTCAGGCTCGCTTGATACCAGTGGCACAGGGAGCAAGGGACCCATGTCTGGGCATACCCATCCCACTTAGGGCGAAAAGTGTCACTGCAATAAATGATGGACGGAATGCTGAATGATTCAACCATGCTCCCCCAGTCAAGAGATCTGGGTTAAATCCATTGTTCTTTTGCCCACTAAGCCACCCAAGTTTGGACCCAGCCATATGTAAATCAGTCTTGACCCTGTGCCTCATGGGAACAGTCCAGACCGAACTGCCAAGCCAGGTCCTCCCTGGACCAGAAACAAGCAACTTCGGACCAGTTTCGGGCTATGTCACCCTTTATCAGCCAGGCTAGGTTGAATCCAGTGGCACAGTGAGCAAGGGGCCCAAGTCTGGGCAAGTTTGACAGCGCGCACAGTGTTTCAAAAGTTTACTTGTGACGTGCCTTTCATATTTTCACACGCTCAACCTTTCACTTGTGGCATGCCTTTTAAATCTTCGCAGCACTCACGGTGCTTTTGACTTGTGGTGAGCCTTGCATTTCTACAGTGTTATCAATACGTGCATGTCTGGAATTCCAAACGTGTGTGCTTCGTCTTGCGCTCATTATGCTCGTGCTGATGCGCGCACCCTATTAATCTTTAGACTGTGCCTCGTGCTCCCATTATTCATACGTGCGCAGGCACATGATTATTTTCAAATGTTCACAAGTCACAAAGGTGACTTTCATGCAAGGACAAACTTTGTTCAAGAAATTAAGTGAGATTCCACACAACTTCTTTCTTTTTATGACAAATGTCTTTCAAAAATACTTTCGATCTTGCAGCATTTAAAACAAGTTTAAAATGATCTTACCAGCAATGTTGATCGCTCGTTTTGATTGCATATGTTTTGGACCAGAGGTAGTCTGCCCCCTACGCAGACACAGCTCGTTGTCCAAAAATGTATTGACTACACAACTTAGCAGTGTGTATCCAGATGTATTTATTTCAAATCAATGTCCTCAGCAGAACAGCTGCTTACATGACGCTGCCACCACAGTAAAGCAGCTTTCCCAGAACTCTGAGTATTAGACAATCCAGGTTCTATCTGGACTTTCCAGTTCACATACTACTACAACATGAAGTTAACACTACACAAACCTAGCAAACCTGTATATTTTGTAAAACTAGACACCCATGGGTAACAAGGATGTGGCGATTTGTGTGACTCTCTCCAGGTTCTGTTACCCAGAATCTCTTGCAAACTTCAAAACGTTGTAAAGAAAACAAAATGTCCCCACATTTCTGTGATGGAAAGTTCTGGAATCTATGGGGAACCACAAACTTACACAAGCCCAGCATTACCCCAAGTCTCCCCAGAAAATTGGTACCTCACTTGTGTGGGAAGGCCTAGTGCCCGTGACAAGAAATGCCCCAAAATGTACTGTGAAGACTTACAAATGATCAATTACAAAAATACTTGGTTTTGCAAGGTAGACACGTGTGTTTGCTCCCGGGCTTGGCGAGCATCTGGACAAATGTACCAAGCTCAGATGTTTGAGAAATCTAGACACCCAGGGGAATCCAAGGATGTGTGGCTTGCATGAATCTCCAAACATTTTCCAACCTATAACCCGCTGCAAACCTCAGATTTATCACAAAAAAATTAGATTTTTATCAATTTTGTGTGTGGGATCCATGGGCCACCACAAATGTCCTACCACCCAGTGTTCCCCAAGGTCTCCCAGCAAAAATGGTACCTCCTTTGTGTGGGTAGGCCTAGTGCCCGCTGCATGAAATGCCCCAAAATATACTGTGGAGACTTAACAATGATCGTTCACAAAACTACTTGGTTTTGCGAGGGAGACTCCTTTGTTTTTGGTCCCGGGCTTGGCGAGCTTCTAGGAAAACATAGCAAACCCAGATAATTCTGAGAACAAGACACCCAGGGAAGTTCAGGGTGGTGTAGCCTGCATGAATCTCACAACATTTTTCTACCCAGAATCCTCTGCAAACCTCAAATTTAGCTAAACAAATCACTTTTTCCTCATTTTCTGTGTGGGAAAGTTGTGGGATCAACGGGCCGCCACAACTTTCCTATGACCCAGCGTTCCCTCAGATCTCCCAATAAAAATGGCACCTCACATGTGTGGGTAGACCTGGTGCCCATGACAGAAAATGGCCAAAAATTATTGATCACAAAACTATCTGGTTTTGCGAAGGAGTCACCTGTGTTTTTGGTCCCGGGCTCTGCGGCCATCAGTAGATACCCACTAAACCCAGACATTTCTGAAAACTATATAGCCAGGGGAGTCAAGGGAGGTGTAGCTTAAGTGGATCTCCCAAAATTTTCCTTTCCTAGAGTCCTTTGCAAACCTCAAATTTTTCTAAAAGTCACATTTTCCTCACATTGTTGAGTGAGTAAGTTGTGGGATTACAGCAACAGCAAAAATGTCCCATCATTCAGCATTCCCCTTGGTCTCCCTATAAAAATGATACCTCACTTGTGTGGGTGGGTCAAGTGCCTGCGACAGGGTAGGGCCAAAACCTTTAGAGATTGTGGGGGATCAAAAGTGGAACCAAAAGGGCAGCTTCTTTATACATTTTAGGCTGACTGATTTGGGCACCCAAAGAAGTCACCTTTTAGCTAATTTTAATGTTTGCAGGGGATTCTGGGTAAAAAAAACTGGGGGGATTACACAAGTCACACCACCAGTTCATGCACACCCAGGTGTGGAGGGTGTGCTGGACGCAAAAAACAATGGGAGAGGTAGGGAGATTCAAGGACACTCTCTCAGTCCCCGGTTAGATCCAAATAAACAAAAGAAGAGAGGTCAAATCAATCTCAAAAAAGCCACAGAGACGGAGTAAGGTAAGAATCACACACCCACTTTGGGTGGGAAGGAGAGCCCTCACACACCGACCTAGTCAGTGTCATGCTTCATCATCGGGCCCCACCAAAGAGGCCGAGTGCCTCTTCGGTGTGCTGCGACGCCAGAAAGACTGCGGAGCTGGTTGTGTGAGAAGGGCGTGCTGTGAGGAAAAATTAAATTAAAAGTGCCAAAAAAGGGTATCAATACAAAAAGTTTAATGAGTGATCCCTAAGGCACAGGTGGGAAGTATTATGTGTCTGAATTTAGCTGCCAAGGTTTTAGGATTGGTTAAATTCAGAAATACTTACATCAGTCAACATGTTTCCGCCATACGAGTGGTTTAAGTTTACCAAGGCATTCATCAGGACTAAACCCCGGCGGTATGGACTCTCTAATCGTCCACCCTGACCTGGGACGTGAAAGTGAAAATATATAAAAAAAGGTGAAAAAGGTCTAAAAATAGAAGAGCAGGTCGCTCATTCTAAAAAATGCTCCAAATTGTGGAGTATCTCAGCACCTGTGGAGTGAAAAATACGAACAAACACAAACAGACATACACATAATTAATTAATATAAGCCATTGCGTTCGATCATGGTGCTCCATAGTGTGTGGCATACATAGTGTTCCCAAAGTAAACACTAGTTTTAACACCATCCAAGTAGCCCTGTGGGGATGATATCGTTAACTCTGGGAAGTGAAGTGTTAAGGGTGTATTTAAAAACTAGGACAAGTTGTTAAAGGGGTTAAAAATGCGATATGTGTACTCCTTATGAAGGGATCAATGGACCAAAGGTCTGTGACCCCTTAGAATGGTAACTCAGATTTATATCTCACTTTAAAACAGGGCGCTACTTGCACCATGGGTCTCGGGAGGGGGGTTGAAGCGTGCCTGGCACATCCTGTGAAGAAGTAAGGTTTTGATAAAACCTCCGTAAAATCGGGTGAACACTTAGCTCGTTTTTGTAGAATGGCAGCGGTCCTGTAGCTGAAGTGGACTCACGCCTTCAACGCTCTCAACCCGCTATGAACCTGAATCGCCTCAAAACCAGACCCCGACGGTGGAGAGCGGGGCCGGTGGCTGAGTATAAAAGCGATCGTGCTGCACGCCGCGCTCTTCCGGGTGGGCGTGTCCAACCAAACCGAGGTTTGGAACGCACCCGCCCCGAGTGGAGAGGCGCGGCCAAACTCACAAACGAGGCTTGGAAAGATGAGCCAATCCGGAGTAAGACCGGCGTGAATGCCGGTGACAAACTATAGAGTTATTACTCCGGAGTGTGCTTCGTTCTCCAAAGCGGTTGCAATGTCAGATGAAAGTTTCAAAAACGATTTTTGGAGGTGCAAAGTACAGGTAGTTAGGCTAACATGTTCATGTAATATAGAGATTCAGAATGGTTAACTATATCGCCTTGTTGGTTTCTAAATGAAAGTGATAGAGCACCTAGAATGAGAGAGGCACAATGAGCCGACGGTACAAGAGTATGTCAAAATGGGAATCTTATCCCCAGGATGGTGATGTTAGTATGAACATCCAGGAAAAAACAACAGGGATGGTCATCTTGGTTACTAAGGACATAGATACATGTAACACATATAGATACATGTAACACACATAACGGTAACCTTGAAATTGCAGAAATAGGTTATTCTGGTGTGGATTAGGATGTATATAGTTCAGGATAGCACAGTATTCCACGGGATGTCATCGTTGAGGCCGTTGGTATTAGTGCCTAAGCGATACACCCAACGATGTTCTTTTTCAAAGAGTCTGCTAGTTATGTTAGTTGTGCCATTAACTACCTCAATTATAGTCCACCTCATATCGTTTGGTGTATGGTTACTGTCCAAAAAATGACGGCTCAGCTTGGTCGTCACTTTTTTACATCTGACATTGCTCCGGTGTTCACAAATACGCTGTTTGACCTTGCGTGTGGTCATGCCTACATAGCGAAGCTGGCAAGGGCCGGTGATAAGATAGACCACATTCATTGTGTTGCAGTTTGTGTGTTCTCTCTGTGTCCATAATCTCCCTGCTTCCAGCGACAGTGTTTTCGTAGCTTCTGTAAGATGTGCTGGACGAGCAGCGGGGTGGGCGGGGATGGAGGGGGAGGTGGGATGAGCATAAGTGTCATGGGAGGGAGAAATAAATAAATAAATTTAAAAAACGTTCCTGCAGACTGCTGTGTCTCGCTCTTCTTCTCCAGGCTGCACAGGCCTCCAGAATGTCCTGCAGCCAATCCTGAAGCTACTCTCCACATCAGAGCAGCTTCAGGATGGCCTGAGCACCCTCGATTGGCTCTCCAGGACAGACTGCAAGTCTGTGCCTGCTCACTCCAACCCAGGTGCATTGCTGGGTTGGAGAGAGCCTTCACTGTGCATGATAGTTTGGCTTGCTTCAGATGGCATGCCAAACCATCATGAAGATCCGGACGCCAGTGGAATGAGAAACTAGGTTCCAGGCGGGGAGTCGTTCTGTTAAAAATAAAACGGGAAGTGAAGAGAATGCCATACTGAGCGTCCATGTGGCACGCCAACTCTTCAGACAGAATGGTATCCAGGCAAATCGCAGGAACATTGACTGCGGGTAAAACCGTGAGTTAACTGAGGAGAGTATTACATTTTGGTCTTTTCCTCTACTGTCCTAACGGTGTGGACACTCCTTAGCGTGTGTGGACCCCCGGAGGACGTTTTTTTTATTGTTAATTTGGTCCTGAAGAAAGCTGAGCTGAGAAAGCAAAAATACAGCAGAAATATGTTGACCACCCACACTAGGTCACTAGGGTTCTAATCTAACCCTTGTAGTGATCTCACTGTTTTAATGTGAACAATTGGCCCTTTAATAAAGTTGTTGGGGTCCAGTTGGGATCTTTTAAGTCACTATTCATTTTTCACTGATCTCACACATCACATGATTGTTGTGGAAAAGTGAATTTTGCCTTGCCATATGTGCCTACGTGTTCCCCATCCTATGTTATATGTGCATGATCGATATGCATGTATCCCCCTATGATCGATTAAAGACGCAATTATAGTTGTGCCCAACTCTAGTATGCCAGTATCCAGTTCTCGTGAAAGCAAATGAGTATTAGGCCTATGTTGCCACGTTTTACAGTGTGCACGTTATTTCCTTGAATTGTCCCCGTTTCTAGGCCTCAAAAGGGCCCGGACACCAGATTCAAGCTCCAGTCTCCTGAACCCACTCCGAGGAGCGATGCAGCCCCACCTGCATCCCTGACCCTTCACTTACTTCCTGCCTCGCAGCGCGGTGCCCGGCCTGGCTCTGCCTGCCTGTCTGCCAAGAGTATGTTATGCTTCTAGTTATCAGTCCAGCTTTCCTTCTCCGCATTCCTAAGCTACTGAACCGCATAAACAGTTCAGCTATAGTCTAGTCTTTCTGTCTCCATGTAAGAGAAATACTGCATTAATATTATTCATAGCACACGCAATACATGTAGAATAAATGCATGCACCAGTCTTAGTGTCAAGTAGCCTTTGCCCTGATAACTTTTAGATTCTATCAATATGTACTCCAAACACCAGATACCAGATATGCTATAGGTACATGTCGTCCTGACCCCGTAGACTTTAGTCTCCTCTTCTAGTGCAGAAGTCATAGCCCCCAGTTCTCCCTAGTAACACGTCATTGCCCGTTTGCGCGCACCACTAGGTTAAAGGTCCCAGCTGCTCTCAGGTAGCCCCCTCCATGTTTCCGCCCATTCATGACATTTCTATGACGTTTCATATCACATGTCTCAGTGCACGCCCTGTGCACGCCTTCTTCTTCCGCCCATGTGTTCTTATCTTACGCTTGTCACAAGTTACGCCTACTGTATGTAATGTAATGTAATGTTGTACTATATATATGCTGCACTGTCGATGAAATGGTGCAGCTGCCTTCCTTCCTTCCTATTTTATTTCAGGCTGTCCCGTTCCAGTCCCTTCCCTTTTGCCTGAATAAATCCTTCTGACTCGGACACATCGGATCCTGCCTCTTATTTATTGAGCTATCTGTTATTGTTAATGTAATTCAAAAATAGTCCCGGTATTATTTATTTATATACCACATTGTAATACCTTCTCCGCTGCAATTGCAGGCGTTGAAGCACACAGGGGGATATTCGGTCCTCCTGTGACGAACCCCATGATGAAGCATGTCACCACTAGGGTGAGTGAGGGTTCTTTTAGAAAAAAGTTTTTTCTCCCTGTTTCTTTTCCTCTAGTTTTTTTGACCACATATCTAATTTAGTCCAATCACTGTGTGTTTCGTTACTTAGGCATCATGTCTTTCAGAAATTCACAATAGTAGGCTTTCTTTTGTTGTTAAGAATTGTGATCAAGGGGTAGGAGAGTAGCCCGTTATACCCTTACTCTCTGGTTGTATATACATGCCAAACCATCATACACAGTGAAGGATGTGTATTTACCACTGCCCTCAGTCGACCCCCATGAACCCGCCCACAAACCTGGGCAAGAAAGGAAAAATAAAACAAGTGTTTATCATCGTTTTATTTTTCCTTTCCTTCTGTTTTTGGGGAGCAACGCTTCTCTGCCATAGCGGAGGAGCTGCCACTGCGCATAATACCCGCCAAGCACCATCCACACACACCTCCTGCCAAGCACCTTCCAGGAACAATTTCAGACCATCACCAGTCCACGCACACCGCCAGTCAAGCGCCAGTCCACCCACACCGCCAAGCAAGTGCCAGTCTACACACACGACCCCCAAGCACAAATCCACATACACACTGTGAGAAGTTGGCCTGGCATATGATGTCCACTATTCTAGTGGGCACCTTGCACCAGTCCAAACGACCTTTATTGATGGTAGGTTAAAGACAACCTTATAGAAAACTGTCCTAGTGGTAGCTGTCGAGAGCAGCCTTCAGGCTAAGTCTTGAAGGAATGTAAAGCAGCTTGTTTTACCAGTCTATAATCTCTTGAATGATCAAATGAAAGTACACCACACAAGGCATATATATAAAATATATGTATGCATTTAAAACACACTCCTCTAGTCTCTTTATGAGGCTAGAGGCCAAAGTACAATAAAAGAACTTAAATAGCACACAGTAAATAGCACTGTATACGTTTTGCCCTAGGGGCCTCACAAACCATATACTAAAATGGTAGTATAAGAACCACGTGAGGGATAGAAGTTAGGCCTAGGGCCTGTAGAACTACTGGGGCAACCATGGACCACTCAAGGTAGGTACACAGGAGACCCACGAGGGACGCGTGCAGTGTCTAAACACAGCCACGAATCACCATTGACTTCTATGGAGGAAATTCAAATTACAGTTTTAAAGTTTTAGGACACTTAGGAGTGGACTGCAGTGAAACCCCTTTAGAACTAGACACTTCGAGAGTCAAGACCGACGGGAGCACTGAAGTACTCGTGTTACCTCACCCAGGGAATCCGGGTGCATAGGTGTCTTTTCTGGTCAGGTTTCGTCGACGATTCCAATGAAGAGCTGCGAAGAAGTGCTGCAGGTGACCAGAGGAAAAGTGTCCGGATGGATCCAAGGGTGGATCAGAGATCTGAAGAACCTGAAAGCAGAGGGGACAGAGTCTTGGTCACTAGCCAGTGACCAGGATGGCGACAGGAAGATACCAGCCAATGTTGGGTGCTTTAAGGTAAAGTAGGTGAAGCTTGACTCTTCAGCCACGAGGTCCAGGAGCTGTTGAAGACAACCAGGAGCTGGATTCGAGCTGTCCCACGTCGGATGTCATGTGCAGCATCGTCAGTATCTGGATTGAATCCAACAAGCCTTGGCAACAGCAACCCACGCAAGATGACAGGATCGTCTTCGGTGCAGACCAGCAAGGTCTGAGTGACTCACCCTTTGGAGGGGAGTCAGGGCACATCTGGAGCAACCAGAAAAGCCCAAGAAACAAACGATTGTCCTTCATGGGCACCCACTAGCTAATGGGCTAGGGATTGCAAAGGAGCCTCGAGCTGTAGTGTAGAAAGCGGGCCCACGGAACACTCATGGAGTGTAGGTCTCTCAGCTTTGGTGCAAAATGTGCTCGGGTGAGGGCAACTAATAGCCCAATGCACCACTTCGGGAAACTTCAGGAAGTAGTTGCACTTGCAAACTTGCAGGATGTCCAGGAGTTCCGGTCCAACATTTCTCGTAATAGCTACAGGTCTCAGTTTCACTGGGGACTCGTGTCAGCCTCAAAGATGTCTTGAAGTCCATGTCCTGTGTCTCAGATTCTTCAGGATCCGGAAAGAACCTTGAAAATGAAGACCGGCAAGATTCTTCTTTGGTGCCTGTTTGAACTGGAGGTCACTCCTTCACCCCAAGGGAGATTTCTTCCGTCTTCCAGTTGATATGGAATGTCAAAGGTCCAAGATTTTGTCTTCAGAGTTTCTTCCATGGTAATCTTAATCCTAGTGACTGGGTTCCTATACTTATTTAAGGCCTGGGTGGTAAATTCCGTTCCGCTTGCAGATTTTGTGTAATTTCGCGTTCTGTGGAGAATGTGAAATTGCCCAAAATTCAGCGTTCCACGACTTTGCGGAATTTTTAGCTTGTTCTTGTTCTCAAAATGCATGTTCGCAAGATGTTTCTCCCCGAGCACGCAAACAGTGATCGCAAACACGAAAAAAGCACAGCGAACAAGCAATTCCGCATGTTTGCGGAATTTCTGCGTGTTCGCGGAGATTTTTTACCGTTTCACAGAACTTTGCATAGCGCGACTAGGCAAATTCCGCCAACCTCTAACTTATCCTAAGTTTAGGGGTTGGACTAACTCTAGGGTCCCACCTATAGGAGGACCTGGGGAGGGGATGGTTACACCCCTTCCCCTTTGTCCAGTTCCGCGCCAGAGTTGGGGCTGAGTGCCCCAGCATTCGGTTTAAACTGGGAAATGCATGGTGCACCTTGTGTGCCCCGGGCAGTGTCTGAAAAGCATTTACTGAATGCAACCCACCCTGCCCCAATACACTAAAGCCTGTCTGGGAGGTGCTGGCACCTCCCTGGACAAGAAACCTTTTGTCCAGGCCTTCCCTGCCAGAGTTTCATCCAGCAGCCGAAGGTCAGACTCATGTCTGTGGCAGCAGCATCCATTTTGTGATGCTGAGGCTCTTTTTAAACATTTACCGGGTAAGTAAGTGTGTACTTGTGTTCTCCCTCTAGAAGGGTGGAATGCTACCCCACCACCAGAACTGGGGCGTAGTATTCCAAAGTGTTTGACACCAAACACAACATGTTTTGATGAAGCCAAACAAAAGTTAGCAATAACCGTGAGGATTATAATGCACTTAAGAGTATATGGTATGGCCATATCACAGAACAGCTATAAGGAAGTGATTCTAAAAGCTGCAGAGGGGCTCAGCTCATGCTAGGGCACCCACTCACACAAACCCAAGCACTCTGCCTTCAGGATAGTCAAGGCCTGCCAAAGGAGTGGCTTATAGGTTAATATGTGTCTGTTTTAAATGGTGGATATGGGTATACTATATCCCAGTAAGGGGTGCTTACACCACCTTACCCAGGCTGCAAGTGCAGGCCTGTGGTGCCATTTTGGAAGGCTTCCCAGGGGTGGCATAATACATGCTTCAGCCCCTGGTAGACCTCTGTGGTACCTATGCCCTTGGTACCTAGGGTACCATATACTAGGGACTCATAAGTGTGACCCAGTAACCAATCTGGAATGTACCTAAAGTACATGCAATCAATTTAGAGAGAGAACAGCTAGGCTGTGGTCCTGATTAGCAGGGCCACAGCCAGACTAAAGTCAAAAAACCAGTGAAACACAGCAAACAGTGGGGGTAACCATAGGAAGCAGATCCTACTCTCCTACACACACCACCAGCCAAGGGCAAATCTACACACACCACCAGCAAAATAACGCACAGCCAGCCAAATGCCAGTATAGGCAGACTGTCTGCAGAACTCCAGTTCACACACACACAGACACTTTCCATGGTATCTAGTGTTTTCCAGCCCTCTTTGAGGATCAAAATAGCCTAAACATATTGCTGATTTTCCCCAAGGGGTGGCAGAAACAGCCAAAATGTATCCCTAGAAAAAAAGGGGAGTGACCCAGGTCTATGGGGCCACCCTCCGACATGCACAAAAAAGTATCCCTGGTGTCAAGTGGGCTTTTTGCCCTCCTGTGGGGCAGATCAAGGGTAATAACTCCCATCTGACCCCAAAGGCAGAAAGACTGTCCAATTTGTGTTTGGGGCACTGGCATGTTCCTTTTGGGCCACCCCCACTCCTGTATATTTTTAAAAAAAACATAATCCCTGATGCCTAGTGGGCTTGCCCCAGGAGGGACAGAAGGACTGTGCCAATTATTTAGGGAGGGGGCATTGGCATGCCCAATTTAGGAAGCCCCCTCCTCTGACCTACAAACAAACTAGTCCTTGGCTTCCTAGTTGGCTTTCTGCCCTCAGGGGGGTAAATTAGGGGCTATTACCCCCATCTGCCCCCAAACAACAACTGTTTGGGGGCAAAAAACTGTCCAATTAATTTTGGGTGGGTGGGGGCACTGGCATCCCTCTTTAGGGCATCCTCTATTTATAAAACAAAGTAATTCCTGTTGACTAGTGGGCCTTCTGCCCCAGGGGTGACAGTTAAGGGGCTATTGCCCCATCTGCTTCCTGGGGGGCAGAAAGACTGTGGCAATTGTTTAGGGGTAGGGACATTGGTATGCCTCGTCTGGGCAGCCCACAACCCTAAATATACATAAATAAAAATTCCCTGATGCCTAGTGGGATTTCTGCCCCCCCCAGAAGGGCAAGATAAGGGGCTATTGCTCCCATCTGCCTCCCGGGGGCGGGGGGCAGAACGACTGTGGCAATCCTTTAGGGGGTGGGGCATGATTTTGCTAATTGTGGACAGCCCCACCACTCTTTTATAAAATAAAATAAATCCTTGGTGTCTAGTGAGCTTTCTGCCTCCCCCCCAGAGTGCAGATCAGGAATAATAACCCCATTTCCCCCCGGGGGGGCTGAAAATCTGGGAAGGTTGTTTGGGGGAGTGGGGGCATTGGCATGCCAATTTTGGGCAGCGCTCACCCCTAAATATGACATATAAAATAAATCCTTGGTGCCTAGTGTGCATTCTGCCACCCCAGGTCAGCAGATTGGGTTCTATTGCTCGCATCCGCCTCCCAGTGGCGGCAGGAAGACTGTATGGTAAAACATTGCGGGGAGCAAAAGCTGTTGATAAAGGGACCGCTCCCCCCTCACTGGTGCCTAGTGGTTGGATCCCTGCTTTGGGATCACTCTCTTAAAGCAATTTCCAAGCAGGGATCCACTAGGGAGGGGCAACATTGGAAAGTGGAGATTCTCCTGTTTCCTATTATACCTCTCCTGTGTATACAAAAAACTCCCAACAGCGGCTGACCAACGGTTCAGCACCTCAATCCCTATATAAAAAACAATAAGTGTCCTATGCATCCACTTCCTGAGCTTGCCACAGGTAAGCTCAACTAGCATCTAGTGAGACACATTCTGTTGATAAGAGGCAGATGCACCAGGGATGGAGTCAGAGTCATCAAACGTGTTTCGTTCCCATGAGGGAACTACATTAGCACTTAAAGTATATTGTGAAAAATATTGTCTTTTCACTTATGTGTTCCTTTAGAGAAAGTAGCCTCTCAGATGTGAGTCCACAGTAAACTGATACAATCTCCTGACAAATCAGGTGGGAGTCTATTTCTCCAATCAAATATAAATATAGAGGGATTCCCCACAGTCAGGGTCAATAGTATCCAGGTTAATCTCCTTACTGACACCTCTTTCACAATGTCCAACAGTCTTCCTTGCAGGGCCACATGCTTGTTTAGGTTCTTCTTCGCTTCCCCTCCAGCACCCCCCTTATCACAGTGTTCTCACCTTAGTCAGCTGCAGCCTGTTCCAATAAAGTTGGGGGTCACGTAACTAGGAGGTTGTATCAGTTTACCGTGGACTCCGGTCTGGAAGAATACTTTCTCTAAAGGAACACATAAGTGAAAAGACAATATTTTTCACTTTATACCTCTCCTGGGTGTTTCCGTGCTGGGAGGCTGAGATGGCCCCACGATCACTGAAACAGTGAAACTGAAATGAGCCGATCTGCTCATTTCATTTTCAGTTTCAATGTAATGATGTCAGCGCGTGTTTACAGCAGAGGAAATTAGTACTTGTATCCACATGAAGGAATGGTTCCGTCATGCACACACTAGCCATGTGGCGCATACCGGACCATTCCGTTGTGTGCACCAAAAGGGTTAATAGGATCAAACCCGATTCCCACACATTATTGTTTGTGCACTACATAGTTTTATCAGTAAAACTAGATGTCTGTGCAAGTTTGGTGGCCATTCTAATCGAAGATATTCTTTCGGTAAATGACAGTGCACTACCACACCATGCTTTAGTAATATATTTGAAAAGTGTGCTCCAAATTTCACACAGGCAGTACATATCACACCATTACCATTCTCCTGCTCAAGATGCGTAGCTCGTGTGCTACAATAGTTCTTTGTGTGGCTCTCATATTTTTCTGTATTCAATTGCCTTCTGTGATACAACTTTGATGGCAGCATCCCCACTCCAAAAATTGTTCTGGCACCACTGTTCATTGATGTGGAACATGAATAGAATAATAAGCCTGTTATTGCTGCTGTGCACTGCATATCAAAGCCAACCAATTACTTGGCTGTGTCCCTACTCTTCATCAAAGACTGACCAGGATCGGGGGATTCATGTCAGTTACTAGATAGCAAGAGTGATAAATCATATAATGATAATCACTTTCTTACATAGCATTTGGTACTTCACTTCTGCCATTTTCTAAAAGCTATAAATAACTAATGTTATAGTTTTCATTCCAGAGAAGAATGAAAGCTAGAGTTTGCCTTGGCAGGATGCAAAGTCACAACCTGTATAGATCATAGCATATCAGAGAAGATCATTTCTGCCTGTGATATCGGGCATATAAAGTGAAGGCCACGTTCTTTTCTGCCCAAAGATTTTACTGACTGAGTTTGTGCCACAAGAATTGCATTTTCTAACATAAATAGTTTCTAGCGCCATTTACCTTGTACTAACCTTGTTTTAAAACCTCTCCAAATGTATGTTTTGTACAGCATCATCTTGCAAGACAATTGGGGGCTTATTTACAAGCCCCTATTGCCACCACAATGTCACTTTTAGTGTTGTTCTGGTGGCGATAGTGGCTTCGCCTTGTTTACAAGGCAGAGTTAAGCCACTTAACGTGGCTTAACGCTGCCTTGTAAATAAGGCACCCTTTCACGCAGTACTTAGCATGAAAGGGGAGGGCAATGGGTGTTGAGGTGGGTGGTCCACTGGAACACCCATTGATCTTGATGCTACCCCCTATTTACAAGGGAGCCGTAAATAGGAATGCAGCACCGAAATTAAGACCAGGGAAAACCTGGTCTTAACCTGGTGAAATCCGGAGAAATGTTTCATTTCTCCTCTTTTTTCCTTTTTCCATGTGTGCTGCATTGTACAGCACCATAGAAATAGCAAAACACCATTGATTGTTTATGTGCAGGAAGTTGTTCTTTCCTGCACATAAACAATCATTTAAAAAAAAAGTATGTTTTACAATTGCTATGTGTGCTTCATCAAGCTGCACACATGGAAGTTACAAATGGCCATTTGAAGATTGTTTATGTGTAGGAACGGAGACCTTCCTGCACATAAACAATCTTCCCCACAACGCAGAAACCTTTGCACTAATGTGCAAGTGTGTCTGCATTGGTGCAAGGTTCTGCAACACTGCAAGTGGAAAAGAAGGGCTGCACCATATTGTTGTAAGTATGGTGCAGCAATGTGTTTCGGAATTGGTGGAGTGTGGCATTAAGCCAGTAAGGCTAATGCTGCACTCTGTCACTTCTTAGTAAATATGCCCCCTAGTTAACCAGTGAATTTGAAGAACTCTGTATTTTTTTCCTTGAAATCTAAATTACTTTTTCCGTTCCTCAAGAATTTAGATGCTGAAGAGAGGATGGGTTAGCCAAGGGTACTGTTTCCCAGTTTGTTTTGAAAGTAAAGAAGAAAACATGTATTTTGCTTACTAGCTGGAGGACCTCCAGGCGTCCCTCTCATCTCTGCAAATGTAGTGTTCTAGTTTGTTTTTTTGATGTTCTTCTAGCTTTGAAAGTAGGCTGAATTATAATGGGTAGGATGGAAGACCAGAAAATGAGTGGGAAATGGAGCAGACTAGGCAATAAAAAATAATGGGACATAAATGGAGGAGATGGCAAGTGATGTGCGGTGAGAGGAGAAGGTATGAAATTGTAAGAACAGTGGTGTCGGGAGGGAAAATTTCAGTGCATTGTAAAAGATGTGTGCCCCTGCCCTGAATGCCCAACTGTTTTGTTGTTTGGAACCCTAATGCTGATTGTTGTTGTCAAAGGCAAACAACCATCATGAGTGTGCTCCATGACATAGGACTGTCTCGTGGATGGAGGTCTTGTTAGACCAGGAGGGGACCCCAAAGCTTTACCCTCATAGTGGGGGAAGGCTCAACCCTTCCCCAAGAGATAGGCAGCAACACAAGTATGGTGGTGATAGCATACCATATAGTGATCAGTTGGATTAAACAGGTCTTTTTCATCAATTGTCACTGGAGTGAGGCCTACAGGCTCACTCACCTTTATGAAATTCCTGCTGCTGTGTGCTTAACTCACCCTTGGCCTACATTAGGTTGCTGTAGAGTGCTTTGCAGTGGAGGAGTAGTGACTCTGCTCGGGATGTATGTTTGCCTGGGAAGAGAACAGTACAGGAGTAGAATAGAACTGTGCAGCACATGTATGGTTAGTGCATGTACTGAGTGTATGCATAGATGCATGGCACAAGGGTGATGCAAATCCTTGATACATATGCCCCTAAGTTTTTAAAATGCGGCATAACCCACACATGCTTCAATAAGGGAACAATGGATTAGACAAGACAGATCAAGGAAACAGGAGAACAACATCAACAGGGAAAGCAACATGCTGCCCATCCCAAACTCGAGCCGAGTTGACCGCACACCCATTCAAGGAACTAGAACAAGCACCAACCCTAATAAGAGCCCAGTTACCTAAGAATTGATGTGAGCTCCAGTTGAAAACCATTAATTTCTACTTCAGAAAAGGGACCCAAAGTAATATCGTGGAGCACATTTCAGATCAGACTAAAAATCAATCAACCAACTCTGACAAGTCCACCACTTCTCATATAGGTCTAATCCCTCCTCAGTGTGGAATATTTGAATAAAAGCACTAGTACATCACACTTAAGATGGAACTGAAAATGAACCAATAACCTGCATAGAACAATTGAGACAAAACCAGAAGTATATTATAGTCAAGAGGGAACTGAAAATGATCCAAATGTATCGATTATTGAAATATCCTCTTCCATTAGCTTACAAGACCACTAGGTGCAGAAAAGAGGGGATCAGTCAGATCTCATATGTCAGCCTTGTATTAAGCGACACCGATGTCAGACTATTGGAACAGTGCCACCATGGACAGGAAGTCAGACAATGTCCCGACATCAATAAATTCCAACCTGCTTGCCATTTTAAATGAGGTAACATTGCAATCACATCAATTCGAATTACAGGTAGATCTGATGCAATATTTGGTGAATAGCATAGCCAAAATGTACCCTAGCATCAACAGCCTGGATCTAAACTGACATACGTAATGGCATCTACCCCATTAAAAGGATGCCGGTGCACTACAATAGTCGATAACCTAAGCACACTACCTGACTGGTAAGCTATATTGGTCGCTGACTTAAAAAAGTTACGTGCTGACACATCAATATTCTATGAAGGAGGGTGACCTGGCAAACAACACAAAATCCGCCCTTGAATTACAAGTCAATGCTATTGGAAACTCTGGATTGAAATCAGCATAAGATATTAACAATCAGCAAAGTGTTGTAGCAGACTCATTGGGGACCTCAAACATAACTGAAATTACCACTCAACATGTAAAAGGAGCAACTTAAAATGAGCAATCCTGAAGGTCCAAAAAACTAACTACAATGGAGAAAAAACATTAAAGAAGAATAAAATAGGGCCTTTAGATAACAAAAGAACTTTATGGCCAAAAACACACTTAGTACTCAAGCTTCAGTGAGAGAGGATTACTATCCAATGTTTAAGTAAGGGAAGGAGAAATTGCTTATGGCATTGCCAACATTTAACATGATGAGCAAAGTGCTGATGATAGCAGAAACTGAATTGAAAGGGACGGAGAACGCACCTGCCACATCAAATACCAATTTTACATCCTGCATCCAGGGGACAAATAGTAGTGTGTCAACAGAATCAGAGAAACAACCAACAAGAACATATAGTAAATTACCAGCATGCCAGCCAGCTAAGGGGGCGGGGGCAGAACTGAAAGGGTTCTGCAGAGTTCAATAAAAACTCTGTGCAATTCCGTGGAGTTCCACTCCCCCGTAAAAAACATGGTGGAATTCAAATGCCACTGTTAAGAATACACCGCTCCTCCCTGCAGTAACTGGGCACCCAAAAACCCTCTAATTAAATGAAAGTATGATCTCACTCAGCTATAGAAGTGTCTGTACAGTGCATGTGATGGTACAAATACATTGCAATGACTTGAAACAGTGCATATGAAAGGCATATGAAAGGCGGGATCCAAACAGCTTCGGTTTTATTTTTTTGTTACGTTCAACCTAGAACACAAAATGCAAAGTAAAATATTGATAAGAATGTGTGTGCATGCAATGTGAGAAATCAAAGGAATTATGGTGCTAAAAACAGGAAACTCAAAAATTAAAACCAGGGCTGAGAGGAGAGTAGGTCACAAACAACACAAGCATAACGAGGGGGCCACTAAAGATCTCCACACACCGCCACAGACAAATAAAAGCAGGCAGCTGAAGCAGGCGTTCCAGGAGAGCTGGGGCCAATATAGCTATTTGTTTATTTATTTATAGGTTTTATAAAGTGCTAGGTAGACCAGAAGGTATCAGAGCACTTTACATATAGTCAGACGCGGCCCGTGGAGGGAGTTCCGTGGGGCAGAAAGGCGGGGCGGCTACGAAATTTGTTTTATTTATTAAATTGTTTACTTACCTCACATTATCCATATTCTGGTGTTTAGCACCCCCCACCCTGCCCCTCCCCTGCCCCGCCTTTCTGCCCCACGGAACTCCCTCCATGGGCCGCGGCTGCATATAGTGCAAGATCATTTGAATGAAGTACATGCACAAATTCAGACAAACTCTTTTAGCCATAACGCTAGTTACAGGATGCAGACATAAGAACAGCAGGAGATAATAGAGAACAAGACTTATCAGACAGCTGAAACAATAAATCGACCATCGCACTGGGTCAAGTCAGATTGGGTGTGAACTTTGGGAAAATAGCTCAGTTTGACGGCATGTTAAAGTAATTATTGAGCAGTAGGTATTTAAGATCCTGTTTGAAGCAGGAACATGAGGAGTTACAGCGCAAGGTCTCTTAGGGGTGAGTTCCAGATTCTGGGAACAATTCCAGAAAAGAGTGTGTCTGGGAGGATTTCTTTTTCAGTTTGGGAGGTATGAGAAGAAGTGAGTTGGAGCTTCTCAGAGACCTGACTTTTCCAGCTTCCGAAAGTTTGGTATCTCGATAGTTGTGTTTATGTGTGTGATGGGCTTTGTGGGTGATGCAAGCAGTCTTGCAGATACATCTTCCTTCAATGGGGATCCAATTGATAACCTTGAGGGCCTTTGTGTTGTGCTCGAACTGTTTAAAACCTGTTAGGTCGCCATGTTGAGAACTGATCTTAAGGGGGCAATGTACATTTTTGGAGTTCCTGTGAAGATGTTGTTACCATAATCCAGTGTTGAGAGGACTGGTGATTGCAGTACCATCTAAAAATCATCTGGGGAAATAAAAGGTTGTATTTTCTTGAGGTGCTTAGTGTGTAGATCGCTCCTTTGGCTGATGTGGTCCTTCATTGACATGTTTTTTTCCAGGGTCATGCCCAAGTACTTTACGGAGTTGGACAATATTAGAGAACAATTTCGGGCGTCCAAATTCTTCACCCAGACTTGGATTGGCAGAGGGTTGTTTTTAGGGGAAAAAAGTAGTAGTTCTGTTTAACTGGGGTTCATCTGTAAGTGGTTGGTGTAAAGCCAAGTTTGTATCTTGATTAGTGTGGCATTCAGATGTAGGATGGCAATGGGAGATTTAATTTTGCAATAGAGTTATGTGTCATTGGCATGTAGGTGATATTTGAACCCTGCTTGGTTCAGGATACTAATAAGGGGTTCCTTGAAAAGACTGAACAGGGATGGGGAAAGAATTGAGCCTTGGGGTACACCATGAGGAACTAGTGCAGGTTTTGAGAGACAATTGTAGATTTTTATTTGTTGTGAGCGATGTTGCAGGTAGGTAAGATGAGAACCATCTTAGGCCAGTGCCATTGATACAAGTGCGGTTCTTGAATGTCTCAAGTAATGCTGGGTGATTTACGGTGTCAAAAGCTGTAGATAAGTCAATTAGGATTAGGAGGCCTCTGTCACCTTTATCTGGATCTGCAAATGTCATCTGAGATATAGAGCATTGCACTTTCAGTGCAACAGCCTTTTCTGAATCTAGATTGGAAGGTGTCATGTAGGTTTAATTTGTCTATATGTTGGTTAAGGTATAGCAGGATGCACTTCTCCATTGTTTTTGCTAGGAATAGGAGGTTAGTGATAGGTCTGAGGTTATTGAGGTCATATGGGTCGGTCTTTGTTTTTTTGAGTATGAGTGAGATTTGGCCTAGTTGGAGTGAGCCAGGAACACTGCCTGAGGTGAGAGATGTGTTGATTTTAGTCCAGAGCGGGGCAATAATATGGTTCCAGTTTTGTGCTATTGTGGAAGGGAGAGGATTAGTAGTGTGAGACGTGGGTTTCAGGTTCACAATTATATAGAAGCCTTTCTTTCATGGTTTAAGTCATAACAATTAAGGGCCATATGTATCAACATACCCTTTTGCAATTTCTTAATAGCGATTTTTAAGGAATCGCTATGTAGAAATCCGCAAAATGGTATGTATGTAAAAATTTGCTATTTTTTAGCGATTTCTTAAAATTCCTTAATTGCAATTAGCAAATTGCTAATCGCAATTAAGGAATAATTTCCCATCCATTTCTATGGGCCAGGAGGCCCATAGGAATGAATGTGAAATTATTCTCAATTTGCGATTCGCAATTTGCTAATCGCAAATTGAGAATGATTTCAAGGGTGCAGGGGTGTCCAAAGGACACCCTGTTGCACCCCTGAAATAAGCATGGGTGCGCATGTGGTGCACATGTATGTGCATCACATCGCACTTTGAAAAATGCCAAAATTGGCATTTTTCAAGAAAATCGCAAATTACCACCAACTTGAAGTTGGTGGTAATTTGTGATTCCTTAGGGACAATTAGAATTTTTTTTGCATCATACATTGCATTTAAGGAATCGCAAAATTTGCGATTCCTTAAATGCAATTGCAAAATAAGGAATCGCAAATATTGCAATTCCTTATTTTTCCCCAAATTTTGCTTAATACATTCCATTTTGCGAATTTGTATTCGCAAAGGCCAAAATTCTGCGAATTTCGGCCTTTGCGAATGCGAATTTCAATGATACATATGGCCCTAGTTTCATGTTTCAGTTGAAGAAGAACAAAGTTTAAATTAATTTTTATAGAGGACATTTAGTCATTAGTGAAATCTGGAGGTTGTACTGCCATGAATGGAAGTGAGTCGGAGGGGAAGGTTGGTAGGAATGTCAGATTTGTGTCTTCAGATGAGGGATTGCTTAATTTTTGTTACCCTGTAGGCGAAGAAGTTAACAATTTCTTCACAGCATTCATTGGTGGCTCTTGTTTTGTGTGGGACGGAAAGGGTAGCTTGTCGAGT
The DNA here is from genome assembly GCF_964261635.1 of Lissotriton helveticus. Classification (NCBI taxonomy): domain Eukaryota; kingdom Metazoa; phylum Chordata; class Amphibia; order Caudata; family Salamandridae; genus Lissotriton; species Lissotriton helveticus. Next base: position 541,963,879 of record NC_136065.1, on the reverse strand, counting down.
GGAAGAGGTGCGGAGCAGCGGCCAGGGTGCCTACCTCTCGACCACAGGATTCATGGTTCAATCCCCTGCCCCGGCAGCAGGTTAGCCCAGCACCATGTGACTCTGGGCAATAGCTCACTTAATCTTCCTGACGGCCCCCAGCTCCGGGCCACCTCTACGGAGGGAGCTGTGCACTTTACAAATGCTGGTATTTATTGATGTTGAAGTACTCCCTGGTTCAGTTCTGAGCATGGTCATGTTGGTTGCAAAAGAAAGTGGCTTTTTCTCTAAAGATGTGTTTCTTATAGGAAAGCTGTGCAGTTCTTAGGAGTGAGAGGTGCACTGTAGAGGTTTATTTTCTCTATATCTTTTCTTACTTTCTGAGTTGTCTCCTCTCGTTAAGATCTGAGTTGCACCTGGATTTTAATTGGATTTTTTTAGATTGTTTAACTTTGAGTGGTGGAACTTGGTCAATAACATCAGTCACCATTGTGTTATAGTGGGCGGTGAGGATTGGAAGGATGATGATGCAGTTGGCCACAGATCCTGGTCTCCAGTTCTGTTATTGGGATTTGTTTGAAGTTCCTAGCCCAGTGCTTGCATCTGTTGCATAGGGCTGAGTGGGATCTGAGGTGAGTCTCTATATTAAACAGTATGAGATGGTGGTTTGACCAGTTGGTGGGTGTGATGGATCGTAGCAGGACTAGATCATTTTTGGAGATAATCTCATCTCGAGTGGTGCCTTTGATATGAGTCACTTTGTTGCAGAGTTGTTTAAAGTCGTTTATTCAAAGAATGTTTGTAAGGTTATGGGCTGCGGTATCTTCTGAGCCGTTCCATTTGAATATTGAAGTAACCCTAGAACACATCATTTGAGTCAGTTAAGGAGAACAAAGTCACTGGGTCAACTATGTCTTCTAAGAAGAGGGTGCGATCATCAGGTGGGTGGTAGATGGTGTGAAGTTTTTTTTTTTTTTTTTTTTTTTTATATTTTATTTGGCAAATTAAGACAAATAACATAGATAAATCAGAACAAATAATGCAGGATACTTTTTAAATACCGATCTTATGTTACAGTATATATAATTTCTTGGATATAATCTTTCACCAATTATAGGCATTATAATTGAGTTAGAATAGAGACAATCAAAACAAAAAAAAACAAAAAAAAAAAAATAATTTTTATATACATTTCATCCGAGTCAATTTGGAGCATTATTTGAACCATCAAAGCATAAAATCGTATAGTCCGTAAAAGGGAAATGTATAGTGAAAGGAGGCACATTAAAACAAAACAGATCACACATTCAGATCGAGATTTATACTCTCAGCGACATACCATTTATTAATGGGCTCCCACAGTTGTTTGCCTATTGCCTTCATTTTCCTACCCCTTGTGGCATAGATTGCAATTTCCTGTTTATAAATAGCCATAAATCGACTAAGCCACATTTGAAAGGTAGGGGGCTCTACGTCTTTCCATCTAGCTGCCAATATTATCCGAAATACAGCATACCCGAGGAAGAGTACTGCCTGTTCTTCCCTATTGTGACCCAGGGATTCATCATGGCCTAATAAATATAACGTTGTGGAGTCTCTTACCTGGTGCCCAAAAATTTGGGCCCAGTATTCTAATATCATAGTTTTAATTATTGCCAATGACGGACATTCGGAAAACATATGCAAGAGATTTGCAAGCGGTTTTTTACATCTAGGACAGTTGTCGTTAATTCTTAATCCCCAAGCGAATAGTTTTGCTGGTGTATAGTATAAATTGTATATGGTTTTGTAATATTGGGCCTTTAAGTTAGAGGCTATGAAAAACTTTGCTGATAGAGCTAATGAGAGATCAATATCTACATTAGGGTTTGCTAGTTTCGAGGCCCAGGATTGTTCCGTGCGTTCGAGGTCGTCTGCAGTATTGGTCAAGAACATCTGATATAAGACCCCGATTCTTGTAGAATGTTTCCCTATATTATCCAATAAGGGTATATTATCTAGTAAGATTTTTGGGGTAGTATTGCAGATGGTGGATGATATTTGATAATATTTCAAAAAATCGCAGGCTGGTATATTGTATCTTTCTTGGAAGGAGTCAAAAGATGATGGAATGCTATGGCCAAAAAAGTCACTTATTGTATTAATTCCAAGACGTTCCCACCTCTTGGATCTTGTGTCATTAAAAATGGGGGGAATAATCTTGCAGTGCCATAGTGGCGTATACTTCGTGAAAGTGGGAATTTCCATATGTTTACAAATAGATTTCCATACTGCTCGCGCATCCAATACTGTCTTTAGTTTAATTTTTTTGTAATATGATGGTTCCACCTGTCTTAGAAATAGCCCTTTATATTTCTCCCCCAAACTAAGCTCGTATATCGATGGAATATATAGAGCTGGAGTGGTTACTGGCCCGGATTTCGCGGTCAACAGTGGGTCCATATATTGCACTAATGTTGCCCAAAAATACAATCTTAAATTTGGTATAGCAAGACCGCCCCTGTCTTTAGGTAGCGCCAGCAGAGGGAGAGCCCGCCTAATTTTCCCATAGCTCCAAATAAACTTCGATATAAGGGAATTAATACTCTTAATAAACTGTTCTCCCGGTAGTACCGGGATTGCTCTAAAAAGATATAGTACCCGTGGAAATAAGTTCATTTTAACATAGTTGGTCCTACCAATTATTGACAAATGTAGGTTATCTATCCTTCTAAGATCTAATTTAATTCTATCAACAAGAGGGGAGTAATTTAAGTCGCTAATTTTGCTTACTTCCGTAGAGAGGCATACTCCTAGGTATGTAGCTTGTTTTACCCTGAATACACTTTCGTAATGTGTATTATTAGTGGCTAGTACCATCGTTTTGTCTTTGTTCAAAGAGTACCCTGAATAAAGCCCAAATGCCTGAGTAATTGCCTCGATTTCGGGAATTGCCTCAGAGGGATTTGTAGTAATAACAGCGACATCGTCAGCATATGCCATAATTTTCGTAGAAAAAGATCCGGTAATGACTGGTTGGATTGCAGGTGACATTAATAACTTCTGAATAAGGGGATCGATATACAGGGCAAATAGAGCCGGGGAGCATGGGCACCCTTGCCTCGTTCCTCTTTGCACCTTAATAAACTCCGACTCATTGCTACCTATGGTGATTTTGGCTATGGGGTTGGAGTATATAGCTTTAATGGAATTAATGAAGTTGTTACCAAAGTTCTTACTTTCTAGAATGTTCCAGAGGTACTGCCAAGATACCGGATCAAATGCCTTCTCGGCGTCGAGGAGGATCATCGACATCTGCCCCCCCGTGGCACCCATAATGTCAAATAGGGTTATGGCTCTCTGCGTATGGTCTGTGGTGTCTTTGCCAGGGATAAAGCCGTGCTGCCAGGGGGACACAAGGTGCTCGATAACCTTACTCAATCGATTTGCAAGTATTTTAGCATAGAGCTTTGAGTCGGAGTTGATCAAGGATATAGGCCTATATGAAGATGGTGATTGAGGTGGTTTGCCCTTTTTGTGAAAGATTATTATATTTGTTTGCTTCCATGACTCTGGAGTAATTGTATGATATTGCACTCCAAGAAAGAGATCAAGTAAAAGGGGGGTTATTTGATCCCCAAGAATTTTATATAATTCCAGTGGGATTTTATCTGGTCCAGCCGCTTTGCCGTTAGCCAGCTCGTTTAAAGCGATCTCAACTTCAGTGAGCGTGATCTCTCTATCCAGATTAGACTTAGTCGCATCGTCAATAGTTTTATATGTTCCTTGATCTGGGAGCCAATTATTTAGAAAAGTTGTTATGTCGCTGTTAGAGTGTGAAATATCACTATCATAAAGCTTTTGGTAATATCTCTGAAAAACTCCTACAATCTCTTTAGGGGTTGTATGTTGATTACCCTCAAATTCTATCATTTTAATATTGCCCAGTGATTGTTTTTGTCGGGTATGTAACGCTAACTGTTTCCCCACATTTTCTCCTGTTTCGTACAGCTTAGTCTTATTGGCCTGATAGGTTTCAGCAGCTTTTTGAATGAGCATACTATTAATCTCGTTTTTAAGTATCGTTATTTTGTTTAAAGTTTTCCCAGGCTCTAAGGTAGAGTCTGCTTGGCCTCTTTGAGCATGGTTTATTTGGGAGGCGTGATAAGTCTCGAGAATTGAGAGTTCTTTCATACGTTGTGTATTGATTTGTTTTTCATTCTTTCGTTTATTTGCCACAAATGAGATGGTTTCTCCCCTCAATGCTGCCTTAAAACAATCCCATACAATTAAGCGGGACGTGCTAAACCGATTACAGTCGAAAAAAGATTGGGCCCATGATTTTATATGCGTTACATATTCCTGGTTGACCAGTAGTTTCCTGTCAAAGGTCCATTGACTCTGTGGTTTGGCCATACTAGTAATATCTATAGTGATAGTTAGCGCGTTGTGATCTGATATTGTTTTCGGGGATTTGGTTATTTCGATAATATCCGCCTTCTCTATAGATGTCATGATATAGTCTATTCTAACATATTTATTATGGGGAAAGGAGAAGTACGTAAAACCATCTATGTTTGGTCCTTGAAACAGCCCCCAGATATCAACTAAGTTATGGCTTTTCATCGTCTGCCTTAGTGCTCTGTATACCTTCGGTTTACGCCCTTTATACCTTACAGATGGGTCGTTTTCTGCGGGCAGCCCCATATCAATATTAAAGTCCCCGCAAAAAATCAAAGGCCCGACCCAGGAAGCCAGTTCGACTTCTAGTTCCTGAAAAATATCTGGGTCATCTAAGTTGGAACCATAGATTACGCAAATAGTAATACCGAGCTGCAGCTGAACTATGACCCATCTTCCATATTTATCGGCCAGTTTGCGAATTGGAGAGCCTATTATGGGCCTAGCTAAGATGGCTACCCCTCTGATTTTTGATGTCTGGGATGTAGTAGCCATAAGGTTATAGCCAGGTATTTTAAGTAGGTCTCTGTCTGCGTATGATATATGTGTTTCTTGTAAACAGATTATGTCGACTGGGTTCTGACGTGTCAATTGATATAGTTGGAGCCTTTTATTTTTATTATTAAGCCCTCCAATATTCCATGTGCATAGACTTATTCTCCCCATTTGTCGTCATACCAGTCTGACCCAGATTTAGAATATAGGAATCTAGCAGTACTAATATTCTCAGGCTGCTTAGTACAGTTTTGCTTATTACTTTGGTTTTGCGGGTTGCGGTGGTTATGTTGATTATACTGAGTTACATTTATATTGAGCAGTAGATTTAGTGCACATCTCGACTTGTGTCCATGTTTGCCAAAATTTTTTTTGCATTTTTTCACCCCCTGCCCCCCCACGATCACCACCCTGATCGTCCCCCCCATCCCCCCCATCCCCAACCCCCACCCTCCAACCACCACCCTTTGAGGCATATAGACTCTAGCTAGAGTCTGTAGTGATGGAGAGACATCTCTCGCGCTGTGCCATATTATAACTTCTTGTGTTTATCTGTTAGCACACATGTGGGCTAGTGGAGAGCTACTAGAAGAGGTTAAATATAGTAGCGGTTTACACTTCTGAGTCCTTATCATGCCCATTGAAGTAATATACAAGGCCCATAAATGCCCATAAGTGCCGACCAATAGATTACTAAAAGGGCCCCTATATTCCTGCCCTGGGTGATTAGTTTACAAAAACATTTTGTATATAAATAAATCATATATGCGCCAATATTCTTTAAGCCGGGACGCCTCTATAACAATGCTATAACAATGCTTTCACTTTCTACGTAATAGGTCATGGCATTAGATCATGCCCAGCCGGGAAATTAAAAAAAAAAAAAAAAAAAAAAAGGGAAAAGGGCCCATAGTAATCACTAATCACTGATCACTAATCACTAATCACTAGTCATTAATCCTAAATCTAAATTATTATCTCATATTTCTCATATTTCTCATATCTCCCACGTTAGGTCAGGCTGTCCAGGAAGACTTTCGCTTTGATTTCAGAGGTGAAAAATTTTACCTGACCCTTATATACTATTTTAAGCGTAGCAGGGTTATTTAAATAGACTTTGGCATTTTTGTCTGTGAAGGGCTTGATTAGCTGACGGAGCCGCCATCTCCGCTCCACCGTTGTGTGGCAAAAGTCCGGCCTAACAAAATACGAGATGTCACCTCGGACCCGATGTGAATCCGGCCTTGCCTTTTCTGCAATAGTTTGGCGCAAGAGAAAGTTGCCAAAATATACCAGTATTGCTCTGGGGTATTTGCTCTGTGAGGTGTTATCCCGTAGTGTAAACGGAGTTCTGTGAACTCGTTGAACTTCTAAGTCCCAATTCCAAGCAGATAGTTCGGGAAATGTATCCTTGAAGAGCTGAAGAACAAAACCGCGTATATTATCTCCTTCACTTTTCTCCGGGACCCCCAATATCCGGAGGTTATTGCGGCGCATGCGATTTTCCATCTCCTCGAGCTTCCACCTTACGTCGACCAGTTCAGCCTCGTGGGCATCGACCTGCTCTTTCACCACTGCTGCCTCCGCCTCGTTAACCACTATCCTGTCTTCCATATCTGCCATTCTTGCATTGGAGACTGCTACAGATTTGGAAAGCTTTCGTACTACGCCTTGCACCTTTTGTAGAGCTTGCTGGGCCTTCCGACCATCTTTTGAGGTTTGTTCCCTGTGGGAGGCGATCGCCTGCAACACAGTGTCCATTACTGTTGTTAAAGTAGCGTTCTGCCCCCTTGAGGGGGAAGGCCCTTGGGGGATAGAGGTTCCCACAGGGACATAGTCCCGGATGCGCCCTGCTGCACCATGGTGGTTTCTTTTTTTTTTCATTGTATGCTTCCCCATTGAGGTTCTGTCCAATAGTTCGTCTTCATCTGCATCGCTATCTTGTGTACTGATGCCAGAACCTGAATGTGAGTCGGATAGGGAATATAGATCAGAGTCCAGTTCTTGATCCCTCCCAGGGTCCATGCGGCCTTCGGAGATAGTATAGAACTCTGTTGGTTCCAGATCTGTATCAGAGATGATCCCAGCTCCACTAGCAGGGGCCACTACCCCATCACCCAATATATTGCCTACAGCCAAGACACCTTGTATCTGCGTTATAGTATGCGCATAATGGGGTGGCTCTATACAATCTTCCCTGTTAGCCCCCTCATTAGCCATATTGGGTGTAGCAGGTAGGGTTTCGGATAATGTTTCAACCTGCATCAGTTTAGATATAGTAGCTGGGCTAGTTATGTCATTTGTGGCGCTTGCAGATACAATATCCACGTCATCTTGTGTCTGTGTCTGTATTTGTGTCTGTACTTCTTGTGGGTTCTTAACATTAATTATTGTAGGTACAGGTACAGTTATTAATACATCTTGCTCCGGAGGCTCTGGAGGCAATACACCCACCTCTGTCAGTGCCGCTGATGCTGATGCAGCTTGTTGATGCAGTTTCAGAGTAGGAGGCCCCGTTAGTATCTTTCCTTCCGCCGTCTCCGCAGTCACATCAGCAGGAACTCCAGGGCCTCCCACCGAGACTCCCAAGCCTTGCAGCGGTAATGGTGTGGGTGTAAGCGTGGAGTCAGCTGTAGCGGTAATAGAAATTGCTACCGGAGTAGTGCCAGACGCTCCGACAAGGGACTCGGTATGAGTCATAGCTATCCCCAGCGAATCCGTGATGGAAGGCGCCGCAGGGATCGCAGGCAGCGCTGCAATCAGGGTGCCGCTTGTTACATGGCGGGGAGAGGAAGAGGGAGACGCTGCAGTCCCAGCCGGCGTCTTTCGCAGCAGATCAACAACTGAAGGTCCCGAGCCCGGGCCCGGGATACAGGTATTTTTGGTCCCTCTCTGTTGTTTTGGCTGGGTCGTGGCTATCCCTCCGTCCGAGCCTGCTTCATCAGTTACAGAGCCAGCGCGCCTCGCCGCCAGCTTCAGATCCCGGAGCGCTTGCTTGGCAGCACGAGTCTTAGAGGCGGCCGCCACTGCCGCTGCGTTCTTGGGAGCCATCAGCTTTCTCACCCCGCTCCACACAGTGTCAGTGTCAGTGGCACTGTGCTTGTCCTGTGGTTTCCTGATAGCGCGAATTTTGATATAGAGCCGCAATAGCGTTAGGCCAAGGGCTGACGCGATGAGATGAAGTAGGGGTTGTGACACTCCAGATGAGAATGGCTGATCTCTTATCGCTTCAGAGTAGGCGCCAACCATACTGCTTCTCACTCGCCCCTCTCATATCTCTGCTTGCTCCGCTTGTTCTGCTGCTGCTGCGGTTAGTTTTCTTGCCAATGTCTTTTTGTGTGTAGCTTTTTCTTGGGCGAGTCGAGCAGGGCTGCAGTAGGTATCGAAGGCTCAGCCTCCCCTAGCCCATTGACTTAGGCACAGCGCAGGAGAGCGTCTCACAGCGGTCTAGTGCACCGCCGCCATCTTGCCTCTCCTCAGTAATCAGATGGTGTGAAGTTTGATAGGAGAGGTGCCTTTGACAGTGAGTTCTACTCCGAGGTATTTGAAAGTTAAGTATTTTGAGGTCTTTAAGGTGAAAAGATGGATTCCATCTTTGTGGATGATTGCTAGTCTGCCACCTTTTCTCTTTTATACAGACAAAGGTACAATTTGAGGCGCTATCAGAGAAACCTCCACCCACTAGAATGCAACCCCAGCAACATCCCAGGAGTCTCTGCCGTATAGAGACTTGGGGAGGGGTCCCCGCACCTAATCCCAGGCAGGTGGGACACGTTCTGCCTACTGCCTTTGGGACGATTATTTGCTGTGATGTGTTTGTTTGTCTGTAATGCACAGTGTTTGTCTGCCTGGGGCCGGAAACTAGGCCAGGTTTACACACCTCCCCGATGCTAGATGAGGGTTAGTCTCAGAGTTTAGTGCCAATATATATGCCTACACAAAAAGCTAACATTGACGCATCTCCTACCTCTCATGCCACTATTTGCTTGGGTTGGGGGAGGACTCACAGTTCAGTGGCCCCCGAGGAAGTCACTTACTAATACCTTGTGGCTGGCAGGTAATGATAACGGATTGCTACAGGAGGAGCTGGGAGTCCGGGAGAATCCACCGGGCATTAGTCAAGATAGTCAGCCCATTGAGTCATACTGTTGCGAAGGAGGACTCGTATGACTTCACTTTCTGGAGGCTGCTGAGTGACAATAACACAGGGAAAGATGGGTTACAGTACTCAAAGGCAGAGAAGAAGGACAGTGTCTCTTGAGCACTGCGACCATGTCTGAGCAACTATAACTCTCGCTCTTTTCCACAGGCAGTCCATATGAATAATGTAGAAGATTGCAAGACTCCGCTAGGTAGCAGTTTGAGGAGTTTTTGCAATTTTCGTGCTCCAAGTGGAGTGCAGAATGGGCAAATTCCTTAAACTTGACTGGCGGATCAGAGGTTACCATCCACCACCAGGCCAGCACAGGTCCCAGAAGGGCTCATCAAGCTTGCATGGCATAAACCCTTACCAAATCCCCTGGAAATATTTTGGCCTGCAAAAGTCAAAGCCCCATGGGGATAACAGAACTAAAGCAAAAGGAGATCAAAGTCGGTGGCCTTTAAAACTCAACAGAACCAAATTACAATACCTCACCTAACAGACAAATAAGTAGCACAGGTCATGTATAAACTCAAAATCAAGCAGCTTCAGCAGGCACTTGCTGTCATAGAGGTATATGATAAACTAATATTTAACCCGACATATATTTCATAAGGAATGCAAGACACATTAAATAGAGCCAATAAACGACACTTTCAAGGTGTCTCATCTTTACATCATCTAAAATCTGATGATATTTCAAGATTACACTTTGGGACACTGAAAAACCCATCAGTGATTGCGTCCACTATTACAACTTGGTTTGCTGAAGCAAGGTCAACTCAGATATTGAGCAAAAAACAAAGATTTGCTCAGTATGGCATTGAGGTTAAGCACAAGGAGGCAGAGAGATATCCACTGCTCCTACTTAATCATAGAACAAACAATGGAGCCCAGCAAAGGGATAAAGTATCTTAAAGGGGACTATCAGCACCTCCTAGAATATGCAAATTCAAAATATAGAACTGCAAATTAATTTTCAAGAAAATAATGACATAAACTGCATCTTACTAGGGCCACAGGATATGAGGCAAGAGACAGACTGTTGCTGGCTAGCCTCTACCTTATCAATTGAGATCCAATGCTATTCCTAACAGGAGTTCAATATAAAAGGAAGGAACTAATAGCATACAGAACACAACACACATTGGCTTCCTGGAGTGGCTTGTCTTGGACAAACAAGAACACATGTAATACGCTAAACTGGATTAGGACATGAGACATCGTTTGCATACAAGAAACTTGGTCTACAGGATCATCTCCATTAGAATGGTACCAAGAGATCTACTACCTGGCCTCTAAAAACACAAAGGGCTTGATTTAGATCTCGGTGGATGGGTTACTCCATCACAACAGTAACGTATATCCCGTCAGGCAGAATATAAATCCCAATATATTCTATGGGATTTACATTACAGCAGATGGGATATCCATCACCGTAGTGACAGATTAATTCATCCACCGAGATCTAAATCAGGTCCTTGGTTTTGTAGGTCATCAGGGGAACTAGAAATGTATTTATCATCTTCTAACAATGCAGACATTACAGTGGTACAATAAAAGTCAAAAAGTCAAGTAATAATTTTGAAACAATATAAGCTGGATTTTTACACTAAGCCAATGCTTATTCTTAATATACCTTTTTTTTTAACAATACCACTTTATTCGATTAATAAAAACCATAAAAGTCACAATACAAAGGGAGGGGTTACATTAATGCACATTTAAAAATGTAGAAATATTTATATACATGTGCAATTTATATTTTTCTTTTTTTTAAAGCATATTTCATTTGACGTAATAAATGTACGGGAGCAGTATCAATTAATCTATCATGTTCAGTTTTTTACAGAGAATCGATGACACTATAAAATGTGCCACTCCGTACATAATTACTGGAGAATCCATTAGCTGCAGGTAAAATAGCGCTGGTCTGACATGCAGGAATCCCTTTCCCTTTAGCAATGGGACAATAAACTTTCTTCTAGGTGATCTATACAAAGGACAAAAGAACATAAAATGACTAGTGTCCTGCAGAGAGAAGCCATCACACCTACACGGGGGGGCATCCGCCGGGTTACACCATATTTTGCAATCAGTAAATAATCTATGCAACTGATTAAATCTAAACTTTGTCAATACCCAACGATGGAACAGTATCGTTACTGTAGTAAGATAAGGTTGGATAGACAAAGTCGAGATCAATAAGTATTGCCCCCTAACCATAGGTTTTCTCATTTGTTCCATCTCTCTCTCCTGCTCTCTAACCTTAATAAAATTTACTTTAATCCATTTTAAGTCTGCTTTTGCCAGGGCCTCAGGATTTGTAAAAATTGCAGGTCTTCCTATGTCTTTAGTGATTGTTTTAACGTACGATAGCCACTGGATGTCCTTGGCTTTCTCTAAGCTCATACAATCCCGCAATATGAGATGGTTCAATGTGAGATTGGGATTCAGCCAGATTTTTATCCATAAGAGGATGGGTGCCATATTAATCATATCAACAATGTAACCCATACCTAACTCCTGGTGGATTGAGAACGTGGCTCTAGATTGGGGTAGGCCAATTAGGGCACGCAGAAATTTGTTTTCTTCATTTTGGATTAACTCACAGTTTTTGTAACCCCATATTGCAGCCCCATATCTGGCAATGGCAATTGTTTTTGCTCTATAGATGGCCAGGATTGCTTCGCAAGGTTTCCCTCCTAACCGTTTGGCAAAACCCAAAATTGCAGCAGAAGATCTTCTAACTGAATTAACCTTGGATTTAATTTGGGGGACCCAAACACCTCGATCATCAAGTACTACACCCAAATATGTAAAAACCTTAACTCTGGAGATCACATCACCATTACAGTGGAAGTTATTAGTAATGTACTTTCTAGCTCCAACTGTCATCACATGTGATTTTCCCACATTGACCACTAGATCCAAAGACTTCATAAACTCACCAAAAGAGTTTAATAGCCTTTGTAGACCCAGAGGAGTCCGAGCTAAGAGGACGGTATCGTCCGCGTACAGGAGTACCGGTGTCGGAGTCCCTCCCATACGCGGAACATCAAGCGTAGCCTTCCCCAGTGATTCTTCCAGTGAGTTAATGTACAGTGTAAATAAAATTGCGGCAAGTATACACCCTTGGCGTACCCCTCTCCCTGACTTAAATTTTGCAGGGCATTTACCATCCTGGGTCATTCTAATTGAGGCATATAGATCTTTTTGTAATTCTGCCAAGAAATACACAAGCTCCTTGTCGAGGCCCAGATCCAGTCGTATTGTCCACAGCCTTGACCTATTAACTAGGTCAAAGGCTGTGGACAAATCCTTGAACCATAAATAGACCGAGCCTCTAGAGGCAACTGTGTACTTATTTATTATTAGGTGCAGGTTATGGGACTGGTCTTCGGTCCCTCTACCCGCCCTAAACCCATATTGGGCATTAGAAATGAGGTCTTTCTTTGAAACCCAGCCATCTAATTTTGCCAAAATGACTTTCCCCAAAATTTTAAAAGATGAATCTAAAAGAGATATGGGCCTGTAGCTTCTACGGTCTCCTCTTTGCCCCTTTTTAAATACGGGGATAATTGTTGAACATGACCATTTTGCAGGGAATCCCGAAACTTACCGCGGAATTAAAAACGTTTGTTAGTAGTTGGGCCCAATATCTAGGTTATTCTTTGTACATGTCCGTAGGGACACCATCTGGCCCAGGGGCCTTACCTCCGGATGTGGTCATGATGGCCTTCTCGACCTCCTCAACCGAAAAACTAATTTGTGGCCCTGGTTGGATAATTGGGACAGCCTCAAAAGGTTGTAAAACCAGGTCACTGCCGTATATAGTTTTGAAATGGCCTAACCAATCCTCCTCTGTGATGTTAACTTCAGCATACAACTTTCTACGCCAGAGAATAGAGGGGTATTAACAATGTCCCAGAACCTGGAGCTATCCCTCATTGTCGCCCTGTCCATTAGGGCTTCCCATGCTTCCTTTTTTAGTTCATTTTTGCGCGCTTGCACTCTAACTTTATATTCTTTCCTTAACCGTGCCACTTGCTGCTTATCCCTCTGAGTTTTTTTAAGAGCCTCCAAAAGCATTCTATGTGTCCTTGAGCAGTTACTGTCAAACCATCCCTTGACAAGGATCTTGTTTTGGCGGGTTTTTACCGTACGTTCCTTGTCCACTAGGCGACAGATTGCTTCAAATGAAGAGATTACTCCCCCCCCCTGGCTGGATGGGTCCTGACAGATGCTTAATTGATTTCCAGCCTTATGATAGATAGTATTCGCAAAATCTTCAGGAATGACTTTGCTCCACTTAAGTCTCCCACCTTGATCTTTGGTTTTAAGGTCAGTTACTGCTCCGATGTTAGTAGGTATGTTAAGGAGGTTATTGCTGTTGTCTAATTCTAGGGCCACCGGATTGTGATCACTGAAAACTGATACAACAGCATTATAGAAGATCACATGACTTAATAATCCCGGGGAAATAAATATATAATCCATAATTGAATCAGAATCCCTTGCAGAGTACGTTGCAACACGTTCATTTTTGTCGTGAAATCCTGTTTCATACAGGTCAACCTTTGAAATAAGTTCCTCCAACGCCTCCCCTTTAGAGCTATGTTCAAAGTGTTGAACTGCTGAATATGCCGGGCCCACCAGATCTTGGTATTGACAATTCAAATTACACAAATGAATATTAAAATCCCCCATTAATATATAATGGACGAAGGTGGATTGATTTTCTTTATATCCATTTAAAAAAATTCCTAGTGAGCAGAGATGCTCATTTGGTTGCCCGTCTAGTGTGGAATTATAAAAGTTAATTAACAGAAGTTTAGCATTATCTTTTCTAGTTAATTCTACTATTAAATAGTTATCAGAGGCCGTGTCTAGCTTTTTGAGAGTCCCGGCTAGATTGACTGATAACAAAAATATAAGACCCCCTTTATCTCTCCCTGCTAGCGCGGAACGTGCGGGGACAAAATATGAGGAATATCCAGTCACCCAAAAATTACACCCCTATCCCATGTCTCTTGCAAAGCTATAATATCATGTTGCTTTAAAAAATTGAGCCAATTATCATCTTGTCTTTTAGAACGAAGCCCTGCGATATTCCAGCTCAATAATTTTACCTTCACCCCCCCCCCTTGACAGGGGGTTCTTTATTATCGTTTATTTGGGGTCTCCTTTGAGGGCCAACCAGTCAGTCTATTTCCCCCAGCTGGGACAGGGGGGAGAAACGGTTCTGAAGAGCCAGGGCCTTTGGATTCTTGTGGGTAGAGTTGCTAGATGACTTTGGACATAGGCCTGTTTTTATGGTGGCCCAACTATACGTTTGCGTTCTACCAGGATAGGGGGGTGAGATGTGCATTGGGAGTTTCGGGTTAGCTGTATTCCTGGCCTGGAAGGGCCTCCCTCTCGAAGTACCTAATCCAGTGTCTGGGTAGAAAAAGCCCAATGGTAGTGCTTGAATCCCTTGGTCCTGGGGATCTAATTGTGAGGCCTCCCAAAAGAGGGGAAGTGCCTCATTTGGTTTAGCAAAGTTAACTATAAGACAATCTCCTTTTGTGTTTTTTTTCGTTTGGCCCAACCATCTCACCCGTCTCCCAGTTAGTATACTACGCGATATATTTTTTTCCCCTGAGCAGTTTTCATCGCACCAACTCCTAATGTTTTCCAGAAAGGACTCAGGTGATTCCCTCTCACCATTAGCGAGGGGAGGAATGTTAACCATAATGGCAACATAAGGGGTAACCTCCGGGGGCAGGTTAATCGTCGGATGGGTGGTCCAGGGTTTACTTGTTATGGGGCCTTTTCTCGCGTCTAATTCCCTAGGCAATAAGGGTCTACCCCGTAACTTAGATTCCTTGTTGGCTTGAGTAAGATGAGGTGATGGAGTATTACGGGGGGCTCAGCAAGAGCCACAGTGATCGTGGGAACTAAACTCTCAACTCGGTCACTGGACTCATTGGAAGATAGAACCCCCAAAGGAAACGGATTGATACCCTGGGCTACAGTGAGTAAAGGGTCTTTAGCTAACATAAATGCATTTAGACGTTCACATTTTTTTAGAATCCCCGCAACACAGTCTTTTAAAGTCTCAATAATGTCACTGGCAATAGTTGTCAGTGCAGATTCCACTCTTTCAGTAAGTATAGTTTCCACCATGTCCTTAATTGATGATTCGAGAGGGCTCAAAATAGCCAATTTTTCAGCCACCGAATACTTTTCATCCCCTTTCTATGATGGCTTTTGCACTGAATCCTAACTGGATTTGTAACCTCTTCTGATGGGCTGGTTCTATGTTCGATAACACGAACCCCAGGGAGGAGGATTGACGAGGAGATTTCATCAGAGGTGACAGTGGAGCTTGGGCGGTCAATTACAATCTTTGGCTCCAGTGGTACCTGAGGTTTAAAAAAGTTACCCCCCTCCTCTGTATGAAGATTATTGGGTTCCAGTCCCAGTTCACGTTCAGTGTTCTCTATTTCAGTGTTCAAAGCCCCTACTGCTGTAGTCAAATAGGAGATGATACTAGATGCATGGCGGGGTATTTTAGCCTTTATTCCCCCTCCATTAGTAGGTGAAGGCAATTTACGCTTACCCATGTTGGCGGGGTGGCAATGTTAGGGGAATGGCCCGTCCCGTCCCTCGTCGTCCCCGGACGGCCACAGACGGCCCGCCCTCTGCCCGGGCTCCGTCCGCGATGCGGAGGGAGCAAGCGATCTTTAAGCGCCTCCGTGCGCGCTCCGTCAGGAAGTGGGCGGTTCAAGCCCCTGAGCACGCTGGGAGCTGTAGTCTTCCCCCGCTGTGGCCATGCGATGTTCCGTGCAACGGCGGCGGGGAAGAACAAACAGCATCAGGGCCCCAGCGGTAGTTGTTCCAGCAGCGTTACAGGTTAGACTGGCCCCCAGGCCGTGTGGAAAGTGTCCCCGCTCCGCCGAGGGAGCAAGCGATCTTTAAGCGCCTCCGTGCGCGCTCCGTCAGCAAGTGGGCGGTTCAAGCCCCTGAGCACGCTGGGAGCTGTAGTCTTCCCCCGCTGCGGCCGTGCGATGTTCCAGGCAACGGCGGCGGGGAAGAACAAACAGCGTCAGGGCCCCAGCGGTAGTTGTTCCAGCAGCGTTACAGGTTAGACTGGCCCCCAGGCTATCTTAGCCTTCACAACAAGGATTAGAAAAGCACAGTAGGAACATTATGTGAAACCTTAAAGGACATGCTTTGCAGCTATGCAGGCCTTGAGATTATAGTTGCTGGTGATATTAATATGAAAAATCTAGGGCTCACAGATGAAACTGACATGGACAGGTGCAAGAAGGAAAACATCTCGCAAGACAACAAAGTGGGAGATATTCTTGAGGCCCATAAACTTCTCTCCATCAAGGATACTCAGTCCAGCAAATATACAGAGATAAATTATCACAGGATACATAAAGGAGGGTCCACAATGTATTACATTTTCAGCTCAATGAATCTGAGCTTGGGCTGTATGCATTTAGAAATTATGGAATGGATGGAAAGTGACCACCTACCGCTCATAGTAAGATTATAAATACAATTTGAAACTGGAAGTAGTATTGAAATGGTGGTTGTCCCAGAACGGATAGAAGGTTGTAGGAACATCAAGAGATTCAAATGAGGCAAGATAATCAATGAACAGTTTAAAAAGAGGGAACTCCGGCAGAGTGAGGCAAATCCCGTGCCATAGGAGAATAGTGAAATAGAGTAGATATGAAGATGGGTTGCCACAATTATTTTCACATACAGTTGCTTAACAGGGAACAGATGTATTGCATCCTTGCAACCTAGGAGTGTTGCTCCTGCCAGAAGAAATTCCTGGTACAGCGAGATGGCCATAAATGTAAAATCAGTCTTAAGAAAGCATGCAGGGTCTATAAAAAATAAGACAAATAAAGCAGCAGAATGGTTGTTAAAGGAAATACAAAAAAAAACTACCAGCATCATCTTTGGGTAGCAAGAGAGACTAGTAGGAGGAACAATTGTGACGCGTCCATGCAGTTTCAGGGCACAATAACCAAGCCCAATTTTGGAGCTACATAAATCCATTATACAGCACCACCTATACAAAGGGGAACTGTATATCGCACTAAAATTGAGTGGCGCATATATGAAAACGATACACACAGAAGAACTAATAAATAGAGATACAAAAATTGTTAATAACAGCTGCAAGAGCACTGGATTATATTTAATTGCCTTGCCATCAAAAAGGTCTTAGAGAAGATAAGATCCAATGGTGCTCCAAGGTCAAATGTCCTGCCAGGCTCCTTCTTTTAGACAGACACTAACGTCTGGGCAAAGAATTAACACCACTGTATCTGGATGCTTTCTCGTGCTAGCAATTTCTTCAATCATGGTGAGGAGCCATCTTATACCCTAGGCACAAAAAGGGAAAGACAGTAAATCCAGCAAATGATAAGCTGATAGCCGTATTACAGGTGGAAGCAAAAGTAAATGCCACAATCTTATTAAGAAAACTAGAGCAATGGGCAGAAAGTAAATGTTAATACCTTTTTACTAAACTGGGGTCAAACAGAAGTCTTCAACTATAGACAACAGAATTGCACTACCATATGTAGCCCACCATGCCACTCACCCTCTATTGCCACCAGTCTTTGCGTGTTTGAAGAATATGTGGTGGGATTTGGTGGCATTGTTAGCTATATATTGTGAAGGAAAGTAACCAACAGGTGTGTCCTGGCCCCCATTTTGTTTGACCTGTACACAGCAGAAATGGGTCATGCAACAAACAAAGCAAAAGCATTCTAGTCAAGAATAGGCCAGTTTAAAATCCCTATCTTATAATTTGCTGATGATCTGGTGAGTTTAGATCAAAGCAAAATAGATCTACAGAATGCCCTGGAAAAGCTTGATATATATATAATGAGTTCCATAGTATGATGGCCAATGTACAAAAAGTCAAAGCAACGGTTTTTGGAAAACTTAAGAATGAATCACAGATCCTGCTGACATTAAACCAGGAAAAAGTCAATTACACCTCAACTTATAACTACCTGGGGGTTTGGCTTGGAGGAATGGGTAGGCCATTGACACATTTAACATCAATTAATAAGAAAGCCAGTAGCCTCACCTGTGCACTTTGTCGCCTGAATACAAATGTACACAGCCCATCAGCAGAGGTCATCCTAAGGGTATCAAAGGCAGAGATAAATTCAACAATTTCACATGGGCCCCAGCCTTCTCACTAAAACGGAGTTAAAGCGTAATCAATTGCAGTGCATCACATACAGACTAATCTTTCAGTTACCTCAGTACATTTGACATACCCAGTTACAGCTAGAACTTGGTCTATTAAGACACACCATGGTATAAAAGTAATCATTTATCAAATATTACTATCAGGTAACTCAGAACAAAAAGGACTCACTTAAAATGGTCCTACAATCAATCAAGTTCGTGAAGCACGCTACTCACCCGTGAAGGTCTCAAGGTGCTGGGAGGGGGGATGAGCAGCTCTGTTGGGGTCATTCGAAGAGCCAGGTCTTGAGGACCTTTCTGAATTGGTGCAGTGTTGGGTTCCGTCAGAATTGAAGGGGGAGTTAGTACCAGGTCTTGGCTGCGAGGTAGGAGAAGGACCTTCAATCTGCTCTGGTCCTGTAAAAACATAGGACGGTGGCTAGGGCTAGGTCAGCTGAGCGGAGGTTTCTCTTGGGGCTGTGGAAGGAGTTCCAGTCATTGAGGTATTGTGGTCCTATGTTGTGGAGGGCTTTCTAGGTATATGTGAGCAGCTTGAAGGTTATTCTTCTTTTGAGAGGGAGGCAGTGGAAGTTACAGTCGTGTTGGGTGATATGTTTGTGTCGTGGGAGATCAAGGATAAATCTGGCTGCAGCGTTTTGGATGGTCTGGAGTATGCAGAGGAGTTTTTGTTGAATCCACCATAGAGGGCATTGCTGTAGTCCAGTCTTCTGGTGATGAGTGCGAGGTTGTTGGGGGGATCCGCTTGAACGTCTTGCAAAGTATGTAGAAGAAGTTGAAGCATGCAGAGGATGCAGCGTTGATCTGGTGATTCATGGTGAGGGAAGAGTTGAGTATGATGCTGAGGTTGCATGCATGGTCTGTAGGTGTGGGTGGCTTTCCGAGGGGGGGGGGGGGCTACCAGGTGTCATCCGATGCAGAGATGTGGAGCCGAGGATGAGGATTTCTGTCTTCTCGGAGTTGAGTTTCAGGCAGCTGTTGCTCATTCAGGTCGCAACAGCTTTCATCCATTCTTGGAAGTTGTGCCTTGTTAATTCAGGTTCCTTGGTGAGGGAGAGGATGAGCTAGGTATCATCGGTGTAGGAGACAATGTTGAGCCCATGGCTTCTGACAATAGCTTGAGGGGGTCAATGTAGATGTTGAAGAGTGTGGGGCTGAGGAAGGATCCTTGGGGTACTCCGGATGTTATCTCCATTGATTCTGACAGGAAGGGCGGGAGTCTTATTCTCTATGTTCTCCTATGAGGAAAGATCGTATACAGTCCAACGCCTTTCCCTGGATGCAGGCATTGGGGAGTCTGATGGCTAGTGTGCGGTGGGAGATTGTGTCGAAGACACCTGATAGGTTCAGGAGGATGAGGGCTGCCATGTGCCTTGGTAAATGGGGGCGCAGATGTCGTCGGCGGCAGAGAGGAGGGTGGTTTCGGTGCTGTGGTTGCTGCAGAATCTGGATTGAGAGGTGTCTAGGATGCTGTTGGCTTCTGGGTGTGCATGCCTTTTCGATGACGTTGGCAGCAAAAAGCAAACAGTGAGATGGGCCTGAAGTTTTTGAAGGGCCTTCTGATCTGTGGAGGGCTTCTTTAGGAGGTGGTTGACTTTGGCACACTTCCAGTTGTCGGAGAATGTGGCTGTGTTGAGGGAGCAGTTGATAGTTTGGCATAACTTGGGTGCGACGGCAGTGTGGAAGATGTGCAGTGGGCAGGGGTCAGAAGGTGCTCTGGAGAGGATGATTTTCATTGTCTTTAAGGTGTATTCTGTGGTGAGAAGGGTTGAGGTAGGGAAGGTCTGTTGGGTGGCATCACTGGGGGTGGGAGTTGAGGCAGTTACTTGGTCTTGGTCGTCAAAGTTGTTGTAGAGCGTCTTGATTTTGAGGTGAAAGAAGGAGCTGAGTTTGTTGCAGAGGTCTTGGGAGGGATGGACCTTGGTTCTTTCGCTGTTGGGTGTGGCGAATTCCTGTATGATGGCAAACAGTTCCTTGGAGCTGTGGGCATTGGAGAGGATTCTTTCTTGGATGAAGTTTTTCTTTGTTGATTTGATGAGTTGGTGGTGTGCTGTGATGGCTGACTTGTAGGCGGAGCGTGCTTCCAGGGTTTTGCTGTCTCTCCATGTCTTCCCCAGTCATCGGCAGGAGCGCCTGGATTATCAGAGCTCCGTGGTGAACCAGTTGGCTTTCTTGTTGTGTCATCTCATGGTTTTCTGGAGGGGGCGAGAGTGTTGGTGCAGTTGGCAATCCATTGGTGGAGGTTGCTTGCCGCTGTGTTGTGGTTTGTCGTAGTTGGGTTTGGAGTGGAGGTGAGGTGTGCTTCTGAGACTTTGTTCCAGCTTCTGTGTAGGAGGCAGCATGTGTGCTTGCGTGCGGTGGGTATCGTAAAGGGAAAATGGATGCAGTGGTGGCTGGTCCAGAGAAGTTCCATGGTGTGGCTGAAACAAATGTTGTTTCCTCAGGTGAAAATGGGGTTGAGTGTGTCCCCTGCTTTGTGAGTGGGGGTGAAGACAAGTTGCTTCAGTCCTATGTTGGTGAGGTTCACCAGGAGGGCGGGGTGTTGGATCTCTTTGGTTGTCCAGGTGGAAGTTCAAGTTTCTGAGTAGTATATAGCCTGTAGAGACAAGGGTGTTGGGTGTGATGTGGTCAGCGATGACTTTGGTGAATGGGGTTCGGGGTCCAGGATGTCTGTAGGTGAGTGTTCCACAGAGCATCATTCTGGGTTTGAGCTGAATCTGGAAGTGGATGTGTTCCATGGCGGAGAGGCGTTGTCTGGGTTGGTTGTTGTCAATCAGATGGAACTCTTGTGGACGATGGCAAAGCCTCCTCCTGGGTGGTTGGGTGGTCTTTTTTCAGGATCTTGTATCCATCAGGGATGGCAGCTGTAATGTTGGGTGCATAGCTGGCATTGGTCAAGGTCTCTGTGAGGAAGGCGACATCAGGTGTGTGAGTGTTGAGGAGGTCCCTGATTTTTATGTCATGTCTATGCAGGGAGCGTATGTTGAGAAGAATGCAGCTCAGTGGTTTTTGTGCAGTGGTGTCCACACCCAAGAGATTTTTAAAGCCCAAGAAAAGAACTGGGCTGCATATTTAGATATAACTATATGCGATTCAACCTGGATCCTAAATTGCTTGAAAGTTCTGCTCTTTTTAAGCAGTAAATTCAATTCTGAGACAATTTGTAACTTTATCAAGAAAAGTGGACATTATTTCCTTGAGAACAACAACCTGTTTGAACCAGTTTTAACATTGTAGGATTCACCACACATGAAATTCTACCTCAAAAAATAACTAGGCTACGCAAGAATAGTATCCTGCCAGCAAGATTCCTGACTCTACCCATTCAGAAACATATGTCAAACTTGAGTAGTAGCATTATGACCCCCCATAAATGCAGATTCTGTAATTACAGCAAGCATTGGCAAAGCCAATAGGTCTCACTTTTGTAAGAGTTAGAGCTATTTTTGTTGTAAATGACAATGATTTAACCCTAGTTTAACTACTAGGGGTCCTCAACTTCCACCTGGAGAACAACAACAACAGCAACACCACCACCCTGCTGGACAACCTCGCCAACCTCGGACTCAAGCAACTGGTGACCAACCCCACCCACTACGCTGGCCACACGCTTGACCCCGTCTTCTCCTCCAGCAAGGACATCTCCTTCAGCCACGCCACCGGACTCCACTGGACAGACCACAGCTGCGTCCACTACAGCTTCAGAAGGACCACGCTCCACCACCACCCTCAACAGGTTCCCTGCAGAAGCTGGAACAAGATCACCACCGACCAGCTCGCCACATCCCTGAGCCAGAACCCTCCCGCCAGCTCATCGAACCCCAGCCAAGCCGCCAACAACCTCACAAGGGGGATCAGCAACTGCGCAGACGACCTCGCTCCACTGAAGACCCCCCCGTCAGACCCGGCAACAAGAAAGCATCCTGGTTCACCGACGAACTCAAGAGCTCTAAGAAGAACTGCCGAGCTCTCGAGAAGGGCTGGCGCAGAGACCCGACAACAGACAACATGACCACCCTCAAACACGCCACCCGAAAACACCACCAGCTGATCCACACCACCAAGAAAACCGCATTCAAGGAATGACTCGACAACAACGCCCACAACAGCAAGGAACTCTTCAACATCGTTAAAGAGCTCTCGAACCCTAGCACCGGAAACAACGACAGCACCCCATCGCAAGACCTCTGCAACTCGCTCGCCTCGTTCTTCCACAGCAAGATCGCAGATGTACACAACAGTTTCAGCACACAGCCGACGCACCCTACGACCGCACCAATGCCCCCCACCACCACCCTCCGTGCCTGGACCCCGATCAACACCGAAGACACCATCCGCAGGATGAACTCCATCCACTCCGGATCACCAACCGACCCCTGCCCTCACCACGTCTTCAACAAGGCCGACTCCATCATCGCACCCCATCTCCGGGACATCATCAATGCCTCCTTCGACACCGCCACCTTCCCAGAGAGCTGTGAGCACGCCGAACTCAGTGCCCTACTGAACAAACCATCAGCGGACCCCACCGACCTCAAAAACTACCGCCCCATCTCGCTCCTTCCTTTTCCTGCCAAAGTCATCGAGAAGACCGTCAACCGACAGCTGGCCGCCTTCCTCGAGACAAATGGAACACTCGACCACTCGCAGTCCGGTTTCAGAGCCAACCACAGCACCGAGACCGCCCTCATCGCAGCCACCGAAGACATCCGAGCCCTGCTCGACAACGGGGATACCGCGGCACTCATCCTCCTGGACCTCTCCGCAGTGTTCGACACGGTCTGCCATCGCACCCTAGTGCAGCGCCCCAGCAACATCGGAATCCAGGAGAAGGCACTGGAGTGGATCATCTCCTTCCTCACGGGAAGAACCCAGAGAGTCCGCCTCCCCCCATTCAGATCAGAGGCAACCGAAGTCATCTGCGGCGTACCACAAGGATCATCGCTCAGCCCCACGCTGTTCAACATCTACATGAGCCCCCTCGCGGCCATCGCACGCCAACACAACCTCAACATCATCTCCTACACCGACGACACCTAGCTGATCCCCTCCCTCACCAACGACCCCGCAACTGCCAGAGCCAAACTACACGAAGGGATGAAAGACGTAGCCGAGTGGATGAGGAACAGCCACCTGAAACTGAACTCAGATAAGATGGAAGTCCTCATCCTGGGATCATCACCCTCCGCCTGGGACGACTCCTGGTGGCCCCCTGCCCTGGGCAGCGCTCCCAAACCAACGGACCACGCACGCAACCTGGGCTTCATCCTGGACTCCTCCCTCTCGATGACCAGACAAGTCAACGCCGTCTCCTCGTCATGCTTCAACATCCTACGCATGCTACGGAAGATCTTCTGGTGGATCCCCACCGAAACCAGGAAGACGGTCACCCAGGCGCTCGTCACCAGCCGACTGGACTACGGTAACTCCCTCTACGCTGGAACCACAGCCAAACTTCAGAAAAGACTCCAACGCATTCAGAACGCCTCAGCACGACTCATCCTGGACATCCCCCGACACAGCCACATCTCCGGACACCTGAGAGACCTGCACTGGCTCCCCGTCAGCAAAAGAATCGCGTTCCGACTCCTCACCCACGCACACAAAGCTCTCCACAACCAAGGCCCCAGATACCTCAACGACCGCCTGACCTTCTACACTCCCACCAGCCAGCTACGATCGACCAGCCACGCCCTCGCAGCCGTTCCCCGCATCCGAAGAGCCACAACTGGAGGAAGATCCTTCTCCTACCTGGCGGCCAAGACGTGGAACTCCCTCCCCATCCACCTCCGCCTGACCCAAGACCACCTCTCCTTCAGGAAGCAACTCAAGACCTGGCTGTTCGAGCAGTAGCGGACCTCCCCCCCTCAAGCGCCTTGAGACCCTCCGGGTGAGTAGCCCGCTATACAAATGCTTTGATTGGTTTGATTGATTGAACCCATGTGTTATTGAGTGGAGTCGATGTATGTGGTGTGGATTGGAATTATGCAGGTTGGAAGGGAATTGTACGCTGTGGAACTATATGGTGTGGAAAAGTGCAGTGTGGAGTAGATTTGTGTAGTGTAATTATGTGGCATGGTGTGCAGGGCAAATATGTGGATAGTAATTATGTGGTAGTAAGTATACAGAAATTCTGTGGAGTGAGATTTTGCGTCAGGCAGTGTAATTATTTGGATTAGTAGTGTAGTGGTGTTTATTTATGTGGTGTGTTGCTGAATTCTGTGGTATTATGTGGAATTCTGTGGTGTGGATTGTATGTATGTGGTGTGTTGGGTAAATATGAGCTGAATTATGTATTTTGTTGTCAAATTATGTGGTGTGGAATGGAAACATGTGGAATTGAATAGTACATTGTGGAACTGTGTGGCATTTAGTGAAATTATGCTGGTTGGAATTATTTTGCGTAGTGTAGAGTGCATTTATGTGGATTGTAGCTATGTGGCATAGTGTGGTTTTATGTGGGGTGTATTTATGAGAGATTGAGTAGAGTGTAATTATGTGGAGTTGAAACATGCTGCATTGAGTGGCATTATGTGGAGAGTAATTATGTTGGGTGGAGACTTTGGAGAACATGCTGTTAGGTCTACAAGCTTGTAGCCAAGGATAGATGTTAAGGGGGGAATTGCCCCAAGAAATAACTACAGGAGGATTTTGGTTCTCTAATTTTGACACTGGTTTGGTTCCCAAGCAGTATTTTTTTTTAAATGGTGTGATTTTGAAAAAAGCAGCATATTGTGCAATTTTTTAAAGTGTTAACATTCTTCTACATTTACCACTATTAGTGATATTGAATAGGAAATAGTACATTTTAAAGCAAAGTGAGAAAGAAATCCTGAGAAATATTAATTAAATATGTGTTAAAGAGTATTTCCCAAGCACTTACATCCAGTAAAATTGCAGAAACCTAAATACAGCATACACGCAATTATGCATGGGCCTGTGTGTGCTCTCCCAAGATACTTTTGAGGAAAAGTAAGGCAAATCCCATGTTTCAAGGTACATTTTCTAAAAAAATATTGGCAATAATTCTATGGGTATTTAATGAATTTCTCAATTATCTTCAGCAAGAGAGACCTCCATGGAACAGTCAGCAGAAAAGATAGACATGGTATGCATGGGATGTTGGGAAAGCATGGGCACAGCTGAGCTGAGGGAGTGAGTGTGGTGATAGGCCCCCTTCTATTACTTAAAGCAGCAGGAATATGTAAGCCAGCTGCCCAGTCATCAGTGATCATTTTAGAGCCTTTTACCCAGTACTTAAATTGTGTAGTTGGTTTCATATAGTGGGCACTGGCACTTATCTTTGAGGACCCAGATTTATTTTTCATCATCAGATTTTGAGACATAACAAAATCAAGATGGACAGAAAAGAAAGAAAAACAGATGAATAGAAATACTGGAAAATGACAACAAAGACAGAACGCAGGTATGAAAAAGATTTTGCATACGTAAGAAAAAGAGGCATTAAGTATAGGTTGGTGTAAGGAAAAGGTGTGGTGGAATCAAGTCTAGACAAACTTAGAATTCAGCAACCTCCATATTCAGTACATCTGGCCTCATTAAAGCCCCACTGTACTGTGACAGTAGAAAAGTATGTACAATCACTATTTCTAGAAACCAAAGTTGTATTCTGTCAACTCAAATTGTAACAGGCAGATATTGGGGTTATTTTAGGCAGGACTGAGGGGCCATTGCAGACAGGCTGCCAAGTTATCTCAAAAAAGTTTAGATAGTGTTGCTGATGAATAGCACTCACTAATATTATGCCTTCTTTGTGCTGTTAAAGAATGTTGTTTAGATAGGACCATAGATCTGCTTATTTTTATGCCTATATTCCGAGTGTTTGTAGTCCGAGTGTTTGTGGTCTCTGGTGTGTCTAAACTAATTGACAGTACCTCCATGCTTGTTGCTTATAACCTTGTTGCATGCAGCATCTATGACTCAATAGCCCAATGCTAGCGCCTGTGTGGTAGTGACTTAGCATTAATGTTTGTGGATGTATCAGTGTTACTAAGTTAGTGACCTCATGTCGCTGTTCAGCAAGAGAGACCTCCATGGAACAGTCAGCAGAAAAGATAGACATGGTATGCATGGGATGTTGGGAAAGCGTGGGCACAGCTGAGCTGAGGGAGTGAGTGTGGTGATAGGCCCCCTTCTATTACTTAAAGCAGCAGGAATATGTAAGCCAGCTGCCCAGTCATCAGTCATCATTTTAGAGCCTTTTACCCAGTACTTAAATTGTGTAGTTGGTTTCATATAGTGGGCTCTGGCACTTATCTTTGGGGACCCAGATTTATTTTTTAATCATCAGATTTTGAGACATAACAAAATCAAGATGGACAGAAAAGAAAGAAAAACAGATGAATAGAAATACTGGAAAATGACAACAAAGACAGAACGCAGGTATGAAAAAGATTTTGCATACGTAAGAAAAAGAGGCATTAAGTATAGGTTGGTGGAAGGAAAAGGTGTGGTGGAATTAAGTCTAGAAAAACTTAGAATTCAGCAACCTCCATATTCAGTACATCTGGCCTCATTAAAGCCCCACTGTACTGTGACAGTAGAAAAGTATGTACAATCACTATTTCTAGGAACCAAAGTTGTATTCTGTCAACTCAAATTGTAACAGGCAGAGATTGGGGTTATTTTAGGCAGGACTGAGGGGCCATTGCAGACAGGCTGCCAAGTTATCTCAAAAAAGTTTAGATAGTGTTGCTGATGAATAGCACTCACTAATATTATGCCTTCTTGGTGCTGTTAAAGAATGTTGTTTAGATAGGACCATAGATCTGCTTATTTTTATGCCTATATTCCGAGTGTTTGTAGTCCGAGTGTTTGTGGTCTCTGGTGTGTCTAAACTAATTGACAGTACCTCCATGCTTGTTGCTTATAACCTTGTTGCATGCAGCATCTATGACTCAATAGCCCAATGCTAGCGCCTGTGTGTCAGTGTCTTAGCATTAATGTTTGTGGATGTATCAGTTTTACTAGGTTAGTGACCTCATGTCGCTGCTACTTCATTTATGTCCCTTTATTTATTTCCCATCATTATTGTTCCTTTATCAATGTCAGTGTCTCTAATTCTCCATTTACCCATGTCCCAGTGCCAGTGCCGTGGCACCAATGTCCTAGTGGCAATGCCCCCTTGTCAGTTCTCTGTGCCCATGGCTGTATCCCAATTTCAATGTACCATGTTACATCATGTGACTCTGTGTCATTGTCCATTTGTCCTAGTGTCTGTGTCTGTACCCAAAAAGTGTTTCTGGCAGTAACCCATTGGCAGTGTTGCAGTTCCCGATGCCCATGTCAGTGTCACAGTGAACATGTCAGTGTCTGTATTCCTATGTATGTGCCCCTATGTCAATGCCCTTGTGTCCATATCCCAGTGTCAGTGACCTAACTCAGCAACCACACGTCAGTACCTGAATGTTGCCTCCCCCCAGTAAGTGCCCTTGGGTTACTGTCCTTGTATCACCTGGTGCTGTGTTCAAGCAAAGTAAGTGTTAAGATCCTAAAGCCCGTATGGTAATCTTCCAATGTCACTGCCCCATGGCATTGGACCAGCATCAATATGTGTGCCAGGATCTTTAGTCAATATCCCCATGTTGATGTTCCATTATCTATTTTCTAGTGAAAATGCCCTTGACTCAACATCACTGTGCGTTAATGTCCTAATGTATCCCAGTGTCAGTGTTTGTGCCTCATGCAATTAACGGCTTTGTCTGCCAAATTGTCAACATTCCCATGCTCTTGTTGGTGTCACTTTCTCAGTGTTCTAGTCCTTGTGTCCCTGTGGCAGTGTCCCCATGTCAGTGTCCTTAATAAGGAACCTCTGTCAGAATCCAAAGCTACACTAGTAGTGTTTCCCCCACTCAATGCTCGTGTCAGGATATCATGTCACATTCTAATATTATGTACGACTGTTTAGTGTCAATATCCTTGCGTCCTTGCATTACTGTGTCAGTGTCCTAGCATAACTATCCTGTTTCGGTGTCCCGACATTAGTGTTTGTGTCCCATGTCCTCGCCCCAATGTCACAGTTCCCATGTTAGTATTGACTGTCCTGTTTC
The DNA here is from genome assembly GCF_964261635.1 of Lissotriton helveticus. NCBI lineage: Eukaryota > Metazoa > Chordata > Amphibia > Caudata > Salamandridae > Lissotriton > Lissotriton helveticus. Next base: position 541,935,520 of record NC_136065.1, on the reverse strand, counting down.
GATATCCCCTGTGCCAGTGCCATAGAATTAGTGTTGATTTGCCTAAGTCATTATCTTACTGACAGTGCCCATTTGCTAGTGCCCCTTTGCCAATGTCCTCTCTGTTAGCATCTCGGTGTAAGAGCCTATTTTTCACTGTGGCCACATCAATGCTCCCATGTCATTGTTGATTCTCCTGTAGCAGTGTGCTGGTGACAGTGTTAGAGGCCCTTTGTAAGTGCCATCAAGTCATTCTTGCTGCCGCTGTGTCACTTTCCTAGTTTCAGTGTAGGCCCCACTGTCACACTGTGCTAGACATAGTGTCTCACATGATGAAATTGTTTGCTTTTAAACTACTTATCCCATCCTAGGTCCTCTAGTACCAAGGGGAAAGAAAAGTCACAAGGCTTGGGGTACAGATGAATGAGCGATTTGGTGATGTGAAAATGTGGATATGGGATGATGAAGTGCATTGGAAAGTATACATTGAAAAAAACAAGATGTGAAATAACATTTAGGAAGGAGACCATTTTCATAAAGGGATGAAGTACTGGGTTTTTCAGAACCGGTACTGAACCGGTAACCCAGCGGACACACCCTATGACTTCGGGTCCTTCCTGTTTCAGACACAGAAACTCAGAGTCTTCTGGGTGAAGTCAAAGATCGCGTTTATTGGCTGCAACCAAGTAACAGGCGTCCTAGAAGTACAACACGGTGTATATTCTCAGGAGACTGCACAAATTTACAAATCCAGCCTTCTCTTTTTATACAAAATATTATGCTTTAGGCAAACATTCTTTGTTTTACAGTTGATCATTCACATATTTTCACTACAAAGAAAAAGCAGAGTCATGATGACAAGCCCATATTTCAGTTTGTCCAGCCCACAATCAATTACCCGGCAAGGCCCAGTATTTTCATCAGATATCGACGAAACCCCAATAAAAACGGGCGCCTCCTCCTCGTAAAGCAAGTCATAAAGAAAGAAACAGAGGCAGGTGTGTGTAAGATTAGGAAGGGTTTGTGTGCGATGAAGGGTTTATGGCATGTTGTGCCTTGATATTATCTCGACCGGCCACTGGGAGAGGAACTGACCTAACAGGTTTGGCCTTGGGCAGTGGAGTCAGCTTGCCCAGGTCGTGCAGGAGTCAGCGAAGGTGTACGTGTCCTTCAGGCTCGGTTTTGGCCTAAGTCACTGGCCTATGTGAGGGCAATCACAAAATGGCTGCCATTCACAAAATGAAACCCGAGGGTTCTGGGCGAAAAACTCAGAAAATACAGGGTGATTTCGTCACTCGAACATGACGAAAATGCTTGTGCATAGTCCACTAGTCATTCTCGGACTGCTGATATCAAATTCGTCATGATACGAATATGTTTATGACACAGGTCCAGAATTTTCAGTACCACAGACCCTCCTTTTGCTCTTACATAGGCAATAAACCTATCCTCACGCTAATCTGAGTCCAGGTCTATATTCCTAAAATCATTGAGATGTTGCTGTAGCATCATCCTATTACTTAGCTCGTCCTCGATACAGGTTTCCTTACACACGATGAAGCACAGAGGCCACATATAGTAGGAGCACACTGTACGCACAGACAGAACAGGAAAAGAATGGCTAAGATCATCCCAATGACCATCAGAATCTTCCATCCCCAGACGGATATCAGTTCCCAGACCCATCCCATCAACGACCAATCTCCTTTATCCACATGAATAGATTCAGAGATCTTATGTAGTCTGGAGATGGCCTGGTACACTGTTGGAGCGTTATCTGGAATGAAAACACAGCAACTCGATTGGATCACTCTGCATACCCCACCTCGGTCTGCAAGTATGACGTCTAACGCGACCCTGTTCTGAAGGGTCATAAGACGATCTGACTGGAGCTCAGCAGTCAAGTTACTAAGGGCACCGGCAGTTTCATCCACGGTGGATTCAACCACCCTCGTCAATTGCCTTATGTTCCTGCTGTTAGCCATGGGTCCCCAAAACGGCAGAAAACCCTTCATGAAGTCTCCAAATTCTTGTCCTGCAGTGTCCTCTTTACTGAAGACACCTCTAACTATCCTGGTCTTGTGGTAATCTGCCGCAGCTGTGTAGGTGGGAGGCAATAGGAACGAAACAAAACATGTGCCCGAAAAGTCAGGGGGCAACCATGTATAGGCTCTATCGTGGCAGATGAAATAGGTACCCTTAGCTGCTAAGAACGAAGGGGAAGTCTGAGACGCAAGAACATATGTCTCAGTGCAGATGCTTTTCCCTAACTGAGCTCTGGGATTCTTGCCAGTACCTTGCAGACATAGGTGACCCTGATGGGGTACAATCCAAATCGGGGAGGATCTCTTAGCTCGCTGTTTTTCACTCAGAGTAACTCCATATCCGGTCACGTTCCATCCAATATATGCTAGTGTCTCATCTCTCGGGATAGTCTCATAGGAAGTATCTTCCCTAATCATATCTACTATACCCTTAACTAGAGCACTATTCTTTGAATTGTCTTTTTCAGAACATAGGGGGTAGACTTCATGTGCGTAGATGAACATTGTTCTGTATGCCCACACAGAACCGTTTTGGCTGAAAGGCAGGACCAGATAAGGGATACTTTTATCCGTTGTGTGAGGCATAAGACCACACACCCAACAGTTAGTCGTGTTCATTACTAGTTGGTGTTGGTGCAAAAGCTGTACGAAGGAGTTATTAATAAACTCTAATCTCCTAACGGACTCATGTTCAGGAAAAGGGTGGAAAGAATGCGAGGAAACAGTAGGAGGAGGTATGGGCAGTGTAGTGGGTGCAAATGTCATTCGAAAAGAGAATAAAACATATCCTATTAAAAACATCATTACACTGAACAACATAAAATGCATAATATCAAAAAACGTTTCTTGGTCATCATTCTACATATTTTAGTTTTAATGTTCATCTCTATGGCAGGTCTCTCCATCTCGAAAAACTCCATCCTCTCTAAATGCTGCTCGTGATGGTAGGGTGTTCTATGCTAAGGAATGCTTCTGTCAGTCCAGGGCAACTCCCTTAGACCAACCAGAACTGTGACCTAACGTCTTCAGCTGCACTCCAAAGACTTGGGCAACCGCGACCCTACAGCTGAACCCGGATGGTGGTTCGAAAAACAAAAATAAAAAAAGTTTCTCAGATGAGAGAGCTGCGATTTCAAAAATAGCAAAGGAAAGAAAAATGTATTAGTCCATAGCTCTCGGCCTCAGGTTATAGCGTCTTTTTCCAGGTAATGTCTGGTCTTGAAACAAGGGTTCAGGCTCTGTAGTATCCAATCGGATTGACGGTGGCACAGCCTTTTGCAAAATATTGTCACTTTCACTTTCAGAAATTGTTCCTTTTATGCGTGCATCACTGAAAGGTAGAAAACGAGGCACAGTTTCAGTCTCTGAGTCGGTGACACCCTCCTGGACCCACCGTTCGTACGGCAGAGGCAAAGGGACCCTCTTACAGTGTACGCCGTGGATCCAGTTTTTCTTTCCTTCCACTCGAACGGCTGATCTCGTTGAGAGAAGAACTAGGTGGGGGCCGGTCCAACGGGGCTGATCATTCTTTGTCCGCTGGAAATTCTTGACCAGCACCCTGGATCCAGGATCGATCAGATGTACTGGAGCTTCAGAGACCTGAGGCAGAGTATCGTGAACCTGTTGGTGTAAAACACGCAATTTAGCCGTCAATTCATACAAGTAATCAAGCAGTACAGGGTGTTCGATTTTACTGAATTTTGTCGGCCTTGGCACTCCCCATATGTTGGCCGGACGGCCGAACACTATTTCATACGGACTAAGTCCCACTCATGAATGCACAGTCATTCTTGATGATAGGAGTGCTAAAGGCAGAGCGTCAGGCCATTTAAGACCAGAGCTTGCTTGAATCTTGGCCTATTTTAGTTTTAACGTGCCATTGTAGCATTCTACTAGTCCAGCTGATTGGGGGTGATTTGCAGCGTGGAATTTCTGTTGGATGCCTAGCCCTTCACATACTTTCTTCATCACTTGACCCACAAATTCACTCCCATTGTCACTCCAGACCATTCTCGGCATTCCAAACCTAGGGAAGAACTATTTGGCAAGGGCTTTAGCTGTGGACAAGGCAGTGTTGTCCTTTAAGGGATATGCTTCTACCCATCTCGAAAAGGCACAAACAACAACGAGTACGTATTTCAAATTGTTGCACCTTTCCATGTGGATGAAATCTAGCTGCAAAACCTCGAATGGATACGTTGGAGGCGCAAAATGACCAGCTGGAGTTGGGGTTCCCCTACCAGGATTGTATTTCAGACACACCATGCAATTCTTGACCACATTCTCTGCACACTTAGGAATTCTAGCATTTTGCCATACTGGAGCCAACAACTTACAAATCCCTTTCACACTGATGTGAGCCATTCCATGGGCCATTTTAACCACTGCAAGCACATACGCATCGGGTAACAACCATCTCTGATGTTCTGACAATTCAACCCAACAACCATTCGCATCCATTTTACCCGTACTCTCTCTCCACACATTCAACTATTTCTCTGTAGCTTCAGCTTGAATAGACTTCACACTCTCTATCGTGTCTTCACACATTCCAATGTCACCAACCCATCTCGCAGGGCCTGCAACATACATTCGGCTCATCACATCCCTCGCTGTTTCCTTTGCGACTTCATCAGCAAATGCATTTCCACGACCAACATCATCAATCACCTTCTTGTGTGCACTGCATTTTACAATCGCAACTTGCAGCGGCAAGGTAAGTGACTCGAGAAGCTTATTCACCAACTGACCATGCTATATCTTAGCTCCATGCGAAGTCAGAAACCCACGTTCTTTCCACAATCGTCCAAAACTGTGAGCCACACCAAACGCATACTGGTTGTCGGTATATATGGTCACTTCCATTCCTTTCGACAACACACACGCTCTCGTAAGTGCAATCAACTCTGCTGCTTGAGCTGAATTATGTGGGATACGTGCAGCTTCAACAATCGTATGCAAAGTCGTAACAGCATATGCTGCAGTCGTATCACCATTCGGAAGCTTGAAGCATGAACCATCCACCCATAAGGTACCAGCACTTTTCACAAGAGGAGTGTCCTGAAGGTCTATTCTCCCTTTCGTTTCTTCTTCTGTTCTGAGAAAACAATCATGCTGTTCAGAAGAATCTAATTCTGTTTCAATCGGCAACAACATAGCTGGGTTAAGCGTGTTGCATCTTTTTATGTGCACATGACTCGCTAACAGTGTCAACTCGTAACCTGACAACCGAGCACTAGTTAAGTGCTGTGTCTTGGTCCTGTTTAACAACGTGTCCACTGCATGTGGAACCATCACAACCAATGTATTATTCATCACTAAACCGGCAGACTGCCGAATAGAAATAGCTACTGCCGCTGTGGCTCTTAAGCAGCTTGGCAATGCTTTAGCTACCGGGTCCAAAGTTGACGAAAAATACGCGCATGGACGCTGCTTGTTTCCGAACAACTGTGTCAACACTGACAATGCACAACCTTCTTTCTCATGGACATACAATGTAAAGGGCTTACTGTAGTCGGGGGTACCCAACACAGGAGCCGAACATAATGCATTGCGCAATTCGGAAAAACTTTTCTGACACTCTTCAGACCATGGACGGGGATGCGGTGTATCTTTACAAGCTAATGCCACCAAAGGTTTGGCCAACAAAGAAAAATTTGGTATCCATTGTCTGCAATATGATGTAATACCCAAGAAAGCACGCACTTCTCTCTGTGTCCTAGGCACACTCAATTTCGCTATTGCCTGAATTCTTTCTGGAGTCAGTTTCCTTCCTTCCTTCGATAAGAGATGACCTAAGTAGGTCACTTCTTGTCGACAATATTGCAATTTCGAAAGGGACACTTTGTGATGTAACTCAGACAAGTGATGCAACAACGACAACGTGGCTTCTTTACAGATTTTCTCTGTATCTGCAGCAACAAGCAGATCATCAACGTACTGAATAAGGGTAGCGCCATCAGGTAAAACAATTGTGTCAAGCTGTGCTTTTAAAGCTTGACTATATATCGATGGACTTTCATAGTAGCCCTGGGGAGCGCGTTTGAAGCGGAAGCTTCGACCTCCTAAACTGAAGCCGAACATATCCCTACTCTCCTTGGCAATCGGGATGCTGAAAAAGGCATTTTTCAGGTCAATCACTGAGAACCAAGTCGCAGAAACTGGAATCATAGTCAATAGGGCAGTGATATCAGGGACACCTGGGAATTGTGGCACAACGATTTTATTCACCTCTCTAAGATCAATCACAAATCTGTAAACGGGTGGCTGAGAAGGGTCAGTACGTTTCAAAACAGGCAGAACAGGACTATTGCAAACGTTGCCTCTTGTCTCTTCAATTACATCTTTTTCAATCAAATCATAAATGATCGCTAGCAACGCTTTTTCACCTTCACTAGAGATTTTATATTGGGGAATGCGTGGCATTTTAACATTGGCTTTCAATGTCACAACATATGGCGGTATTTCCAAAAGACCCACATCATTAGGACCAGTAGCCCAAAGAATATCAGGAAGAAGCGACAATTCTGTCGGAAGTTTATCCTTTGACAAATACATTGGGGAGACTACTTTCTTACCTAGTGTAAGTTGTACTCCCGAAGGAGAACAATACAACGTCGCATACGATCTCTTCAACAAATCTAATCCTAACAAGTTTTCACCACAACCTGTTGTCAGAATAAGGGGTGCTTCTAATTCACAAGGTCCAACAGAAAGGGACATAGGACTAGAAATCGGGTTCCTAACCGGGGCGCCAGAAAAACCTACTGAAACATTCATTTCGCCAGACAAAGGTGCGCCAGGGAGTTTAGAGTGCATAATAGAACTCTTTGTAGCACCAGTATCCAACAGAAAAGGCTCTGACACACCTGATGTAATCACCTCAACATAAGGTCCACTCTGATCTACTGGAACTGAAACAACTCCCTCTCTTTGTCTATGGCTGTCCTAGCAATCATTACCTTCCATATTCTCATCTTCTGCATAGTAGTCATCAGCATAGTACTGAGGCGTCCTACCAGACGCGTTATTCTGCTGATCAAAACTATTCATTGAATTCTGAGGTGGAAATGAGCGCGCGTTCTGGGGGAAATTTCCACGTCCTCTACCTCTAGGCGCTTGTGGAGTACCTCGACCTCGTGCGTTAGAAACACCATTCATACGCTGTAGCAGAGCAGGGCAACTACCTTTAAAATGACCCTCCTCTTTACAATATGCACACTGATTAGGGCCTACGGGAAAGTGTTGTTGAGGATATTCAGTCCTTTGCATGTTTCTCTGAAACTGCTGAGGCTGCTGATAGTTACTCTGACCACCACGAGGCGGGTACGCCTGCTGTAAAAGAACCTTTGTTTTTAACCCTCTCGTTTTCTTGTCTGCCCTATCCTTTTCATCTTTGTCCCTATTTTCGTAGTACTGTGCATTAGCCAATATCTGTGCTGAAGAGGAAACGGCCCACGAACTTTCTGAATCTTTTAACTTCTTACACAACTCGGGAAGCAAATTATGCACAAACTTGTCAACGAACAACCTTTGACCACCTTCTGTACTCATATCTTGACCACTGTGGTCGATAAACGTTTCTTCGAACCTGGTGAAGAAATCAGACACTGTTTCCTCTTTCTTCTGCTTACACGCAGACAACTTGTCCCAATTCACTCGCATCCCAGGCATTAAAGTCTTCATGTAAGTAATGATCCTACCAGGGAGGTCTGCCACTAAAGGTTCTGGTTTAGCACCACCAACTTGTCGGTCATTTGCAGCACTAATATTAGCCCATGAGTCACCTAACTCTTGATCAAGATCCGCATGACGAACTTTTCCCCATAAAGGCTGTGGAACAACATTTCCAAACAATATGTCTATATCCGCTAAATTCATAATGCAAGAGCCTGCAGTCTGTGACAGTTCCTTGTAATATCCTGCAGGATTTTTACGGGGATCAGGCAATGTCTGTTTAAGGGCCAAGACTTCAGCTCTTTTCCATGGAACATGTACCCAAACACGCTGAAAGTGTGCTGGAACAGCGTCAATATTACGACCCGCATCAGCCTGCACTGCTTCCTTCCATACCGGAGGAACTTCTCTCATTGGATACTGTCTTACCTTCTTTTTAACAGAGGAATCAGGCTCAAACAACGACCGAGAAACACCCTCACTCCTGAATGATAACAATGTCGCAACTGCTTTCTCAACATCGGAACCCACAATCGTGCCTTTTGCAAAATCGAACCGGACACAACACAACTCAGGCGGATTAGGCTCTAAATCATTTTCCTCTAAATCCTCACAAAGAAAAGTACACATTTTCTCAAAAACGTATCTCTGTTTCGGTGCTTCCCATTGATGGAAGACATCCATAACAGACTCTAGCTCATATCTCACCGGGTCAGTAACCCATTTATGTGCCAAATAATTCAATGTTTCCTTCTCCCTGGAATCAGGCAGTTGGCTACGTAACTGTTTACGCTCTGAGACAGGAGTTACACCTGTTGCTCCAAAGAGAGGATATAGAAGGCTAGCAACAGTGCTAGTCATTCTCTGGCGAACAGAGGGGGAGGTCGATGAAAGGACAGGCGGAAAAGCAGAGTGAGGCAAGGCAGATGCAGAGGCAGTGTCAGGAGGAATACCAGGAGTGGTAGTCGATATAGTGGTCAAAGTCGTAGGAAGTAAAGGCAGAGCAGATGTCAAAGCCGGTGGCCCTTGAGGAGGCTGCACCGGAAGAGTAGGAGCCAACTGAAGAGCAGCTGGTGGCTGTGAAAGAACTTGAGGCACAACCGGGGTTGCACGACTAGAGGTTGCGGAGGTGCTGTAGCATTCTGCGCATAGGGGGGTGGCGAACTCAATAAATGCGACATTAGGGGATCTTTTTCAAGTTCTTTTGCTGCATCTTGCTGAAGAGGCGGCAAAACCGGATAACATTTATCAATCGCCATTTTACGTTGCCTGTGCAACTGCTCACTCGCTTGTTCTTCCTCATCATCTTTATATTGCATAGCAGCTTGCATTATCGAAATACCCTTTTCTCTTTTATTCTTTTTAGCTAATTTAATTTCTTTCTGTTTGGCTTCCTTTCGCCATAGGCGGAAAGAGTCAAACATCGCCGGCCGGGCTTTCTTCTTAAAAAGTTTAACTTCGAGATTATCTAAGATTTCCGTGTCAAAGCTACCATAATGGAGCCATTTTAAAACACCATCTTTTCTGGTGTATCGGATCCATACTTCATTATATGTGATGGGGCCTACGCCATGTTTCACATATAGTTCATAGGTTGGAGTTCCAATCGGAGGAACCGGACACGAGTCCTCCAATCGGGAATCCCTATTACAACCAAGACAAAACAAGTTTCCAAGTCTGCTAAGACCGGGGATCTTCGCTCACTAGTCTAGCTTCAAACTTCAAAGGATTATCGATTACTATAGTCTCGTGAATACACGAGTCCCTCAGCTTTGGTACTTGCAAGTTCCAAATCAAAGATCCCAAGGGGATACCCAAACTAAGGACTGGGAGACGCTCCACTCATACTTAACTGAGGTATCGATGACGTCACCAGAAGACTCGTCTATCGTTTCGCTCTACCAAGTCATCAAGGGTCCAAAACAGGGCGATAGTCAGGGCAGCAGTCCTTCGTAGCCGTCGGGAAGCGGGGAACCTCGCAGCAAAGACTTTCGGACCACGTCGACATGCAGGGGTCGATGAAGTGGCGGCCTTCCTCCAGAATTTTCACACGAAGCTCCTCATGAACCTCTGGCTTGGACCGGTACCGCTGATATCACGCCAACTGAAGTACTGGGTTTTTCAGAACCGGTACTGAACCGGTAACCCAGCGGTGCCTATGACTTCGGGTCCTTCCTGTTTCAGACACAGAAACTCAGAGTCTTCTGGGTGAAGTCAAAGATCGCGTTTATTGGCTGCAACCAAGTAACAGGCGTCCTAGAAGTTCAACACGGTGTATATTCTCAGGAGACTGCTCAAATTTACAAAGCCAGCCTTCTCTTTTTATACAAAATATTATGCTTTAGGCAAACATTCTTTGTTTTACAGTTGATCATTCACATATTTTCACTACAAAGAAAAAGCAGAGTCATGATGACAAGCCCATATTTCAGTTTGTCCAGCCCACAATCAATTACCCGGCAAGGCCCAGTATTTTCATCAGATATCAACGAAACCCCAATAAAAACGGGCGCCTCCTCCTCGTAAAGCAAGTCATAAAGAAAGAAACAGAGGCAGGTGTGTGTAAGATTAGGAAGGGTTTGTGTGCGATGAAGGGTTTATGGCATGTTGTGCCTTGATATTATCTCGACCGGCCACTGGGAGAGGAACTGACCGAACAGGTTTGGCCTTGGGCAGTGGAGTCAGCTTGCCCAGGTCGTGCAGGAGTCAGCGAAGGTGTACGTGTCCTTCAGGCTCGGTTTTGGCCTTAGTCACTGGCCTATGTGAGGGCAATCACAAAATGGCTGCCATTCACAAAATGGAACCCGAGGGTTCTGGGCGAAAAACTCAGAATACAGGGTGATTTTGTCACTCGAACATAACGAAAATGCTTGTGCATAGTCCACTAGTCATTCTCGGCCTGCTGATATCAAATTCATCATGATACGAATATGTTTATGACACAGGTCCAGAATTTTCAGTACCACAGGGAGAATTGAGAATAAAACAAGAATTTCATTAATATATACCTTAAAGTGACGCATGCAGCATTATGATTATCCCCGCATCAAGCACATTTTTCTAGATAGCCATGCGGGAGCAGTTTCACTGATCATTTGGAAATGAAAGAAACAGTTTGAGGCTTGTTGTTTAACCACTTCCACGCTCATGACGAGCTCAGCTCCTCATGAGTTGTGCCGCTCGCACGCTGATGACGAGCTGAGCTCGTCATGTAACGCGGCTTTTTTAAAAAAGCCCGCGCAACGCGAAAAAAGCCGCCGCACGCATGCGGTTAATGAGATGGAGCTGTGCTCAATGTGTAAAAAAATAAATATACAAATGAAGTATGTGTTCCCAAAATGTTTCGTAGGAAGCCACCCACTTCCTTCTCGAGCACATCCCACTTCTACCAATGTTGTTGCCCATTTTCACTACTGCCTGGAAAATGCCCAAAATAAGTTTGTAGCAAGTGCCCATGCCTTTTTTAAGTGGATGAATTAGTGCATACTACAGCCCTAGACCAATGTTCAACTACATTTGCTAGAAAGTCCATTTATCTGAAAAGGTACTCATTAAAGAATACAGTGCTTTGATGGTCAGTTTTTGTTGGGTGAGGACAGCATTTTTTTTACACCACTGATGATACAACCATTACGTGTCTTATGAATGAGAGCTGACTAGACTAATCAGTATTAAAGAAGCCTTAGCCACTGCATGTGGTGTAAGAAATGCTTGAAAGTGATATTCTCGATGACCTCTTGCTTCTCGAGGTCAAGAATGGTACACACCTAGTTACTAGCAGATTCCTTTCTAACAGTAGAGGCTCACTGAAAATTGAGGCTTATCAATGAAGCATTAATAACTGATTATACATAGGAGCACTTTCTGCACCTGCATCTGTTAGTACGAGAGACAAAGGGCACATGAAAATATATCTGAGCTTGATGTGTGTATCATTTGTTGTGTTGAGACCTGTGTGCTATATTCTTAGTGTGCATGGCTTCTATATGCTGTAATCATGATGGCTTATTTGTGGGTCTGCAGCCTGTCTTTGTGCTTCATATGTGGGCTGTTTTGTTTTGTGATATATGTCAAAGTCTGTGTGTGCTGCATGTATGATTGGGTATGTAAAAGCTGGTTGACAGGATTCGTTGAAAACCCTTCAAGAGTAGCTGGTTATTCAGCAGGCACAATAGTGTGCTTCTTTTGAGTTCTGTGTCTCTTGAGGTTGATGAGCTGAATGTGGAGTTTGCAGTGCTTACTGTTTTGAATGTTAGCTCCCAAATACTTTCTTAGCAAGTCACTTTCAACTCTGCTTACTGCCAGTGTTGTGCAATATGCAATGCACAATTGTACAATGTAAAGCACCTTACTGATGTCCAACTAGGTTTGAAGTATCATTACATTGTAATTTTCTCTTGTTTTAGGACCTGCAGAATTCCACATTCATTCAACACAACAAGTTTTAATACTTTATTCGACAACACTGTCATAAAAGCATGTTTCCCTAAGCTATGACAATAAATACTATTCTAAAATTTAAGAACAAGATAAAATGCAGATTAAACCATACATAATATGTAGTGCTGGCGAATAATTCAGTTCATAAAAAGTCAAGCATTATAAAATCCAAGTCACAGCATAGAGCCTTGCATACATATTCAATTATAGTTACAATTTTAAAGTGCGCGTGCGTATTAGCCAGGCCCACCCCATGTATTTGGCTACAGCAATAGCAAGATGCGGGACACAATTAGATCTTAACATTCTCAGTGCCTCTGAGTAATTCCTAGTCCCCAAATTCCTGCATACCGGTTTTAGCCATCTACTTCTAGGGGCAGCATATAGTGGGCAAACAAACAAAAAATGTGGGATGTCTTCTACATGTACTTTACAATGAGAGCAAGTATTCACATTACCGGAGGACCATTTGACAGTAAAAGCATTAAGGGGTAGGGAACCAATTCTGAACTGGAAATATAACTTTCTATCTAGGGGTTTGGAAATCAAGTCCCAATATTGTTCATATTTAGGTATGGGTTTAAAATCCAAGAACTGAGATGTCAGCATCGATGGTTGGTTAGAAATCAATGCCATATTAAATATCATATCCCAGTAAATTTTTTTCAAACATGTCTTGGATGGAAAGACTTGTGGATCTACTGCTGTCCACAAGTAATCTAGGTGCAGTTTTTGGAGCAAGGTTCTTACTTCATTAAGCCATAATATCTTATGAAAACGATCGGAGCTTACAACATCCATAAGGGCAGCTGCGTAATGATTCAGTTCGGGAGTGGTTTTTACGCGTCTCCAATATAGGAGGGGACGCAGTCTTGCCATGTCCTCTACCTTTTTCCTCCCGAGATCGTATTGTAACGGGATCATAGGTGTGCTCTGGGGTACCCCAATCATTCGTCGGAGAAACTTATTTTCTGCGACGACTAGTGAACTCAAATTTGAAAAGCCCCATAGCTCTGATCCATACAAACAGGCTCCCAAAACTTTCATGCTGTAAATCTCCATAGTTGGCTGGATGGGTTTTGTAAATGAAGATTTATGTTTTAGCGCTATTGAACCTGCTAGTTGATTAAACTTTAGCACCACATTGTCCATATGGGATTTCCAGTTCATGTTTGCTTGCAATGAAATGCCTAGATAGGTAAAAGCATTCACTTCCTCCAATACCGAGCCATTAAAATACATCTTCCCCTTGAATTTCTTAGCCGGGCACAGGTTCATGAACTTTGTCTTTGTTGTGTTCAGTTCTAAGCCCCGGATCCGGCAGAAGTCACCAAAAGCGTTGAGTGTCTTTTGTAACCCACTGGGGGTCCGCGAGACCAGCAAGGTGTCGTCGGCAAACATCAATACTGGTACTCGCTCCCCACCTAATATTGGGGCATCTGTCGTGGATTGTCTCAAGAAATCAACTATACCATTGATATACAGTGAAAATAAGGTGGGGGCCAGGACACAGCCTTGCCTTACTCCCCGCTCCACCGGGAAGGATTCTGTGACGTCTCCCTGAGCACCCCACCTGATCCGGGCGTAGTTGTCTTCATGCAATCTCACAAGCAGGGTCAACATTTCTGGACTTATTCCAAGATCCCTCAAGACAATCCAAAGTTTGTGTCGGAGTACTAGATCAAACGCTGACTTCAGATCCACGAAGACAGCGTATAATGGACCGTTTGTCAAGGTTACATTTTTCCAGAACATTGTCAAAAAGTGGAATATCTGATCGACAGAGCTAGTTAGGGGGCGGAAGCCGGCTTGGTACGGGGAGAGGATGTCCTTATCATCAATCCAGGCTTGTATTTTGTTTTGTAGCATCCTGCCCATCAGTTTTTGCGCAGCATCGATAAGGCTGATGGGCCTGTAGTTGCTTGGTAAAGCCTTGTCCCCTTTTTTAAAAACCGGTATAATCTCCACACCCTTCTATGTTGCTGGGATCGTGGCACCTTGTGCAATAGCGTTAGCAAACCATACAAAATATTTACACCAGTTAGTCCTGTCCGCTAGGAACACATCCGCTGGTATTCCGTCGATACCTGGCGCCCTACCTCTGGTTACTCCATCCATTGCCACTTGTGCATCTTTCAATGAAAATAGTTCTTGGGTATAAAATACCCTTTGTAGGGGGGATTCAATTGGGGGTGGTAAATTGTCTGCGTATTGCGGTTTGAAGAATTCCACCCAGTCGTTCTTCGCTACGTGATTTTTTGGGCAATCTGCAGTTCCCCCTTTACCCCACTTTAATATAGCCCAGAACTCCTTCTGATGTTTAGCAGCACAAGCTTTCTTCAAATCTAGCCACGTATTCTCATCCCACAATCTTTTTGCCCTGTTTTGTGCTTTTCTATAATTATTCCTGGCTTTTAATACATCTGTTTTTGTCCTCAGCGCTATACTGAGTTTCTGTCGCGCTTCTCTGCACAAGTTATCATACCATGCTTCTTTTACTGGTATTCTAAAACCTTTCTTCTGTTTAGCTTTTTTAAAGAATAACTTCTGAATATTGGCAAACAGCTTTTGCTGTGACTCTTCAATCAATTGGTTAAAATTCAGCTTGTTGGTAAGAGATTGTAATCTGGTAACCTCTACATTAACTAATTCCTCTAAGACCTGCATGTCCCCTAAGTTATCCATCAATTTTGACCATTTAATATGACGGAGATTATTGGATGAAACAACATCTAATGTTGCAACACCCTTTCTCTGGTTAGTTGGATTTTCACGTGGTATCAGATTAATGAGCAAGCACAAGGGATTGTGGTCGCTCTCCAATCTCGGTACCACTTGCATGTCTACCACTTTGGGCCAGTCTCTAACATCTATGAGAATGTAGTCTATCCTACTGCTTGCCCTCCCATTGTCAAAGGTGGGTTTACCCTGGGGGTCAGAAGCGGTGCGGCCATTTACTGCCCTCAGGCCTCTGGACAGGCATAAGCTCTTAACCTGTATAGCTACTTCTGTCCACTTCTTTACCAGTGGTAGATCCAATTGCGGGATACCCCATTTAGAGTCTTCTTCTTGGGTCAGATCATTATCCTCACAACCTAACGGTTCAAATGTTGTATTCAGATCTCCCCCCACGCAGATAGTATGATTTACGGGTAAGATCTCTAAGTCATGATCTAATGCACCTATCACATCAGAGGCAACGCCCCCTTGCGTTCCCCTGGCATAAATGTTATATAGAGCCATGTTTTGGCCATCCGCCCTAGTGAGCACTAACGAAAGTAGGTCACTATTGTTAATGGGCCTCTTTTTGATGGTGCATAGTAGGGATTGTCGTACCCAAATGATTAATCCCCCTGAGGGTCGGCCCTTGATATTCTTTTTCGCGGGTATATAATAATTTAAAAACCCCTGGCGAAAGACTGGTGCCACTGCCCAGGTTTCCTGCATCATGATGATATCATAACTATCAATAAACTGGCACCATTCAGGGGTCTCCAATTTATGGTAGATACCCGCTATATTCCAGGAGATTAGTTTTGTACTACCTTCTGTCTGAGCAATGCCCCTTTGTAGCAAAGGACACTGGTTAGAAGAAGGCGGGAGGTGTGAAGGATTAATTTCCACTTCATTTATATTGGTAAGGGAATTTAGCGGGACTAGCTCAGCTATGCTAAGAGTATCTTCCCTGTGGATGGATGTTATTCTCTCACTGCAATTTAATTCTAAGTTATTTGAAAAACAGTATTTTCCTTCATAGGGTTCAATAGCCTTGACCACTTCTGTGGTTGACCTTTCTTTCAGTCAATCACATTCGCTTAGCCCAGAAAGGGACGAGAACCTGTTTTCCAACGGTATTCCCCAATTATTTAATTTTCCACTAGTTTTGGCTTTCCTTATTACAGGGTTCCATTTGGTTTTCAACATGGTTGGATTTAGGATGTTGCTTTTCTTTGAATAGAAAAAGTCCAACGTTAATGGCACAATTTCCGTTGTTCTGCGCTGGGGGGGTATATATTAGCTAGTATGTTTGGCAGAACTTCTGGATCGGTGAGATGCAGCACCACACAATCCCCCTTAAACGTTTTGGCGCCGCCCCCGATCCATTCAACTCTTCTAGCTTTAGTTATTTCTTGTGCCAACTGGTCCCTGCCTCCTTGCGAAAAAGCCATGTTCCCTGATAACCAGTGAAGAGATTTATTTATTAGGGAGGGAATATTCTCTACTTGTCCTCGCTCCAGTTGAGGGACATTTGCGAGGACTAGTATTAATGGAGAGGCTTCAACAACTAATTCTAGAGCCCCTTTGCCTAGCTTGGCATCATCTATGCTATGTGTATGGGTTGACCCTGCGTTGTTCCCTATGTTGGTATCTGGGTCCAAGTCTCTTAACCCCCCCCCTCCCATGATCAGAGCTCTCCAAATTGATTGTGGGAATATCTACTAATACTTCTTGTCTGGGGGCAGTTTGGGTAGATTTGGAGTCAACTGCAGGTGCTTTCAATAGCGGGTATTTTGTGTTCTCCTCTATTGATTTTTGCAAGAGGTCCCCTAGTCTATTCACCTCTACGGTTAGATGGTCGATTTTGTTTAAGAGTGGTTTGGTTATTGATTTAATTTTATAATCTATAGCATTTAATAACTTTTTAAGGTGCTCATCATCCATATGTACCTTTCCTTCTATCAAAGCACTTGTATCTTCTACACTGTTTTTCTCAGGTGACCCATTGGGACGTTTTTTACTTGACCGTAGGCCACCTCGTTTGGGCAAGGTCTTCTCCCCCCCCTTTACTATTCTCGGTGCTGGGACAGGTGCGGGGGCCTCCTCTTCTATGGAGATTATTTCTTGGTCTTGTAAACTCTCTTGGGCTGGTTCATATATGACCACCAAAAGTTGGGTCAAAGGGATGTCATCCTGGGTCTGGAACACCTCATTGCTGATATCAAGGGTAGAGGTGGGTGGTAGCGTATTATCAAAGTGCATATCAGGTGAGTGGCTCAACCCCAGAGATGATCGCCTGTCATGGTTGATTTGGACAACTTTTTGTACCATGTAATTGTCTATGGTGTTAAGGGGAACAGTCACTTTCAATTTCGACATAGTGAGTTAGATTTCTCAAATGCTGTAGGAGCAGGTACTTAGTTTTGGCAGTCTATGGAGGTATCTTTAACTCTTACGATTATACGTGGTGGGATCAAACTTACTGTAGATACGTGTGCAGAGTTCTGGGCCCTGCCCCTGCCTCCTCGTGCCGATGAGGGCCGTAGAGGGCCCGCCCTTTGCCCGGGCTTCGCCCTGGGCGTCCCGCGACGCGGGGGTCTCAGGGATTTAATAGCGCCTCCTGGCGCGTTGTCCCCGCCTTCCCGGTCTCTTCCTGCGCGCCGCCGCGTGGCCTGCCGGGTATTGTAGTCCCCGGAGCGGCGGCGCGGTAGTTGCAGCCTTCGTGACTCTTGGCGGTGGCGGCTGGTCCCTGTATCAGCGTTTTAGGACTCTTGGCGGTGGCGGCAGTGAGTAAAGTTCCCCCGCTCTGCCGGGGTCTCAGGGATTTAATAGCGCCTCCTGGCGCGTTGTCCCCGCCTTCCCGGTCTCTTCCTGCGCGCCGCCGCGTGGCCTGCCGGGTATTGTAGTCCCCGGAGCGGCGGCGCGGTAGTTGCAGCCTTCGTGACTCTTGGCGGTGGCGGCTGGTCCCTGTATCAGCATTTTAGGACTCTCGGTGGTGGCGGCAGTGAGTAAAGTTCACATTCATTCAGTGTTGGATTAACCCAGATTTGTTCTTTGTTTGGTGTAGTAGCTCTTCTATTCCTGTTTTCCATTGCATTCTGGAATTTGTAGTCCTGAAAATATAATACATGTCGAGAAACAGAATTCAATGAAAAAAATTAATTGATTGGTTACTTGTATTTCACAGGTTGAATTGAGAGCTCCTAATTTTTTTAAACATAGGTTTTAAATCTAAATGCAAATACAACTTTGCAAATATCAGATCAAGATCAGTGCTGGAATCGGGCCTTTTTGGCAGGTTCACCCCTAAACTTTTTGCCTTTAGTCACCGGCATGGTGATAGTGATTTTAGGCCTCTGCGCACTTTAGCACTGTGGGCCAGTGTAAAGTGCGTGCGCACTCTGAGTGTGGGTGCTGAGTTGGTCTGCCCTCCCAAAGGAATGCATGGGGAATATGTGAGTCCATGATAGTTCCTGATGCGTGGGGAGTGCAAGGTCAAGTTTGGTATGTGTGAACTCGTGAGATTAAATGCTGCGTGATGATATGTGCGGATTTATTGTAGCTAGTGTGGAAGTGCCACTTCTAGAAGTTGGCCTGCCTGTGCAGTAAATGGGAATTGGCTGTCTGGAGTTTGATTGGCTGGAGCTGGCTGGCTCCAGGAGACAGGATGGGTCTGCCCCGGTGGTGAATGGAGAGATCTGCATGCTTGATGGCAGGCAGGAGTGCACCTGGGACCTGAATAGGGCTGGGCTTTCCCTCCACAATGCTGGCTCAACCCCCTGTGGTGCGTCTGATATCCCTGGTCTGTCTTGTGAATAGGAAGAGGGGCTGAGCCAAACAAAGTGCTCCAGAACCAGTTGCATCTGGTTCTCCCCTTGCCTACACTGCTAGATCAAAGGATTTCTGTGTATAAAAGAGGGGCTGTGACCCCAATTAAATGTTCTTGTCTTGTACTGGAATCTGCCAGGGGCATGCTGCTGCTGGAGCTCAGGGGAAGGCTTGCATCCCTGGGCTCCGCCCAGCCCCTGGATGATTGGAGGACTGCTTGGGGACCCCTCTGCCTGTCTGGGATGATTGGGGGACTTTTGCTTTGCCCTGGAACCCTTTCTCCTTTGCCCTCTTTATCCCAGGACCTCTGGGTACATTCAGCGCCCTGGGAGCGCTGTGTGCCTTACGCCCAATTATTTTTGCTTTCCCATTGCAGGTGACGACCCTGCATTATGTCCGCAGGATTTTTAATTAATCATCCCCGATGCGCAGGTGCCCACCCTGTGTCTTCCTTTTTTTATTTAATGATTCCCGAGGGAGCCTAACCCTCATTTTGTGCCCAAAGGAAAATCACCGCTGCGGCCCCGGGTCGCGGCAAACCGGAAGTCAGGCACTCCCGCCCGTGACAGGGGCGGGGCCTGCAACCGGGCCAGAAGGGCGTCAGCGTGGTGAATCCGCACGGGGCTCCCGTGTGGTGGAGGGAAGCCCTGCGCACGCCCCACAGCAGGAAGGCAGGCCGAGCAATGGCCTCTTGCTGCTCGGGGCTACCGTGAGTTGTTGGGAGCCCTGTCGACCCGCCGGAGAGAGAGAGTCCCCGAGAAGAGGTGAGGGCTCTCCGGAGGATGCCCCGCATGCCGTCGCACGAGAAAGGAGACGGCCGTGGCAGAGCTCAAGCAACCCGGTAAGGAGGGGGGCTTGGGGTCACCTCTGTTGCTTTCCCGAGCGGCCCCACTTGGCAGCGGGCCGCTCCTGCATTAGCCGCCTTCTTTGTTTTGAGAGGCTATGGGTGGCTCTGGACTGGCCCTAATAGTTTAACCGCATTTCCGCATCATAGCCCCCAGAACCTCCGTGGCTCCAACGAGGCCCCAAGTGTTTCAGGGCCCGTATTTCCCTCATTTGGCCCACACAGCCCCGTGGGGGCATCCATGTATTGGCCCTATGATTTCTAGAGCCTGATGGCTCCTATGAGGCCCCAGTTACATTTAGAGCCAGATGGCTCCCCTTTGGGGGCATATTTCATTTTTTAAGCGCTAGTGCGCTCCATGAGTGCACATGTCGTTACCAGAGCCTTGAGGGCTCCAACCTTTTTGCGCAAGTTATTTTCAGGGCTACTGAGAGGCCATGCCGTGGTTTGCTTATTCCCAGCTGCCCAGCAATTAGTGGGCAGCTGCACCGTTTAGGTTCTTTCTTCTAGGGGGACATGTACTTTTATCCAGGAGTGAGACGCACTCCTTTCTTCCTACCCTGGCCTGCACAGCTGCGCAGCATTTAGTGCCAGCTGCAACGTTTAGGCCTTCATTGATCATCCCAGCTGCCCAGCAAGTAGTGATTCAGAAAAGGGGGTGGTGATGAACAGAGTGCCTGAATTAAGCAGACCACTCTTACCCAGTCCAAAGATCAGGGCTTGATCCATCACCGTTTTTTAGCTCACTGCACCATCCCAGCTCAGAACTTGGCTATATGCAAATTAGTCTGTTCCTGTCCCAGTGCATGATGGGAACAGGGCAAACCAAACTACCAAGCCAATTCTTGTACTGGGAAGGAAACAAGCTTCCGGGGACCAGTTTCTGCCATTTCAGGCGTCGTCGGCCCGGCTTGCTTGAATCCTGATGGTGCAATGAGCAAGGGGCACACATCTGAGTATACCCTTCCACGCTTATGGTGGACAAAATGATTCAGAAAAGGGGGTGGTGATGAACAGAGTGCCTGAATTAAGCAGACCACTCTTACCCAGTCCAAAGATCAGGGCTTGATCCATCACCGTTTTTTAGCTCACTGCACCATCCCAGCTCAGAACTTGGCTATATGCAAATTAGTCTGTTCCTGTCCCAGTGCATGATGGGAACAGGGCAAACCAAACTACCAAGCCAATTCTTGTACTGGGAAGGAAACAAGCTTCCGGGGACCGGTTTCTGCCATTTCAGGCGTCGTCGGCCCGGCTTGCTTGAATCCTGATGGTGCAATGAGCAAGGGACTCACATCTGAGTATACCCTTCCACGCTTATGGTGGACAAAATGATTCAGAAAAGGGGGTGGTGATGAACAGAGTGCCTGAATTAAGCAGACCACTCTTACCCAGTCCAAGGATCAGGGCTTGATCCATCACCGTTTTTTAGCTCACTGCACCATCCCAGCTCAGAACTTGGCTATATGCAAATTAGTCTGTTCCTGTCCCAGTGCATGATGGGAACAGGGCAAACCAAACTACCAAGCCAATTCTTGTACTGGGAAGGAAACAAGCTTCCGGGGACCGGTTTCTGCCATTTCAGGCGTCGTCGGCCCAGCTTGCTTGAATCCTGATGGTGCAATGAGCAAGGGACTCACATCTGAGTATACCCTTCCACGCTTATGGTGGACAAAATGATTCAGAAAAGGGGGTGGTGATGAACAGAGTGCCTGAATTAAGCAGACCACTCTTACCCAGTCCAAAGATCAGGGCTTGATCCATTACCGTTTTTTAGCTTACTGCACCATCCCAGCTCAGAACTTGGCTATATGCAAATTAGTCTGTTCCTGTCCCAGTGCATGATGGGAACAGGGCAAACCAAACTACCAAGCCAATTCTTGTACTGGGAAGGAAACAAGCTTCCGGGGACCGGTTTCTGCCATTTCAGGCGTTGTCGGCCCGGCTTGCTTGAATCCTGATGGTGCAATGAGCAAGGAACTCACATCTGAGTATACCCTTCCACGCTTATGGTGGACAAAAGCAAGTAGTGGGCAGCTGCCACGTTTAGGTTCGCGCCAAGTGTGCCCCCATGACTGTCGCTGTTTAGACAGCAGTCCTGACTTTATGGACAGAGGGCATTTGAGCCCCTTATAGATGGCCAGTTGGCCCTGGGAACTATTAGGTTTTGTAGGGCGCAAGGCCCTAAGGTCATTTATATAGGTGCTAGGAAATGTAATGTTTGTTGAATGATTTATGCACCTTGATTTATGCTCATAGGTGTGCTTTTGTAATTCTTAGGTTTTACCTTATGTTTTAATTATCTACTGTGGTCTAGGTTTGATTTATTCCCTACTGCAGGTTATGTGATTCAGTGTATTTCCTGATGTTTAGGAGATTATGGTTTATCCTACTTTTACTTATTAGGTTGGCGCAGAATAGAGTGCTCGCCTTATGTGTTACTGTGCCTGTTCTGATTTATATTACAGGTTGACGCTGAGTATAGTGTCTGCCAGTGATTACTGGCTGTGTTCTAAATTCATATGTATTCTTACTTTTTACTATTTCTTTACCAAGTGCTAGTTCTGACAGTGGACCACGTGGCCCTGTAATGTGTAAATAGTCCCTTGTAAATATTGCCCGTGCCAGTTGGCACCGTGTATATTGTGTGATTACTATCTGATGTGTTTTTATTATAATACAAAGGCTATTTTTATATGACCTTGTGTGGAGTTCCTTTTGTGGTGTTCCTAGTGTGTTGTTACTGTGTGTGGTGTGCAAATGCTTTACACATCACCACCGAGATAAGCCTAACTGCTCGTGCCAAGCAACCAAGGGGGTGAGCAGGAGTTATCTTAGGCGTGTAACTCCCTTTCCCTGACTAGAGTGGTGGTCTCTGCCTGGCT
Source organism: Lissotriton helveticus (assembly GCF_964261635.1). Taxonomy (NCBI): domain Eukaryota; kingdom Metazoa; phylum Chordata; class Amphibia; order Caudata; family Salamandridae; genus Lissotriton; species Lissotriton helveticus. Next base: position 541,913,105 of record NC_136065.1, on the reverse strand, counting down.
TTGACGCAAGCCTTAGCCAACCAGAGATCCCCATTTCTAACAATCAGGAAGCTGCTACTATATTACTGGCTCTCCCGGACCACCATTCCTGCTTCACGAAGTGTCATGTCTAAAGGGGGCAAGGGGGATTTGGTGGTACAGGTACCATTGCCACTTCTCCATTCATGAAATACAATGTGTAGATGTCACTCACAATAAGCTGTGATGTTGTGGTGGTTCGTTTTGTAAGAAATATACAATTACTGAGCCATAGCACAGTCACTGAAATCTCATCATACTAGCACTCCAGTTTTGGCTTGGTACCCTAAAATGAATTCCAGGCAAACTGCTCAACTTTAGAGCTACTATCATTTATTTCATATGCTTTGCCATCAGATCGTCTTTTGTTCTCCTGCATAGGAATCACAATGCAAGGCAGATTTTTTCTTGCATCCAGGAAAGGTAATTAGGCGGCTGAGGAAGACAGTCAATTTAGGATGTTCCAGAGTACAGTGCCATATTAAAGAATCCCCTTCACTTCACAAGGCTTCAGTGGCTGGCTAGGCACTGGTAGATTCTGAGCAAACAGACAGACATTTCTTGTGATTTCATTAATTCTTCATCGAATAGACAGGCATACAAGTTAACTGGGCAGTGATAGCTTTGAAAGTCGACAAATGACCATACACACCAACATGTTGGAGTAGGTGAAAAGGAGATGTACCAAAGAAGTAATGGACATGTATTTTCTCCATTAGTTCACATTGAACTGAAAGATTTTTTCAAAGTGTAGAAAGCAAAAATAAAGCATTGTGCCTCAAAAATGATAGACTAAACAAAGCTGGTAGCACATGCCTGTCTCAGGTTGGCAATGGAAAGACAGCCTACCCCCCCCAACCCCCAACATACAAAGAAAAACACCCACCAGCATACTAGTTAAGGGTATGAAGCACTATATCACTACAATACAAAACACACACTTTGACACGGCCGTTAGTTCTACCAAGTGCTGGTGCCAGACAATAATCTGTATTTCCTGCAGCTGACATTGCTGTCTCCCTCTCTGCCACCCCAACAAATTGTTAATGGTGCCTTCAGAAAAATATTGAAAGTTGTATTGAGTTCACAAACGCCATATGCTAGTCCTATAAACCCAGTAGTTCTGCACATCCGTAGACATATACAAGCATGTATTTCTCTGCTATGATAGGCTGTTGCAATGAGCAGTTTTGAAAAACTTTTTTCTAACAACAAGGATGGGGAATTCCTTCTTCAAAGAGAAAAAGACATGTCAGATAGTTGTATCTCTTCAGGAACAAACAAAGAGGGACTTGAACGTCTAGTGGGTTAAACCATATTCTCTGCAGTACTACAAAAAACATATCTCACCCACCAATTTTCTCATAAGATGCAAAAGAATGTTACTTCCTTGCTCATCCACCTGCTTCCCAAGACCTGCTTTCCTCTTTTATCAGTTTTGAGGTCACGGTCATGGGATGCCAGAAGGCTGAACCTCTGTCTCCCTTCTCAGCACCAGGGTTTGATTGTGAAAGAAAATAGGTTCAAGCACGAAAATAAATGTAGCCCCATTAGCGAATCAGATTGCTTGAAATCTCCACATTTGCAAATCAGAGCAGTGGGAGACATCGTGCATTTGTGCTTGCTGCAGGCAATGATTATGGTAATTCACGGAAATCATCAGTAAAAACAGCCCTCCACACCATAAAACAGGCTACAAACAGCCAAAAATACCCAACCCACTGGCCTCTCAGACCAGTCCTTCGCTACTGGTCAATTGCTCCACATGCCAGACCTACCTTGCTCAGCCCCCATATACCAGCAACAGACTTTCTCGGCTGACTGAGTGTGACTGTTTAGTCACTATACTATTGCTACTTTGAACACACCGAATACTTGTGATTTAATTTGCTGAGTAAAACTAAAAACAGTAGCAGAACCTGACCTTCAAGTTGATTCATGGCCAGAGTGTCTGTGCTGCTGTATTCTCAAGAAGGGTTGCAGATTGAAGAGAAATTGTATTCCTGTTTTGGTTTGGAGGTATGGCTGATAGAGAAGTCTGATTCCTCCGGCTGTCCTGTGCAAAATTATCACAATGTTGCTGCTTTCAATTTCTCAAAGCCACTGACCCTGGCTCTAGCAGTGCTTTGTCTGCTTCTCTCTCCTAAATCCTCACCCAAACTGAAAGGCATCTGTGTAACAAGCATTTACAATGCAATGGTCTCGGCATTATTAAAGGTAGAGCTATTGGCATTGCTCATGACAATTATTTTTTTTTTAAATCATAAATAAATGGCATTGTCATTTACATTGCCAATAGCTTAATCGTTAAATAAATGGCATTGTCATTTACAATGCCAATAGCTTAATCCTAAACAAAAACAATTTCAAGCTGTGTTTAGACCTGTGTTTTACTCTGTCTTAAATTAAGCAAAGCCTCTTTTGTCTGGTACATATCAATTGTTCTTTTTCGCAAACAAACATTCAATAGATAATTTCATCCAAATCAAAGTACATTTTCTATTCAGAAGAGTCAAAAACTGGCCAGAAAGGTGGAACAATAACATAACAAAATTGTAGGAAACATTCACTTTGAATGTGTGCTGTGTTCCTATATATATGAAAAGCAAAAGCATCAAGGAGTGGTAAGGACACTACTTAGCACATCCTCACACCCTTCGAAGACAAGGTTTAAGGGATCTGCCGGAATCCAAGTTGTTTCAGTGACACCCACTTCTCGCCTTTTCCCTTCAGCCATCCCTTTGTTTGTCCTGGGATGGCCCGAAGGTTCCTCTCTAGTGATAGATCCTACGAAGAACACCATCCACCACTAATGACGACCCCGCAGAGGAGGGAAAGGCTACATTTTGTGGAGCGATTGTACTTCCTCTAACAGTCTCAACTCCAGAAGCTACACAAAGTATGGGTAAAGCGAAATAAACCTTTGAAGGGGTGGCAAAGGCAACATTTCAAAACAGACCTGGTGAGGGGGAAAAGAGAACTACTCAACCCATCAAGTGTTTGTGCTCGTGCTGGCAGACAATCTCCATTCTACCAACCTTGGGCTGCAATAGGAGGAAACCAGCTGGACTCCTGAGGCAAAAAAGCCGGGAGCTTGGGAACCTTGTTTTAAAATATTTTGTGTGATTTAACTTGCTTTTAATACTCCTATTTGCTCGCACTCCATGCCACTTTCTTAAACAGCGCGCTGACGCTGCAACGAACACCTGATCTGGGTCGCCAGTCTCAAGGGCGAGGTGTGCCACGCGACACGCCCCCTCGGTTGGCCACGCCCCCTCTAAAACCTATAAATAGTGCGCGCGACGCTCACAGCGCGTCACTACAGCTGGACTCCTGAGGCAAAAAAGCCGGGAGCTTGGGAACCTTGTTTTAAAATATTTTGTGTGATTTAACTTGCTTTTAATACTCCTATTTGCTCGCACTCCATGCCACTTTCTTAAACAGCGCGCTGACGCTGCAACGAACACCTGATCTGGGTCGCCAGTCTCAAGGGCGAGGTGTGCCACGCGACACGCCCCCTCGGTTGGCCACGCCCCCTCTAAAACCTATAAATAGTGCGCGCGACGCTCACAGCGCGTCACTACAGCTGGACTCCTGAGGCAAAAAAGCCGGGAGCTTGGGAACCTTGTTTTAAAATATTTTGTGTGATTTAACTTGCTTTTAATACTCCTATTTGCTCGCACTCCATGCCACTTTCTTAAACAGCGCGCTGACGCTGCAACGAACACCTGATCTGGGTCGCCAGTCTCAAGGGCGAGGTGTGCCACGCGACACGCCCCCTCGGTTGGCCACGCCCCCTCTAAAACCTATAAATAGTACGTGCGACGCTCACAGCGCGTCACTACAGCTGGACTCCTGAGGCAAAAAAGCCGGGAGCTTGGGAACCTTGTTTTAAAATATTTTATGTGATTTAACTTGCTTTTAATACTCCTATTTGCTCGCACTCCATGCCACTTTCTTAAACAGCGCGCTGACGCTGCAACGAACACCTGATCTGGGTCGCCAGTCTCAAGGGCGAGGTGTGCCACGCGACACGCCCCCTCGGTTGGCCACGCCCCCTCTAAAACCTATAAATAGTGCGCGCGACGCTCACAGCGCGTCACTACAGCTGGACTCCTGAGGCAAAAAAGCCGGGAGCTTGGGAACCTTGTTTTAAAATATTTTGTGTGATTTAACTTGCTTTTAATACTCCTATTTGCTCGCACTCCATGCCACTTTCTTAAACAGCGCGCTGACGCTGCAACGAACACCTGATCTGGGTCGCCAGTCTCAAGGGCGAGGTGTGCCACGCGACACGCCCCCTCGGTTGGCCACGCCCCCTCTAAAACCTATAAATAGTGCGCGCGACGCTCACAGCGCGTCACTACAGCTGGACTCCTGAGGCAAAAAAGCCGGGAGCTTGGGAACCTTGTTTTAAAATATTTTGTGTGATTTAACTTGCTTTTAATACTCCTATTTGCTCGCACTCCATGCCACTTTCTTAAACAGCGCGCTGACGCTGCAACGAACACCTGATCTGGGTCGCCAGTCTCAAGGGTGAGGTGTGCCACGCGACACGCCCCCTCGGTTGGCCACGCCCCCTCTAAGACCTGATAAATCGGCATAAATTATGTGCCTTGGGAGGAAGCGCAGCGGACGAGCGCAGCGGGCGCGACGATTGCGCGCCGAAGGCGCGCCTAAGGCAAGCCCGTCTGCGCCCGTCCGCGACTGGCCGGGGCTAGGGGCATGTCAGTCTGCCGCACGTATCATCTATTCCCCGGACCAACTGCGTAGCCTTCAGGGTCCTTGGCCCATTATGCCCTCTACACTCGCCTGCATCTCTTCTCATGGTCTGTCCCCCATCACCCCCCCCTTATTCCCCCCCCTGTAGTCGGGACCCCCCTCCCGCCCTGTTGCTCTGTCCCCCAATCAACCCTCAAAACCCTGAAAGCCGTCTATCTTAACACCCGGTCGGCTGTCGCCCATGCGCACAAGCTCTCGGTCCTGTTAGATCTGCACGCCCCAGACCTCCTTTTTCTAACGGAGACTTGGTTCTGCGAGGACTCCCTCCCTGCCCTACTTTCCACCCTACCGGCTACATACTACGCCCTCAGGGCGGATCGCCCTCTTGGCAAAGCCGGGGGCGGGGTAGCGGTCATCGCACGCACCGACCTATCTTTCCAAAGTTTATCCTTGCCTAACATCGCGACTTGCGAATTTCTGGTAATTCGCACTACTTCCATTTCCCCTCGCTTAACCTGCTTCCTCACCTACCGTCCCCCTCAAACCCCGCTACAATTTCTCTCTGACTTTTTGGATGTTCTGGCCACAATTACCATCAATAACTCCTCTATTTTGCTTCTTGGAGATTTCAATTTCTGGCCATCTGACCCCGCTGAATGTCCATCCTCAAAGGAATTCTCTGAAACCCTCCGCTCCCTTAACTTTACACCCTTTGTTCAATCACCTACCCACATCAAAGGTCACACGCTCGATCAGATCTGGTCCCTCAACTGTCCTGTGGAATCTCTCTTAGTCTCACCTTGCACATGGTCTGACCATCACTTGATTTCTTTTTTTCTTCCCATCCATTCCCCCACAAAACCCCCCTGCCCCAAAAACACCTGGGTCCGATCGTGGGGCCGAGTGAACTTAGATAGTTTTGATGAAGCAAAGCTTCGCATATTTTGCGGCTTGCCGAAGTCAAGAACCTCGTTTATGTGTAATACGGTAACAAGTGTATGTTCTACTAACATTTATGTTTAGTTTGGATAAGGATCGTGAAGCTTGCACATGTGTTTTACTAAAATAATTTACTCGAGTCATCTAAAATGGCCGCCGCTTGTATTTAGTTACTGCGCATGCGTCAGCCACACTCACGTGTCCTGACGCGTCTGCAGAAGTGGAGGGAAAGTTATGCACATGCGTAATTCATAGCTGTGCTTATCATGTGGTACTGCTCGTGCCACTGCTCTTGTGACTGTATCAATGTGGCTAACATTTAAACGCAATAGTTTTATTTCTTGATGATGAGTTAAAAGTATAAATCCTGTGATGTGTCTTCATAATGACATTACTATGTATTAATTTGTTTTCGCTTACTTTTCATGTACCGCGGGGAATGGGGTTTTGTCTGTGCCGAGAACCATCTTGGAGGTCCCTCTGCGCCTGCGCGACTTGCCGAGGCATGACAGACCTTGACTGATGGAACACAGCCAGTTGGCAGTGATGAGCAAGATGCTCCTGAGAAACGACCCGAAAACTCGGCTGAACCAATCATATGTGCTCACAGAGCAACAATGTTAAAGTTACCATTGTATTTCTGCACCAGTTCTCATGAGAACCCCAATCTAGTTAGGCGGTACCCTATTATGCAAATGTAGGCTTGAAACACTATGTCGTGATTGGTGTGTTACCCAAATCCTACCTTAGGACCAATCGAAATTAAGGGATTCTGACACTTTGCAACATTGGGGGGTGGTACACTGTCCCCAAACTGTATATCTACCCTGGGTTCACCTAGTGAACCGCCCGACTTGTCTGGTTTAGCTGACCTGTCACTGACCCAACGCACTCAATAGGTGACTGAAGATACAGAGCGCTGCGAAGCACTCTGTCCGAATTTGACCATAGACTGAGGTTCTACTGAACCTTAAAGTGCTGGCAAAGCACTTAGCTGGGAGTTCGCTGACCCAATCGGGGTCTTGATCGATAGCTGCAGAGCGGGTGGAGCGCAGGCGTTGCTTCCGAACTGTGGGTTCCGGTCCTGTCCTGAAGAGGGTCCTGTCCTGAGGGTTTGCTGTCCTGTCTTGAGGGTCCTGTCCTGACTCCTATTCCGAGGGTATCCTGTTCTGTCCTGGGTGTCCATTCTGCACCTGCTGTCCTTTGAGGGGTATCCTTCCTTGAGGGTTTCCTGTCCTTAACTGACCCGTGGCCAGGGTTTGGTTTCCACACCTTTCTAGGTAAATATTGCTCTGAAACTCTTAAATCTTGCACCTTCTGAATTTCTAACTTTTGCTTTAATAAAGTTCATCATTGCATATGTTATATTTTCCATGCCTTTCCGCAACTATTGAAAATCAATTACATATTTTTCAAAGGTTTGTTCCTATGTCTTCTCACTGGTTAAAAATTATATTTTGCATTGCAGTTTGTAATTTTCTGATATGGTCTAGAACTTCATTGCCTAGATTGTTCAAAGGCCCATTCACCTTAAGTGAAGCGTGTTACTCTTTATAGGCCCTCCCATAGTTATTCATGCATAAACTGTCCATGCTTAAACATTTCTGAGATTTTATAGTATTTTCCATCTGCATTTCATATTACATTTGAATGATTACCCTGTCATTATTTCTTTATGCCTATATAATTTACGTTATCTTGGTTATTGATTGCCTTATTTTACTGTACCTCATGCAAGAAAATAATGAATTTTAGATAAACATTTTAAAACTTCCAGTTGTCCGTGGTCATTTAAACAGTATTTGAATGTTATTGTTTGGGTTTGTATTTTGCTGCCTTTCTTTTACAGCTAGCTCCCTGATTCATTGTGGTCATTAGGTACCCGCATCGGTGGATGGTAAGTCGGGTGCATTGAAAATTATTAGCAGGGAACACACACACATCAACTTGGTAGAGCTCGTGAAGTCACCTGATTAATGTATATGGTGATTTGAAAGTATATGGGCCCTGAAGCCGGAAACGGCGAAAACTATTGGTCGGGTGGCCTCGCGCGCTCTATCAGTTTTCTGGTAGCTAGAGGATGGTTAGGGACTAGTTGAGAGTAAGGCAGGGATTAGTTGGACTAGTTGAGTCGGAAGCTGCTAGTATATTGATGCTGCTAGAAGAGCGGCTGTTCTAAGAGACCTGATCATTCTCTTGTGAATACGCTGCTGAAACTCATGAATTTTTGCATTGTTATTATTCTTGTTCTTATATTGTTATATGTACTAATCCATGCATTTGTAAACCGTATCGTTTCATGTTGTCCGAACTCCCCGGGGAATTGAAAGGGCAAGTGGTGAATAGAATCCATTGTCCTGAGGTCACAGGCTCGAGGAAAGTTAGGTGCAGGTTAGGATAACCGGGAAGCACTAACTAGGGTTTTTCTGAATACATGTGTGAATAAATGACAGTAACGGGGTTCATTGGCAAAATTCCCATAGTGGCGTAACCTAGTAAGGGTCACATCGGAAGAGTAGCAGGTTCCTCGGAGCTAGCGTGAAAGCAGAGGGGTCCGCTGAGAAACCTTAAACTCGGATTATATCCCGGAAAGAAGTGGATGAGTTTAGGGGAATAACAGGTTCACCGATGCTAGAGTGAAGGGTAGGCGGAAGAGATCTGCCCGCAGCGAGTGAAAAGTAAATGGAAGTAGTTTACTTGCAGTAAAACAATTCTTTCTCTGTCTAGACACTTGAGCACTGTGGCGAATGTGTATTTGTTGTAAAATAACCAAGCACTGAGCACTTTAAAAGAAAGAAAGTTTCCGTTACCTTGTGAAGGGAGGGTGTCAGCCGCAAAGCGTCTCTGACGTCACTCTGTGCCGCGCTGGGATTGGTGGAAGCAGCGGGCGGGTAGCGGAGCTGAGTTTGTAAAGGAGGGGTGAGCGCCGGAGCGTGGGAACTATCTCACGAAGGGGCCGCGCACCCATTGGCCGAGATTATTTAGAGTCGCGCACCCATTGGTTGCACGAATTTCTGAAGTGCGTTCTGATTGGAGGTAGTTTGTAAACAAAGTTTAGCGGAGAAGTCGTATGTGGCACTCGCAGACTACAGGAACTCGACCTGATCCAAGGCACCTAGGGTTTGAAAGGGATCAGTGGAAGACTAATAGATACGATATTATGTACGGAACAAAGAGAAAAATGTCCCTTATAAGTAAGGTGAAAAATTATTTTAAAACGGACAAACCGATTAAATCTAGAGAAGGTGTTCTTGTCCCACCACCTAATACTCCTGCCTCATTCATGATGTTTGACCGAGGGTACAATACCTGTGTGTGGTTGGAGAATTGGGTGAAGTACACAAAAGATGACGGAGTATTGGCTTTTCCGTTAGATGGTGCTTTCAATGGTAGGATCCTATTTAATTTAAGGACTCGGATGAACGAATTGCATCCCAGACCGAGACTAACGCAGTATGAGGCATTAGAGGAATGGGAGATTGAGGCTTTTGAAAGAGAAAGACCCCGAATGGACAAGGGTTTGACCAAGTGGTACCCCAGGCAGAAACAGGAGTCCAGGGATAAAAGGATGAAACAGTGGAGGCAGAGCATGATTGTTGAGGGTCTGTTCCCCATGATGCCGGCATGTCGTAACCCTGCAGCGGGTGAGAAAAGTACTGAAAAGTGTAAGCATTGGGGGGCCCCGGGGGAATCAGATGATGAATTGATAGATGACATTTGTACCAGAAGTCCGCCACCTTATAATGAGGGAACCCGTCCTTCCAGTGTAGGAGATGCTCCCCGACGCCACTTCCTCAAGGAAGAAGACAGGTCCCTAGGACTGGGAGGGGGTGGTCAAGGGTTACCCTATTTTGAGAAACCCGAACCGACGGAAACAAGGGATATATATCCCAAAGTGCCCGTAGGTCAGGAAGAAAATTACTCATGTACAAAAATGTTCCTTCCCAGACCCCTGTATGAAAGCGAAGAGAAACCATCGAATTCAGGACTGCCTTTTGTTCAACCTCCATACGGGGAAGAGCGCAGGTCCTTTAATACTGGGACTTTATTCCCGAAACCAAATTATGGTGGAGGACCAAGTGAAACGCATCCTACTGCCCTGAGTTTTACTCCTCCATTGACCCCACAGATATTACATGACACAACTTTAAGAAGGATACTAGTGGAAAAAGAGCAAGAGGCTCTAACTAGACAAAGGACAGAAATAATTCAGAAAATCTCCCAGTTAAATACCAGTCCTGAGGCATTGACTATTCCAGTAACTATTGGACCGGTGGTCCCGTTATACGGAAATGGTCAGGGAAATCCGATTACTCCAGTTTTGACCCCAGTCATGGCACCCCCGAGACAGGAACCGATAATCATAGATGATCAGTCCAGTGAGTGCGAGTCTGAAGTTGCGTTCTTGGACTTGCCAAACAAACCGACCGGAAAGGGATTGCAGCAGAGATATAACCCTTTTAATACAAAAGAAATTAAATTAGAGACAGCAACAGGTACTAGGAATGTCTCTCTGGTAACTCCGGATGAAATTGAGAGTTGGAGTCGTGAATTAGAAAAACAAACTCCACAAACGAAATCTTTGGACCTTTACAAGCTGAGGGTAGAAATAGAAGAATTAATGGCAGGGAATGTGGGGTTGGATCGATTGAACACTTACTCTGAAGAAGAATTGTCGTTCATATGTAAAAGCTTTACAAGGAACACCAGAGTGCTCCACGAAAAACTGACCGAAACAGCAGTTAGTATGGGGGTAGATATCTCAAAATCCAAGCCCTTACAGAAACCGTACAGAGCAGACTTCTCAGACAAAGATATAGAGCACCTGAATGTGGCGGGAAAAAAGCTGCAGATTAAAGAATTAATGGGGGTACTGCAGAAATGGGGAGATGTGGAAAGATGGAGAAGCAGGTGGGCGAAAAAGAGGGAAGAGGTTCGCTCCCGACAAGTGACTCCTGAATTTGCTTTAAGGGAGGTAGAAAAACCTGAGCAGTTATGCCCCATGCGCGAAGTTCCAGGAGGGAAATATGTGCATGTCCCCTGGTCTAGGCAGGATATTGTGTCCTTCACGAACGATTTTCCAAAATTACGAGAGAAACCAGTTGACTGGTACAGGCAGGTGGAGAGGTTCGTGAAGGTACAGAAATGTCTGTGGAAAGACCTGGATGGGTTTTTCGACATTGTGGTTCCGGTAGATTTGTGGACCCAGTGTAAAATAGCCATAGACTGGCCCAGTGAGGAGTACCCAAGAAATAAGGAAACAGGGGAGCCATCAAAGGATGTCATGCGAAAATATGAGCAGGTAATTCAGCATTTGAAAGAAAAGGTGCCCGCAAAAGAAACTGATTGGACAAAAATAGATAGAACAACACAGGAAAGGGACGAGACAGTGCACTCCTTCTATGAGAGGTTATTGCAGGTATTTAAAACATACAGTGGTATTGATAACATCGATTTGAAGGACATGACGCACTTTATTTACAGGTTTGTAAATGGTTTAAGACCTGAAATTTGTCAGTGGATAAAAGATAATAAAATCTGTTGGCATACTAAGAAAATGGATGAGGTCCTGCGGTACGCTAAGTACTGCGAGGACGAGATGGCAGAAAAGAAAAAGGCCCTTAAGGAAAAGGTGATGTGGGCTCAGGTGAAGCTCGCAGAACAGCAGGAAAAACAATTGAGTAACATGGTTAAGAATGCTGAGAACAAAAGTCCTGGGGGAGGGGGTGGAGGAAAGCCCCGGCCCAAATTTAGCAGGGAAGAGGCTATGAAGAAATTTCCCTGCCATCAGTGCGGCGAAATTGGACACTGGCGTAACGAGTGTCCCCAATTATTAGATGATAATGCAAAAACTCCTGATTTAACTCCACAGACGCAGAAAGAAAGACCAAGAAAGACTCAACCCCAGGTAAAAACAGTTCAGGTGCCTCGAGCACCCAAACAGGTATACAGGGGAAGACAGGCAGAGGGTGAGGAGATAGAAGTTTGGGAAAGCGGGGAGAACAGAAATACAGCAACTTCGCAGTATCTGCTAAATGATACCTTCCTTTGTAATGATCAGGACTGACGGGGCCTGAGAGGGGAGGACGAGGAGTGCGTACTTGGCGCTTCCTTGCCGGTAGACCAGTCTGGACCATATATTGAAGGAAAGGTTGACGGAAATGATGTCACCTTTCTGTTGGACACTGGCGCTACCCGTTCTACTGTAAGAACAGTGGACGTTCCAAACCTACCCCTCTCGGGAGAAAATATCCAAGTAGTGGGTGTATTTAATCAATTGATTAGTACTCCTGTTACCGAACCAATGGAGATTTCAATTGGAAATTTTAAACAGATGCATAGATTTGTCGTCTGTGACACCAGTCCAGTGAATCTACTGGGTCGTGATTTGCTGTGCAAAATGAACTGTACCATCTTTTGCACACCAAAAGGTGTTGAAATACAGACCCCAGATGAAGATGGCATTTATAAATTATTGTTACTTAGACCTGACTCAGAAATTAAAAGATTGACCCTGCAGGACTTGCCCCAAGAACTCCAGGAAGCAGTAAAGCCAGAGGTGTGGGATTTCACTGGAAAAGATGTGGGGTTGATGAAAGATGTGGACCCCATACAGATAGCCATCAAGGACAATGCAGTATATCCTAACACTAGGCCCTACCGAATGAATGCTGAAGTGAAAGCAGGTGTCACTCTGGAAATACAAAAATTATTAGAAGGAGACATCATACAGGAAGTGATGAGCAGCCCATGCAACTCACCGATTATGGGCATCAAAAAGCCTAGTGGCAAGTATAGGGTAGTGCAAGACCTGAGAAAGGTTAACAAAATTGTAGTTCCTTGCTGCCCTATTGTCCCGAACCCTGCAGTGATATTGTACCAGATTCCTTGGGATGCTGAATGGTTCACTGTGATTGATTTATGTCATGCATTCTTTTCGATACCCCTGCACCCCGACAGCAAATTTCTTTTCTCTTTTGCCTTCGAGGGTCACGTGTATTGTTGGAACCGGGTCCCTCAAGGGTATACAGAGAGCCCCTCTATCTTTAATCATATCTTGAAAAAATGTCTAGAGACTTTGATCTTACCTGGGAACTCTGTGTTAGTGCAGTACATAGACGACCTTCTACTGGCGTCTAAAAGTCATAGGGACTGTGTAGTTGACACCATTGCCCTCCTAAATCATCTGTGTGAGAAAGGGCATAAAGTGGCCCCTGACAAACTACAGTTCTGTGCGAAATCAGTGAAATATCTAGGACACCAGATAGAAAAGGGTGTCAGAAAAGTCACATCAGAAAGAGTGAGAATAATTCAAAAGATGCAGTTGCCCCGTACTCAAAAAGATGTCAGAATGTTCCTGGGTGTATTAGGGTACTGCAGGCAGTGGATTCTGGGATTTGCAGCCTTAGCCAGGCCCTTGATAAAAATGACCACGAGAGGAATGCCAGATATTGTAGAGTGGGACGATGAAAGCCTAATGGCTTTCACAAGACTGAAAAACTGTCTGTGTACAGCCCCTGCGTTGGGAATGCCAGATTATTCCAAAGAATTTGCCTTATTCTGTGACACTCGCGATAATTGCGCATTGTCAGTCCTGACTCAAGAACATGGCACGACCAGAAGGCCTGTGGCCTATTTCTCTGCCACTTTGGACCCAGTAGCTGCTGGGTTACCAGGCTGTCTGAAAGCAGTAGCTGCTACCTGTGCAAGTTTAGAACAAAGTGAGTCCATTGTCATGGGACATCCTGTGACTGTGTATGTTTCGCATGGAGTAGTAATTCTATTGACCAGAACTAAAACGCAGTATCTCACCCCTAGTCGGCTGACTAAATACGAGAGGATTCTTGTGGGTGCAGCAAATGTAAGCATTGTTAGGTGCGGTATTCTGAACCCTGCCACTTTGCTCCCCGACCCCTTGGAAATGGAAGGTGGGGATGATGATGAACATGACTGCATTGACCTGACAGAGTTCAGTACTAAACCACGCCCAGACATAAAAGAAACGCCGTTGCCTGAACATGATAAAGAACTATTTGTGGATGGTTCCTGTCTAAGACATGAACTAGGAGGCCTGAGTGCTGCTTATGCAGTAGTCTCTTTTACAAAAATTGAAGAAGCAGGTTACCTATATAACATCAAGTCTGCACAAGTAGCCGAATTGATTGCTATGATAAAAGCTTGCAAAATTGGGAAGGACTTACGCATAACAGTGTATACTGACAGTCAGTACTGTTATGGAGTTGTGCATGACTTTGGCCAATTGTGGCTACAGAGGGAATTCATGACTTCCTCAGGTACTCCCATTCGGAATGCAAAGGTTGTTCATGACCTTTTAGAGGCCATCCAGTTGCCCAAAGAACTGGCAGTGGTAAAATGTGCTGCTCATAAAAAGAGCATGGACAAAGTATCACTGGGAAACGATTATGCTGATCGAGTGGCCCAATGGTGTGCCAAAGATCGGTATATTGTAAATCCAAAACGAGGGGGGCCAGGAACCAGCTGCCAGCTTCAGGTGTTTGAAGAAGTGCCTACATGGGATGAAGTGAGAGAGTGGCAGGAATCGGCTCCTTGGCAAGAAAGAGAGAAATGGAAGGAGGATGGGTGTAGACCGAGACGTGTGGATGGTGTGATTTTGGGCCCAACTGGTATGCCTGTGTTACCCCGACACTTGCTTGGCACAATGGCAAGATTAATACATGAAGGATCACACATTGGTAGGGATGCCATGATTCTGGTATTTCAACAGACTTGGTACAGTAAGAAGTTCAGGAAGGTAGCAGAGTCCCTCTGCCAGAGGTGCCTGTCATGTCAACAGATGAACCCAGGCAAGAGGACAATGGTTGAACTGAGCAAGATTGGGAGATCAGGGGGTCCCTTTGTAAGGATACAGATTGATTTCATCACCATGCCCCGTTGTGAAGGGAAACGATATGTCCTTGTCATTGTTTGCGTATTTTCAAAATGGGTAGAAGCTTACCCTACTCCCCAAAGTGACGCACTGACAGTAGCGAAGTGTTTACTAAAAGAACTGATACCTAGATTCGGAATACCATACATTATTGAATCAGATAAGGGTGGACATTTCCAGAATGAAATACTGGCTGAACTCTGTAAGGCCTTTGGAATAAGGCAGAAACTCCATTGTGCATACCACCCAGAGGCTTCTGGAATAGTGGAACAAGTAAATGGAACTATCAAAAACAGACTAGCAAAGCTGACAGATGCTACTGGCATGACCTGGGTGAAGGCCCTGCCTCTGGTCCTAATGGGACTGAGAAGTGTTCCTGACCGCAAGACAGGCCTAAGTCCCCATGAAATCATTATGGGAAGAGTGATGAGACAAGCATGGGTGCCAGGAACCAAACTGTTGAGTATTACTGATGATTTGGTGCTTGAATACTGCAGAAGATTGGGTGACCAAGTGCGTTCTATCTCTCGCCAGATTGGAGACGACGGCATCCTCAATCCAACGACTCCTCTCCACAACTTGGTTCCAGGAGACTGGGTCAAAATAAAGAAGCACACTCGATCTAATTGTCTGGCACCAAGGTGGGGAAAGAAACGCCAAGTAATCCTGGTAACAACCACTGCAGTGAAGGTCGCAGGTGTTCCCCAGTGGATCCACGCTGGACACACCCAGAAGGTATTACCAGACAAAGAATTTGCAGAAGAAGGGCAACCAGCAGAGGACCCTGCAGGAGCCAGTCCAGAAGCAGCTGACAACGAGCAGCCCAGCACCAGTCAGGTTGCAGGAACAGCAGACGTTGGCCCAGGAGTAGTTGACTACGAACTGCCAAGAATCCAGCCTGCTGAAGAGGTCCAGGAAACTGAGCCAGGAGTATCTGAAGACGAGCTGCCAAGCATATGGCCAGAAGAATGGATACCGATGATTGATCTGACCGAAGATCCTATCAGAACAAGAGAGCGACTTAGTGAAGGTAGAGAGTGGACTAGTCAGGAAAAGCAAGGCACAGGCGAAGAACCTCAGCCGCTTGAGATTCACATCAAAACTGAGGAAGGAGAAGGTCAGACAGGGACAGAGCAGGTGTTCGATACACCACCGCTAACACCTGATGCAGATAAAGGAGAGACTAGAAATAGCGTGATAGTTCGAGCAGAAGAAAATCAAGAGATCGAAGTGCTTGAACAGGATCAGAGAGGGTTAGAAGAACGGGTTCAGGAAACAGAAACAGAAACAAAGACAATCGAAAGCCAAAAACAAAATATTCCTGAACAAGGCCAGATTAGCAACCAGGCAGAAGAATTTGATGCTAGCCCTGGAACTAGCCAGATAGGGGAAGTAGAAGAAGAAAGTGGAGAAGAATTACCACAAGATAAAGAGAACAAGAGAATAAGAGAAGAAAGTGAAGTCCAAGTACCGACTAAGAGACTAAAGAAAAGAAACAACCTTGAGCCTAGGTTTGTAAAAAGATTGAGACTAAGGATAAAGACAGTGGAAGAAAAACGTGCAGAAGCAAGAAGAAGTGCTCGGATAGCAGAGCAAGAAGAAGACTCTTCCAAAAGAAGGAGTGAACGAATAAAAAGACAAAACAAAAAGTACAAGTCTCCTGAATGGACACTGGTTTTGGAAGAACTTGAAGATCTTGATATAACTGACGTGAGCGACGGAGAGCCCGTCCCTGAGTACTCAGCTGAAGAAGAAGACGAACCACCGTGAATTTGCACAAAGTAAGCTAGTTGTGTAAAGCCAAAAAGAGGGGTCGAGAAACTCCTTCTGAGCCAGAATGTCTGATTCAACAGTGAATGGTAGACCTAGTTGCAGCCGTTTTAAGACGTGTTGCAAGGTGTGTATATGTAGTGTAGTAGTACTGATAGTTATCTGGATAGGACTAACAATTTTCATTCCCTTTGCTGTAAGTAAAGATACTAACATTGTCCCTACTGAAGTTGTAAATACTGACAGTGAGGAGCTAACAACACAGAGTGTAGCAAGACATGAAAGAGCCCTGAGACAAACAAAACAAAACTTAGAAGCATCAGATGAGGGAGGACTACATTATCATGGAGTTAAGAACAAGACACACTTAAATGTTTTCGCAAACTTGTTAATACACTATGTAGAGACTATGGAAATTGAAGATTGCTATGTCTGCATGAAGCTACCTACTTCTGTGGCTGAAGGCGTGACATACCATCACCTGCCATTGACATATGGAATCTCCTGTAGCATTTTAGCTAGTTTATTTTACAAAAGAGGACCGTTACAGTACTATTACTCTAACAATGACGTGATCTTTTCTGAACTTCCTATACGTGGGAACTTGAATCCTGTACATACCAAAAGTGACACCATAAGATATATGGGAGACTACTTTCTGACTATAGGTAACATTGACATAGCAGACGCACACAGAGATAACTTGACTTGTTCTTTGCGTGAGCAGGAAAAGATGTTCCTGAACATGGCAGAGAAAAGAAGAATTAAAATTCAAAAGAAGGCTAATGACGAAAGTCAGAAAAAGCCAAAGTGGGCAGAGAACATGGAAGGCACCTCATCTGGTGGAGCGGGTCCTGCTCTGTTGCTGGATTTTGAAAAGAAAGGCAAGCTATGTCTTCACCGCGAGAAGACTAGCTATTATAATAATGTTTTCATTGGTTCCAGTGAATGCGAACATAATTACAAGGTAATTGGAGGTTGGGGTTTCAAAAATGGGTCAGAGCCTGTGTTTCCTGGAATTTATTATATTTGTGGGGACAAGGCTTATTTCAAATTGCCGGATCACTGGTATGGAAGCTGCTACTTTGGTATTGTCTTCCCGAAAATATACCATGTGAATGGGAAAGCTGGAAGCAATGAAGATACTAATGGCTTAGTGCGTAGTAAAAGAGAAAGTATAGGTGAAATTATGGGTAGTATTTTCAGTGCACTGATACCTGGAGTGGGAGTGGTTCTGAACACTCACAGAATTTGCAAATTGTCTACTATAGTAGATGTGCTGTCTACTGAAACAGCTCATGGATTTCTGCTGGTCAATACTGAAATGGTTGCGATCAGATCAATGGTTTTGCAGAATAGACTTGCTCTTGACACCTTATTAGCGAAAGAGGGCGGAGTCTGCCGGATGTTGAAGGCGCAACATTGTTGCACTTATATTCCGGATAAAAGTGTACAGATCAAAAGATATGTGAAAAACATTACTAATTTGGCAAAAGAACTCAAACCACTCGAGGTTGATAGTGCCTGGAAGAGACTGGTAGATGGTCTCTCAAATGTAGGTCATTGGCTTGCTAGCATAGGTAAAAGCTTATTGTTCAAAATTCTGATGCCAATTGGTATTATAGGTCTTATTATACTTTCCATTTTCTTGTGCTGTAAATACCGCAAGCGCACCAAAAAGCACGAGGTAAATGCAAGAGGAGTGAAACGAAGTGTGGATGAGATTGAATTAGAGGAAGTGAATGATCAGATATACAAAAAGGTGAAGACTTCTCACCCTACTAAAACTGAGAGAGAAAAGTTAGAACGGTTGCTAGAAGAGATAGAACTTTATAAAGTGTGAAAGAAAGTTGGCATCTGGTTCCATTATAATTTGTGATGATAGTAAATATCATCAAAGAGGGGATTGATGAAGCAAAGCTTCGCATATTTTGCGGCTTGCCGAAGTCAAGAACCTCGTTTATGTGTAATACGGTAACAAGTGTATGTTCTACTAACATTTATGTTTAGTTTGGATAAGGATCGTGAAGCTTGCACATGTGTTTTACTAAAATAATTTACTCGAGTCATCTAAAATGGCCGCCGCTTGTATTTAGTTACTGCGCATGCGTCAGCCACACTCACGTGTCCTGACGCGTCTGCAGAAGTGGAGGGAAAGTTATGCGCATGCGTAATTCATAGCTGTGCTTATCATGTGGTACTGCTCGTGCCACTGCTCTTGTGACTGTATCAATGTGGCTAACATTTAAACGCAATAGTTTTATTTCTTGATGATGAGTTAAAAGTATAAATCCTGTGATGTGTTTTCATAATGACATTACTATGTATTAATTTGTTTTCGCTTACTTTTCATGTACCGCGGGGAATGGGGTTTTGTCTGTGCCGAGAACCATCTTGGAGGTCCCTCTGCGCCTGCGCGACTTGCCGAGGCATGACAGACCTTGACTGATGGAACACAGCCAGTTGGCAGTGATGAGCAAGATGCTCCTGAGAAACGACCCGAAAACTCGGCTGAACCAATCATATGTGCTCACAGAGCAACAATGTTAAAGTTACCATTGTATTTCTGCACCAGTTCTCATGAGAACCCCAATCTAGTTAGGCGTAAGCATGGGCGGATTTTGCGGATTGGCAATCCGCGAACTTGCGTATTTACGGATTCGCAATCCGCGAAGATCCGCGAACTCTAGCGGATTTGCGGATTTTTCCGTTTTTTGTGTTGGCGCGTGTTCGCGCCGATTTTGGGACAAGTTCGCAATTGCGAACTTACTTTTCGGCTTGCAACGGCCGCGACTATGTTGTTTCTACGTCTGGTTTATCATCACAGGTTCACAGCACCCTCTGTTTCACCACTGCCACCCTCTGGGACACCCATGCCACCCTCTAGTACATCCTCACAGGCACCTATTAGGTTTATTTATTACTGTAGATTATGGTGGTTGAAAAAAGCTAGCACACCTGCCCTTCTTCAACTGCCATCAATTAATTTGTGTTTCATTAATGTGTCAGTAATTTTGAAAGTTCCAGTCTGGCTGGCACCTGCTTCCTTCCTTATCTGTAATTTGCTTTTTGTTGCAGTGAAATTTTTTTTTTACAGGACCTTTATGGTGCTATTCTATGAGCCTGCTGTTTGGGTCATAGCAGGGTCATAGAATTGTTGCAAACTCTGGAGGGGCCCATCAGGAAGCACTACCTTGAATGTTACTAATGTTAAGTTTGAACTTTTGCACCTGCTCATTGCTTTCATTTTAGCTAAAATCGTTTTTTTTGCAATTTCGCGCGTTATTTGGGGCGCGAATCCGTGCGAGATCGATTTCGGAAGCCGCGAATACGTGCGAATACAAAATTGTTTTTGTTGCGACGTGTATATTCGCGTGATCTTGGGCGTGTTCGCGAGGCGCTTCTAGCTATTCGTTTGCCAAGTTACCCTATCGGTCGTACACGGGCGCGGCCATCTTGTTGGCGTGACGTAATTCCGTTTCCGCCCGCTATGTGTAATCTCGCAAAGTGTGCTGCTCGCGAGTACAAGTTCGCGCGTACTCGCAAGGAAAATCTCGCGCGAACTTACCCACGCGGTCGTGAACGGGCGCGGCCATCTTGTTTCTCATTCATTGCTATGGTTCTGGGCATGCTTTCTCTATCCTCTCTCAATCTCTGCCATCCTTTGCTTGTTTGAAGTTTTTTTGATCTAATTTTACTTATTATCTAACCCTCTATTTTTCTAGCTCTATATTTTTGTGTTTTCTGCAGCTTTTAGTTACTTTTAAACTACTTTTTTAAACTCTTTTCTTTTCTTCTTCACTATTCTATTTCTTCTTTATCATTTAAGTTTATTTCTGCCCAGACCATGGTAAAGGGAGCCGGGAAGCACCCTGAGAAGGGGAAGGGTCCCGCACCCCGTGCCCGGCTCCCGTGCGGGCGTTTAAGGGGGGAGCAAGTGGTCCCGAGGGAGATCTTCAGCGCGGAGGAAGTGGCGGCACTGATCTTCCATGTCCAGCGCCGCCTCCCCAAGACGATCCTGGGAGGCGGCAAGATCGCGACCGGCTATGGCATCCGGGAGCGCCGCCAGCGGTGGGAGAAGGTGTGCCAGGCCATGTACAAGATCTCTGGGGTCCGGCGCACATATAACCAGGCCACCCACCGCTGGACCGATGTCATGGACCGGGAGCGGGACTTGCTGGACGCGCTCGGCGTAGAGGTCCCCGGGCTTGGTGAGTAGTAGTAGTAGTCCATTTACTACTCTGTTTTATCCTGCTCTGTTATTTGCAAATCTTTGTTCTTTACCAAGAGCAATAATGCTGCCGATTACATTGAGGTAAATTATATTTCAAAATCTTCTATGCATTTCATTTTCAGGTGCACTGCTCTCCTTCTCAGTAGCCTTGCTTGCTACTATGCTTCTTTGTTTTGTATGTTGTGTTCAGAAGCATTTCATTGGCCTGAGAAATTATGTATCAGTGTACTGTAAAGAAAAGAACTGCGTAATGCTAGACAGTAAGGGTCATATTTTCAATTACCGGCGCATCCCTGCAAAGTAGCAGGGATGCGGCAGTAATTGTGTGCCATGCCACCACCACCCATTGGCCCAAAACGTCACAGAAGCCTTACGCATCTGTGCCGTAAAGGCAGCGCATTGCTGGAGTTGCGTGCCAACGATGGCGCAGCTCCAGCAATGCTCTGGGGTACCCTATCTCCCCAATGCTGCATCAAGCCGTACGTCGGCTTCAAGCGCGCAGGGTTTGAGTCATGCATCATTGTCATAAAAATGACTGATTGACATCTTGTAGATTTCCCTCAGCCACTTTTAGGATTCGTTCCTGCGCAGGTACGCCCTCCCTTGCGCCGGAACGCCCCCTGATGGCGCAGGGCTTTACAACGTGATGCATCGCCCATATGCCCATATGTGTTTTTTTTTTTAATATATACGCCGCACCAACACCATGGCGAGTCTTTTGTTCTGCCGCTGCGTCAGAAAAGGCACGCAACAATGGAGGAAAATCAGCCGCAACTTCCGCAAGGGACTTATAAATCAGCCCCAACAGACTGAAGTCCAGTGTCCTTCCTTTAGACAGTCACATGGCTATCAGAAGAAATAGTGGCGGTGGTGGCGGGTGGATTGATAGTTTGAGTATTCACTGATCTGCAAGCAGGATGGACTTTGTCTGTCACGTGTTGCGCACTACTGCCTGCAGTGCCAGGCCTAGGCAAACCTCTTTAGTAGTCTGTTTATTGAGTTACATAGGAACTTTCTAAGTCAACGTTCCGCAAATCAGGCAATACGAATAACGTAGTATACCACATGAGATAGATCCCGTGGAATAGTTGTCTATCTATTTGCTATTTTTCCAAAATATGTTGTTATTGTTCTTTTGAAATGTTTGATTTGGTTGAAAAATCTCATCCATGTTTTATGGTTTTTCTTTCTTTCATGTTGTACATCAGCTCCCCCCAAGGGCAAGAGGACACAGGAGGAGGGTGCTGAGGATGCAGGCCAGGATCGGGCAGGCGAGGGCTCCTTTGCTGGCCCCAGTAAGTTTACATTTTACTAAACAGTACCTATTTTTTCCTAGCGTTCCTCATTCGATTTTTTCTAAATCGTCTTTGATCTTCTTGTAGACTGGATATAAATTCTTATCCTGCCTCGAATATGACTCCCTGTGGTATTACTAGACTATTCTTATTAGTCTGTCTGTGTAGCTAACTAAGATTGGACATTTGGCAATTCCATTGGACTCCCATTATATTCAGCAATACCTCTATGCACTGTCTCCTTACTGACTAGATAGTGTGGCAGAGTCATTCAGCTCCCGAAGTCACCGATTATAGATCCCCAATGATCTCTAGATTATCGTACGCAGGACAAGAGAGTAGTACGGAGTCACAGCACAGTCAAGAAGTGTCAGAGGCACTCATGCTTGCAAAAATTCCAAAACCTTTAGCTCATCCACTCTAGTCTAGAGGAACAAAAACCACAGAGTCTATTTAAGTGTAAAAGCTTTATTAAAAGTAAACACATTTATTGAAATCTACTTTGTCATAAAACTATTTAACTGTAAACGGAAAAGTGGTTAGTGCTGACGATTAATTGGACACATTTCTTGTGGTCGAGCCGAACTCTCACCTACTTTGAACTTGATCCTGGTCGTGTTCTTAGGACTCAGGAGTCAAGCTTCTGTCTGTTAGGAGAAAAAGTGGTGCGTGTTAAAAATCAAAAGCAAGCATTCATCAGTTGTGCATAAAAGTGCAGCAAGACAACAGCCTTCCCTGGAAAATGGGACATTTTTACTATGGAGTAGACAGTCACAAATTATTACATTGTATTCTGTTTTTTTAACATTTCTCCTAGACCAAATATTATATAGTAGTGAGTGGTGTATTCTAACTTTCTTAAATGTACTTTGTAGGTGTAACATCTGGTGACGGGGCCAGCGCGGAGGTGGCTGATGTGTTGGACTTGGACTCGGAGGCCTCTGGGGAGGATGCGGCGGTAGAAGAGCTGGTGGCCGTTCCTGTGGGGGATCAAACGGTGGTGGCGGAAACAGGTAAGCTATATATTCCTTACTTATTGAGATTGAAGACTGCATAGTGTGCTTTCTGCACGGGTGTATTACAATTACAAATCAACCAGGTAGTAGCCTCCTCGAAATGTACTTCGACTTAGCTGTGAAGTTTTTGGTGAGAAGAATCCCAATAAGTTCTTAGACGAACGTGATGGATGGGATGAACGAAAAGCGAAAGAAGGGTGTAAGTAAGTGGGACGCGAACTTGTATGATGGCTGGCAAAGAAGAACGATATGTGTTTGCTTGGACCCAGAGGTGGCTGGGAAGGAAAGAATATGGTATGGTGCATGGCTGGGTCAATGATGAAGCAAGGATGGGTGGAAGGACAGCAGCCTGGGTGGGTGAAACAGAAACTGTATGTGTGCGTATACTTTGAATGAATGGATGCCTGGAGCATGGTATTCTCTGACTCTTACATAGCAAATGTGTATCTAGAGAGAGTAGATGGTCGCCAGGTGAAGTAAGTGTTACCTTGAAGAGCATGTACCACCGCACCCGCACGTCCGTCCCAGTGCAGGGAAGGCAAGGAAAAGAAATTGTAAATGTGTCCAATACTACCATGAATAGTAGCAGTACTTTGTATTGCGTTTGCATTCACAGCATATATCTGGTTATTACGGTGGACACTCCGTACCTCTCTTAATAACTTTAGTTTACTTGTAGTACGTCATTCATGTGTGGGTGTATCACTGTGTTCACTCAATATTAAGCAAAGCACCTAAAGTCATCTCATCTGTCATTAAATACGTCCCATGTGAAGTGATAGATAATCAAATTAGTTAGCTTCTTCAGTTTCCTTTTCTAGTACTCATTTGCACTGTAGGGTGAAAGGTAAATTAATTAAGCAGTAGCCCTTGTAACAGAGTATTCTCAGTGCCACCCGTAATAGAAAAGTAATAGCTTCACCACCTGCATGTACTGGACCGGTACAGTAACGCAAGTCTGTCTCCATCATCATGGTGTGCA
Source organism: Lissotriton helveticus (assembly GCF_964261635.1). NCBI lineage: Eukaryota > Metazoa > Chordata > Amphibia > Caudata > Salamandridae > Lissotriton > Lissotriton helveticus. The sequence continues at coordinate 541,889,221 of NC_136065.1, read as the reverse complement.
ACTTTTTTTCTCGGGTGCAACTTCACTGTGCTGTGTCCATGTCATTCTGCCGGCTTGCATAAAATAACGTACCCATTTCCCTAAACAAGAGAGAAGAAGAAGAATAAGACTGGTGTACTGTCATAGTCGACTGTAATGGAAGTCCATAGTGGTCGTAGAATTAGTTCATTAAACTACCACTACTGTTAGAGCAAGGATGCAGAAGTGGGAGGTTACATAGATACTGTCCTCAATAGTTATGTACTGTGCTTTCAATTTGCTACTTGTACTCTGTGACCCAACTTTCGGCTCAATCACTTTGTGTTATTAATAAGGAGCATTGGTTACAGACTATGTCTTTCTTTCTTCATATAGTTGCTCCTTCCAAATCAACAACAAGGAGGGAGCAGGCTAGATTGGCCCGGCAACGGAGGCTGGAGGCCACAGTCGCCGAGTATCGGCGGCTGGTGGCCCTGGAGGAGGAGGAGGACACGCAGTCGAGCGGGGCAACATCTTCGACTGTGACCACTGCATCCTCCTCCGTGACTAAACCAGCGGGACCGAGCCGGGCTAAGAAAGCCGACCGCCACCGCCAAGCACCCGAAATACCAGCTGCCCCCCACAGGAGCTGCAAGGAACGCCAACACCGCCTACGAGTCCGCATGTCCAACCTGGAGCAGGAGGTCCTGAGGTATAAGACCTTGGTTAAGGGCCTCCGCTCCGAGCTTGCCACCCTCCGCAAGGAGTATGATGCCCATGCCGCATCATGCACCAGCACCAGCACCCTGCAGTAGTGGAGTGTCCCTTGCCCTTTTTTTATAGACTTTTGGGGGGTGGGATTTGGGAGTTGGGATCGTTTTGGGACGTTTCAGAGACAATCGTTGGGGTTAGGGTGGGTGAGGGAGATTATTTTGTTAGGGATAAATAAATATATTTTTCAACTACTTTATCTGACCATACCTGTTTTTTACTGCTTTTCAGTCTGGTGGGTGGGGGGCGGGGGTGTAACAGTAACTTTGTTTTCCTGAACAGTCGTAGGACTTTAGTAGTACAACCGTCAATCTCTTGTCTACTCCGAAATAATACTCCATTATACTACCTCCCACCAAACGCTTATCTTACCTGTAATTTGTGTTAGAAATTAGGGCTAGGCCCAGGGCTGGCTCCAGGTGAAATGGGGATTAACGTTGTCATTCCTGGGCGGGTGACATTTCCTCATTGCGGTGTTACTAGTGGTGTGACACAGTGGCAGTTGCATGCCTATGGAAAAAAAGAAAACGAAACCTTGTTTGTACTCCTTACTGTAGCATTACAACGGTTACGGTACGATCGAGAAAATAGCAGGTGACAGTACACTAGAACAGTGCCATAATGTAGCCTAACAAATGGTAAAGTATTGCAAGTATAACTAGTACTTGCGTTGAATTTATTTGACATTGGCTACTACTACTAGAAGATATAGTACTGAAGCTGAGTAAGTCTAGAAGATATCCTCGTATTCCTTCACCAGCCTGTTGCTGCTATCACCTTATCCTCCCCAGCAAGTGTGTGGAATTATTGATGTCATTTTAGTCAGACATCAAGCAAAACAACACAGCCCGGGGGAAGAGGGTTAGGGTTTGTAAAATGGATGGGAATGGGGGTTTCTTTTTGGGTAGGTTTTGTTGAGAGAAGAAAAAAAAAGCAGAGCATGGACAAACAATAATTGAAGATACAGAGTTTACAGACAATCTTTGGTTACAAAGTAAAGGTAAGCACATGCAGTCACACTCATAGAATAAAAGACAACAATGGATACTGTATCTGTATTGCGTATGTTGTTGGAGTTGTCCTGTTGAAATTGGTAAGTAAGTTGCATGCAGCAAACAATTCCTCTTATTGGCGGCACTCCTCCATTCCAGCTGACGCTTCGTCCATCAATGTGGTGGTGACCACTGACAGAAGAGACACCCTGTCCACTGCCTGCCTGGCGGATGTTGACTGAAACCCGGCCTGTAATTATTGAACGGAAAACAGGAAGTGCTATTACAATACCACTGATAAATAAATAAAAGGTATGTACGCTGTGTGGTTCAAAAAGTCACACTTTGATTTCCCTAATAGACAGTACAATATTTTTGAAATTGCGTGCTCTGTCTGAGTCACCTTTTTAAGGATCAATAAGTATGGCCAAAATATTATAGCGGATCTTTCCCCTCAAGGTGGGTGTACTACTGTGTTTTAGAACAAAATTTGACCTTCCCAGCAATGCTCCCACCAAGACCCTTACTAAAGCCAGTCGCAAAAATGTAGAAGAACCCAATCATATCTCCAAAAACGATGCCTAGCAGAAAAATGGTTACAAAACGTACTTTGAAAGTAACAGTAGACCCAAATACAGACCGTGGATTGTATTCAAACCACTTGCCTGCAAGCAAAAGTATCCATAGCCAGCATCGCTCCAACAGTGCTCTACAACAACAGAACCGCGTTGCAATAGAACCCCCCTAAACACATGCAATCCTGCTGCTAGGGCTAACCCTAACGAACCCTAACTTACAAAAAGTGCAAAAACTGGTGTTTCCTTATGGATTTTGTCCAACAAACTTCTAGCCGGTATTAGACCTTCCCAGGAATGCCCCAGGCAAGACCCGCCAACCCACCCGCAAAAAAACACGCGACACAACACCACCAAACAGCGAAAAAGCTAAATCTCATACTTACAATGTCTCTCGGCCTTCGGTCCAAACGCGGCGCTGTGCAGCTAGGTCGTCATCATCATCAATCATCATAACTCCTGTTTTCCACCACGGATTTCCTGAAAAGCAAATGCAATCAAGATTAGACTGTCGCAGCAGTGCTTCGACAGAGACCCCGGCCGCAACCCACCCACGAACAGCAGGAAGCCCCCCAAAACGCTACATTGAGCAAGATGTCTGAAGAAATGGCAAAAAAAAGGCTGTTCCTTATGGATTTTGTCCAAAACACTTGTATCCGGTATTAGACCTTCCCAGGAATGCCCCAGGCAAGACCCGCCGGCGCCAACCCACCCGCAAAAAAACACCCGACAACACCCCCAAACAGCGAAAAAGCTAAATCTCATACTTACAATATCTCTCGGCCTTCGGTCCAAAGTAACGCGCTGTGCAGCTAGGTCATCATCAATCATCATAACTCCTGTTTTCCACCACGGATTTCCTGAAAAGCAAATGCAATCAAGATTAGACTGTCGCAGCAGTGCTTCGACAGAGACCCCGGCCGCAACCCACCCACGAACAGCAGGAAGCCCCCCAAAACGCTACATTGAGCAAGATGTCTGAAGAAATGGCAAAAAAAAGGCTGTTCCTTATGGATTTTGTCCAAAACACTTGTATCCGGTATTAGACCTTCCCAGGAATGCCCCAGGCAAGACCCGCCGGCGCCAACCCACCCGCAAAAAAACACCCGACAACACCCCCAAACAGCGAAAAAGCTAAATCTCATACTTACAATATCTCTCGGCCTTCGGTCCAAAGTAACGCGCTGTGCAGCTAGGTCATCATCAATCATCATAACTCCTGTTTTCCACCACGGATTTCCTGAAAAGCAAATGCAATCAAGATTAGACTGTCGCAGCAGTGCTTCGACAGAGACCCCGGCCGCAACCCACCCACGAACAGCAGGAAGCCCCCCAAAACGCTACATTGAGCAAGATGTCTGAAGAAATGGCAAAAAAAAGGCTGTTCCTTATGGATTTTGTCCAAAACACTTGTATCCGGTATTAGACCTTCCCAGGAATGCCCCAGGCAAGACCCGCCGGCGCCAACCCACCCGCAAAAAAACACCCGACAACACCCCCAAACAGCGAAAAAGCTAAATCTCATACTTACAATATCTCTCGGCCTTCGGTCCAAAGTAACGCGCTGTGCAGCTAGGTCATCATCAATCATCATAACTCCTGTTTTCCACCACGGATTTCCTGAAAAGCAAATGCAATCAAGATTAGACTGTCGCAGCAGTGCTTCGACAGACACCAAAAATTACACACAAACCCCCGGAACCCCGCCAAAGAGCACCTCAAAGGCAAGCAAGTCAGCAAAAACGGCAAGAAATTTCCACCTCATATTTGGTCCAAAACACTTTTGTCCATTATTAGAGCTTCACAGCAATGGGCCCAAAACCGTCAACTCACCCGCAAAGAAGTACAACACCCCCACAAGTGCTGAGTCTTTCTTCATTGTGCGTAATCCAGCACTCTGCTTGGAGGGAAATCGCAGTCTGGAGGAGGAGGATAGAGGAGCATGTTCTTCAGAACTTGTGAACCTGAGGAATGTAGACTGCGGCACCTTCAAATCAATAAGCAAACAAGTGAAGACAGTTCTGATGATGGTCTTGTTTTTGGGATTAGGTGATTAAAGTTTGAATTAAATTAACTGTGCAAAACAAAGAAAGAGAGACACAAAGCACACAGGAATAAAAGTGAATAAGGACGAAAAAGAAAGTTCTTGATTGATTGTCTCATTTTCAGGGCTCGGTGTCAGGGAATAAGAACAAGATTTCGTCATCATACTCTGCGAATTCAGGCTGGATGAGGTCAGTGGCACCGAACAGAGAAAAAATCCCCTCATCTACGTTGCTGTCCTCATCGTCTTCATGTGGCGTGCTTTCTCGCACTTTGTAATCTGGTGGTATGAGGTGCTGATTCATCTTGATCATTGTCAGCCGCTCCACATTTTTGGGCGATAGGCGGCTCCGTTTGGCAGTTACAATGCCACCAGCAGCACTGAAAACACGTTCAGAAGACACACTTGCGAGTGGGCAAGACAAATAGTTTATAGCCAGGTTGTAGAGCTGTGGCCACAATTGTTTTTTGCCATGCCAATACTGCAATGGCTCCTCATTAAGAAAGACCACTGTTGAGTCATTCAGATAGTCCTGCACCATCGACTCAAGGTCATCAACTGTTCCTCCACTTTGCTTACTTTTTGCTGTGCCTGTGACATTTTTTAGAGAACCATACCCCATCAAACTTAGCCAATCCTCCTCCCCAGCCACTGTTAGTGTTGTCATTGTGTGTGGTGCAGATGATCCAGTTGCCGGTGTCTTTAACGGCTGAGAGGTCACTTGTGCCCCAGCCACAGGTGCAGAAGTGGATTCTTGTGACTGCGGATGGCCTGCTGATGCTGATGCTGATGTACTGGCTTCTCCTTCAATAACCTGCCGTTCTTTTTCAAACCTCTTGGCTGACCAGGCTAACCAATGTTTGTACTTTTGAACATCTGCATCAGCGAAAGGAAAGAATGCGTTGTCTGCCAGCGCCTTTTTGTAGCGTGGATCCAGAATAGTAGCACAAATGTAATGCTGATCTGAGTTGATGTTTTTAAGACGTTCATCACCACGTAGGCGATGTAATAATTTCTCAGACAAAATGAAATGTTTTTTTTTTTTCATCTTTTTCAAACTCAGAAGAAACCGCCATCAGTTGGTGCTCCAGTATGCACAACAATGGGATAGCTTTTCCCAAATTACAGTCCTCCTGGCTGACTGCACGCGTGAAGAACTCAAAAGGACGAAGCATGTCTGTCAGGCTTTTAACTATGGCCCATTGCGCCTTACTCATCCGCAGGTCCTCCTTCTGAGATGTAGCCTCTGTCAAGAAATAGTGATCGAGTACCGTATACTGCTCATGCAGACGCTCAAGCATGTAGAAGGTTGAGTTCCAACGTGTTGCCACCTCCTGGATGAGTGCTTTCACTGGCATTCCACGTTGAAGTAGCAGTCTCCGCAGATGCTTCCGGGCCTTAAAAGAATGGCTGAAATGGTTGCACATTTTGCGGCAGGTGGCCATTACCTCGAACGCTGGACTCTCTTTATCACTCAAGAATTTTTGAACTACCAGGTTGATACAGTGCGCCAAACACGGCACTCTAACATGGTGACCCTGTGACATGGCCTTAACTACATTGGCGCCATTATCCGTGGAAACATAACCAATCTTGCGTTTTAGGGGGGATAGCATTGACAACACCTTTTTGTCAAACTCTTCCAAAAGGTTTTCTGCTGTGTGACTTTTCTCCAAGGCAAACATGGCTAGTGTTGCATGTTTCCGAGCAGCTTTGAAAACTTGGTCCGGGTCAACACCTGCGTTTAGCTTTGCTATAACACCTGAAAAAGAGACCCAGTGTGCAGTGATGCACATGTAATCATCGCCTGGGCCACTGGTCCACATGTCTGTTGTCAGATGTATTGTGTGAACAGCACTCTTCTGCAAAGCTGCCCCAATCGCCTGCAGCACATCTTCATGTAGTGCTGGAACCGCAACTCTGGCAAAATAGAACCGGCTCGGAACCTTCCATTTAGGGCAGAGCGTTGCAACTAATTCAAGAAAACCTACCGCTTCTACAAAAGAAAAAGGTAGAAGGTCCACAGCTAGCATTTTAGCCAGCTTAGTGTTATACAGACGCGTCAGTGGGTGGTTGCGTTCATATGGCACGTCTGAAGTAAGCATTGTTCTAATGTTGGCCTGGACCAAGCATTTACGGGCTGATAATGACTTCGTTGACCCAATTTTGCTCGCTGGTGAACTTTTGTGCGTTGGTGTCTCACTCGCTCCAACACTCTTAGTGTGCCTCACATTGGGTGTGCTGCTGAGAGGGGTACTGGGTGTAAGGGAAGTGTTTGACACGTCTTCTTCCTGCTCGTCAACATCAGATGAAACATCAACGTTTCCTTGATTTTGGCCTTTCTTGATCGCAGCTAGGTGCGCAAACCATTGGACAGCGTGCTTTCTGTCAAGATGACCACTCTGGCCGCCGGTACCATAGTTGCTACCTGGCTTACCACGACTAACTGCAAGCTTACAAAGGGTACAAATGGCAAACCTTGGATTTTTGGGACAAACAGTAAAGAAGTCCCAAACTGGGGACTTGAAGTGTCTGTGGGACCTGGAGGAGGCGGCGATACTGGTGGTGGTGGTGGTCATGAAGCTAATGCCAGATGAAGTGGAGGATCTGGATTGGCCAACTTTTGTACGTTTTCCACTTTCACCGCCACTAATTAAGGTCGAGGTTGACGCAGGTCTCTTCTTGCCAGAAAGAAATATGGAAGCGGGACGAGTTGGTGTACTACTTAACTCCAATGATTGTGGTGTTTCCACTGCCTCCTCATCGACAACATCATCATCATCATCATCACGCGCAGCAGCTCTTCGGGCTAGGGTCAAAATGTCTGTTTGCTGCATGCCCGCTGGGGCTGCAGTGACCTTTATGATGACTGGGTCATCGTTGGCAGAGTCTTCATCAGCAGCAGTATCCGCCACTTCTTGTTGAGCCTCATCACACTCCATAAGTCTGAGACTTTGGACGAGCTTCCTTTTACGCTTAAGTACCTTTGTTGGATCATGGTGTGCCTCACTCTCAGACGGCTGTGGTGCTGGTTCCCAAGTTTGATCCGTATCATCAGAAGGAGGTGTGCTTGAAGAGGATGTAGACACCACCCTTGATCTCTTCCTTGCTAGGGTTGTGGAAGACAATGAAGGATCATCAGGAGGAGTGGCTACCTCAAATGATACCTCGCCTTGATTGTCGATTTCCTGATGTGCCCCTACTTCGGGAGGAACAACTATTGTGGGCACTTGTTGTGACCCTCCATGCACCTCTGCATGCGCATCTCCTTGCGCTGCCTCTCCTTCCACATGTACTTGGGCTTGTACTTGCACATGTGATTGTTGTTGCCGCTGTGGTTGTTCAACACTCGTCAGATGAGCTACAACAACCTGTGTTGATTGAGGGACATTGCTGCTGCTTTCTTGCGATGAGCCAACATCACTGGTCGATGGTGATTGAAGAAGTATACTGGCTGCCTCTGCAGCACTCAAGGGCTTGGACTTAAGTTGGCGTGGTGGTGGTGGTGGCACTGAGCCCAATGGAGCGGGGGTGCTGCTGCCAGCTTGGTCCCCAGCAGATCCCGCTGCAGCTGCTGCAGGCATACTTTTTTTTTTACTCACAAAAAAAGGGGCGGGCGGCACACCAGTGTCCTTGGTAACTTGCTTCTTCTGCTCCTTACTGGCACCTTTCTTGCTAGAGGAGCTACGGGTTACTTTTTTTGGGGCCATCTTCTTCAGAGCAGGTCAGCAGGCAGCAGTTGCACGAGTTGCAGAGGGTTCTGTGTCCAGACGTGACGTCGCGTGACGTTATGCTGCACACACCGCTGCAGGACTTCTTCCTGGCACTGGTGGTTCTATTGAGTCTTCTTGTGCACCTAAAAGCAATGGAAGACAGAGGAACATCAGTTCAGTTATACACCCCAAAAAATCGACAAAACACAGAAAAATGAGCACAATCCCATGCCATCCATGATGTTTACATTGAAGACACCCCACAGAAAGACTAGGGACATGCAAGTATGCAACACTCACTACCCCTGGGCATAAGGGATGAAAAGTAGGCAAAATAAGTGCAGGCCTCAGACACTGCCTCTCCTCAAAATGGCCCCCTTACACCCCAAGCACATGTTGCCTGTACCAGCCAGCACTCAAGATGGCCACCACCACCACCCACATGGCCAGTCCACATCAACAGTACACCCCCCAAAAACAGAAAAACAGCCAGAAATCACCACAATCCAATGCCATCCATGATGTTTACATCAAAGAGAGTGAGACAACACCACAGGCACACTCAGTCCATGCACCACCACCACCCCTGGGCAAGCAAAAGGCCACACCAGCAGCCCCCCAAAAACAACAAAAAACAATAAAATAAGCACAATCCCAGCCCATCCATGGCCTCAATTATGTTTAAATTCAAGAAGACACCCCACAGAAAGACTAGGCCCATGCAACACTCACCACCCCTGGGCAAAGGGCCACACCAGCAGGCCCAAAAAAACGACAAAAAACAATAAAATCTGCACAATCCCAGCCCATCCATGGCCTCAATGGTGTTTAAATTCAAGAAGACACCCCACAGAAAGACTAGGCCCATGCAACACTCACCACCCCTGGGCAAAGGGCCACACCAGCAGGCCCAAAAAAACGACAAAAAACAATAAAATCTGCACAATCCCAGCCCATCCATGGCCTCAATGGTGTTTAAATTCAAGAAGACACCCCACAGAAAGACTAGGCCCATGCAACACTCACCACCCCTGGGCAAAGGGCCACACCAGCAGGCCCAAAAAAACGACAAAAACCAATAAAATCTGCACATTCCCAGTCCATCCATGACCTCAATGGTGTTTAAATTCAAGAAGACACCCCTCAGAAACACTAGGCCCATGCAACACTCACTACCCCTGGGCATAAGGGATGAAAAGTAGGCAAAATAAGTGCAGGCCTCAGACACTGCCTCTCCTCAAAATGGCCCCCTTACACCCCAAGCACATGTTGCCTGTACCAGCCAGCACTCAAGATGGCCACCACCACCACCCACATGGCCAGTCCACATCAACAGTACACCCCCAAAAAACAGAAAAACTGCCAGAAATCACCACAATCCAATGCCATCCATGATGTTTACATCAAAAAGAGTGAGACAACACCACAGGCACACTCAGTCCATGCACCACCACCACCCCTGGGCAAGCAAAAGGCCACACCAGCAGCCCCCCAAAAACGACAAAAAACAATAAAATAAGCACAATCCCAGCCCATCCATGGCCTCAATTATGTTTAAATTCAAGAAGACACCGCACAGAAAGACTAGGCCCATGCAACACTCACCACCCCTGGGCAAAGGGCCACACCAGCAGGCCCAAAAAAACGACAAAAAACAATAAAATCTGCACAATCCCAGCCCATCCATGGCCTCAATGGTGTTTAAATTCAAGAAGACACCCCACAGAAAGACTAGGCCCATGCAACACTCACCACCCCTGGGCAAAGGGCCACACCAGCAGGCCCAAAAAAACGACAAAAAACAATAAAATCTGCACAATCCCAGCCCATCCATGGCCTCAATGGTGTTTAAATTCAAGAAGACACCCCTCAGAAACACTAGGCCCATGCAACACTCACTACCCCTGGGCATAAGGGATGAAAAGTAGGCAAAATAAGTGCAGGCCTCAGACACTGCCTCTCCTCAAAATGGCCCCCTTACACCCCAAGCACATGTTGCCTGTACCAGCCAGCACTCAAGATGGCCACCACCACCACCCACATGGCCAGTCCACATCAACAGTACACCCCCAAAAAACAGAAAAACAGCCAGAAATCACCACAATCCAATGCCATCCATGATGTTTACATCAAAGAGAGTGAGACAACACCACAGGCACACTCAGTCCATGCACCACCACCACCCCTGGGCAAGCAAAAGGCCACACCAGCAGCCCCCCAAAAACGACAAAAAACAATAAAATAAGCACAATCCCAGCCCATCCATGGCCTCAATTATGTTTAAATTCAAGAAGACACCCCACAGAAAGACTAGGCCCATGCAACACTCACCACCCCTGGGCAAAGGGCCACACCAGCAGGCCCAAAAAAACGACAAAAAACAATAAAATCTGCACAATCCCAGCCCATCCATGGCCTCAATGGTGTTTAAATTCAACAAAACAGTTGTATCATGCACCCATAACCAACCCTGGTCCTACTGGATACTGTGGCTACCCACAATATAATTTATTTAATTTTCTGAAAAAGTTCCAAAATTGTACTTGCAGCAACTGTAATGCCCCAAACAAACTTACTTGTGAAAGTTGATTTCTAATCCAAAAGTGATCCAAAGACAGTCAAAAAGGCCTCAAATCCAAATATCCAGCAGCACCCACAAAAAGTAATCCTTCCAGCTCCAGATCCAAATGAAAGTGACCAGGAGATGGACAAAGCACTGGGAGGAGCCTGCTGGACAGGAACAGGAAGTTGGAGACTGTGGGGCACTTCCTTCCTCCCCCCCCCCCCAAAAATGGACTCCTTGCAAAAAAAAAGGCCATGCAAATGTCAACCTGAGGAGTGATTCTGATAAAAATCATAATTTTCTGAAGGTTTATCCTGTTTGCTGGTGATTTTCTTGTGCGAAATTGCAAAATCTCTATTTCGCAAGTGCGAGATTGTTCCTTTCCGCCGCAACTACATGTTCGCAATTGCGAACTCTCGCGAGGTGTGCTGTGCAAGGTGGCAAGCCGCGAGTACGTATTCGCGGGCGACAAACTCCCGCGGGAACACGCAGCAAGATCTAAAATGGCGCGTCACTCGCAAAGAAAAACAACTCGGCAAACGCTAAAATGACGGAAAGTGAACGCCGTGCACCACGCCGCGCGCCGCAACCAAGCAAAAAATCCGCCGCGAGCGGATTCACGGATTTTCGACAAATTCGCGAGCGTTCGCGGATTGCGGATTTGCCGAAAATCCGAAAAATCCGCGAGCGGAGCGGATTTTACGCCCATGTGTAGAGTTAGGCGGTACCCTATTATGCAAATGTAGGCTTGAAACACTATGTCGTGATTGGTGTGTTACCCAAATCCTACCTTAGGACCAATCGAAATTAAGGGATTCTGACACTTTGCAACATTGGGGGGTGGTACACTGTCCCCAAACTGTATATCTACCCTGGGTTCACCTAGTGAACCGCCCGACTTGTCTGGTTTAGCTGACCTGTCACTGACCCAACGCACTCAATAGGTGACTGAAGATACAGAGCGCTGCGAAGCACTCTGTCCGAATTTGACCATAGACTGAGGTTCTACTGAACCTTAAAGTGCTGGCAAAGCACTTAGCTGGGAGTTCGCTGACCCAATCGGGGTCTTGATCGATAGCTGCAGAGCGGGTGGAGCGCAGGCGTTGCTTCCGAACTGTGGGTTCCGGTCCTGTCCTGAAGAGGGTCCTGTCCTGAGGGTTTGCTGTCCTGTCTTGAGGGTCCTGTCCTGACTCCTATTCCGAGGGTATCCTGTTCTGTCCTGGGTGTCCATTCTGCACCTGCTGTCCTTTGAGGGGTATCCTTCCTTGAGGGTTTCCTGTCCTTAACTGACCCGTGGCCAGGGTTTGGTTTCCACACCTTTCTAGGTAAATATTGCTCTGAAACTCTTAAATCTTGCACCTTCTGAATTTCTAACTTTTGCTTTAATAAAGTTCATCATTGCATATGTTATATTTTCCATGCCTTTCCGCAACTATTGAAAATCAATTACATATTTTTCAAAGGTTTGTTCCTATGTCTTCTCACTGGTTAAAAATTATATTTTACATTGCAGTTTGTAATTTTCTGATATGGTCTAGAACTTCATTGCCTAGATTGTTCAAAGGCCCATTCACCTTAAGTGAAGCGTGTTACTCTTTATAGGCCCTCCCATAGTTATTCATGCATAAACTGTCCATGCTTAAACATTTCTGAGATTTTATAGTATTTTCCATCTGCATTTCATATTACATTTGAATGATTACCCTGTCATTATTTCTTTATGCCTATATAATTTACGTTATCTTGGTTATTGATTGCCTTATTTTACTGTACCTCATGCAAGAAAATAATGAATTTTAGATAAACATTTTAAAACTTCCAGTTGTCCGTGGTCATTTAAACAGTATTTGAATGTTATTGTTTGGGTTTGTATTTTGCTGCCTTTCTTTTACAGCTAGCTCCCTGATTCATTGTGGTCATTAGGTACCCGCATCGGTGGATGGTAAGTCGGGTGCATTGAAAATTATTAGCAGGGAACACACACACATCAACTTGGTAGAGCTCGTGAAGTCACCTGATTAATGTATATGGTGATTTGAAAGTATATGGGCCCTGAAGCCGGAAACGGCGAAAACTATTGGTCGGGTGGCCTCGCGCGCTCTATCAGTTTTTCCTCCCTTCTTAGTTCTTCCCCTCCCTCCCTGCACGGCCTTTCCACTTCTTCCCAGGTGGATGCCATAGACACATGGCTCTCCTCTGGCCGCGACTCCGTTGCCCCGCTCAAACGCATTACCTCCAAACGGGAGAAGGACGCCAACCGATGGTTTACCGTCGAGCTTAAGACCATTAAACTAAAAGTACGTCGCGCAGAACGGGCTTGGAGAAAAAACTACTGCCCCATTCTTAAATTGGAGTATACCAACACTCTTACCCAATATAAAAAAGCCATCTTGGAGGCCAAAACATCTTACTTCTCCTCCAAAATCCTAGCCGCGGAGAACCAGTCCAAGGAGATATTTACAATCGTCCACAGCCTGGCGTTCTCAGATAGAACAACCCTCAAGCCTGCCCCGTCTGAAGAACTCTGCCTTTCCCTGAACAACTATTTTATTAATAAAATTACTACCATTAAGGCCAACATTCCCCCCCCCTCCTTTCTCTTTGTGGATCCTCAATGTCCCCCTCCCAAGAGTGAACTCACCACCCTCCCACCCATCACTAGAGAAAGTCTGATCGCCCTAATTCCCTTGGTCAAGTCTGGTTCTCCTCTTGACCCTTGCCCAGCCCATATCCTCCGGCACATCTTCACTGCCTGTCCTGATCCCCCCCTCCACCTTCTTAATAGCTCCCTTGCCCAAGGCGTAGTCCCCAACTCTTTGAAATCTGCGGTAATTGTACCCATTTTAAAAAAACCTGGGGCTGATCCCTCTGTTCCTGCCAACTTTCGCCCCATCTCCCTCTTGCCATTTTTGGCTAAGGTGCTCGAGCGTCACGTCACCCGCGCTCTGAGCTCCTTTGTGGAGACGCACGGCGCCCTTGCCCCCCGCCAGGCCGGTTTCCGCCCCGCTCACTCCACGGAGTCCGTTGTCATCTCGGTCCTGGACAACATCAGGGAGGGTATGGACACCAATCAACATCAGGCCCTTGTGCTCCTCGATCTCTCAGCCGCCTTTGACACGGTTGACCATACCATCTTGTTGTCCCGTGTCGGGGCGGCGGGGATCGGGGGGACCGCCCTGGTCTGGTTGTCCTCCTTCCTGAGCGACCGCACCCAGGCTGTTCGTCTGGGTGATTTTACGGCGGACGCCCGGAGAGTGCAGTGCGGGGTCCCCCAGGGCTCCTCCCTCTCCCCTCTCTTGTTCAATCTCTATCTTGCCCCTCTTATCTTCTCCCTTCAACAGATGGAGGTCGCCGTATTTAACTATGCGGATGACCTCCAGCTTGTCTTTAATCTATCTTCTTCTCCCTCTTCTGTGCTAAACTTTCAATCTGTCATGCTCCATATCAGGGACTGGATGAACCACAACCACCTTAAACTCAATCCTGACAAGACCGAGTTGGTGTTGACGGGTGGTTCATCCAGCCCCTGGTCCTCTCTCTTCTGGCCTCCCTCTCTTGGCACGTCCCCTGTTCCCTCGTCCTCCGTTAAAACCCTAGGTATAAAAATCAATTCACAACTCACCCTTCACTCCCAGGTTAGCTCTGTGGTATCTTCTTCCTTTCTTTCCCTGCGAACCATTCGCAGAGTCTCTCGCTTCTTCACTTTTTCCGCTCTTAAGCTTATAATTCTGGCCATGGTGGTGTCTCGCCTGGACTACGGCAATGCCTTATATGCCGGTATCCCCGCCTATAGTTTGCGGCGCCTACAACAGATTCAGAACCAGGCGGCGCGCCTGGTCTTTAAGCTCCCTAAATTCCACCATTCCACCCCCCTCCTGAAATCCTTACATTGGCTCCCTGTAGGTGCCAGGGTCCAATTCAAGCTTGCAACCATGACCTTTCTGGCCCGACTTGGCTTGGCTCCGGCCTTTATCTCGTCCGAGATTACTCCTTACATACCTACTCGGGAACTACGCTCGTCCTCTCAATCCCTCCTCACTGTCCCCCGTTTTCGGAGAAAGAAGTGGGGAGGATCTAAATTCGCCACCCTTGCCCCGACCCTTTGGAACTCCCTTCCCTTCGAACTCCGTACCATCACACAGTACCCTCAATTCCGTAGGCACCTTAAGACCTACCTGTTCAAAAAGTCTTTTGATTAATTTTTCCCCATCCCTCTCTGCCTATTAGCTTTGGATCCAGTTAGAGTTAGCGCCAAGAAACCGCTGGTATACGTGCGCTCTAGAAATAATTTTAAATCAAATCAAACCAGAAGGATTACTCACGCTAAAGAGCTAGCCAGGCTTAAGGTTGACACACAGAGCAACCCCACCTAACATGCAGCACTCATTAGCATCCACAGTCTGTACACATGTATTCCAAGCCCTGGTGGCATGGTGACATGAGATACCCAAAAGTGTTTACACCCCTGAAGGTGGACATACAATAACAGTCTTAAGTAAGTCCAGTGGGTCGCTCACTACTTATCCTACCAGCGTGTAGCCCCGATGCGTTGTGGTCCTTGTAGTCAACATCAGCGGGTGCGCCTCTGCCTGGGTCTTCAGAAAAAATCAGTCGCGTTGGCCATCCCTGGACACCGGTGTTTCGAGGTTGTTGCCTCTCGTCAGCAGGGAGTAGGAATGTGTGAAGGGGTGCTGCGTAGGCTGCCAAAAATATTTACAGGTCTGGTACCGCTCGTGGCACGTAGGAGCGCAACCCGGGCTCGTCAGCCCCACCGGCTCAAGGGAGCCTGAATGTACAAGTAAGTCCAGTGGGTCGCTCACTACTTATCCTACCAGCGTGTAGCCCCGATGCGTTGTGGTCCTTGTAGTCAGCATCAGCGGGTGCGCCTCTGCCTGGGTCTTCAGAAAAAATCAGTCGCGTTGGCCATCCCTGGACACCGGTGTTTCGAGGTTGTTGCCTCTCGTCAGCAGGGAGTAGGAATGTGTGAAGGGGTGCTGCGTAGGCTGCCAAAAATATTTACAGGTCTGGTACCGCTCGTGGCACGTAGGAGCGCAACCCGGGCTCGTCAGCCCCACCGGCTCAAGGGAGCCTGAATGTACAAGTAAGTCCAGTGGGTCGCTCACTACTTATCCTACCAGCGTGTAGCCCCGATGCGTTGTGGTCCTTGTAGTCAGCATCAGCGGGTGCGCCTCTGCCTGGGTCTTCAGAAAAAATCAGTCGCGTTGGCCATCCCTGGACACCGGTGTTTCGAGGTTGTTGCCTCTCATCAGCAGGGAGTAGGAATGTGTGAAGGGGTGCTGCGTAGGCTGCCAAAAATATTTACAGGTCTGGTACCGCTCGTGGCACGTAGGAGCGCAACCCGGGCTCGTCAGCCCCACCGGCTCAAGGGAGCCTGAATGTACAAGTAAGTCCAGTGGGTCGCTCACTACTTATCCTACCAGCGTGTAGCCCCGATGCGTTGTGGTCCTTGTAGTCAGCATCAGCGGGTGCGCCTCTGCCTGGGTCTTCAGAAAAAATCAGTCGCGTTGGCCATCCCTGGACACCGGTGTTTCGAGGTTGTTGCCTCTCGTCAGCAGGGAGTAGGAATGTGTGAAGGGGTGCTGCGTAGGCTGCCAAAAATATTTACAGGTCTGGTACCGCTCGTGGCACGTAGGAGCGCAACCCGGGCTCGTCAGCCCCACCGGCTCAAGGGAGCCTGAATGTACAAGTAAGTCCAGTGGGTCGCTCACTACTTATCCTACCAGCGTGTAGCCCCGATGCGTTGTGGTCCTTGTAGTCAGCATCAGCGGGTGCGCCTCTGCCTGGGTCTTCAGAAAAAATCAGTCGCGTTGGCCATCCCTGGACACCGGTGTTTCGAGGTTGTTGCCTCTCGTCAGCAGGGAGTAGGAATGTGTGAAGGGGTGCTGCGTAGGCTGCCAAAAATATTTACAGGTCTGGTACCGCTCGTGGCACGTAGGAGCGCAACCCAGGCTCGTCAGCCCCACCGGCTCAAGGGAGCCTGAATGTACAAGTAAGTCCAGTGGGTCGCTCACTACTTATCCTACCAGCGTGTAGCCCCGATGCGTTGTGGTCCTTGTAGTCAGCATCAGCGGGTGCGCCTCTGCCTGGGTCTTCAGAAAAAATCAGTCGCGTTGGCCATCCCTGGACACCGGTGTTTCGAGGTTGTTGCCTCTCGTCAGCAGGGAGTAGGAATGTGTGAAGGGGTGCTGCGTAGGCTGCCAAAAATATTTACAGGTCTGGTACCGCTCGTGGCACGTAGGAGCGCAACCCGGGCTCGTCAGCCCCACCGGCTCAAGGGAGCCTGAATGTACAAGTAAGTCCAGTGGGTCGCTCACTACTTATCCTACCAGCGTGTAGCCCCGATGCGTTGTGGTCCTTGTAGTCAGCATCAGCGGGTGCGCCTCTGCCTGGGTCTTCAGAAAAAATCAGTCGCGTTGGCCATCCCTGGACACCGGTGTTTCGAGGTTGTTGCCTCTCGTCAGCAGGGAGTAGGAATGTGTGAAGGGGTGCTGCGTAGGCTGCCAAAAATATTTACAGGTCTGGTACCGCTCGTGGCACGTAGGAGCGCAACCCGGGCTCGTCAGCCCCACCGGCTCAAGGGAGCCTGAATGTACAAGTAAGTCCAGTGGGTCGCTCACTACTTATCCTACCAGCGTGTAGCCCCGATGCGTTGTGGTCCTTGTAGTCAGCATCAGCGGGTGCGCCTCTGCCTGGGTCTTCAGAAAAAATCAGTCGCGTTGGCCATCCCTGGACACCGGTGTTTCGAGGTTGTTGCCTCTCGTCAGCAGGGAGTAGGAATGTGTGAAGGGGTGCTGCGTAGGCTGCCAAAAATATTTACAGGTCTGGTACCGCTCGTGGCACGTAGGAGCGCAACCCGGGCTCGTCAGCCCCACCGGCTCAAGGGAGCCTGAATGTACAAGTAAGTCCAGTGGGTCGCTCACTACTTATCCTACCAGCGTGTAGCCCCGATGCGTTGTGGTCCTTGTAGTCAGCATCAGCGGGTGCGCCTCTGCCTGGGTCTTCAGAAAAAATCAGTCGCGTTGGCCATCCCTGGACACCGGTGTTTCGAGGTTGTTGCCTCTCGTCAGCAGGGAGTAGGAATGTGTGAAGGGGTGCTGCGTAGGCTGCCAAAAATATTTACAGGTCTGGTACCGCTCGTGGCACGTAGGAGCGCAACCCGGGCTCGTCAGCCCCACCGGCTCAAGGGAGCCTGAATGTACAAGTAAGTCCAGTGGGTCGCTCACTACTTATCCTACCAGCGTGTAGCCCCGATGCGTTGTGGTCCTTGTAGTCAGCATCAGCGGGTGCGCCTCTGCCTGGGTCTTCAGAAAAAATCAGTCGCGTTGGCCATCCCTGGACACCGGTGTTTCGAGGTTGTTGCCTCTCGTCAGCAGGGAGTAGGAATGTGTGAAGGGGTGCTGCGTAGGCTGCCAAAAATATTTACAGGTCTGGTACCGCTCGTGGCACGTAGGAGCGCAACCCGGGCTCGTCAGCCCCACCGGCTCAAGGGAGCCTGAATGTACAAGTAAGTCCAGTGGGCTTGGCTCCGGCCTTTATCTCGTCCGAGATTACTCCTTACATACCTACTCGGGAACTACGCTCGTCCTCTCAATCCCTCCTCACTGTCCCCCGTTTTCGGAGAAAGAAGTGGGGAGGATCTAAATTCGCCACCCTTGCCCCGACCCTTTGGAACTCCCTTCCCTTCGAACTCCGTACCATCACACAGTACCCTCAATTCCGTAGGCACCTTAAGACCTACCTGTTCAAAAAGTCTTTTGATTAATTTTTCCCCATCCCTCTCTGCCTATTAGCTTTGGATCCAGTTAGAGTTAGCGCCAAGAAACCGCTGGTATACGTGCGCTCTAGAAATAATTTTAAATCAAATCAAACCAGAAGGATTACTCACGCTAAAGAGCTAGCCAGGCTTAAGGTTGACACACAGAGCAACCCCACCTAACATGCAGCACTCATTAGCATCCACAGTCTGTACACATGTATTCCAAGCCCTGGTGGCATGGTGACATGAGATACCCAAAAGTGTTTACACCCCTGAAGGTGGACATACAATAACAGTCTTCACAGCCTTCTCCGAGATGAGGTAAGGTTTGAGGCGCATGGGTAGTGATTTGAAAGGATGGAGTAGATTGTGCAAACACTGGTGATAGAGGGTACTGCATGCAGATTAGCCAGTTCATTCTAAAATAGCAAAGACGAGCTGGTCTATAATATACATTGATGAAACTGGAAGGGCCATTGGTGAAAGTTACTGGGCCACTGAGCATTAGTAAAACTGAACGGACACAGCACACTGGTAAAATGGGCAAAGTCTCTGTGCACTGGAAGAATTCCAAGGGCTATTTTGATGGACATGCCAAGTTTGAGCACCTGTCGGTTTAAAGTCTGTTTATTACATAAAGATGTAACCGTGGCATAAACAGGCATGCACTGGTTAAACTGAAACAGGTTACGTTTGAACGTGTAACTGCGCCTAAAATGGTGAAACTGGGAGATGGGTATAAAGAGCATGAACTGATGAAACGGAATGTTGCACACAATAGTCAAATTTGGGTTGAGCTACCACAGGCTCTGGTGATTCGAAGAAAAACAGAACACTGGTGAAAAAGAGTACCGCGGTTTTGCTTGCTTGTATAAACCTTACAGGGCACACACAGCCGTGTACAACATAGTGAAGTCAGATACAGGAAAAACATTGGAGTCAGTGGGAAAAGTAGGCAGAACAACATGAAAATGACAGTTAAGAAACACAGAATCGCTGCTTCTAACACATTCATTCTGCTCTACTACAGACATCAGACACACCACTGATGATATTACCTTATTTGAGCAATTAGCAATTTCTAAAGCGCAATACAATACTGCAAATATCACACAGCACAAGCCAAGAGCAGCTGCAAGCTGTAACGGGAAAGAGGCGAAGAACAGGAGAAGAAGCTAGCCACATACCTTTTCCCAGCAAGTCCTTCAGCTGCGCATCCTTGAGTGTGGTGCTGTTGAGCCGGTTACTGGACACACTCCTCTGGGGAGGGATGTGTGCACCCGTGAGCCCCATCAGCCTCGGCCAGCCGGGGGTCTGGCCTCAGGGGGTCGGCTGGCCGCGGGCTGCAGGCGCGGGGGCTCCTCTCCTCGTTCCGCGGGCCCCGGCCTCAGCACTCCTTTGAATGAGCAGGGACCGAGTCCCTAATTTGAACAGGGGAGGACCTGCACTGCTCAGCAGGGCCGCAATACTTTTAAAGGGCTTGAACCGCCCCCTGCTCCTTAGCAAACAGGTGCTGCTCTGGGATAAGAAGTGCCTGCACGTCTAGGTTCCCACGGATGTATGACGTTACAACGCAGGCTATTACAACGCCTGCCTTTACAACGCGGTTTTTACATCGCATACCATTACAACGCATAGCGCTTTTGGGTGTTGGGTAGTGAATAGTTTAATTTATTATTCCAACTCCAGTCCCCGTGGACACTAGGGAAGGTTATTGGATAGTAAATTAACCTATTCCCTATCCTAGAGCGCCCCCCAGCGCAATGCGTTGTAATAGTTTGTGTTGTAATGACCGCGTTGTAATGGTAGTGCGTTGTAAAAGTTTTGTTGTAAGTGATGTTTACCGGTTCCAACTTCCTGCACGCCTTCGAATCCTGTGCCCAAAATGTGGATTTACTGCCAGAAAGAAATATCACACCCCATGCCACCCACGTGCTGTGTATATCAATGAGAGGCGCTGTACAAATAAGGGGAAATAAACGTGAATTTCCCAACACAAAATACTTTCTGAGACTGGTGAGCAAGTGGAAAGAATAGCTTGCTGTCTTGTGAGGACTTGCCGGGTACGACGTGTGCGGTAGGGACAGGGTGGCCTCGGCACTGGGCCAAGGCGGCGCGCGGAGTTTCGGTGGCGCGAGGCGGGTGAGTCCCGGCGCACGGAGGCAGCATCCCTCGCTCGGGCTCGGCGCGTGCACTCTGGATCATTCCTGAATAACTTGATTGGCAGGCCGGAAAAGGCCACCACACCTTGGCGTGCGCGCACCCCTAGCACGGAGTCTTCTAAAATCAGATTTATTTCTAAGGAGAAATAGGTGTTTAGGATCTGGCCCGAAACATTAAAACGCGTGGTTGTTTTCGTTTGTTTGGAGTGAAACTGGTGCACGGGGGGGAACAATCCATCAATCCGGACACTGACCCTGGGAGGTCACAGCTCACAGCACTAACCTGCGAGATTACCACCGCGCCGCTGGGGCCCTGACGCTGTGGTCGCCCCCGCCGCCGAGCAGCTCCATCGCACGGCCGCCGAGCGGGGCGGACCACAGCTCCCAGCCTGCCCTGCAATTACACCGCCTACTTCCTGTCCACAGCGCCAGGAGGCGCACAAAAGGAAGCAGCTCCCACTGAGGAGCGGGGGAACAATCCATCAATCCGGACACTGACCCTGGGAGGTCACAGCTCACAGCACTAACCTGCGAGATTACCACCGCGCCGCTGGGGCCCTGACGCTGTGGTCGCCCCCGCCGCCGAGCAGCTCCATCGCACGGCCGCCGAGCGGGGCGGACCACAGCTCCCAGCCTGCCCTGCAATTACACCGCCTACTTCCTGTCCACAGCGCCAGGAGGCGCACAAAAGGAAGCAGCTCCCTCCGCGTCGCGGACGCGCGCGGGCGTCGCCGGGCGGAGCCCGGGCAGAGGGCGGGCCGTCTGTGGCCGTCAGGGGACGATAGAGGACAGGACAGGCTACGTCTTTAACATCTACATCGCAAAAATGGGTAAGAGAAAGCTTCAGACTTCCATTACAGGGGGTACCAGTAAAGTCAAAATTGCACGAAAATCTAATGCTTCTGGAAATATCATGACATATTTAACATCAGAGGTGGGGAAGTTAAACAAAGAAATCGCTGAGAAGGAACGGGAACTCGGGCTGGATGGTGCATCTGGGGACCTAATAGAGACTTCGTTACCCCAGAGACAACCGATACCTCTAGAACCCAATGCTATTATTGCTACTGTAAATGACATTATACTTGAGCAGCAAAATACAATATGCCAAGACGACTCTACAGTTGCTATTGAGGCCCCTGAGCACACCCAAACTATGGAGGGGGGAGTACACAATATACAAAAATCTAGTAAAACTGCGACAACTCACCAAACGCAAGCCAAGCTAAATAGATCTAACACAATATCATGGCAAAACCCAACTAACCTTGAAGGTTCGCTAAAGGAAATGTTTGAAAGGGTCCTAACAGACACGATTGAAACAACACTGATTAAGATTTCCAACGACATTGTGGAAACCCTAAAAGACTGTGTATCTGGTATTCTGAGCAGATGCGATAGAATGAACTCACTGTTACTTAAAAAGGTAACTGAGCACCTAGCCTTAGACCCACAGCAGCCTTTGAACCAACAAGGCCAACCTATGGAAGAGACAAATAGTGCCCTATTTATGCCTGTTTTGACATCCTTACCTCATACCCCTATCGTGGACTCTACAACCCAAAACTACAACGACTGATAAAGTGCTATTTACAATTCCCCAGAATATTCCTAAACCCAAGAATAACAATAGTTCTAATGCTAATGTAGTGGGCTATCCTAAAAGAAGCAGCCAAGGAACGGGCAGTGGACAACGCCTTAAACCAATGGTTAATTTACCGCCAGAGGCAACCCCTTTTGTGGCAGTACTGGTCAACGTCCCGACACTCAAACCAGAAGAGTCAGAAACCCAGTCAACCCTTATGGAAAGTGTAAAGAGCTGGTGTGACACAAACTGCTCGGGCCCAAGGGACATCTCAGCATCTATAAGCCTGGCAAGAAGAGTAACTTGGCTGGGACCCACAAGTAAATGTTTCTCTGATGACTGTGTTATAATAAACTTTAACAAACCCTATGTTTGTACTAGGCTATTTTGGGATGCAACAAATATTACACTGGGACAAATCCGTGCAGTACCACTGGGTTTTTTTCTATCCTCGCCCAGCACAACAACCCCCCTTGCTGACTACGAATATTAGATCATATACCCCACGACATAATGCCCTTTTAGCTACCTGGGCAACACAGCCATCTAGTTTTCAAACGAACCTCTACAATAAGTGTCCAGTGGATACTATTCCTAACTTGGAACTGGGAAATAGATTTGCAGCCTTATCAGACCTTGATGATAATAACTGACTGTCCCTTCAAGAGGGTGAGGAGAAACAGCTCGGCGAAACCGCAGAAGTCAGGAATCTGAAAATAATGACTTGGAACATTTCTGGTCTCCGAACCAAAAGGGAAGACATATTATGGCTGGAAATTATAAAACAACATGACGTGGTTGCATTGCAGGAAACTTGGGACACTAAATGTAACTTTTGGGTAGAAGGTTACGTATCTCATTTCTTACCAGCCCAAGAGTCACATAGAGGGAGAAACAAGGGAGGACTAGGGTTCCTAATTTCAGTGAGTCATATGGGGGTGATGAAAATTATAAATGCAAATTCCCCAAATTGCCTAGTTTTAGAGGTTCTTATGAGCACGGGGGAAAAAATTATTTAAGTAAACTTTTACAATGCTGTAGAAGGCACACAAGGCAGTGATAATATTCATATGCTGACTGTTTTTTTAAATAAGTATAAAATGAGTCAAACTACTTTTGTTCATTACATACTTTTGGGTAATTTTAATACACATCTATGGGAACTGAATTGTCAATATGGAGTTTGTTTGGAAGATGACTATTTGGCCCATTCGCACTTTGAACACACAGCTAAAGTGGGCGCTCTAGAAGAACTGTTGATAGATATAGATATATCTGAACCTGAATTTGTAAACCCCAAAGATAGAGTAGCGACATATAGCGCTAGGGGTAGTAACACAATAATTGATTTCATATTTTTGTCACCCAGCATGCTTAAAAATGTCATCTCCTACAACGCCTCTCAGTCGACATTTAGTGACCATAATCCGGTAATTATGGAATTAAATAACAGTAATCCAACCATAATAAATATAGGAACGCAACTTATTTACCCTACAAAAATTTGGGCTCATGACCAGGGTAGACGGGTTAAATGGCACAAGATTATTCCGGATGACTTTTTTAACGAATTGTGTGATAAAGTGGGAACAGAAATAAACATTTGTAGAGACCCATTGACCGTTACAGGGAATGTTATAAATGCCTTTGAATTAATTTGTAAAAATGTAGCACAGTCACTCACGTGTAAACCTAACCATAAGCCCCGCAAAGTACACGGGTGGTTCAATGCTGAGTGCTCAAAGGCTCATAAAGCCTTGCTAGAGGCTTTGAAAAGCACACCGCGTGACACTGTTGAAGTGACTAGACTGAGGAAGGAGTATAAAATAATGGTTGAGGCACGTAAGAAAGAAATTAAAGCCAAGGCCTGGGAATCATTATATGACAGATTAACCTTGAGGGACAGTGCAAAGTTTTGGTCCATAGTGAATACACCACTATTTAATGGAAGAGAAAATGAGGTGTTGGAGGTCAATATTACCGAGAAACAATGGCTGGACCATTTTGAGACCATCTATGGCAGTAAGACCGCCACTAATCCTTTCACCTCCATAGAATTTACCACCACAGAAACCACGCTGAGAATTTCGGTGAAGGAAGTGCAAAAAGCCATAGAAAATACCGCGGGAAGTAAGGCACCCGGCCCGGACGGGGTCCCCGCAGATATGTACAAGGCACATTCCCACGTTTGGTCTGTAGTCCTTGCAAATGTTTTTAACCTAGCATGTTTGGACAAATCTAATATACCCGCGTCCTGGTCACACTCCATCATAATTCCCATTTTCAAAAAAGGTCAAAGGGGGGACCCAAGGTGTTATAGACCGATATCGTTGATCGATTCTTCGTTCAAGATATTAGGTAAAGTCATCCTAGATAAAATTAATAAGTGGGAAAAGGAAAATGAAATTTTGTGTAACACCCAATATGGATTTAGAACTGGGAGAGGCACAGAGGACCAGTGCCTAAATGTATACATGACTATCAGTAAATATACTGTTGCCACCAGGGGGTCGATCCATCTGGCTTTTATGGACTTGTCCACAGCCTTCGACCTAGTCAATAGGTCGAGGCTGTGGACAATGCTCCTGGAGCTGGGCATGGACCAGGCTCTTGTAAATTTTTTAGCATACCTGCACAGAGATCTGACTGCATCAGTGCGTATGACAATGGACGGGAAATGTACTACAGGGTTTAGATCAGCCAGAGGTGTACGACAGGGGTGCATCCTGGCCCCCATGTTGTTTTCCTTGTATATCAATTCACTGAGTAAAACTTTATCTACTGTAACATCAGATATACCCAACATGGGAGGGACTCCATTGCCCGTACTGATGTATGCCGATGATACGGTCCTTATCGCTAGAACCCCAAATGGCCTACAGCGGCTCCTCGATTCTTTTGGGGCTTTTATGCAGAAACTAGACCTGGTTGTGAATATGGGAAAGTCACATGTCATGTCACTGGGGAAAGGAAAGAAAATGACGAAAACCCTGCGATGTAATGGTGTGGTGTTGTCGAAAGTTAAAATATTTACCTATCTAGGAGTAATATTCGATGACATGGGCACCTGGACTCCCCAGATTACAAATAAAGTGATGGTTGTTCGCAGGTCGTCTGCGGCCATACTGAGTTTCGCAAAAAGGCTGGGAGGGAAACCCACAGAAGCCGTATTGACCTTGTATAGAGCCAAAACTTTGGCTCTAGCAAGATATGGCGCTGGGATATGGCGTTATAAAGATCCTACTCCAATACAGAAAGAAGAGAACAAATTCCTGCGTTCTCTAATGGGTCTACCACACTCTACCCCTTCCTTCGCAGTGCATACGGAACTAGGGACAGGCTACATTGAAGATACGCTTAAAATGGCCCCATTACTCCTTTGGGTTAAACTATGGCTGAACTCTAGTTTGACATTAAATCATAAAATCATTAGCGACTGTATGGGGCGAGATAGAGCCAAAGATATAAAATGGTTGACACATATTAAAACCATCTCTATACAACTGGGTCGCCCAGAACTCTACTTTAACCCCGAAAGCCTGTGTAAAGATGATATTACTTGGATAAAAGTACATTTCACGAACTACAGAAAGATCTATCGTGAAACCCAGGAAATCGAGAAACCAACAGTAAGGGCACATTATTCATTAATATCAACCATGACTATACAGCCTTATTTAACTATTGTGAACAGACCATATCACCGCTGGCTTCTGACGAAGTTTCGTTTTAATCAAGTACATTTTTTATTGGGCGAATATATGAAATGGTGTACCACTAATGAAAATGTCCCATGTAAATGTGATAACTTTACTGATCAAGACCTGATACATTTTGTCTTTTTCTGCCCTTTTTTTGCCACGGGCAGAAAGAAATATATCATACCTCTTTTGAGGGACAAGGGATTCAAGCAAGTGAGGCCCGCATTGATGTTTTTACAACTTATGGTGTCCCCTATTGTGATGTTTGGGGTTGCAAATTTTTGGGTAACATCTATGCGAGCTAAACGGAATAGACTACTGAGAACCCCTATGTCAGAATGTATACAGGACTAGTCTAACTATATACTGACAAGAGTTGCCCAATCTTAGGGGGATTTCTTTGGGGGATTAAGCAACGCGGTAAATGGAATTTCATATAAATCTTCATCAATACGATAGATTCAGGGTACATGAAGTCTCTTAATGTTTTTAACTGTTGCCTACTTTTCCCACCCAACTCCTTTTTCTATTTTTCCCACCCAACTGTTTTTTAATCGTTTTAACAATTGTCTATACTCTCTATTAATTATTTGAATTTTAAAATTGAATTGCATTATTGATTTGTGTATATCTGTGTATATTTGTGTATTTGTATGTTGTATACTTTTATGATTTTAAAATAATCGAATAAAGTATTCTTGACTGGTGCACGGGGCAAAACAAGAAAAAATGGCGGCCCCAAGCATCAAAAAATTTCGGATTCGGGGCGTGTTTTTGGCGTTGTGAGTGACGGATGACGTCACAGGGCGAAAGAATGCCAAAAACACGCCCCCAAATCCGAAAGAGACTGGGCTTTATTGGAGTGACTCCTCTCTCCTCCAATGGCTGTCCTCCGTTTAGGAAGCCAGCCAATGAAGGAGAGAGGCGGGTTCAAGCCCCCATACTGAAAGTCACTCCAAATCATTAAATCACCTCCCGGAGACTGCGCAAGCGCAGCCTTTGGTCTTCGACCTAAAAAGTGAGGCCCCATTTCATGACTTCCTTTATTAGAACTGCTTCCCCTGGGAAAACCTCGCCCGTCCCATAAGCAATGCAGAGCAAACTTTCAAAGCGATCTCTGGCAGGCTGGCAGTTGCTTTTAGGGGGGCAGGCATTTTAATGGTGGTGCCCGGACCCTTTAGGCCCCCCCCATGGCTAAGACCCTGGGCCCAGAGCTGCCCTCACTGTGTTTTTGTGTACATAATTGTGCCTATTTCATGTTATTCATGGGAAACATTTGTCTAAATATACTGTGAGTTGCATTTTAGGTGTTATTTTCAAATGCAGACTCATGTGATCATGCTGATACAAACATGATGCCTGCAGTCACCAAGCGGCAGAGCACCTCTGTTGCAGAAGCTCTGATCAGAGCACAGCAGCTAATCTTTTCCCGCTATGGCCAACACAATGAAGAAATTAAAAGGGACAGGGTTAGAGCCACAAGAATTATTTGCTCTCCAGTCCAAGTCGAGCTTGCGAGTTGCCTTCGGGATGAGTACAAAAGAATGTCAGCGACATGGGAGGAGGTAGGAGTGACGAATGCTGCAATAAAATGAAAGCAGATATGGGCCTGAAGTACACACAGTGTAACACGAGCAGGAGGGAAATGATAAGGTAGTCCCCTAAAGCAAGAGATGAAAAACCAAATCAAAAAAATAAAGCACTTGGGGGCATATTACCAACAACTAGCGATAATTATGTTATTATGTTGGTTTAGCGGCGATATTTTTATCGCCGAGCTGCGGCGATTTTTATCGCTTAGGAACCTTGTTATTATCAAGGTTTATCTCCTAAGCGATAAAAATCGGCCGAAATGCATGAATATCGCTGAAAAGTCAGCGATATTCATGCATTACTGAGCTAATGCTCTTAGCCATGCTATCCACCTCCCATTGGATAACATGGCTAAGAACTGCTCAGGGCAGGTGTTAGCTTTTGGAGATATTCGCGCTTAGCGCGAATATCTCCAAAAGTTGGTAATAGGAGATAGCGATGTTAGCGACTGTTTCCAGTCGCTAACATCTTGGCACGCCCACTTTGCATGTCATTAGTGATAAATATCACTGGCATGCAAAGCCGGGCCCAAGATGGTCGCTATCTCCTACTAGCTGCCGCTAACTGGTGTTAGCGACAGCTAGGTAATAAGGAGATAATTTTATCTCCGCTTTCTTGGCTTTTAAAGCCAAAAAAGCAGAGATAAACACCCTTGATATTATGCCTCTTGGTCCCTACTCCATGAAGGAACGAAATTGAAAAAGAAGGGACAAAGAGGAAGGATTTACCACTAGCAAGCAAGGACTTTTAAAGGACACTGAAACAGACAAATGAAAAGAAGTGGGTGGGCTTTAAACCCACAAAGAAGTATACTAAATCATACAAGAGGTCTTAAAAGCTTGACCTAAAAATGAACCCTTTATATATCTGCCCGTATACTGTATGGCATTTGGGCCTCCTTATCATATTTTTGGAAACCATTGATTTTACAAATGGCAGACACACATGTAAGAAGGCACTCTCATTTTGCTTTATTTCAGAAGAAATTGTGGTCCTAGCTTGAGTTAGGAAATTCATCAAACTCCTTCTTCACAAATGTAAAGCCTGAGACCAGCTTTTTCAGATGAAATACATCCAATTCTCAAGGCCTTATAGCAACCAGAGTGAGCACTGTAACCACCTGAAACCATGTATCAAGCGCAAAATAACACAGTGAGCACTCTGAAGGTATTCACTTAGGTATTGACATGTGAAACAGGTATGCATGTTGGAGCCAGCAAATAAGACCATAAATTGGACCAGTTAATTTTATTGTAGAAATGTATAGATGTAGGCTAATGTACTTATAAAAGTAGTGGTCCTAGACAAACACTCCAAACATCAATTAATGTAAATCTTGATTACTCACAGAACAGATAATCAAATTAAATCTGTAACCAAAAGGGGGAGATATAGTACTTGCATTATAAATGTAGTAAGCCCAACAAAATTCTTTCAATGAAAAACATGTGTCTCATAATCACATTTGTATCACAGTTTAATAACACTTTCATAAAATTGATTAATAGAAGAGGGAAGAGAAGGGGGTGCTCAAGTGAAGGAAGGAAGGAAGGCTCAAGGCACAGATTTGAGATAATTATGTACAACAAGGGAACAATTTAAGGTTGCACAAAACACAAGGCCTAACCATACAATTCTATATACATTAATACAAAAGGGGCAAGGGGCTAAATGGTATAGTATGAAACAATCAGAGAGAGAGAGAGGGTGTAAGACACTCTTATTTCCGCAGGTTATATATATCAAACAAAAGAAGAGTGTCAACTGCACTGGTATCTATATGGAGACCCAGCGGCAAAGACTGTGAAAGGACTGTGAGAAAAGTTTGGGGAACCCCCTTTTATTAACACATTGGGAATCTTGGGTTTTTTTTTTGGAAGCCCTCACTCACCAACCTGGTTGGTGACATGCTTCATCATCGGGCCCACCAGGAGAAGACGAATGCCTCCCTGGTGTGCTGCAACGCCAGATTACTGCGGAGCTGGTTTTGGGACAATAGTGTGAAAAGTGATGTTAAAAATGTCTAGAAACTGTACCAATCACAATGATTTATTTGTTGGTCAGTTTAGACATGGTTAAAAAGGATATGTGTGGAAAAACTACCGCAGATTATGATGGGAGTTTCCACTTAAAGTGGGGTCAACATGTTTCAGCCCTTCCTAAGTGTAAGAATTACGTGGGCATTCGTCAGGACCATGTAGCGTGTACCTTGGCGGTATGGGCGCGCTAAGGCCCACCCTAACCAAAGGACGTGAAAGTTAAAAACTGTTTTATGTGTAAAAAAATGCAAAACACAACACAAACCACACGTTGTGGGATTTACCTTCACTCAGAGGAACCTGTGTAGTCTGAAAAGGAAAAAGACAAACATACATGTAGGACAAAACAAACGATCAATGTTTACAGGTATGAGCTTGTCAGCACAGTCTCTTCGTTTAGGACGCTGTGGATTGGTCTAGGAGGAGACCTGGTGCCATAAAACTATTTTAGTGCCAGGATGCGCTGTAGGAGTGCCCAGAGGGGCATTACAGGCATGTGGGCATGCACTATGGCAGAGGGGTCACAGGCCGTGGGACAGAGCGGCTTACATTAAAGCACTCGTGAATAGAGATCAATCGACCATACAGTCGTGGTCAAAAGTGCTTCCTCCTACAGAGGAGGGAGGGAGCACAAGTGTTGATGATAAAGATCTCACTTGTGTGATAAAAGATCCACGCCCCATGGGTCTCGGGAGGGGGGTGGAGGCGAAAATGGCACACCCTGTAAGTAAAATAAAGGAAAGGAATACCTCGTAAATTTACGTGGTCTCACAATGCAGACAAACAGGACATGTACTTAGCTCAAAATTACTGATGTGCAGAATCCTTACGCCCGCAACGCCTAGCACCTTCGTGGCACCTAGATGTTCCTGCTCCGGACCCCGTGGATGTGGGTCTCGGCGCCAGAGACGCTGAAATGGTGTGTCGGGCAGGGCCGCCGAGGGCGGGGTTAGCCGAAGCCAATCGGAGGCTGTGCTCACACCGAGGCTTGGAAGGCAGGTCCAATCCCTAACCAGTATTCAACCGAGGCTTGGAGAACAAGCTCGGTGAGCTGTAACCAGGCGGAAAGTTGGAAAAAAGCTGGAAAACAGCTCGGGAAGCAATTATCCCCGCGCTGTCAAAAGTGATTGTTCTGGCAACGTGTAAACCTTACTAAGGAAAGAAGGCAACAGTGATTAAGTCGGGTTAAATGAAGCTCAAACACTGTGAATGTTTCTGAAAATTAGGAAATGTTCTCAAATGATTTAAGAGAATGTTTTCAAATGATTTAGTTCCATATAATAAAAGGAAGGGGAATTAGAATAAACGAGGAAAAATAGGAGAGCGGCATAGTGCGGTTGAAGACATATACTGCACCTGTTAGTGTTAAAACTACAAAACACCTGCAAGACCAGTGGTGAAAACTGGTACTGGCTCCCTATTTAAAGGGTATTAACCGATGGTTGTTATAGGTAGCAGGTGCACCAACTGTGCATGCCAGAAGTTTCAGCGTTTCAGTACTGAGGACCACGGGATCTGGTTGTTTAATCCATTTAAGTGTGTGCCCAATCTATACACCCACCGTTGCTCTTTTCCAAAAAGTAAGCTGGCAGTGTTGGCAGTTGTTTCAATCTGCTCTATGATGGTCCAACTCAAATCATTTGGTGTGTGGTTGTGTTGGATGAAGTGCTCGCTAAGTTTGGTGGTCACTTTTCGGCATCTGATGTTGCTGCGATGCTCGCAGATGCGTTGTTTGGCCTTTCGGGTCGTCATCCCAACATATCTCAGCCCGCACGTGCAAGTGATGAGGTAAACGACATTCATTGAGTTACAGTTGGTATGTTTATTTTGAAACCATGTTTTGCCCGGTTCTAAGGACAGTTCTTTTGTATGCGTCGTCAGATGACATACGCTGCAGTTAGAGCATGGGTAGTGCCCTACTATGGGTGGAAGGCCCCATGCATTGGTGATAGACCCAGGGTTTGCATGGTTCAGTTTTTCGGCCCTGGGTCGGGTGTGCACCAGAGTATCTTTCAGGCTGGTTGTTTTTTTGAAAGAGAAAAGTGGTTTTTGCCAATCTTTTCTGTTGCTCCTGATTATGCTCCAGTGTTTGTTTATAGATTTCTTCATCTGGTTGGAGAGGGTACTGTAAGTGGTGACACAAGTTAGAGGTAATTCTGATGGTTCCTTGATAGTGTCCTCTAACAGGGCCTCACAGGGTTGGTTTCTAGCCCGTTTGTTACCCATCTCAAGTATTCTCGATGGGTATCCTCTTGATTTCAGTTTCTGGGTTAGGTCTGATGCTTGGTTCTTATAATCCATTATGCTGCTGCAGTTCCTGCGTATCCTGAGATATTGACCATAGGGGAGATTTTCCTTCAAGGGTCTGGGATGAAAACTGGTGAATTCCAAAAGGTTATTTTTTGCTGTCGGTTTGTAATGTGTTTTTGTGGTCAAGGAAGTGCCACTGACCATGATTTCCACATCAAGAAAGATGACTTCTTTTCTGCTGTAGCTGTGTGTGAACTTGAGATAGGTATCCAAGGTATTGATCCAAATCAAAAACTGCTCCAAAGCTGTTTCATTATCCTTCCAGATTAGGAGGATGTCATCAATATACCTCCTCCATAAGCCTATGGAGGAGGAGAAAGGGTTGTTAGATGGTAAAATGTGTCTAGATTCGAAATCATACACGTACAACCCCGCTACGCTTGGAGCAAATGTACTGCCCGTCGAGGTTCCCGTGGTTTGCAGGTATAGTTTGCCCTTGTGTTCGAAATAGTTCTCCTTGAGAGCTATTGTCGCACACTGGAGTATGAAGGACTTAGGTGTTTGGTAATCCCAGACGGTGGAGTCTAGTGCTGTAAACAGAACTTTCAGGGTCTCGTCTTGGGGAATACTAGTATATAGGCTCTCGATATCGAGCGTTACTAGAATGACTGAATCTGCCTCAAAGGTGATATTTTCAAATTGTTGTAGTAGATTCTTCGTGTCCTTGAGATATGTGGTACTTTTTTGTATCAGAGGTTTAAGGTAATGGTCACAGAAAGTTGACAGTGGTTCCAGGAGGGACCCAATGCCCGACACTATGGGCCTCCCTGGTGGTGGGGTTTTGTTTTTGTGGGTTTTGGGTAAAGTGTAAAAGTACGGAATAATAGTACCTCCTGCCATCAGGAAGGATGCTTCATTTTTAGAGATGTACTCGTTTTCTTCTGCTTCCTTCACTAAGTTGTGGATCCGAGTTCTCAGTTCCGGGGTCGGGTCTTCCCTCAGAAGGGTATAGTTGGTCTCATTGTTGAGTAGATCCATACAAGCTTTCTCATAGTCTGGGGTATTTTGGATGACAATGCCCCCTCCCTTATCTGCAGGTTTTATCGTAATTCCTCTATCATTTTTGAGGTTTGTGAGTGCCTGGTATTCCACAGCAGAGAAGTTCTTAAAAGGTGTAGGCGTGGATAGAGATTCCATATCATTGAACACGGCCTGTTCAAAAGCTACAATTTCTGCTGGGATTGTATGTGGTGGTGGGTTGAATGTTGACTTTAACCTCAGGTTGGTATCGGAAGTGGGTACATCGTAACTGGAGTCTTGTTTGGACTCAAAGAAAGCCTTTAGTTTTAGCTTCCTAAAAAATTCCTCTAGCTCGCAGTGGAGCTTGAATTTGTCTGGTCTGGCAGTGGGAGCGAAACCTAGACCTCGCTCTAGAACCTTGGATTCTATGGTGGTTAGAGTTTTGTCAGAAAGATTCGTTATCAGACTCCCTGGGCACTTGTGCCTGGTGTCGGGGTTTTGCTCCTGGTGTGGTTCCCTACTGGGTCCTCTGTTTCCCATGTGACATGTTGATTGCCTTGTTGGTTGTTTCTTCTTCTGCCCCTGCCCCTGCCGCCTCTCTCTAAAAAAGGCATCTGGTGTTGATTTTGGGGGAATTGGGGTTGCATATAAGGGTTCCAACCCATCATGTGGAATGGCGGAGGTTGTTGGAAAAATAGCAGAGGCTGGCCATTACCCGGGGTCCCAAAGGTAGGCCAATTTTGTTGCTGGTTGTGGTAGTTGGATCTACCTCTGCCTCCTCTGCGACCTCTTTGTTTATTGCTTTGATTGCTGGATGTGCTACTATTGGAGGAGTTGCTATCCGAATCTACAGAAGTATTGAGCTCTTTACGTGGGGCAGTGTAGTCTGGCTCTGAGTATGGATATGCTTTCTTGTATTCAAATTTCTTTAAATCTTTCTGGAATTTGGTAACTTTGGACTGCAATAAAGATTCCTTGTACTCTGCAAGGTCTTTGTTGATCTCATCCAGTTTTCTCTTGTAGCCTGTTATTGTGGCCTTAAAGTGTGATTCTGTCTGTTGGATTTCTATCATCAACCACTTGGATGCTAAGGCTGTTTTGGATCATTAATGCAATTTCCATTGAAATCAATGGAAACTCCATGACGAGTTACCCTTGTCATTAGCATCCAAGTGGTTAAGGCCTCCGATAGTCTCAAGGCTGTCTTAATGATTAAGACCAGCCAGTCTCGAGTGCAGTGCCATGCTATCATGGCCCATTCCTTTCGGAATGTTGCGTCATTCAGAAATATTCTAGGGGCGTTGGTACCAGTAAACCTCTGGGTGCCGTGTTTGTAGTCAGGTATTGCTTCAGTATTGTACCATGTAGAATGGTCCTTATCCGCTCTCTTTTTTGTTCCGTGAGTTTTTCCCATTCTGAGGTGTGGGAAATGGCTTTGGATAATACAGGATCTGCAAAGATATTGGGATCTGATAGTAATTCATCCACTTCCGCATCAGTGAATGTGAGCCCAACATTGGCCATTTTTGCCAGAGAAAATGAAAGATCAACACCAGAGGAGGGTTATTCAGTGTTGACCTTGGTCTTAGCTCACACAGCTGTGCGCTGCTAAATACTATGAAACAATCAGAGAGAGAGAGAGAGAGAGGGTGTAAGACACTCTTATTCCCCAGGTTATGTATATCAAACAAAAGAAGAGTGTCAACTGCACTGGTATCTATATGGAGACCCAGCGGCAAAGACTGTGAAAGGACTTTGAGAAAAGTGTGGAGAAACCCCTTTTATTAACACATTGGGAATCTTGGTTTTTTTTTTTGGAAGCCCTCACTCACCAACCTGGTTGGTGACATGCTTCATCATCGGGCCCACCAGGAGAAGCCAAATGCCTCCCTGGTGTGCTGCAACGCCAGATTATTGCGGAGCTGGTTTTGTGACAATAGTGTGAAAAGTGATGTTAAAAATGTCTAGAAACTGTACCAATCACAATGATTTATTTGTTGGTCAGTTTAGACATGGTTAAACAAGCATTTACAATGCAATAGGTCTCGCATTAGGAAAGTTTGAGCTACTGGTATTGTAAATGACAAATTTTTTATTTATGTTTTGTTTTTGAAAATAGCTAAATTAATAGCTATGTCATTTACAATGCTAATAGTTATAACTTTCGCAAATGCGACACCTATAGCATTTCTAATGCAATATGTGTTGTATTTACGCGACTTAGATGTATTGATATTACAAATAACAATGGCTGTTAATTTTTACAAATAATTAATACTTAAATAAGTTATTGTAATTTATAATGCAGTAGCTTAAACTTTTGTAAATAACTTTTGTGAAGATTATGTTCAGAGTATTTTATTGTGACGAAAATCCAAGAACAGAAGTGAAAATTTAACATCTTTTTGTTACATTTGTAATAAAGCTTGAAGCACACTCACAAAGGGTTAGACGTCAGAATTTTGTGACTCTAGAAAACCTGGGGCCAGGGCAGTTCAGGGAGGCAGGAATTAAATAGCACAATCTACGCTCTTTTCCTGCCTAGCAGAAGCACCACCAGGCATCTGCACGGCAGGCGGAGAGGGTGCTGGGTAGGAGCAGAGACCCTCGGATCTCGATGGAGTGGGCAGGCAGTGTGCACCAGCACCCAGAGCGGCGGATCTGTGCCCAGCCAGAAGCAGCCCATGCGCACACGCACACTTCATTAGGGCAGTACACGGTTCCCGCCAAGGAACCTACAATTTCAATTTGTCTCGGTCAGCAGAGGTGGTGGCAGATCTATAATTTTCTTGCTAGGTTGTCTGCATGAGCACGTGGCAGGTTAATCACTCCCCGCCGCCGGGATCCCGCCTCCCGGGGAGGGGAGGGCAGGGCGCCCCGGGCGTGCGCACCGCCGCCAGAGGAAGCCAGAGGGCCGCCATTAAGCAGTCATTAACTACATTAATGACCGCCTGCAAGGGGAAGGGGCCGCTATGAAACAAATTGATGGGTTTTAGCGAACGGCCCCAGCGTGCAGAGAAAGAAAGACTGCTCAGAACCAATGGGACCCAGTCACCGCGAGGAGTGCCGTCACTTGTCGGCTTCTTGGCGCTGTACCCACAGCAAACCATGAGAGAGTGAAACAAGCATTGGCAAAGCCAATAGTTCTGGCTTGCATTTTCACTCTAAGCTAGTAGGTTACAAGAACCCTGCTGCAGTGACTAGACCAAAAATAAATACAAATCCAAAATAAAGGATTGGTTTCTGCATTTAATGCATCAGTGAGATAAATAATGTAATGTATTATGACGCTGAGTACTTTGAACAGCTAAAATATCCCCGTGTTCTGTAATGCAAGCGGACCACAAAAGGTGAGGTTATGATACCTACACCAAAGAGCCGGAGGAATGAGGACAGAGAAATCCTCCTGTGGCAGAGCCAAACCCACTCTATGCATTTCATAAAGCATTGGTAAAGACAGCACTTGCAGGATGAGCTTAATTAAGTAAAGATGCCTGATAAAACCGGGTGCATCAGAAGGTGCACACAGAAAAGGGCCCCGTTTTCACCGCAGCCCCTGAAGAAGGCGAGTGTGGCGGAAAGTAGCCCTACGGCAAGAATAGCTTCTCATTCACAACATGGGAGGCAAATCCAAGGATGCGAGGCAAATGAAAGCCTTTTATGACCTTCAGTGGTCTGAAGGGATCCGGGGGAAGCAGTCAGATTGAGCAATCAGATCAAACAAACCACACGGACGTACCCTGCGCTCTGACCTTGCTGCTGTGTCCCTGTTTGGCGGAGTCGGTGCAGGAGCTGAGGGCGCCCAACAGCAGGATGTTGGTGGCTGCATGGCCGTGGCGTGAGCTGCCCTGCTGCAGCCCGCCCGCCATGCTGCATCTTCCCCCTCCGCCTTCCTCCAACAGTCCTCAGCTCCGGCGCATTTTTAGCTTCCTCAGCTGGCTTCCTCGCTCCCCGCGGGCAGGCTGATCAATCAGTGTCAGAGCCACGTCCGGAAGGAGGGACAAAGGGCCGGAAGTCGCGGGGCGTGGCTATCATGTAGTGGCCGGAGCCGAAGGGAAATACACGGAGAGCCCCTTAGGGACCGTTAGTGTGCTACCTAACGGGATGGGGTGGGGGTAAAAGGGCCATCCTCACGACCTTGTCATCCCATAACAACGTAATGCGCAGCTCCTGCCCTCAAGGCTATCGCCTTCAACTTCTGCCGCGGCTCACAGTGGTGTTTAGGAGGTGCGCGGCGGCGGCCGGCCGGCTGGAAGACCTGGACACGCTGGCCACAGTGGTGCGAGCCTGGTAAGGGGGGGGTGGTGTTTGCCGGTATGTCTGTATGTCTGTGTGCCTGCGTGCGTGTGTGTGTGTGTGTCTGTCTGTCTGTCTGCCTGCGCGCGCGAGTGTGTCTGTGTCTGCGTGTGTGCCTGTGTGTCTGTGTATGTATGCATGCATGCATGCGTGCGTGTGTAAAAAGATCCGATGACTGGTGGGGGGATGTAAAGTGAAAGTAAGCAGCGCGCGTGTGTTTCAGTCTGTGTGGTGGCTGGCTGTGTGCGCACGCGTGGACGGAGGCGACGTGCGCGTTCACGCACCCAAATCCGGCCGCTTTCAAGCTCGTAACACCCTCTTGTCCTCCTCCCCCCGAGACAGACAACATTAGGTCTCCAGCTGGACACCTGCATCCTTTGGATGCAGTTTACCAGCTCGACCTAAAAAGGATATGTGTGGAAAAACTACCGCAGATTATAATGGGAGTTTCCGCTTAAAGTGGGGTCAACATGTTTCAGCCCTTCCTAAGTGTAAGAATTACGTGGGCATTCGTCAGGACCATGTAGCGTGTACCTTGGCGGTATGGGCGCGCTAAGGCCCACCCTAACCAAAGGACGTGAAAGTTAAAAACTGTTTTATGTGTAAAAAAGTGCAAAACAGAACACAAACCACAAGTTGTGGGATTTACCTCCACTCAGAGGAACCTGTGTAGTCTGAAAAGGAAAAAGACAAACATACATGTAGGACAAAACAAACGATCAATGTTTACAGGTATGAGCTTGTCAGCACAGTCTCTGCGTTTAGGACGCTGTGGATTGGTCTAGGAGGAGACCTGGTGCCATAAAACTATTTTCGTGCCAGGAAGCGCTGTAGGAGTGCCCAGAGGGGCATTACAGGCATGTGTGCATGCACTATGGCAGAGGGGTCACAGGCCGTGGGACAGAGCGGCTTACATTAAAGCACTCGTGAATAGAGATCAATCGACCATACAGTCGTGGTCAAAAGTGCTTCCTCCTACAGAGGAGGGAGGGAGCACAAGTGTTGATGATAAAGATCTCACTTGTGTGATAAAAGATCCACGCCCCTTGGGACCCAAGTCACGTGTGATACTGGACGCGCTGACAACCTGTTGTATATCCCGACTCGGAGAGCATTTTGCCTTGCCATTTACAAACTCGTTGTATATCTCGACTCGGAGTGCATTTTGCCTGTGCCGGTGGAATTTATACAACCCGAGGAACATCCTAAATTAGGTCCTACTAACGGTGGTTTCCCCCTTCCAATTGAGCCTTCTTTGTCTAGTGACCAGACCCGGAACAACCCCCTTTTTTGAATAATGTGAATCTACCCCTCTCATTTGGTTGCGAACGGACGCACTGATTCGAGGTGGCCCGCCCAGTCGAATTGGCGTGATACACCCCCACACCAACCTTGTGGTTCCCCCCCCCCCTCCTCCCCCTTTTCCGTCATCTGCCAATGTCCTGAAGAAGACCCGCAGCAGAGGTCGTTAATTTCCCATATTGCGCCAGGGTCGAAACGTCGACGATTACGCCCCCTTCATTTGTGGCCTATACCATTTATCCCCTTGCCCCTTTTGTAATAATGTATATAGAATTGTATGGTTAGGCCTTGTGTTTTGTGCAACCTTAAATTGTTCCCTTGTTGTACATAATTATCTCAAATCTGTGCCTTGAGCCTTCCTTCCTTCCTTCCTTCACTTGAGCACCCCCTTCTCTTCCCTCTTCTATTAATCAATTTTATGAATGTGTAAATAAACTGTGATACAAATGTGATTATGAGACACATGTTTTTCATTGAACGAATTTTGTTGGGCTTACTACATTTATAATGCAAGTACTATATCTCCCCCTTTTGGTTACAGATTTAATTTGATTATCTGTTCTGTGAGTAATCAAGATTTACATTAATTGATGTTTGGAGTGTTTGTCTAGTGTTTGTCTAGGACCACTACTTATATATACACTATTACCCAGGTCCTTTGACTTATTGGGTCTACCCCATTGTTTTCAACTAACTGGCTAATGTATTTAGGCTTAAATGCTTGTCATGATTTAAATTAATCATATACGGATAATATGAATTCATTCATGTGTTCATTAACTCACTGATCAATCAATCAATCAATGTGCATTTATAAAGCGCATCAGCTACCACGATGGAGGTGTCCTAGCGCTAGTGCAGACTGACAGCAAAGATAGGTATGGAAATGCTACACATGTACAAATAGCTGTATGCCTGAACTTTCATTCTGACTTAATCAGGGGCAGGGCATTCCAGAGTTTGGCTGCCCTGACTGAGAAAGACCTTCCCTCTAGCCGTTCTTTGGCATACCTTGACACAGGTTCCTAGGTCTTGGCATGCGCTCCTGATGATAAAGGCTGAGCCTTTGCTTAAGATAGCAGGGGACCAAGCCTCTAATAGCTCTAAAAGTCAGAGTCAAAGCCTTCAATTCAATTCTCTTGCTCATCGGAAGCCTTTGTAACATCTCAGATGAGGGGAAATATGAACAATCTGAAGTCTGTGAACCAGATATACCTGGAACCCAATATAGAGACTTTTTTGTATAGTACAGCTGGGAGGTAACCAGGGCATGTATGATGATCTTATGGCTCTCATCAGGCAGATATAGTAATTCTTTCCTCAATGACCGTAACTTCCAGAAACATGTGGCAGACATCTGTCAGATATGAGTTGAGAAAGAAAGATCGGTAACAAACCTGATACCCAAATTTCTCACAGATTCGGCGGGCGTTGGAGGGGGTTTAGTTCCTCTGGCCACCAGAGATTAGATAGTGGTGGTAAGCTCTCATTAAAGAACAGCACCTCGGTCTTATCCACATACAATTTCAAACAAATATCTTAGATCCACGTGAAATCTGCTTCATGCATTATTTGAATTTATTGAATGCTGCCAGGGAGTGGTCTTTGAAGGAAAAAAACAACTGTGTGTCATCTGCGTATAAGACTACTTTCACGTCCCAGGATGAAATAATTGTGGCTAAAGGAGACAGGTAGAGGTTGGAAAGCAGCAGGCTCAAAGTGGAACCCTGCAGATTTCCACACACTAAAGTATTTGATGAGGACGAGAAAAGACAGACGCCATGAGAGTGCCACTCTTCTCACACCAAGATGATATAAATGCTCCAGCAGGATCCGATGTGAGACCCTGTTTAAAGCTGCTGACAGGTCTAAGAGTACTACCATGGCTGAAGTCCCGCTTTTTACAGACTCTAACTGATTCAGAAATTTCCAACAGTGCGGGGTCCTTGCTCTATCCTATGTGGAAACCTGTTCGAGAGTCATGGGGGAGGTTATTTGTTTCTGCGAACACTGTAAGCTGTTTCAAAACCACCTTTTCGAGTATTTTTGCTGGGGCTGGCAGCAAGAAAATCGGTCTAAAATTGCTGAACATGCTTTGATCC
This sequence comes from Lissotriton helveticus, assembly GCF_964261635.1. NCBI lineage: Eukaryota > Metazoa > Chordata > Amphibia > Caudata > Salamandridae > Lissotriton > Lissotriton helveticus. Next base: position 541,848,778 of record NC_136065.1, on the reverse strand, counting down.
GCGTTGGGTTTTTTCAGCAAGGGCCGTAAGAAAGCTTGTTTCTAAGTACTAGGAAAAGTGCCCAGTTTTAAGGAGGAATTCCAAATCTGGATTAATATGGGATTGAGCCACGGGCCATCAATCTAAAGAGGTGAGACGGGCACGGGTTCATAGGTGAGCCCATTACATTTTAGAAGTTCTGCCAATGAGTCTTTTCGAGAGATGGTGAGAAATTCCGAGCACAGAATGAGGGAGTTATCAGTCAGAGGCTCCTGATGGACCAATGTTTCCCGGTCCTGTGGGAACGAGGAGTATAGTTTCTGGGTTTTTCCTAAAAAAAAGTCAGACAGACTTGTGCAGAGGGTAGCAGAGGGGAGAAAGGTGTCCGTGGCTTCCGGAGTAATAAAGGGCTTAGTGATATGAAAAATGTCCTTAGCTGAGTTGTTTGAGCACTAAGTGCAACTAGCAAAGTAATCCCCATCTTCCACCTCCTCCTCAGTTTGCAAATTATTCTCAAATCCTCCGTATAAGCATTTTATCTTCCCGGTTATATGCTTTCCTCCAGATGCACTCCAATTTCTTTCAATGGCACCTAGCCACCCTTCGATCAGCTGAAGACTCCACTGGATGTAACAGGCCTAATTGGGGGTACAGTATCTAGTGTATCCGTTACCTATTGGTTGAAACGATGTGCGTCACGATCCGGTAACCTGATAATTGGGGTGCAGATTCCTGAAAAGTAATTTTTTCCTGTTCCTCCTATTATCCACCACCTTCTGAATATTGCCTGACTTAGCCCTAAAGCATAAAGAAAAAGGAAGAAAGAAATGGTTGGACCATACAAGGGGAAGCGGTCATCCACTCTAATATCTTGATTGTTGGAAAAGATTAGGTCTAGCATATGGCCTGCCCTGTGTAGATAAAGTTACCCACTGAGTGAGGTTAAAGCCATCTAAAGTAGCAATCCGCTAGGATGCCTGAGAGCAATTTTGATTATCCACAGGTAGATTGAAATCCCCCTAAGATTGTAATGTTAGCATTTTGTATTGACAGCTGCGAAATAGTGTCAAAGAGCTCAATAATATGGCTATGAGGGAAATCAGGTGGCCTGTAGATCAACAGGCCAGCAAAGGAAAAGGTTGGTGAGAGCTTGATTCAAAAGGTCTGGCCCTCCATTTTGCCAATTTGCTCCAATCTTGATGTGGAGATCTCCCAGTTTCCTTTAGAACAATAGGTAAACCACCCCTACCCTTCCTCCACCCTGGTTTTCACACACAATTCATAAACCTGCAGGAAACGCCAAAGCCATGTCTGAGTTTGAGCCCTCCTTCAACCAGGTTTCAGTGAGGGACATTGTGGTACACAAACAATGATACGTAGTCCAGGTGTTGTAGAAGATCCCTCTTTATTTGTAGGTAGTTAGGTGGCAAGTTACAGGATTGGAAGTTACAAGGAGGAAACCCCACCAGGAGAGAGCTTCCAGCTCCTCAGCCTGAGATGACCAACTGACAATCTCACCACAGTGAGGCACTCAAACATTCCATGATGTCACAGGACATTCTGATAAAGTAGCAGAGAGGGAAAAGATAAAGGGAAAGATAAAGAAAGCATTTACTACAGACATCACGTCCCAAGTATTATCTACTAGTGATAACCAATTATCATCCGCATTCATTTACCTATCCTGGCAAATTATGGACCTTTGATGGAAGCTGTCGATCTCTCACTCGATGTGGAGAAGGCTTTGAACCATGTGGGGGGTGATATCTCTTTTGCGCTAGGGAAAGATTGTATTTCAAAACTCTAATTGCAGTACAATTCCCCAGTTGCAATAATTAATTTGCTGTGGTGCACTCCTTTATTGCCTGTTCTCCCTCCTTCTTTTTGATGTAGCCCTCAAGTCCTTGTCTGCATAGATCCATAATTCGTTAGGCATACATTTTATATCCACATTTAATGGTGTACTTAAAGCGTTTCTCTACACTATGACATCTTACTGATGCTTACCAGATTGGACATCTACGTTTCCACTTTCAGTGTATGGGGACACTTTTTTGTTGTTGTCTCTGGGGTATATGGTATACTTATACATGTTTTGTGTTCCAAATCTGTTGAAAGATTCTCTAGACTGCAGGCACATTTTATTTCAGTAATATGGCTGGTTGTTTCTGCTTTACTCCCATAATGGGTGTCAGATAAGCAAGATTTAAATTCCTGTAATTAAAGATACTGCATAGCTGGTACTGGTCACCTCTTAGACTGATAAAGGCCAGCCTTCTCCATCAATCAAAGTGCTGGAGAGCTAGTTAAGACGAAAGGAATGTGATCTGCAGGTTGACTGTATGTTACTCTACTAATCGGCAGATTTACTGAAGGGCTGCATAGGCCACTTTATTTTTTTGTAACTAGTGGGCTCCGCATTCCCCCAGTGGAACACCTGGTTACATTACACAGCCATTATCAATGTTTTGCCTAACTATAGTCATAGATGGATTGTAGCATCCCTGGATATGGCCATGAATTGTATTATTTGATATGGGTAGCAAAGACTGCTCACCTCCAATAAATGCCTGACCACTTTGTTACTGATTAACAGTGTGACCAAATTATATACTGTTTATGAAAAGGTGTGGCTCAATGACTTGTGATTCAAGGACAATGTTGTATCTTATTTATTGGAGAATTATAACTCTTCCACATCAACATTTTACCCTAATTAAACTACTTGGTAGGTGGTTCTATATGATATTGGGGCTCCTGGGCAATATTCAGGTAAGCATACTCTAGTACTGAGTGAGGATTGCGGTGCATAAGGGAAGAGAGAGCCACCCTCCTCCCCAACGTGTGGATATCCACTAGCAAAACAGAACATCAGTCCCCTGCACACACTAACAGAATATCAATTATATCAATAACAGTGTTACAAAAGCTTGAGTCTTTGCTGGAACATGCACTTCAGTTTATTCACAACAACCATAGCCAACAAGTGCTTGGTTGCACTTACAGTTGTGTGCAGCGACTTCTTCAGGGCTATACTCAATACAAGAAGATCCTTAAATCAAGTTTTATTCCCATCCCGAATGAGTTCAATAGGGTCCAATGTTAGACATACAGTTAAGGCTGCACATATCTTGTGTCCAGAAATAATCCCTCCTATTCACAATATAAGTGTCCTGGATGTGTTTCCCAATGAGGAGTCTCTTAAATAAGGATTTAGCAGTAATGCAAGTTTATTCAGGCATGAAAAAATAAAATCTGTGGTGCATTGCACCCACTCTTAACTGGCCATCATCCATTTGGAGCTCAGTGAGAGGCTATAAGAAAGGGAGCTGCAGGCCAAATTAGCATTAACAGCCACGGAGAGAAAGAATAACTGACACTAGAGAACAAAAACACTTTCTTCAGAGGAAAAAAGGCAGAACTGGAATTGATGCCCTGTGAAGATGGTGGCATTATTGGCGGGAATAACCCCGGGGAGGGGGAGACACAGCCCACGCTTGCCCAAGGGTATTGTGCTTGGCTCTGTGGTGGGGATGATATTGACAAATGGATTGCCTCCAGTGAAAGGGAATTAAAATACACAGAATGAGTCCCCAGTGCTGGGAGCCTTATTGTGTGGGTTAGTACTAACACAGGGGGAGGGTTGCACTTCTGATTCTAGAAGAGGGGTAGCTTACTGCTACAACCACAAGAAGGATGTCCTTGGGCAGGTGTTTGGTCATACACCTGATAAATACTGAAGAAGTTCTGGAACACACAAAAAGACATACAACAATCCTGGGTTGGCTTTGTCAATGTTTGGAAGGTCTGAATGCTCATCAATGGACTTGCAAGCCATTCCCAGCAGTGCATGACTGAAGGCTGTGCGCAGAGGTGGTTGGCCACTCCCCGGGGGCTGTGTGCAGGGTCTACCTACAGGCCAGGAACTACGGCCAGCATCTCTTACTCTCACAGCCAAAGACTGTGTGCTGCAGAGCTTGTTCATTACAATAGAGTTAGGAGCAGGGCATAGCTGCAGGTCAGGTCCTGCAGCCTACCCTGCTGCCCATTTTGACAGTGGAGGATGATGAACGCAAAAAGTGGGGTCACTGTTCCTAGTAGGGAGAAAGAAGAGGTATAGCCAGATTGAATAAGTTTGAACAAAAATTGGGCACATATAGAGTGACAGTCAACAAGACTGTAACATGTTGCCCACAGTCTTGTTGATTGTGACTCTACATATGCCCAATCTTTTTTAAAACTGTTCAATCTGGCTATACATCTCCATTCTCCCTACTAGTAACAGTGACCCCAGTTTGATGTTTATCTCATCCCAGGAGCACGGGCACTGGTCCTCCTTCCAGCTCCTAGTCCCCCCTGATACTTTTTGTTGGATAGTGGAGGAAGGCCATTCTCTGTGGAGTTCAGCGCAGGATGCCCAAGGGGATTGGGCATTTGCTCATCGTCGAATATGACCATAAAACCACCAAAAAATGAAAAGTTAAAGTGACATTGTAGTTTGGTGTTGAAATGAGTTAAGAACTAATATTTAAAAAATAAAAAGAAACTGAAATTTGACAATAATAATTTAGTGGTTTAACTACAACTTGCTACTCATCATGTATTGTGTATGACCTCACATATTACATCACTTGTAACATGTTAAATGACATCATTGATGACATCACTGATGACATTTGCAATTACATCATAAATGACATCAATGATGACATCATCCAGTCTTTGTGACAGTATCGTATATGCTTTGAGGACTTGAAGTAGTTCAACACACTAGACTGGTGCTCAATTTTCTGTCACCAATCAAGTGGTAATGACTTACACCTTGCACCACATGCTGCAAACATATCTGTCAAGTTACACATGTCTGGTGGATATTACACCTCTTGTTATCCACCTAACAAACAAAATGCCCAATCGGACTGTAGTGGGATTTTAAACATGTAACATTCCAAAAGAGGGGTCCTACTCTATTCACATTTATAGACTTCACATGACCCACAATGTCAAAGAATTAGCCTTCACAAGGGCTTGATTACTCAAGGAACCTGGGTAGCAAGAAAAATACCCATAAGCAAGTTCAGCTTCTCAGATTAATCATAAAAAATATACACCTTTCAGAGTATGACTACTCGATGTTATTTCAATCTGTTAATAGGGTCAAACAATGCAAGGGTTTTGGGTTCACTAAAGAAACAGCCGCACTCCTCTCAGAACCCGACTAATTAAGAGTATGCTCCGTGGAATAAGGAAAGAACATTCTTGCATAGTTACTTTACTCAAGGGAATTATAATGGTAAATAAATAGAGGTTGTCGGAGGTGTCTCAATTCCAATGAATTTCAGGTTCTTCAAAAAAAAGAGGCACAACTTGTGCAAGCTGCAGTCAAGAAATATGCAGCATTCCAGAGTAGCCATGTTTAACAAAATCACAGCAGCATATGCAAAATTGTCCTCCAGAATTCTTTTCTAAAAGAGTTCTGGGACTCGTTAGTGAAACTGCTTCAAGTCTCATTCTCACTGCTCAAGGGGCTTTCAAGTGTTTCGTGTAAATAGGTCCAACTTGCGTTGGCAATTAAAGGGGATGGAGATCTTGTGTCTGAAAAATTCAAGAAGGGACTGCTGGGTATAGGAGAATGGATGGCCACCAACTGTCTTAAATTAAACTCAGAAAAAACTGAGGTACTCATTTTCGGACCCCTTTCCCCGCCTGGCCATCAAGTTGGTGGCCAGAGGCTTTCGGCACTCCTCCCACCCCAACTGCTAAAGTCAGGAACCTCGGTATCATCTTTGATGAGGGTCTTAACTTCATGGATCATGCTAACAGAACAGTGTCTGTAGCACATATGAAGTTAAAGATGATAAGGAAAATACGGCCTTTTCTTCCTGACTCAGCCATCAAAACTCTGATTTCCACTCTTGTCCTTTCGTCCCTGGACTATTGCAATGGTCTTTTCCTTAATGCTCAGTCCAGAGTAATTACCAAACTGCAGACTATTCAGAATGCAGCCGCCCGCTTGCTTTCGGGCAAGACAAAATATGAATCTATATCCAACGATATAAAGGACTTTCACTGGCTCACGGTGCGAAACAGAATCCACTTCAAGTCTCTCTGTATTGTGTTCAAAGCACTCAACAATCAAGGTCCCCACTTTTTGAAGGAACAATTGCAACAATACAAACCGAATAGAGCTCTACGATCAGCCACCCTTAATCAACTGGTCATTCCCCGTACGAAAACCGTCACCTGGGGCGACCGGCGCTTTCTGGTGGCCGCCCCAAGGCTTTGGAACACGCTTCCCCCGAACATCAGGGCTAGCCCTTCTCTTTTCCAATTCCGCAAGCTCTTAAAGACCTGGCTATTTGCCCAATGAGCATCTCTTCCTTATGTTGTCCGTCACAGATAAATGGTTTATCAGCGCCAAGACGCCCATGGGTAAACGATGCGCTTTACAAATATCAAAAATAAATAAATAAATAAACCATATTATCCATACTCAAAGGATTCCCAAGTCCAATCTTTATTTAGTTCTATTCTCGGAGTCTCACTTTAGTGATCGAGGTGGATTTACAGGATGCAGGCAATCCCGTTGTTAAGAGTGTAAGTGAAGTGCCATCAGAGAAGCTGTAGGTGACACAATTCCCACCACAGGGTTGGGGAGGGGGGGGGGGGTGCTACTGAGGATTCAGACAACTGACATACTTCTCTGCCACATCTCATACAATCATTACCTCTGAGTACAGAGGAAACCCTCTGCAAAGATATTTCAAGGAGTATTGTGTACGGAGAGGGATGATTCAAGATGTGCTTCCCAGTATCCAATAGACAGCTAAACATCACAAGCTTACCTGCCAACTAAAGGGTTTGCTTTTTGTCTTAGTGTGCCACCCGTGTTCCCAGTATAACCTAATTCCGAAGGAAAAACATCTTTTGGTTCGATTCACAAAGGTACAGTGACGCGTAAGGTTAACTTTACGACTTCGTAAATGCCCTTTGTGAATACGAAAAGTAGTAAAGTTGAATTTCGGAATTCACAAAGGGCTTTTAGGATTATAAATGCACTTTGTGAATACCGAAAGTCGTAAGGTTAGGCTTATGTCTCACTTTGTCTTTGTGAATCGGGCCCCATGTTTTTCCAGGCAGTTCCTGAAATCTGTAATACATATTTAATGTTTATTCACCTTCAGACCCAATTATTATTAGAACACATATTCCTGGTGCCTTCAGAAGCACTTTTTATTATGAAGCGTACAATCGTTTTCAGGTAATAGGGGGCATTTTTATTTTTATTCACAGCCTGAATGCGCTGCTGTTGACTGGTTATTGCATATCTAAATGTGCTAAAACTCACTAAATAAATAGATTTATATCGGTTAAAAACGTGACAGGGTTTCATTTTAGAAAATTTCACGTACTCTTGAAAACAATAATTCATAAATGCACGTCAGGAGGGAAGAGCATTCGAAGAAAACAGAAGGGAAATTAACGCTCACAGGAGCCTGGAATAAGGTCACAATGCGATTCCTTTTGTCATAATTCAGCCTTAACACCACTGCTCCAGGACAATGTGAGAGGGATGTCAAAGGTCTGACTGGATGCCTGTTTAAGTCAGAAGCAAAAACACAAGAGAGTTTACTGGGTTTACTGATATGCTCCTTACACACATATTGCATCAAAATTGATTTTTGGTGCAATTTACCCATAGCTTGAGGTTTGGTGGAGAGTGGAAGCCTCTGATCGCCACCATGATCTGTTCTCTGCATGATCCTTTCATTCAGCTTTCTACTTCTATATCCCTTGATGTATCGGACACGCACGTCTCGCTTGCGTTTCATGTATTTTTATTACTAACATTAAACAAAACAGAATAAAAAACCTTTGCAAGCTAGGCCTTCTCATGCCCCTTTAAACAGGAGATCACATATATTTTTTTATCAAAGTGTCATCGTGGCAAGTTAATCTTTCATTGCTCCCTTTTTCCCTTTCCACCACTTGGCCTCCTTCATGCTCGGAGGGCAGAAGCTGCAACAAAGCAACTATTTCCCAGTTGTCGCCTTCCTGCAACAATTCGTCGTTGCTTTTCCATCGTGCCTCCTCTGACTTTTGGAACTTAAAAGGTAGGATCAACCAAGACACATTTCCATAAATCTTAATAATATTTGTATTTCCTCTCTTTTTTTCCTATGTCTAATTTGAAGTTGCTTCGCTTATCGGTCCTAAAAGCAGATTTGTTGCATTATTGATGTTTTTAGTGCTCTAAATTTCTGCCAATCTTACCTCTTTTTCAAAGTTCGGATAGAAAATATGTCAAATCAGAATGTAGCAAAGGACTCTCATAGTAGACCTAACTGGCCACGGCAAAGAAATAACAGGCACTGACAACGTCAATGGGGCATATTCTCAACGACGTATCGCCGAGTTATCGGCACTTTATCGCAGCCAAAGTGGTGATAAATTCATCGCCCTGTTCACAAGCAGATGCTAACAGCCATTATCACCAGTGTTTATGCGATAGCAGCCGCAAAAAACATCACCACAAATGACACCTGCAACTAATGTTAATGAGATGCAGAGTAGGCATTCCCGTGTAAAAAGCAGCAAAAACACCACTTCGCAACATTCTCAACGACCAGCCAGATCGGCGATAAGATCCCAAAACAGGTGTTAGCAGCGGGGAATTAACACCTGCTTTCACCTGGTGTGAAGTCGGACGACAACCTGCACCATAAAAGGGTGCCCAGCCCAGAGTCACACCTGAAGAACAACTGTTGCCATGGACCTACTGATTATGCAGCTCGGACACCCAAGAGGGCCACAAACCCACCGCCACCCCCCAGGACCCCCTGGTGCTCTACCCCTGGCAACCCCCACCCCAGACAAAGATATGTGACATCAACTTTACGAAATCATGAATAAAACAATTCGCCTAATATAGCACAATTACAACACTTAACATTCATGTGTGGTCTGACAAAGGAGAATCACTTATTCATCTTTGAATTTCCAAACAAAACATTTTATTCAAATCAAACTCAAAACAACAATTTTGAAGAGTCATGGCGGGTCTTCTCTGGACAATCTGTAAGTCACAGCCTTCAAAACAAAATTCATGATAAAAAGGTGTGTCATGCGCTCATCAAAGGACAGAGAGAGAGAAAGAGAGAGTGAAAGGAAGAGGGAGAGAGAGTGAAAGGAAGAGGGAGAGAGCGCGAGAGTGAAAGGAAGAGAGAGAAAGCAAGAGAAAGAGAGAGAGAGAGAAAGAGAGAGGGAGAGAAAGAGTGAGAAAGAGAGATAAAGAGAGGGAGAGGGAGAGAGAGAGAGAAAGAGAGAGAAAGAGAGAGAGAGAGAAAGAGAGAGAAAGAGAGGGAGAGAGAGAGAGAGAGAGAGACAAAGAGAGAGGAAGAGAGAGAGAAAGAGAGAGAGAGAAAAAGAGAGAGAGAAAGAGAGAGAGAGGGCGAGAGGGAGAGAAAGACAGAAAGCGAAAGAGAGAGAGAGAAAGAGTGAGAGAGAGAGAGAGAGAGAGAGAGAGTGCCGACACTGCAGACTCAGGCCTCACTGCTCACCTGCTGCCACCGTGTGTCTCCTGCCATGTGCTGGTATACACTGCAGTCCACCAGGTCCCTTATCTGAAACAGAGTCCAGATCCATGAATGGCAGAGTGCATAAAAATGCAAATGCCATCATCGCTTGCCCGCCCCTGCGCACACAGGCTGCTGCACCCAGCCCCTCCCGCTGCCCAGTGGTGATTGTCCACCCCTGTGCACCCTTGCCTCACTACTCACCTTCCACCAACGGTGTGTCTCCAAGAGGGCCCACCATGTGCCGGTGCAAGCTCCAAGCCCGGGGCCCGCAACCTTGGTAGCCTCCTCATCATGCAGCTCTACACCGCGGGCCACCCGGTCACACACCTGATTCTGGGTCTTGATTTGGCAATGGCAGAGATCATATCAATGCACATGGCATCATCGCAGGCTGCACACCCGTTCAGCTCTTTAGGTGCCACTAACTCTGTGAGCGCGAGGCAACACCACGTGGTGGTAGGCCCACGCTGCCTGCTGGCTCAGGCCTACACTGAAGTCCAGCAGGACCCACACAAATCTTTACCAGTCTGGACCGCCAGCACAGCGCATCATCGCATGCTGCACACCCGCTCAGCACTTAAGGTGCCCTTACCTCAGTGCACCAAAAGTCCCTGTCCCGTGGCGGTAGGCCCAGGCTGGCCGCAGTGTATCTGGTGTCACCAAGTATGTGCAATGCAAGTCATGGGCCCTTTATGACTGAGTCTTGTGGGGACTGTGATGTGGTAGGGCCCTAGACCCTCTTGCATTCATAATAAACACACAGATAAACCCAGATAGAGAGTGGAAATGGTGTCAAGCACATGTGCCCGGCCCTTTTCTAATGTCCTGTGATGCTTGTGCTGGATGGGTGTGGTGTTGGTGTAAACCAGCCATGAGGTAGTGACTGGCATGCTGACAACTAGACCTGTAATCAGCCGATCGCGACAGGAACGACCTGGGACATGTAGCATTGTCTTCCCCCCCTGTGAGCGTAAGCGGAGTGGGCTAGCCTGATGTATGCCAGTCCAGTGTAGAGGTGTGAACAATTACCCCAGGGCTCTGGGAGTGGTTCTATCCTGGGCTGGCTGTAGAGTAAACAAGGCGTTGCCTTTCTATAGATAGGATTCCAACAGCTCACTTATATTGAATATTTCTTATTTTATTTATTTTTAAAAAGTGTTTAATTTTTGTTAGCATTTTCTTATTTTAATTTCACAATTCATCAAGCATTTTTTGTGCAGTTTTTTAACATATATAACACATGACATTAAATTTACATTGATTAATTCATAAATAACTTATTAGTTTTTTAGCAGTTCATGATTTCCTTTCTTAAATACAGATTATATTCCCTTCAACGTGTTTCGGCAGTTTGCCTTCTTCAGGAATTCTGCATTTTCCTTTTTGCATGGACAGTAGGCTATAATGATGAAACACAGTAGTTTAGTACTTTATCTATTTCAATATGTTACTCAAAAGACAACGCCTAACAATTACTTATTCTCTTTTTTATATACATGTTTCTATTCAAATTATCAATCTACCGTGATAATCCCCTACTCCAAGACGATCTTTACTTACTGGGCTAAAGTGCTAGAATTTCTACATTTAGTTATACATTCAAAAATTTTTACATATAAAAGTATACATTTATATACATATTGTCCCATTCTCTCATCAGTTTTCTAAATATTTATATACATTATTTACAACAGTTACATAGCTTCTTACTGTACTCCTTATACAAAAATACAAGATTCAATTCCCCACCATATTTATTTTAGAGTGCCTCAAGATTGTCCTAAATGATAACATCTTTGAATTTAATGGCATATTGTATAAACAACAGCAAAGAGTCAGTATGGGGGCCTCATGTGCCCCCACGATTGCCAATATATATATGTCATACTTTGAAACTCAATTCGTATTTAACGAGATCGCGCCATTTTATGAATCTGTGGCAAATTGGTCCAGATACATAGATGACGTGTTCTTTATCTGGACAGACAATGAGGAGACGTTAGAATTGAATTAATCAATGTAAATTTAAAATAAAATAAAACTGCACGAAAAAATGCTTGATGAATTGTGAAAATGAAATAAGAAAATGCTAACAAAAATTAAACACTTTTTTAAAATAAATAAAATAAGAAATATTCAATATAAGTGAGCTGTTGGAATCCTATCTATAGAAAGGCAACGCCTTGTTTACTCTACAGTTAATGTGCACGTAACCCGGTGTGTTCAGCTTTACAAAGAGTACTATACCTTGCCAGGGTTCATCCTTTAAGGCAGGGGCCCCGATTTTCCTAAATATCTATCCTGGGCTGGACAAGGAAGTAACTAATGCGTGTGTGTCTGTTGTAGTGACGGCGCCACCCGGACCGCAATCAGTAAAGTTGCACCCTGTGACTCCAATCCCACAACATGAGCACCATGGACATAAGGGGGAATCACTGAGCCTACATTCATTCATACTACCACACTTGAATGATCATAGACATGACATATCTGTGTGAAAATATCAGAAGAAAGTCTTGAATTCCTCGAGGTCATATAAGATTGGATTTTCTTTTTACCTGAGGCATGGACCATGATGCTGCATCTCTGCTGAGATAATACAATATAAACACTACACAAGACTGTGCATCTGGTAAAATTGTTGGACTGCACATAAAATGGAAGGAACACTATTTTAAGAAAATGTGAGTTTTTTGAGGATCTCCACTAAAACATTCGGGGGGTGCCAACAAAAACCTGGGGATAATAAATGAATCACTTCAGTGGGTGTGAAGGACATTGAGCTAACTTTAGGGCTAGTGGTTTCTGTAGTATGGATTTTCAAATTTACCCCTGACGCTATCGCGCTCATTGTAGTGGCTAAATCAGAGGTTTCTCTTCTTGAACTGACTAGCTCTTGTTGTTGGATTTTATTTTCCTCCCTCTCTGCCATTAACTCTTTCTGAATACTTCCCAAGATTTCTCCTAAATCTTTTAGATCTATTCCTTCTGCCATTCTGCTCGGATGCTAGCGCCGGGTCACTCAGTAGAGTAGCTGTGCGCTTTATAAAACCCCTGATAACATAACATAACATAACATAACATAACATAACATAACATAACATAACATAACATGCATTTAGTAACGTGGGCACTTCACTCTGTCAGGTTAATAACTGGATGGCACAGGAGCAGAATGACTTCCTTTCCCAATTCCCATCAAAGAACTTACTGCTCTTGAGAAATTGTTTATCACAGCGCAGCTGTGTTCAAGGGGGGGAAGGGGATGGGGAAGAGAAGAGACAGCCAAAACAGTGGTTCATCTAGAAGGGCTTCTTCTTTTTTTTCCGCAACCGTCCTCATTATTGTGGAACTGCAAAAGAACATTATTATGTGTTATTCTACTCTCTCTTTCTCTAACCTTCACTATGTCTCTCTATTGTTTGTTGCATAACCTAACTGTCTCAGACAGCTCCTCTTCCAATTTTATACTAGCTTACCCGTCGCACGTTGCTGCGATCTCCGAAGAAAGGAAATTCAAGGAAACTCGTTATGATAACATTTAATTTACATTGTGTCATTTTTATTGAAACGTATTCATTTTAATATGGAAAACATTTCAAAGTGTCGTTTTAATTGTATTTATTTATTTGAGTGCTTGTGGATACACAATTTTTTGTTTTTCCGTCTGGTGCATACATCAGTATTCGAAAGATTATGAGGGCCCTGGGGGCCGATATTTAAAAACAAATTATACCAGAAACCTTCGTGGGAGTGTACTCAACAACTTCCTAAAGTATCCTGGCCATCTGATTAATGCTGTTTTAATTCTATTTATTTATTTGAGTGCATGTGAATACACGATTTTTTGTTTTTCCGTCTTGTGCGTACATCAGTATTTGAAAGATTATGAGGGCACTGTGGGGCCGATATTTAAAAAAGTTTATGCCAGAAACCTTCGCGGGAGTGTACTCAACAACTTCCCAAAGTTTCATGGCGATCAGCTGAATGGTGTTTTAATTCTATTTATTTATTTGAGTGCTTGTGGATACACAATTTGTTGTTTTTCCGTCTGGTGCGTACATCAGTATTCGAAAGATTATGAGGGCCCTGGGGGGCCGATATTTAAAAAAAATGTATGCCAGAATCCTTCGCGGGAGTGTACTCAACAACTTTCCATTGTTTCATGGCGATCGGATGAATGGTGTACTAATGCATAAAGGACAGACAGACTGACAGACATACATTCGTTTTTATATATAGATAGATAGATACAGGTATTTCTTTATCAGGTATGATCTGTTTATTTGTGTTGTCACATCATGTTTTACTTTTATTAATGCAGTACATGTTTTTTTTTCTTTCAGTAAAGTACTCATGTGTCGGCCAAATTCTTGTTGAGGATTGTAAATGTAAATGTGATTTGATTTGATAAAGCTTTATTCGAGATATATATACTCATAAAAGCACAAACAAATATTTAAAACATTAAAAACATTATTTCATACATATAAATGTTTTTTTTTTTAAAAACAGTTGTGCAGCTTCATCAAATAGAAAAGTTAATAAAAATTTTAAAACAATGTCAAGTTGCATGGGAAGATATAACCCTCCGCCTAATGGACCATGCCCACCCTAAATATTTTGCTGTTCCCAGGACAATCGGCATGTAGGTAGATGTACAGATAATTCTTAACCCTTCAACACCACTAGATGCCCCGAGGTTTCGACAAACTGGGGCCAACCATACTCTCCTTGGATTGGCATATGCCGTGCACAAGAATAAAAAGTGGACTATACTTTCATTGCTTGCACCGCACATTGGGCAGGATGAAACATTAGAGCTCCGCCATCTGCCCGTCAGGGATCTCAGGGGAAGGGATCCGGACCTTAATTGAAAAAATAACTTCCTGTCCATGGGGACGGTAATACTGTCCCAATACTGTTCTAATACAGGAGTCATTTTAAATTCCAGAAATCTATCCCCCATTGTGTCGGGTTTTGTACTTCTCCAGAGTCTACCATCTATATAGTCCCAATACAGGGACTTAATGTTGTTTTTACTTGGAAATACTTCCTCAGATGGATTACCCCAGAGTTTTGGGAGGCCAAGTTCACCCAGAGCAGCCCTGAGTTTCTTTAACCAGGGTATTTTATGGAAGGTATCGGTTTTTATTAAAGCTAGGAACCCGTCGGCATAATGCCGAATCTCAGGGGTGGTCCAAAGGCATCTCCAATAAAGAATAGGCCGTAGTCGAGCACGGTCACTGACCGATCTCCTCCCTAGGTCAAGACCAAGCGGGACTAATGGCGCACTCTGTGGGAGCCCCATAATTCCCTTTAAAAACCTATTCTCAGATATTTGCATGGGGAGAAGGTGTTCAAATCCCCACACTTCTGCCCCATACAGGGCTGACCCTATGGCTTTGGCATCATATACCACGAGAACTGGTTTTATAGGCTTAGTTTTGGATTTTGAGTGCTCCACCCGTAGTGCCCCCGAAATCTGCTGGTGCCTCAGAACCGCCTTGCCTATATGCTGAGACCAACCTGGCTTACTTAATATCTCAACCCCAAGAGAAGTAAAAACACTAACTACCTCAAGCTCACTGTTGTTTAGGAAAATCCTAGGGCGAGGTCTACACCTTGGGGTAAAAGCCATCAGCTTGGTCTTGTTAACGTTAACTTCGAGGCCGTGCTCCTGACAGAAACCATCAATTATGTTGAGAGCACGCTGTAAACCAGCCGGAGTCTTGGACAAAATTAAAGTATCGTCAGCGAACATCAGGATCGGAACCCTGAGGCCCGCTAACGATGGAGCATCCACACTAGCATCCAACATTCTATGCACAATTCCATTAATAAATAGAGAGAAGAGCAAGGGTGCCATTGCACACCCCTGTCGTACTCCCCGCTCAACAGGGAAGTTGGCAGTGGACTCCCCATTCACCCCCCACTGGACCCTGGCGAAGTTGCACTCATGCAACCTCATGATCAGGGTGAGCAGCTCGGATGGCACCCCCATTCTGCTCAAGACTGACCAAAGCTTAGTTCTTGGGACCAGGTCGAAGGCAGCCCGCAAGTCGACAAACGCGACATATAGGCTGCCCTCGCCAAGCAAAACCGTCCCCCACCGCAACATGGTGAAACGGAATACCTGGTCTACCGTGCTGGTCGCCCGCCGGAACCCTGCCTGGTAGGGAGACAAAGCATTATTCTCCTCGACCCAGTCCATCAGCTTGTTTACCACCATCTTCCCGATCACTTTTTGGACAGTGGCAATCAAACTTATAGGCCTTTAATTCGCCGGGAGTGACCGATTTCCTTTCTTAATAATGGGAATAATAATTGCTCCCTTCCATGTTTCTGGGATTGCAGCCCCCATTGAGATGGCATTTCCCAGTAGGGTCACATACCTGGCCCATCGTACTCTGTCGTTTTTAAAAACATCGGAGGGTATCCCATCTATACCCGGTGCCCTGCCCCCTTGCAAGCTACTAATTACAAGTTCTGCTTCTTTCGGGGTAAACAGACTTTCAGTGCAAAATACAGGTGAAATTGCTTCCACGACCATAACTTCCTTCGCCTCTGCATACTGGGGTTTAAAATACTCCACCCAGGCATCCTCATCGACATTATTGCCAGGTTTGTTAGGGGTGCCACCTCTGCCCCATTTTATAATATTCCAGAAAAACCTGGAGTCTTTGGCCCCCGAGGCCTCTAATAGTTCTTCCCAGTGATCCTCATCCCACTTTTTCTTGGCCAGGCGAACACTACCATTATATTGCTTCCTGGCGGCAGAGATTGAGACCTTGTCCCTAGTTCTAATTGCTCTACCCAATGCTAGTCTGGCTACCCTACACTGTTTATTAAACCACCTAGCTAGTTTGGGTACAACTTTCCTATTTGTATTAAGAGGTCTAGTAAAGTGAGGTTTTAAAAGGGAGAAGAACTCATTATGTATATCTGCAATTAGCCTAGACCCTGGAGTTATAGGACTTACTATCTCAATGGCGCCAATTGCAGAATCCACCTCTGAGATTATAAAGTCCATAGACTCCACATTCGCCAACACACTTGCCCATTTAAGTCTACGTGTGTCGTTGGCTATGTCGGGCAACACTCCAGCACAATGTTGGGAACTACCTGTCATGGGTGTCCACCAATTGTGGGTGACACAGAGGGGATTGTGATCGCTTTCCAATCTACCCTCAACTTCCATATCACATACACCCTGCCATAGATTTAAGCTACAAATAACGTAGTCTATTCGACTTTTACTATGGCCGTTGTCAAATGTACAGGCACCTTCCTGGTCGCCCCTAGTTCTTCCATTTAAGGCCCTCAGCCCGTATTCCAGACACATAGCATTTAACAACAGTATGTCCTTCGTCCACCTTTTCACTGGAACCAAGTTTACGAGTGGAACACCCCATAAATTATCCTCCTCCTGTCCCAATGGGTTCTCAGTATTGTCCAACGGTTCGAATGTCCTATTTAGGTCACCAGCCACCACCACTTGATTTCCCAGGGACTTTGATTCAAGGAAAGTATACAAGGCCTTTAGGGTCGATGAGCTCCCAGTGTTGGTACCCCTGGCATAAATATTGTAAATATCTACCGCACCCTTCTTGTCCGATGTCATTCTTAACAATTGGATGTCCTTGAAACCCAAGTCCAGGACTTTAATTTTAGCCTGTATTCCCTGTTTTACCCAAACTGTTAAACCTCCCATAGGTCGGCCCCTTGCACCTCTACTTGCTGGGATTGAAAAGTTTAGATACCCTGGTAAAAAAATAGGCTCACACGCCCATGTTTCCTGAAATAGGCATACTTCGAACCCCTTAATAAAATCTATCCAGTTTTGGGACAGTAACCGGCTAGACAATCCTGCGATGTTCCATGATAGGAGTTTCCCCGGGGTTGGGCCAGTTCTGGCTCTGGCCTCGGGGACTAATGTGGGGGATAGATTAATTGGGCTTTCAGTGTTCCCTACGTGGACTAACCCAAGGTCCACAGAGTTATTAACAGATTCTTGGGAATTGCTAGTATCTACTGAAAATACTTCCTCACGCCCCATACTATGCATACAGACCCCATAATTTGCCCTCTGATTCACAGTCTTCCCACCGGTGTTCACCTCATTTAGAGACATTCTTGTGTTCAAACTAGGCGCAGTTGAGTTCCCACTCAAATCCCACTTTTGTGTCATATCTCCCCCGGTACTCAGGGAATAATCCGATTTCGGTCACCTGCCCCAACCCAGATTTCTTATCTCATCATGGGAGTTATAGGTTGGACCGTTATAGAGATTAGGGTGTAACATTGGGACAGGGTTTGGAACACTCCCTAACAGAGGAAAGTAGCTAAAACTACCCTGATCGTTATTCACAGCATATTGTACCTCCATTGATCTTGGATAAAAGAAGGTAAGATCCACGATACCAATCCCTCCACCATTAGTGCCACAACCTGGCTTTGTTATCCAACTTGCCACCCTTGGATCTTGGAAATGTATTACAATACATTCCCCCCCCAGGTTTTTATAGGTACAACCTATCCAACTAATCCGTCTTACCCCAATGATCAGACCATCAACTTCCCCAGGCAATGGCCTATTAACCCTCAACCAGTGCATGACCTTATTTTTCAACATCTGGTAGGTTTCTCTTTGTCCTGACAATAAAGGTGGAACATTGGTTAGGACAGCCACATAGGGGTAGGAATCTGGGGTAAGGTTCATAGGGGGTATCTTGGGGGGAGGCTTCATCACTGGGAATGTAGGGCGGTTAGTGTCTGGAACCACAGGACGGGGTTTTGTTACATTTTGTACAGCCCGGGAGTTATTCAGTGCATCATTGCTTCTTCCGTGGCCGTTATTACTGTCAACCACCGAGCCAGAAACAAGTGTCTGAGTACAAGCTAAGTTTTGAGCACCATTACTTAGGGGAGTGGTATTCTTAGGACATTCCCTGCTACCCTTTGCCACAACATTTGGAAGCTTTGCTTTCCCCCCAGTGGTACTACATAGGGGCAATGGCAGTTCAATATTAATCTTACTACTTTTTCCCTTTCCTTTGGGCCCAGTTACAGTGCTAGCCACGGAAGGATGCAATTCCACCGTGGGAGTACTTTCATCCTGCCCTGCAGAGTGCTGAATATTACTACTCTCTCCCGTCCTTAAATGAGACTTAATTAATAATTTTGTGGAGAAGAAATTATCCAAACTAACCTGCTCAAAATGATCTAAACGATCCGCTAGTTTTGCAACTCGATCCTCTAGAGGAGCGAGAAGAGACTTTAACAGTCTCTCTAATTCAGAGACCAGTAGCGGAATGGACGATAGTGCCTCAGATGGCACTATCGCTATGGGGGCTGGACTTACTGGAACGACTTCCCCTAGTCCCGTCACTGCCCTAACAGGGCTGCTTCCAACTAGGGGAGGTACATATTCCCACCTTTCTAGTTTTTCTCGGGGGTTTTGGGACATTACTTTTCTTGGGAGCCATACCCCTCTTCCTCTTGGAACCGGGTTTGGTTTGTGCAGCATGAGATGGTACACTGGGTTGAGCCATATTTGGCTGACCCATAGATGAATCAATAGAAATATTAGAAGGGATTTCGGGCAAAGTGGAAGTATCAGGTTCCAAAGACAAAACGACCAGTGGCTCTATAATTGGAGGGAAGGGGTAAGATGTTTCCAATACAACAGGGAGTGTTGTAGAAGATAGAGGGGTAACCAATGCCGGAGGGCTTTGTGGGGTACGTTTTTCTACTGAAGTTTTTAGAAGCTGAATAGATAACCTACGTTCTGCGCGTTTTTCCGCCATGGCAATGGCCTTGTCAATGTCTATGGTACATCGATTGAAATATTTATCCAATGGACCCGTGATAGCAGGCCCTGCTTCAGGCACCAAAGTGGTGCTATTAAGTGATAAGGGCATGATGTAAGGTCACCTGGGCTTTTACCACGAACAGGAACCAGGAAACAATTGACACAACAATGCAAATTACATAAAACTCTGTTAAAAGCTAAGTGCCATAAATATGAACATCAGAGGGCTGGCCCAGCCCGCCCTCCCTCGGCCCCTGACGGCCACAGGCGGTCCCGCCCTTGTCCCGGGCCTCTCCCGGTCGCGCTCCCGCGCAGCGGTACGTTTAGTTCCTTATAAAGTGAGGGGGATAGATTATGGGTGGGTGGGCGGGGCCAGCAGGGAGAGCAGCCCAGGTGTTGAGAATAGGGCTCGCAGGGACTCCTGGTAAGTTGAGTCCCTGCTTCCACGCTCGCAACCCTGCCGGCAGCTCCACAAGCCCCGAGGTCAAAACTCCTCCCCTCAGATGGCACACACTGGTGTACGACGCTGCGGGACCCGCGAAGCGGGTCCGGCGAGGTCACTCTCTCCACAGGGGCAGGCACGAAGGCAAGAAGTCAAGCAGCAGCAAACAGGCAAAAAGGGTCCCGTAGGAACAGTCTCCTCACCCGCTTTTCACTCCGTGGGCGGGGGGGCGGGGCCAGCAGGGAGAGCAGCCCAGGTATTTTCGAATAGGGCTCGCAGGGACTCCTGGTAAGTTGAGTCCCTGCTTCCACGCTCGCAACCCTGCCGGCAGCTCCACAAGCCCCGAGGTCAAAACTCCTCCCCTCAGATGGCACACACTGGTGTACGATGCTGCGGGACCCGCGAAGCGGGTCCGGCGAGGTCACTCTCTCCACAGGGGCAGGCACGAAGGCAAGAAGTCAAGCAGCAACAAACAGGCAAAAAGGGTCCCGTAGGAACAGTCTTCTCACCCGCTTTTCACTCCGTGGGCGGGGGGGCGGGGCCAGCAGGGAGAGCAGCCCAGGTGTTGAGAATAGGGCTCGCAGGGACTCCTGGTAAGTTGAGTCCCTGCTTCCACGCTCGCAACCCTGCCGGCAGCTCCACAAGCCCCGAGGTCAAAACTCCTCCCCTCAGATGGCACACACTGGTGTACGACGCTGCGGGACCCACGAAGCGGGTCCGGCGAGGTCACTCTCTCCACAGGGGCAGGCACGAAGGCAATAAGTCAAGCAGCAGCAAACAGGCAAAAAGGGTCCCCATGTAAATGTAAATGTAAAAAAGGGACTTGCTAAAGCGCACTGTGGCCAAGCGGCTTCCTGGCGCTGAAAATATGATGCCTAACTCTGCAAATGATCCAACGGGGCTAGTCAGGGAAGGCCTGGGCAAAAAGAAAAGTTTTCAGGGCTTTACGAAAAGAAAAGTAAGTAGGAATGGAGCGAATAGGAAGAGGAAGACTGTTCCAGAACTGGGGGGCAAGAACCTAGAAACGGGTGCCCCCGGTTCTGGATTTGCGGAAACGGGGGACTTGGAGTAAGGAAGGGATGAAGAACGGAGGGTGCGGACCGGGGTATAGGGAACAATCAAAGTGCCAATAAAGAGGGGGGCAGAATGGGTGAGAGCCCGAAAAGTTAGGCAGGCCAATTTAAAAAGAGATCTAAAATGCACAGGAAGCCAGTGTAGGGACTTGAGTACGGGCGTGATGTGGGAGGATTTAGGGAGGTGAAAGATGAGACGGGCTGCCTGATTTTGAATGGCCTGTAGTCGTCGCCTTTCGACGACTGGTATGCCCATATAGAGGCCGTTCCCATAATCAAGGCGGGAGGTGATAAGGGCCATGACTATGGATTTGAGGGCATCCGTGGAGAAATACCGGGATACTTTCCGGATAAGACGGAGGGATAAAAAACAAGAGGTGACAACAGAACTAACCTGGGCGTGCATAGTGAGATCATTGCTGACCTTGATGCCCAGGGTACGGACGGAAGAAACCGGTGAGGGGGGAGAACCAAAGGAAAGGGGCCAGTGAATCGGGGACCAGGGATTGGAAGGACCACCCGTGAGGACAAGCTCTGTCTTATCCGGATTGAGCTTAAGATGGTTAGAGCTCATCCATTCCGAGATAAATACTAGAGTGGAGCTGAGAGAAGGGGAGGAATCCGAGGAAGTGGAAAGGTCAAAGACGAGCTGGAGGTCATCCGCGTAGTTATACACGGAGACCCCCTGCTCGCGGAGAGAAAGAATAAGGGGATAGATATAGAGATTGAAAAGGAGGGGAGAAAGGGAAGAACCTTGGGGCACCCCACACATGACTGGACGGGGGGGGGAGGAGAATCCTGAAAGATGGACGGATTGTGACCTGTCTTGAAGGAAGGACGCCAGCCAGGAAAGTGCTGTTCCCCTAATGCCAGCTGCGCTGACACGGTCGAGAAGGATGGAATGGTCGACCGTGTCAAACGCAGCCGACAAGTCGAGCAGCACCAGTGTTTGGGGAAGGTTGGCGTCTACTTTG
This sequence comes from Lissotriton helveticus, assembly GCF_964261635.1. Lineage (NCBI taxonomy): Eukaryota > Metazoa > Chordata > Amphibia > Caudata > Salamandridae > Lissotriton > Lissotriton helveticus. Next base: position 541,826,918 of record NC_136065.1, on the reverse strand, counting down.
TCCTTTAATTCGTCCAACACAGCAATGATCACGGACTCCGTAGAGTGACCGGGGCGAAAACCCGCCTGATGGGGGGTCAGGAGGCAGTTCTCCTCGATGTACGAGGACAGGCACAATGTGACGTGGCTTTCCAAGATCTTCCCCAGGTAGGGAAGAAGAGAGTTAGGCCGGAAGTTGATAGGGAGGGAGGGGTCCAGGCCAGGTTTTTTAATGATTGGAAAAACGATGGCGGTTTTAAAAGAAACAGGGACAGAACCAAGAGTCAAGGATGCGTTAAGCAATGTGAGCGGGGGGACAGGACAACTGGTGAAAAGGGCTTCAAGAATCCGGGCTGGAGCACAGTCAGCCGGAGAGCCTGACTTGACCTTGGAAAGCAGATGGAGAAAGCAATCAATGGAAATATGGGGGAAGTGATCCAGAGAAGAAGAAGGCAGAGGAAGGGAAGGGGTGGCACAGGGTTGGGAGATTAGGGGGATGTTAGCTTTGATGTTGACGATCTTGTCAATAAAGTAATCGTTAAGTGCAAAACAGAGGGATTGAGTGGGGGCAAGGCTGGTGCTAGTGTGATCAAAGGTGGCGAGTTGCTGGACAAGAGAAAAGATTTCACGAGGTTTATTTGTAGAGAGAGCAACTCTCTCCGTGAAATAATTTGTCTTGGCCAGCAAAATAGCCTTTTTGTAACTGTTGAGCAGAAGCTTATATTTAGAACGGAGTAGAGGACAGTAATTTCGCCTCCAGTGGCGTTCCGAGCGCCTGAGATTAAGTTTAAGAGCTTTAAGCTCACTCGAAAACCATCTATGTGCGTCATGTGGACGGACGATTTTGACTTTCTTAAGTGGGGCGACCTGATCGCAAGAGGAAGAGAGCCAAGTATTGATGGCATTAGTTTGAGATTCGAGAGAGAGGTGTACCAGGTCAGGTGCTGAGGTGGTCAGTGAGGTCGAGACGAGAGTGAGATCGGTCTGGTTCCACCTACGGGCTGGCACGTTTTTGAGTAAGGGGGGTTTGGCGGTAGAGGCAGAAAGAATACTAAAGGAAATAGTAGAGTGATCGGACCAGATGCACGGAGAGATGGATGGAGGGGAAACTTCGCGGCGCAGTGACCATATTTGGTCCAAGGTGTGGCCCTTCACGTGGGTGGGGACTGCAATGTGAGACGTGAAATTTAAGGATAGAAGGGTAGCAGAAAAATCTTTGGATGCGGCGTTTTCCCTGGGGTCATCAGGCCAGTAATTAAAGTCTCCAAGGAGGATGACTGATGAGTTATTGACAGCCAGGGTAGCCAAAAGCTCCTGCAAGGAGGCTACAAATTGAGGCATAGGTAGGGGGGACGGTACATAAGAACAAAAGTAAGAGGGTCTGTAAGGTTGAGGGACCGAGCCACGAGGTAGTCCACGTTAGGTATGGGAGAGTGATCAAGAAGCTGGAATTTGAAGGTAGAGCGAACAATCAATGCCACTCCGCCTCCGGCTTTACCGGCCGGGCGATCCGCTCGGAGAGCGTAGTAAGTGTCGGGAAGGATAGCCACGAGATCGGGGAGGGAATCGGCGGAGAACCAAGTTTCGGTGAGGAATAGGTAATCAGGAGAGTCCGAGCTTAGAAGATTGAAAAGCTCGAGTTGATGTTTGACTGCTGAACGAGTGTTGAGCAGGCAAGCTGAGGCAGCGGGAGGGGAAGTTGAAGGTGAGGAAGCTACAAGAGGGATGGGGGGGGAGGAAGTGAGGCTGTGAGAGGAGGGGAGTGAGCAGGAAAGGCAGGACCCAAGAATTCCAAGGGTGTTGAAGCGTCGCACCAGCGAAGGGGAAAGCGGACTGGGAACCATGAGTGCGGAAAGTTGAGCAGGTGTATAAACCAAGGGACGGGCAGGGTCTGTGGCCCCTGGTCCCGTTCGGTCGCGGACGGGCGCAGACGGGCTTGCCTTAGGCGCGCCTTCGGCGCGCAAACGGCACGCCCGCTGCGCCCGTCCGCTGCGCGGGCGGGGGAGACACATGATTTATGGTGAGGTTGAGGGTGTGGACTGATGGAGGTGGGCGTGGCTAAGGGGCGGCTCGCTGGTGGCGGCGAGCGAGGGAAGCCTGACCCGCTGCAGCGATGACCTCGGCTGCGCGGGGGGCCACAGGACAAAGCAGAGGTCCCTGAGGGGAGGGCAAGTAAGTTTAAAGTTTAAAATAATGAGCAGCAAAGAAAAGCACAAGAGTTTAAAAACGAGTCTTCAGTGGTCTGAGCTCCCGCGGAAGGCAGGGGAGAGGCAGGCGATCCTGAGCTAGTAATCAGCTCCTCCTTAAATTGAAAAGTGGGCGTGGCCTAGTGGAGGTGGGCGTGGCTAAGGGGCGGCTCGCTGGTGGCGGAGAGCGAGGGAAGCCTGACCCGCTGCAGCGATGAGGATTCAGTAGGTAAGTGTTCTGTAATGGATATCTTCGACTTTGAGAGTTTGCTTACTACTTGCTAATAATCTCCTTGAGGATACCTTGAATCAAGGAGGACATAGAGAATGGAATTACCGTGAGAACATATCACTGCATTTTTCTAGTATTTCTAACTTTTCAGTTTTAGGGTTACGAAGTCGCTATATCCCTGAACTCTTTCAGACCTTGACTATTAGGTGTGACGGAAATTTCGTTCATTAACTCAAGACTTAAATAATTGAATTTTACATGTTTTCATGAGATGTCAAATTTAACAGTCTTGAAGGTGAGACACTGATTCCTAATGGGAAAACATTTTCAGTGGGCGGAGTTGAAGGGAAACGAGCCTCAGATTGGATTACGTGAGGAACTCACTATGCAGACTCATAGCGAGAGACACTAATCTCTTGTCTCAAGATACTTGCGCAGAAAAAGAACAAGACTCTCTAGGGTTGAGTTTCTACAGCTGAACTAATGGATGGCACAGACGTTCCTACCTTATGTAGCTAAACACAACGGAGCTCTCAGAGCATTTCAATGATTCAGTCAGGTGACGTGCGCATTCATTATGCTGTATGTGCTTTACATTCTATTCGTGCTTACAGGAGGAAATTAACTAGTGCTCTACTGGAGAAGACTCCACGTTATTGACCCTGTTTGGAAGGAGGAGAAACTGTACCGGATTACCCCCTGTTGTTGCTTGCCCGAGGATTTTCTGCCCGAGGACTTTTCGCAACTACTCGCCGGACCCGCTTTGCGGGTCCTGCGTCGTGCTCCCTGGTCACTGCCTGCCTGTTTTTGGGACTAGTATTAAGGCACTGTGGTAGGGAGAGGCGAGGGGGAAATCGGCAGCAGGGCTGCGAGCGATACTACAGGGACTCCATCTCACAGGAGTCCCTGTATGACCAATTGACTCCACCTGGTCCGCTCTCCCTGCCTGCCCCGCCCCCGGCCACGAAGGAACAAAAAGCACTGTCTCTCGTGCAACGGTGGGAGACTCCACGTTATTGACCCTGTTTGGAAGGAGGAGAAACTGTACCGGATTACCCCCTGTTGTTGCTTGCCCGAGGATTTTCTGCCCGAGGACTTTTCGCAACTACTCGCCTCGCGCTCCCTGGTCACTGCCTGCCTGTTTTTTGGACTAGTATCAAGGCACTGTGGTAGGGAGAGGCCAGGGGGAAATCGGCAGCAGGGCTGCGAGCGATACTACAGGGACTCCGTCTCCCAGGATGACCAATTGACTCCACCTGGTCCGCTCTCCCTGCCTGTCCCGCCCCGTCCACTCTTCATAGCACTTAGAGTTTACCGCTGCGCGGGAGCGTCCCGGGAGAAGCCCGGGACAAGGGCGGGCCGTCTGTGACCGTCAGGGGCTGCAGGAGGCTGGGCCAGGCCCATTCTCTAACTTCCGGCTTTGAATGTTGTTTGGACATTGCTTGGTCTTGTTGTAGTGAGTTGTCTCCCCCTTTAAGCTATAAAAACTGTTAGCATCACAAGTAGGACTATACTATACTGACGTGCACCCTGTGCCGGGGCTTATTGTGATTACAACTGTCATTTCTATAAGTTATCCTGTTTAAACATGTACGCGCTTTCACCAAACCCCTTACCTTCTACAGTAGGGGTTGCAATATTAGGCCCTTTAGACAAGTATTTTCGTAGGGCTACCAGCGAGCTCGACAGAGAAATTGCCCTAGCTGAGAGACGTGCTACGCGTAGGTTATCTGTTGAACTCCTTAAATATCCTCTAGAGAAGCAGTCGTCTCTGAGCTTTCCAGTGACGGCCCTTTTTCCAGCACTGGCAATTGACCCTGTACCTAATGTCTGCCCACTTGTGGATAAATAACCGCTAGTTGTCCTGAAGTCTAGCACTGATGGGGTGGAGTGTATAACTGATCCAGGCTCTTTTACTGAGGTTGAAGCTTTGGCCGTAGGGCCTGCTAACGCTCTAGTCCCCATGCCTGTCCCTAATATCACCCATAGCCTTGGGGAACCCCCTCTTCCACCAGTACTGCTGCCACGGGCAGTAGCCAGAATGATCCACACAAAAAGGAAAAGACTTGCCAGCACTCGCAAAGGTTACCATCCTAATCCCCATAGGAAGATTAGGAAACTTGCCACTAGGGTGGGAGTGACTCAAAAAATTCCTGGGGTGGGTGTAGATTGTTCACAGAATGACAGGGGGGATGTCCCCCCAGGCGTGTTATCAGCTAATTCATGTGCCGCTTTGCCTATGGTCTCCCCCGTGCTCACACCCCCTGAGATCCCCCTGATTGATCAAATTGAGAAAATGATGAAATCTTTACTGTCTACGGTAGTAGAAAGGGTCAAAAGGTTGGAGGAGCGATTAGATATCTTTGAACAAGCGACTTTGGATACTTTTTTCTCCACCAAATCCTTAATTAAATTACATTCCAGGATCAGGGACGATGATTTAGGGGGTGGACTATCTGCTAGGCCGACCCTTGTCAATCCACGGGATTCATCCAATACAATTGGTACGGTTGAGGGGTTGCCAGCGGTCGAGGCACAAGATTTACCAGCTGCCTCTGCCAATGGGGGCGACCGGAACCATGGGCTGGCAACAAATAATACCCTTAAACCCCCCGATCTTCCTAGGGCCATATCCACTGACTCTAAGAAGTCTGAACGTTCTGAGGCCATTGGCAAAAAGGGTGCTGCTAATTCTAGAAACTCGGGATCCAGTAAGGCTCTCGAGCTAGTCCCATCCAGAAGAACTAGTGCCATTCCTCCTCTTATTATCCTCCCTGACGCACCCCCCCAAAGAGGTCTCCAGAATACCTCCCATGAGTTTGCCCCCTGACTGCCACCCTTACGTCGCGGTCCTTACCAACGTATCGCCCTTGTTGGTTGGGCAGCCAGAATCCTACCAGACGTTAAAAAACAAAACTATGCACTGGCTAAGGCTCAATAGACCGTTACCCAGGGAATTAGATGGGTTGATTCTGGGTGTTAGAAGGGTAGGGTGGGTGGGGCACGGATATAAGCGCTTCGAGGGGAATTGTGTGGTGGTAAACTTCAAGGATGTTAGGATTGCCCAGCTAATTTGTAACCAGAACCTAGGGATTGGTGGTGCCGGCATTGGAGTGGTTGATTTGTCTTACTTTTACCCGAGAGCAGTAGGCAATCATTATAGTATGAACCCGGTTGGCAGAGGAAGGTGTAACTTTACCCCTCCCGGGAATGCTTTCTTCCCCATGGCTTACCAGCCAGTCGCATGGCAGGGGTCATGTGGGAGGTTGCCAGGATACTGATATGAAACTCCCTCCGGGTTGGTTCCCCTGTCCCTGGATCCGGGACCATTGACAGAGTCTCACGGTTTGGAGCCTAACAATACCAGCTTGATATCCCCCTTAGTCATCTGTAGCCCTCAAGCACGGGACAGTAATCATGGTGCGGCGACTAAGCAAGGACTAAGTTCACCTCAGATAGCCCTCGATGGGGAGTGGGTTCCCAACCTCGCACCTTACAACGAGCCAGCTGTGGCGGATCCAGTTCTAAGGATTCTCAGCTGGAACGTTGCGGGTATTTTGAGGAATCTGGCTGTGCCAGAATGGAATACCTTTGTGGAGGGTTACCCTATTTGTATTTTCCAAGAAACCTGGAGTAGGGAGCCTTGCCACAAGGTAGGCTACTCGTCTTTTTTCTTACCGGCTCTGCAATCTCATTCCGGGAAGGGACGCCCTTCAGGAGGCCTCCTCATATGGGTCGCCATCTCACTTGGTTGTCAAGTTACCCAGTTAGTGTCAAATCCTTTTGACCTTCTGAGTATATCTCTCAAGGGACCCAGGAGAGGGCTGAACCTAGATATTCACAACATCTATGCCAAGAGCATGAATGGGGGGTCATGTTCGCCCACAGTCACAGAGTTGGAATCCTTGCTCAGGCAGGGTACCAATAGTTCTCGTGTACTGGTTGCAGGGGATTTCAACTGTAGGTTTGAGCCCCTTGGACTGGAGGATACCCTGGGGACTGTTGATGATGATATTAGGAGAGGAATACCTGCTCTAACCGCATCCCCCATCAGAAGGTGGTCCCAAGTGGCGGTCCACATCTACTCCCTAAACATAGAATTTGGCCTTAGGGCGGTGAATGGGAGGACGACCTCGGACTTATCTGGAGCGCATACTTACAAGAGAGTGGATCATACGTCTAGGATAGATTACATCCTACTTGACATAAAACTTTGGGGTTATCTTCAGGATATGGAGGTACTCTCTTCGGTCGAGAGCGACCATAATCCCCTATCTCTTGCCCTCCGTCCCTTATGGAAGGGGAGCTTGGGGGTGCCTAGGCCTCTTTCGGCGCCTGCCCATCAGGAAGTATATCCTTCCAATTGTGGCAGACGCCTAAGGTGGAGTAAGCTCAGCATGGATGAAAAGAAATTGTCAGCTATTGCGGCTCTCTTGGACTCTGCCCAGTCCCAACTGGACGCAATGATCCCCCTGTCCGAGGGAGTCTCAGTGCTATTCTGTGATACCACCAAGGCTCTGAGCGAGCTTTTTCTTCTCCCATCTCGAGCTGTCAAGAGTGAGAATAAGCCGAACCCATATGGTTGGTATACCAAAAAATGCAGGGAGAAGAAACACTTGTTGTTAGGTGCTGTTAAAAGCAAATCATTGGCCGCCATAAGATTGGCAAGGAAGGAGTACTTGCAGATTATTTCTGTAGCTAAGAGAGAATGGGAGGACAGGTTCTGGTCGGATCTTAGGAAAGCAAGCTTAGACAGGGATGCTAGAAGCTTCTGGAACCTTATAAGATCTAAGGACAGGCCAGTAAGCACCTTGATTACGTGCAACATCCCTGCCCAGAGCTGGTTCATCCATTTCTCATCTCTTTATACATCCACTGAGTTAAATACTCTCTCCACACTTTCTCTGGCGGTTTGCCCTTTGGGCTTGGAGTTTGCTCCCTTCACGGCCAGAGAGGTGGAGGATGTAATCAAGACTTTGGTGCCCTTGAAAGCAGCTGGGCCCGATGGGCTACCGGGCGACCTATTACGGGCAAATCCTAAAGCCTTGGGGGAAGATTATTTCATCACTATTGAATGCCATTAGTGAAGGTGCGCCTGTACCGGAATCCTGGAAGGGGGCAGAGGTTGTCCCGATATTCAAAAAAGGGTGTCGGGACAGCCCTGCCAACTACAGGCCTATTAGTCTGATCGACTCTTCCCGAAAAGTGGCAGGGAAGGTGATTCTGGGAAGGGTACTCCAGTGGGTGGAAGACAACCATATCCTGTCGGACCTCCAAGCCGGATTCCGTTCTGACACCGGGACCATCGAACAGGCCTTCAGATTGGCTCTTCTACACTGGAAGGTGGTGGTGCTGGGCGGGAGCAGTCTTTATCTGGCCTTTATAGACCTAAAGACTGCCTTCGACCTGGTCCCCAGAGGGAAGCTATGGAGGGTCATGCTAGATCTAGGGTTGCCCGTGTATATTCTCTCCCTCTTGGTAAAATTGCATTATGGTAATTTTGCGCAGGTTCGTTGGGGTACAAAGGGCGAAAAAACCAATAGGATCCCTGTGGGTAGGGGCGTCCGTCAGGGATGCGTGTTAGCTCCCACACTGTTTTCTCTCTACGTTAACGGTGTGGTTGAGCATTTGTCAAGAATTCCCTCGGACGCTCCATCCCTGGTGGGCAAACGGATCTCAACACTGCTTTTTGCAGATGACACCTTTCTTATCTCAAAGTCCCCTATGGGCCTTCAGAACCTTCTGAACAGTTTTCAGGAGTTTTGTCGGTTGAGGGGGTTTGTAATTAATACTGAGAAAACTAAGTTCCTGGTTATGAATCCCCCAAAGAAACTTGGACAACCCCCGGCTTTGAACTCCGATTCATTAGAGAGGGTATCTGAATTTGACTACCTGGGTATTCGCCTTAATGATTCCTTTACCTGGAATCCGCACATTCAAAAAATGCTTTTGGGCCACAAAAGGGTGGGTGAAACTTTCCTTAAGGAACAACGATCCTCTACAAGTAACACATAGCCCCTGTGGTGGAAATTTATAGAGCCAGAGGGGTTAGCGCTGCATTATATGGGGCGGAGCTGTGGGATACCTGCAACCTGGATGTACTAGCAAGATCGGAGAGCAAATTTTTGAAAGATCTAATGGCTCTCCCTTGGAGTACACCCACTGTACCAGTGCTTCTGGATCTAGGTTGCAGATCCATTAAAGACCAAGCACAACTCCGCCCTTTGCTTCTTTGGGCCCGGCTGTGGCGAGTGCCCAAACTAGCCTCTTACGCGGCAGCGTTAGCAGAGGTTATGGCCATGGTAGGTTGGTCCAGGATCAAATGGCTGAGAGATGTCAAATGGTTACTAGCAGAGATAGGGTTAGCAGATGCCTGGGCAGCAAGATCCGCCCCTCCGAAAGCTATGATTAAAAAGCTGTACTGGAATTGGGTCTCATCTAAACTACATTCAGACCCACGACAGTGCAAATCCACCGTAGCTTTTGTGAGGATTAAAGACGTGGTGGCCTATGAACCCTACCTAGATATTATCTCCATCCCTTTTGACCGCTCTCTCTACTTCAAGTTCAGAGTGGGAACTCTCCCAGTGGGTGAAGTAGTTGCCCGCTGGAAACGGCCACTCCCATCCTCTCCGTTCTGTGCGCTCTGTCCTTCCCGCTTAGAGTCGGTAGCCCATATTCTTTTCGAATGTCCGGACTACCGTGCTCCGAGGAGCAGGTGGCTTAAACCTCTATGCAGACTTCTAGGCACCCGTCAACATTTAGTGGCGATGCGCATTTTAATGTCTGACACTTCTACTGTGATTGTATGTGCTGTGTCAAAGTTTTTAAAATGGTCTTGGTTGATTCGTGCAAGAAGGCTTTCTTTATCAATTTAATCCAGTCTTAAATCGTATTTTATTCTTCCATGGTTTTTAACATTCTGGGTGTAATTACAATGTGTTGCTTTCTATATTGCATTTTGTATCACTTGTACACGCTTTTATGGTATTTTTATATCAAAATAAAGCCTATCAATCAATCAATCTACTGGAGAAGTTGAGCTGGCAGACATCTTGAATTTCCAATGCTGCCAGCTCAAGCTCCAATTGTTTGCTCTCATGGGATTTTTTCTTCTAACTGTCCTGGCCATAGAGATACTGGCCAAAGGAGGATCATTGGCAGGAATCCGCCTTAGAACCCTGACACCGCCGCACTGATTTGCCACCCCAAGTACCTCTCACCAAGGCTGTGCACTCTGCCATTAAAGACTACATGTCTTAGTGAAGAGAAATCTGAGTGAGTCGTCATGGCACACAGCCCTGTGTGCCATGTCTCCAATACACTGCATTAGATATAGGTAACTCACCCATACTGCAGGCATTTAGCCCTAAGGCAGTGTGCCCTGTATCCTATGTGTGGGCATACCAGCATGAGCAATGTCCAGTCCATTGTGAAATGTTGTAACTACACAGGGAAGCCATAAAGAGTGCATGGGCTGGATACTTGTAACACAATTTTTCTATCTCCATGATGGCTTCACTGATTTGTAAGGTGTTTGGTACCAAACATATTGTCTTAATAAATTATCACTGATGCCAGTGTGGGATTTATTAACAAATTCACACCGGAGACCCTTGTTGAGGGTCGCCTTAAAACCTACTAAGCACGTGTCTGGTTCTTGACTTATTTTTGACAGCCTGCCACTACCAGACATGTTTCTGACTTCATTTGATGAGAGCCAGTGCTCTCAGAGGACAGTGAGCAAGCATGCCATGGGCGGAGGTGCTTCACACCTCTACAAGGAAGGGATGGCCTTTCTGGGTGGGAAGCTTCAAAGGAAATGCTGCCTTTGAAATCCGACCCAGGAACCTCCAGATAGTGGAGGATGCCAGCCAGAAGGAAATGCTGGCAACTTAGTTAGATTAGGAGGAGGGTCGCCACTTAGCCTGTACCACCTTTAGGGCAGGGCAGAGGAGGTGAACCCCTCTTATGAATTACCACTATCTTGAGATGGTAGGAAACCTCCTATCAGGACTAGGGCTGTGTCTCTTCCCACTGGAAGTGGTCACTAGAGGGTGTACATACCCTAAATCTATGCAGCCCATTGGAGACTACATATCTCCCCTTGTAACACCCCTAAACTTAGTATTTAAGTGGCTCCCTGAGACCTGAACATTATATTCAACAGACAAGAGAAAACCAGGACAAAGAACTCCTGCTGCTCAAGAACTGAAGCCCTACTGCAGAAGAAAAAAAGCACCAAACCCTTCCTGCTGCTGCCAGGACTCGACAATCTCTCCTGCTGTGACATCCTGAAACCTGAAAGGACTCCAAGAACGCCAGAGTAACTTCAGCCTTCAGGTAATTGCAGTGAAATTCCCTTGGAGTGAACGTATCACTCTTGTGCACAACCCAGGGACCAATCATGTGAAATCCAGTTTGTCAACGTGCTGCTCCCTGATGACCTTGAAGCAGCAAATAAGCAAGAACAGGTACAACAGCTATGGTAGGTCCAGGACACATCGGAATTATAACATACTAATACCCGGGGCATCGGTTCCCCAACAGAAACTATTGAGAAGAAAAGTCCACTCATGATTTCCAAAGTACCAGAAGCAAGCACTTGACAGGGGACATTGAGACACCTGTGCTCCACTTCCTGAATGTCCCAGCTGTCCCAAGATCACCTCTCCAATTTGCCTGCTCCCGATTGAGGGGACCTCAAGATGCTAGGCACCTGGCTTACCTGTTCACTCTGCACCCCGCCCCACTGGCTTCAACAACAACCAACCAGCCCTGCTTCTGTGGTCCCCAGGTCCTAGCAACCTCCCCCTATAAGGAGACTCACAAGACTTAGCTATACGTCCCACTGTGCAGTGCATTTTCAAGTGGCCCCCTTCGTCTTTGTGCACCATCTTCCAAGACCTCAGTACCACTGCTTCCAGCCAATCCAGGACACTCCTGAACTTCTCCTGCTGGAACTTTGGTCCTGGTCCCAACATCAACCTACAACATGAAGGTGACCTTAGTGAAAATAATGACTGAATTTCTATGCAATATCTGCTTTTTGTCCTATTGCTTCCTGTGGTGCATAATTGTGCATAGGAGTGATATATTTATCAAATGTTGAAAATACTTAACTCCAAAAGTATTTGTCCAAGAACTGTGTATATGGTCTTAAAAACTATAGAAAAATCTATATTATTTTTGCAAATTGGTCTCAGATTAATTCTTGAGTGTGTGCCTCATAGCCTCTGTGAGTTCAACAAATGCTTAACACTACCCTCTGATAAGCCTTACTGCTCGCCCACACTATCACAAAAAGAGAGTTAGTATTACCTGCTTTTACCTCTACCTACCTTTTTGGGCTCTCTTGCACTCTCTACATAGTTTACTTCATTTTAGTGCACTGTAAAGAGAGGTGGTTTTCTACACAGATCCACTCAGAGACTCAAATACCCACTCACCCCCAGTTAGACACTCATGCACCCACTCAAAGACCCACTGAGAGATTCACAGATCCACACGGAGATAGATGCATCCACTCACTGATATACTCAGACACTTTTGCCTCACCCAGTGACCCACTCATATTCTCACACACTCACTCAGAAACCCGTTGAGACACTCACACACTCACTCACAGATCCATTGATATTCTGAATCAATCATTCACAAACTTACTCAGCCACTTTTACACCCACTCAGAGACCTACTTAGAGACTCATTAGTCCACCCACAGATCTTTTCAGAGACTCAGGCACACACTCACAGACCCACTGAGACACTAACATACCCACTCACAGGCTCACTCAGAGAAAACACACCAATTCGCACTTCCTCAGAGATGGATGCACCCACTGAAAGAGGAACTCAGACACTGACTTTCCTACTCTCAGGCTCAGTGATATACTTACATACCTACATACAGACATATTCAGAAACGTATGAACCCACTCAAAGACTTACTCAGAGACTCACACACTCACCCACAGATCAACTCTGACTTTCATGGACCCAATCACAGACTCTCTCAGAAACTCTTACTTCTACTCACAGACCTGATCAGAGACTCATTGATCCACTCGCAGATCCACTCAAAACTCATACACCCACTCAGAGCGCCACTGAGACACTCATGTGTCCACTCACAGACCCTGTCAGAGATTGAGATACTAACTCACAGACTCAGTCAGCCACTGATGTTCCCACTCACAGGCCTACCCAGAGACTCATGCACCTTCTCACAAACCTACTCAGATGAAATACCCATTGACCAACCCACTTATAGACTCATGCACCCACTCACAGACCCATTCAGAGTATCATGCACACACTCATATACCCACTCAGACACTCAAAAACCCACTGACAGACTCACTCAGATACTTATGCACCCACTCACAGACCCACTCAGCGACTCACATACCCACTCACAGTCCCACTCAGATATTCACACACCCACTCACAGACTTACTCAGGGAGTCATACACCCACTAACTCAAATGGTCATGCACCTACTCACAGACCCGCTCAGACACTTAGGCACCCCTCTCTTACCCACTCAGAGGCTTATGCACTTACCCACAGACCCACTCAGACACTCATATACCCATTCATAGACCCTCTTAGACATCTATGCACCCACTCACAAACCCACTAAGGCAGTCATGCACCCACTCAAGCACCCACTCAGAGGCTTATGCACTCATGCACAGACCCATTGAGAGACTCATGCACCTACTCACAGAGCCACTTAGAAACACATGCACCCACTCATAGATACACTAAGATGCTCATGCACCTACTCACATACACACTCAGAAACTCATGCATCCACTCAGAAACTCACAGACCCACTCACAGACCTAATCAGAGACTCATTCACCCACTCACAGACCTACTCAGATACTCATGCACCCACTGACAGACCCATTCACAGACTCATGCACCCACTCACATATTTAGTTTGAAGAGTTTTAAATGGGGCTGGCTAGACCCGGAGGTATCAGAGCGCTTTACATGAGGATCAGCGAGTTGCAAGTTACAAAAATTAAACATTAGTTGCACAGTGTTACACAGTAAAACAAGAGTTACTAGAGAATAGCAAATAAAGACATATAATAAAACAAAGTTACACAGTAGTATGAAATTACTAGAGCATGGCGTAACAGAGACAAAACATTCTATGGGGCAAAGAAGGTAAGAGGAAAAGTAAAAAGGGGTAAGGAAAGCAGATGAGGACAGGAAAGTGAAAGATTAACAAACCATTATTGTGACCAGCAATCTCAACAACCCAGGAATTGGAGACAGTAATAGGTGAGAGGAGTGTAGGACACCTAGTGGGGTAGAGGTAAAGGTCAGTCAGACGAAAACATGGAGCAGTCCAGCAGAAAAGAGAAAAGTTGAAAGGTCACCCAGATGGAGTCCAGCGGGAAAGAGGAACGGACAAAAGTTGCTAAGATGGCAGATCCAGGTCATGGGCACCGATAGAAATAATCCCAAAATGGCGGAAATGCATAAAAATCCAAGTCCAAAACCAAGAGAACTGATTCCACGGAGTGGAGCTGGAAGGAGGATGCAGCCAAAGTATCAAAGGAGGGAGGAGGGCTGGAGATTACGGAAACACGAACGGGCCGTCCACGTGCACAGATTCTGGGCTGCAGGGGCAGCAGTGTTGTCGTTCCAAATGCCGCAGGTCAGGGGAAGATTGTTCAGGTGCCAAGGCAGCAATCCCAGAGAAAGGGAGGCTGCAACGGAGGCCAGGAGGGCACGCCTCCGAGGCTTGGAAGGTAAAAACCAGCTCAAGGGCACCGTACCACAGTGCTGTGATTCTCACTGCCGCTGCCCCCCCCAATTTGAAAAAAACAAGACTCACGTGTCCCAGTCATCTTACGGGAGGTGAAGCTGGAGGGTTGGCAGTAGAGCAAGCAGCAGCAGTCGAACCCGGAGGCAGGGGGATGGTCAGGAGGTGTGAACCTTAGCCCAGCTCCTCAATGGCAATCCAGAGAACTCCACTCCTCCATGCTGATGCCTGCAGTATCGCTGAGATTGGCTCAGTTGACCGCATGTCATCACTGATTCTTGGGAAGGAGGCGGAGGAAGAAGACAAGCAGTGGAGAGATGAGGAGAACTTTGCCCGATGTCCGGCTGGGTAGTTGACGGCTGAGGCAGAGAACAGGGACAATCTCCTCTAAAGCTCTCGATGCAGCTCCACCGGGCATCGGCCATGTTGCTCATACCCACTTGGAGACTCATGTACCCAGTCAAAGACCCATTCAGAGACTTGTGCACCCACTAAGAGATCCATTTAGAGTCAAGTTGCCACTCAGAAACGCATGCACCCATTCACAGACCCTTCAGAGAGTAATGCATCAGTTTACAGACCCACTCAGAGACTAATGCACCCATTCAAAGGATCACTATGAGACTCATGCACTTAAAGACCTCTCAGACACTCATGCATCCATTCACAGACTCACTCAAACACTCATGCACTCACTCACAGATCCATACAGACACTCAGACAGGCACTCACACATTCACGCAAATACTTACTCATATACTACTCGTACACCCTAGCCAGCCACCCACACACACACACACACACACACACACACACACTGATACACTCCGTCAATCACCCATGCTTGCACTGATGTCACCCATATACCACTCATACACTCACCTAGTCACCCATACAAACATTCATGCACAAAGTCAATTGTCCATACACCACTCATGCACACATTCACTCACCCATGCATCACTCATAAACTCACTCACACATACAGCACTAATTCAGTTAGTCAATCACCAATACATATACTGATATATTCATTCAGTCACCCATACACCACTCATATACTCACCCAATCACCCATAAACTCACTCATGCACTAAGACAATCACCCACACATTCATTGATGCACTCATTCAGTCACCCACATACCACTCACTCACACATACATGCATTCATACACTTAGTCAAACACTCATACACACACTGATGTACTCATTCAATCATCCATACACCACTCACTCACCCACCTATGCACACACTCAGTCAATCACCCATGCATGCACTGATGTACTCATTCAGTCACCCATACACCACTTATGCATTCACTAATACTCACACTCATGCATCTAGTCAATCACACACACACCACTGATACACTCGCTTGAATACTCATCCACCATTCATACACTATGGCCTCATTAGGGTGACGGGCAGACTTTGCCCGCCCGTCATCCCATCGTAAATCGGGACCGCCCTCCATAAGGGCGGGGGTCCCGGGGATGCCATTAGGATGACAACCACAGTGGCAGGCGCATCCTGTATTTTCAGCATTGTGGCGGGCGGTGCTCTCTGCACCGCCCGCCACAATGCTGAAAATGCACTTTCACATTGTCATTTACAAAGCGGCAGGCACCCCCCACCTGTACTTCACTCGCAGGGGCCCCCCAGAGTGAAGACCGCATGCCTTTCCGTGGCGGCATCGCCGCCGCGGAAAGGCACTGAAAACCACACATCATAATATGTCTGGCGGTGTCTATTAGACACCGCTACCATATTATTCCTTTTCTGCCCCGGCCGCAAGACGACAGGTGCAGAAAAGCGGCGGACGGTCTTTCCGTCTGCCGTGGTCCCCTCTGCAATCCTAATATGGCGGGGGGAAATTTGGTTATGAGATCGGGCGGATTGCCTCCGCCAGGCTGGCGGTGGCTACCGCCAGCCTGGCAATCCGCCCGATATCATAATGGACCCCATAGTCACTGACCCATACATGCACTTATGCACAAACTTACTAGCTCAGAGATGCACTTATTCCCTTCCTTACTAACACATCCGCCACTCATGTAGCCACTGACACACCTACCGAATCGCTAATACACCTTCCCACACTCCACTCAATCACTCACTTCTACACCAGCCTCTCTTGCACCTAACAAACATACAGTTTATCTATGTTTTAACCTTGAAAGGTGGTTCTAAAGAGAGCCTCTTTTTTCTTCTTTTTTTCTGGAACTGTTTTTGTATTTCTTTTTGTTTTTTTGCCTTTTTCTATTTCTTGTTTTGAAAAAAAAATTGCAACTAGAACAAAAAAAATTCCAAAGGAAAGCCAACAGACTGTTCAACAGCAGTCAACATCTTGTTGCAGTCGAGACAAAAGCTTGCTACTCCCTTGAACTCTGGAGATAGTTCAGGCAAATATTGTTCAGCTGTATCAGGAAGTGTTTCTCTGGGAACAGGTTGCAGAGACGATGACATAGAAGGCTCACTATCAGTTCTCTGCCTCTGAGCAATCCGCCGTTGTCTGTTGTGATAGATTTTCAAATGATATAACATGCTCGCTGTTCCGCATGTGTATTTTTTTTCAGTGCCCTTAGAAACGGATTTTTTACACAGGGTGCACTTAACAAATTTGATGACAGTTTTCTTTTAGCCTGATGGGATTGTAAAAAGAATTACATGCCATTATTGGCGCTTTGGGGCAGGTTCTTCTTCACCAGACTCTCCTTCAGGGCATGGGTCTACTTCTTCATTGCCTCTAGATGCAGTTATATAATTGAAGAAAAAACTAAAAAACCACAGAAGGGAGTTATTCAATTTCGAAAAACGATCGAAAAACCATCTAATGCCTCAACTGGAACAGTGAAAAAGAGAAACCTGGGTGGGTACTTGCTTTCAATATTAGTTGAAACTGTCATATCTAATCAGATCTCTTTAGTTACGTAGTTACAAAATTATAGTAAATGCCAACAACATCACGAAATGCGACAATATCGTGAAAACAGCAAATACAATTTTAAAGTATTTTTCCAAATAATTAGCTACACAATTACAAGTTTCAACCTTATGTTACTAAACTACTGATGCCAACCATTAATTA
Source organism: Lissotriton helveticus (assembly GCF_964261635.1). Taxonomy (NCBI): domain Eukaryota; kingdom Metazoa; phylum Chordata; class Amphibia; order Caudata; family Salamandridae; genus Lissotriton; species Lissotriton helveticus. The sequence continues at coordinate 541,809,643 of NC_136065.1, read as the reverse complement.
ACATAGCTTCATATATCTGTATTAGATTTTTTAGAAAACACAGCAAATTCGCAATAAACCGGATCAATGTAAACTACCTATCACAATACTCATTGACATTGCAAAGGACGGCATTGCCGCAAAAATGGCAGATAGAATTTTAAAGTGTTTTTCAAAAAAATGACCTACATAAAAAAAATGTATACATTTTGTTTGTAAACTGGTTATGTCAAGCATTAAATTAAATATTGTTATAAATGTGTATTACACTATTTAGAAAACACTGCAAATTCACAATTAACTGCATCACCACAATAGCTCACAGTGAATTCACAAATATAGGAAAAACAAAAAAAGAACAATCATCAAACCACTAAAAAACTCCCCATTAAATCAGTTTTCACCATTCACCTTAGCTAACAACTAGTTACATTAAAGAGAAGATATAGCTGGAAAACAGACTTGTACACTCTTGTCGGATAAAGAGACAGTTAATGTTCTGTTCTGACCCAGCTCACAAAGCTATTGACACACAGACACATAGACACTTTCACATTCACTCATACATCTATTCAACTACTGTCACATCTACCCATAGACCCACATAGCGACTCAAACACTCCCACCTCACACACCCGTACACTCACTTACACACCCACTCACAGACCTATACACCACTCACACACTCATTCACACACCCAGTCAGACACTGAGATATTGACTCACAGACCCACAACACCACCAAAAGACCCACTCAAAGACCCACAAAGGCTCTCAAACACCCACTCGCTGACACACACAGGCATTCATACACCCACTTACGGACCCATAGCACCACAAACACAAGCCCCCCCACAGACCCACATAGGCTCTCACAAACCCACATAAATATTTACTCACCTACTCACAGACCCTCAAAGCTACTAACACACCCACTCACAGACCCAAAGCACCACTCCCAGACCCACACAGGTACTCACACATCCACTGACAAACCCACATTTGCACCCACATACCCACTCACCCACCAACACCCCCACAAAAACATTCACACTTACTCACAGACCAATATAGCCACTCACATACCCACTCACTTACCTATACAGCTACTCACACTCCCACTCTCAAAGATTACGGGTAGGAAATACAATCTAAAAAAAATTGACATTCATGGAAAAAACGAATGGTTACAGGGATATTATAGGTAGGAAATATAATTAAAAACATAGAAATCCACTGAAAATTAAAGGTTACTGAGCTAACCATAACTTATGCCCCCACAATGCACTGCTTATGACCTCACTTATTACATATTACATGACTCATGACATTGTCAGTGAAATTATTGATGATATCATTGCTGTCGTCTCAAATGGCATCACTGATTATATCATCAACATAACCACTGACATGCCCACTCACATCCCCATACCAATCATACACCCACTCACACACCCACACAACCACTTACATAACCATTTACAGACCCATACAACTACTGACAAACACACTCACTCACATATACAGCCACTCACACACACACTCACTCACCAATAGAGCCACTCACATAGCCACTGACAGACCCATACAGCTACTCATGCACTCATTAAACTGCTCACATACACACTCACAGGCCCATACAGCCCCTCACACACTACTCACACACCCATACAATCACTCACATATCCAGTCATGTACCCGATCATACAGCCACTCACTCACCCATGCAACCACTCACAAAGCCACTCACTTACCCATACATCTACTAACAGGGCTACTCCCTCATCCATACAGCCACTCACACATCCATTCATTCATCCACAAAACCACTTACATACCCATTCACACATCAATACAATCCTCACATGCCCACTCACTCATTTTTACAGCCACGTACACAAATACTTACTGTGCAAAACAGCCACTCACACACACACTCACTTGCCCATACACCCAATCAAGCAGCCTCTCACTTATCCATATTTCCACTTACACATCGTCGCGCACCCAAAGAGCCTTCCACTCAGTCATTCAGTCACCCATATAGCCTTTCACTCATACTCACTCACCTATAGAGCCACTCACACAGCCACCATAGTCACCCATACAGCCACTGATGCACACTTTCCCCCACTCATATAACCACTCACACAGTCACTCACTCACCCATATAGCTACTCATACACCCACTTATTCACCCATACAACTATCATCATCATCAACTTTTTTTCTATCACAAAAGATCATAAAAGTTCACAGCACATTATTGATAAAATACAGGATATAAGTAAATATTGTTGGATAAGGTAATTACCACAGAAATATGTTTAAAATCACAAACATTTTAAAAATAAAGAGCGTTATAAAGTGCATTTAGTGCACTTAATCCACAGTGCATGCCAGTATCTATTATTATTATTATGGAATTTAATAGAGCGCACGGCTACCCCACCTGGGGTGTCCCCGGCGCTGAGGACAGGGACATCAGTGATTAGGCAACTAGCAGCGTGAGAACAGGTATGTTTTTAACTTGGATCTGAAGAGGCATTCTGATTCGGTAAGTCTGAGGTCAAGCGGCAGAGAGTTCCACAGCTTGGCGGTGACTACCGCAAAAGCTCTACCACCTCTTCTCGAACGATGAAAACGGGGAGGTAGTATAAGACGGAGGTGGTTGGATCTTAGAGAGCGGGCAGAGTGGACCTGCTTCAGTCTGTCTCTGAGATAGCGTGGCCCATGACCATTGAGCGCTCTGAAAGCTAGGACCAGGGCTTTGAACTGTATGCGGTAGGAGATTTGGAGCCAGTGTTAATTCTTCAGGTAAGGGGAGATGGAATGCCGATAGGGGACATGACAAATCAGTCTTGCCGCCGCATTTTGGACGACTTGCAGTCGATGGCATAGGTATGCAGGTGCCCCTACATACAGACTATTGGCATAATCCAAATGTGAGGTAATGAGGGCGTGCACAACCGTCCTCATTGAGTCATATGAAAGATAGGGGGACATTTTTTTGATCATTTTTAGTTTGCCAAAACAAGCAGATGTGACCTTTTGGATTTGAGTTTTGCATGACAGTTCATTATCGAAATGGAACCCAAGGTTCCGGGCAGAGTGGGCGGGGATAGGTGGTGGGTTAAGCTCGGTCGGCCACCATACAGACGTCAGCAGGGGTGTTTTTGAATTAAAAAACAGCACCTCAGTCTTATCTGTATTCAGTTTTAATGTGTTAGATGTCATCCAATCCACTATTTTGATGAGACAAGATTTAAAATTGTCGAGCCCTTTGTCAGAGTGGTCTCTAAAAGAGAGGATAAGCTGAGTATCATCAGCATAAGAGACCACTCTGACACCACAGCTCTCAACAACCTTTGCCAATGGTGACATGTAGACATTAAAAAACAGAGGGCTGAGTGCCGAGCCCTGTGGGACACCTCACTCGAGGGGCATCTTATTTTTTGACAGGAAGGGACGGCACCATACCTGTTGCGTTCTGCCTGTTAAAAAGGATTTTATACACGCCAGTGGAGTGCCCTGAATACCTATATCATATAGTCTATTCAGTAATACAGAGTGGGTCACGGTGTCAAAAGCCGCGGACAGATAGAGGAGGACCAACATGGCCACCTCGTCTCTGTCCACGCTTTCTCTTATGGTCTCTGATACTTCCAGAAGGGCCGTCTCAGTGCTATACCCGGATCTAAATCCGGATTGAGAGTCATGCAAAAGGGAGTTAGATTCCAGGTAGTCGGCCAGCTGCTCCTGTACCACCTTTTCCAAGATCTTGGCAGGCTTGGGTAGGAGGAAAATGGGGCGGTAATTGCTGAGTACGGATGGATCAGCATCCCCTTTCTTCAGTATGGGGACAAGCATTGCCTGTTTCCAATCTGAAGGAATATACCAGAGGAAAGAGAAGTATTCCAGATGGAGACTAGAGGGGAGGTGATGAGTGGGCATAGCTGGGTGGATATAAGAGCTGGGACGGGATCGAGAGGGGAGCCAGATTTGCATTTTTTCATTCTGTGTAAGACTGAGTCTTTGGCAATGGGGTCGAATGCAACAAGTGAGGTGGTACTGGCCACAGAAGGGGAAAGAGTAGGCACGGCCTCATTATGCCCTTTGGGAGGTAAAAATGAAGTGAAAATATCCACAATTTTGTGATGAAAAATGTGAGATAGATCATCACACAGTTCTTGGCTAGGTGTGGAGGGGCGGGAGAGTTCCAAAAGCTTAGTGAAATCTTTCACAATCTAAAAGAGGGTTTTGGCCGAGTTGTCAGCCGAGTTGATTTTATTAGCAAAATACTCTTTCATGGTGGTTTGTTTTAACTTATGGAATCTCTTCAGCGCTGCTTTATATAGATTTTTTTCAATCGGATCATATGTCCGTCGCCATTGTCGTTCAAGTCTTTTACATTTACTTTTCTCCACTCGGAGTTCCGATGAAAACCAGGGGGCGGAAGGTTTCAATCTGGCCGATTTGAGGGGGAGAAGAGGGGCGATCCCATTAATCATTGTGACCAGAGTGGAATTAAATGTATCCACATCTGCATCTATATTATTGGTTGAGAGCCACTCCACGTTAGATAATGCTGGTTCAAGGGCTTCAAGAGTGACTTTGTGCCATTTTCTACCTAGATCAGGTTTAACATTGTGCTTAGTTACTGGGGAGGGGATGGAGAGAGTGAACGGGATGAGAAAGTGGTTGGACCAAGCCAGTGGACTAGGGGTCGAAGTGCAAAGTGCAGGAAGGTTAGAGAAAATCAGGTCTAAGGTGTGGCCAGCAGAGTGGGTGGAACCGTGCACTCTCAGGTCTAAGTTTATGCCCGCTAGGGTTACTACAAGGGACCTCGATTTTGAACAGGTAGGGTCATCCACATGTAAGTTGAAATCACCTAGGATGGTAAAGTGCGGGTGTTTGAGGGAAAGGTCTGCTAGAGTGGCCAGTAACTCAGTAAGGTGGGAAGGCTGAGTGCCAGGCGGGTTGTAGATAAGAGCGCCTGCCAAGACCAACTGGGCAGAGTCCGTGATGCTGAAGTACATTGCCTCTATAGGACCAGAGTTGGGTAGTTTCCTGGATGTTATTTCCCATTGGGACCGAGAAATAATAGCAACCCCTCCTCCCACTTTAGTCCCGGAGTGGTTAATTCCAGAGAAGCGGTAATCTGGGGGGGATTGCTAATGCTATATCCGGATTAGAGGCGTTTTTGACCCAGGTTTCGGTAAGAAACATTAGGTCCCATGCATGGGTATTGATAGAAAGCCATATATTGCCTGCATGGCGTGGTAGAGAGCGGCAATTGACGAGACACGCCTTGGCCTCCCTGGGCGGCTCACAAATTAGAGGCTTATGTCCATATTTGATAGGGCTAGTAGTAGCTTCCAGAGGGAAGCCACAATCATTGCAAACAAAGGGGTCAGCAAGTAACTGAGAGGGGTTGCACTTGGCGCCACAGGTCTGAGGCCTCATGGCCAGAAGTTGTGCCCTGGACCAGCGAGTTCACCCCATTGTAAATCCTCCTGCAGTCTGCCTGGCGCTGGGCGCGATACAGGCGCCTACGGGCTTGCCTTATGCGCGCCTTTTGCGTGCCAGCGGCGCGCCCCTTGCGCGCGTCCGCTGCACGTCCTGTAGTGCATCGCTTTAAATGCCTGGTGTGCTGACCCCAAACTCCACCCTCCCAGTGTCTAGAGATCGTGATTGGCCACCCCGCCTACCCTCCACAACAATCGGGCGAGCCCGTGGTGGACGGGGTTAGGGGGCGGAAGTAACTGGAATTATCGAGCAGGAGCAGGGGATTGAGAGCCACACTCACAAGGTACTTTAAAACAATAAACAATAGACCCGGGGAAAGTATTAAAAAATTCTGGCACCTGGGGCTGCTAGCACATTTACCAAATAGCGCGCGTCGGCAGGGCCAAGGGGAAGGCTTGTGCAAATAAAATTCACAGCATAATGAAAATCAAATACAGTTTTAAAAACATAGCGTGACCTGGGCTGCTGGCGCGTTTAAAGACTGCGCTCGTATCTAGACAGGCCGAAGACAACTACTCTGCGTGTAAAAGTCATCAAAATTCTTAACACCTCAAGGTAGTGGCCCGGGCCGACTGGTTTACAAAGTGGAATTATCCATTATTTCCATAAGGATTTGTAATTTGGACAAAATAAATAGCACAATGGATTCTAGGCTAGCATTACAAGCCGGACAGAGATCATCAGTAAAAACATCATGACACCACTTTTTACAAAAGTTTCGTAGCAAGGGTCATATAGCAAAACTGAAAAAATGATTTCCGTGCCAAAGGGGGGACTATTTTATCTATTGTGTCCTCAAAACAGGAGGCAGATTTAAAAAATTTAAATTCAGAAGTCAAACGGCCCTCAGTTTTTGCCAGGGCTTGTTTTGATATAACTTACCAAAACCTTTCCAAAACCTTTCTTTCAACCTCAATCTTGAAATAGTGGCCAGGTTTTGGACCAAAACCCCTCCATTCAAAGCCTTCCCAGTAACTCTCTTAATGTTCTAAATCAGGGGGTCGAGGTTATCGATGATGATTTCAGGAGCCCGGTAATGGCTCCCAATAAGACATGAGCTCATCCACAGACCACAGCCTGTGCAAGAACATAAGAAGTTTGTAGTTTAGTTTGTTTGCTAGCTGCCTGAGGCGGAGCTAAGAAGGATCATAGTCAAAGACTGTTTACAAAAAGAGAAATGCCTTCAAATCCCATGGCTAAATTATGTCAAGGACACACTAGGAAGTATAGATCACCAGATACTGTTCAGGGATCCGACCTTGATTGATACCTCTTGTAAATATCGGACCAAAAAATTATTATTAGCAAAATATGAACTGGGCAGACAAAATCCTGATTTACTAAAAACATCTGTAGCTGCACACCGCTTAGCGAGTAACGGGGAGGGTATGGAACCCTATTTATTTTTAATGTATAATCAGCAAGACAGATTTTTAATGTGTTGTTTTAGGCTCAATTTGTTACCTAATATCTTAGCTTATCTGCCTGGTTTTACTTCAACAATTGAGCAGAAGGGTGCCAGCGGCTGCGACAATAGGTCTCCGCAGGACACCCTTCATTTTGTACTTTTATGTTCTTTTTATCGAATCCCTCGTCGTAGATTTCTTGTAGATATTTTAAAAGAGTTAAAATTTCGCCATGCCCAAACTGCATTACTTTTTCTGCAAAGAGCATCTGATATGCGCACCCTATGCTCTAATATGAGTTTTTTTAAAGTTGCAGTAAACTTAAGAAACACGAGAGGTTGAACTAGGATGTATATAATATCATATGTTTTAACTGTATACATTTTGTTTTTAATATTTCATGGTTCAGAAATGTAATTGATGATTTTGTATAATGAATTTTTATGATGGTTTTTAATCATCGAAATAAAGTTTACTGAACTGAGCTGCCTGAGTGCAATATCCAAATATAGGGGCCCAATGGGTTACTAGCAGGAAGGTCTACCAGAGTTCCAAGAAAATTGTTCTTAATTGTAGACAAGCATTGGTAATACCAGTGCCAAACAGTTTGGCTCTGTAGGGAGCCCCACCTAATACCTTTGTGTTAATAAATTTGCAGAGCTGGCACAAGCTGTCTTGACAATGTTTTCCTGTGTAGTTTGGTGATGTTGGCAGTCTGTTGTATTTTGACTTTCTCAATGTGTGCTTCCAAGTTGATTGATGGTGTCAAGCGTACGCCTAAATAATCAAACGCATCAACTCGCTCCAATTTACTATTGTCTTCTAATACAGGTCTTTTGGTGGGGTTGGCAGCTCCTTTTTTAAAAATCATGTATTTAGTTTTGGAATTATTTAGCACCAATTATCTCTCTTCACAAAACTTAATAAAATCATTTAACAGCTGCTTTAATCCCTGCGGTGATTTGAAATTAAAAGCGTATTGTTGGCAAAAAGAAGAGAGGAAATTCTTTTTTTACTGATTTTTGGGGCATCACACCCATCTCTGTCTAAAAAATCGACAACACCATTGATCAAAATGCGTGACTCAAGGATACAATCCTGTAACCGACCTAGTTTTTGCTTGCAAAAAATCTTCTGGAGGGAATCGATAAGGCTTATTGGCCTGTAGCTACTTGGCTTTGCTCTATCCCCCTTTTTGTAGATGGGACCTCTGCAATTTTCCAAGAGGGAGGAATGGGGGTACCACCTAAAACTGAGGTAGTCAAAAGATTTATTACACGTTACACCAACGGGGAGAACATGGCAGCCAGCGCTTAGCCGGTTGCGGGAAGCTCCGGAGGTCTGGATCAATATTTTGATTCTCTGCGGTGGTTGTATGCGGAATTGAAGGCATTCTTGGTGGCCGCAGCACCTGCGAGGCTGGCAGTGAAACTTTAATGGTGAAAGCTTAATTATTTGTACCTAGGTTTTTCACGTTTTGGTGCTGAAAGCTGCTGGCGGCAAAAGCTTGGCTGGAGCCTGTCAACGGGAGGCAGAGGTCAGCGGAGGTGAGTGGAGCCTCGTAGAAGCCAGGCAGAGGCTGTCAGAGTGGCAGAGAGATCGGGAGGACACTGCCGGTGAGGAGTTTAACGTATTGAGGGGTGGGGGGCTGGATAAACCGCTCTTTACCCTCTGTTATGATTCTTTTGATACGTGTTTCATTCAGCCCCTATGTTAGAGGCAATAGAGGTCGCCGGGTTTAAAGTTTGCTCAGTACTGACATTCGAGGGTGTGAACCACGGGAAAAATCTAATTAAAAAACATAAGGCGCATGTAATATTGTGGACACGGGCAGCACTGGGAATTCGCTGGGGAAGAAAGGTCTCGGCAAGGCTTCCTCCATATAACTGGAAAGCCTGCGTGTGCTGCAACAAGAAACTCCCTTTCCACAATGCACTGATTCAGCAGTTGGAAATAAAAATTTGCAGGGCAGACCTAAGCACTCGGGCATGAGCAGGTCCTTTTTCACAAGGCTGGATTGTATCATCACATTTAACCCATTCAACTCATTCAGTGGTGGTTGACAGGATTTCTAAAAAGAAGAGAAAGAACCTTCAGAGCCTAAGTTGAAATATCGATATACTTTAAGGACACTGATAACAGCGGCGATGGAAAGTAAGGTGGAGGAGCTTACTGCTAAAGTCAGCGAGAATGCTAGAGACCTTTCTAAGTTAAAAAAAACTAGAAATAGACATGCAGGACAAGCTTGAATCAATTGAAAATTCCCAGCGAAGGAATAATTTGCGACTACTCAAAGTCCCAAAGGGAGCAGAAGGAGCAGACTTCGTAGTTTAATTTATTAAAGAAACAATTAAAATTGACTGTACAGAACAGGCTTTAGCTGCAGACATCGAGAGGGTGCATAGAGACCCGTTTAAACTTAGCCGAAATAAAATCCAGGCCCAGAAAAATCCTGATTAACTTTTTGACTTATAATCTAAAGGACGACATTTTGAATAAAGCGTTAAAAGTGAACAAACTGTGCAGAAGGATTTCGTTTCAAATTCGATCCGATGTCTCCTCTATTACAGCTTCAATCAGGTGCAACAGCTCAGTTAAAATTCCCCGCAACCTTAAAAGTGATGTTTAATAACAAGATGAATGTTTTCAGCAAAGTTGAGGAAGCGGAGGCATTTCTACAGTCTATTTCCAATCAAGGTGGCGGATCAGTTCCTCCGCAGCTCAAATAGGCTTAAAAATCATTGATCAATGAATAATGACCAAATAACTAATGACTAATAATGTAGACGCAGAGAGGTGTATATATTTGAACTTTTCATTATCCTGGCCATAAAGGGAGTTCTCATAGGCCAGAGTAGGGCCTTAAGAGAAGGTGGGGGGGTTCTCCAGGGGTGCACTTGGAAGGGCAAGGGGGAGTTTAGAGTTACGACACTGGGTGAGAAGCATATGGATTTTTTTTTTTTAAATGTGTCCAAATCGCCATATTAGTTTTCATATGATGTCACACAGTTATATGAGGAATAACAAGGATGGCCATAACTGCTGCAGTAAGATATTTAAGAGTGATATCCTGGAACTTGAATGGTCTTAGGGTGAAACCTAGGATGATAAGAATACTTCAATATATTAAGGATGCCGCAAAGCAAATTTTATCCTTTAAAAAACTCATTTTACTGAATTGGAAATGAAGGATTTATGTAAAAAGAGGAAGTGGATTTGTGAAGTAATATGCATTCACAAAACACAACAACTAAGGGGGTGGCTATAATTATAAAAGATCCTGCATTATCTGTGGAAAATTTTAAGGCAGATAAAGGGGGTAGATGGGTTATTGCCAGAATAAAAGTCCATACATACAAATTTACAATTGCGGGGTACTATGGTCCTAACTTAGATGATTCTCTTCCGTTAAAAGATTTATTAGCGGAATTATTATCTTTTCAGAACCCTCTAATTCTGGCGGGCGATTTTTATTTAGTTTTGTACTCAGTCTTGGATAGGTCGGTAAATAGTAGATCAGCCAAGAATCATAAGACCAGATCGTTGCTAAAAATACAATGAAACATCAAGGCTGGATAGATATATGGAGGGCAAGAATGGGTATCAGGAGGGGATACTCCTTTCATAACAAAAAGTATAATCATAAATCCAGATTGGATGTAATCCTAATTGGCGCAGAGCTGAGAGAATGGGTAAAGGAGATAAGAAATTTAGGGGGTCATCTTTCAGATCATGTACCAGTCATATTATCTCTGAAACTTGCAAGTAATCTGATTAACAAGACATGGACACTAGATCAAGTGATTTTGTTAGATCAGGATGTAATTACTAGTTTAACAACTGACAGAGTAAGCTACTTTCAGACTAATTTGGAAACTGCATCTATCGAAATAGTTTGGGATGCTTAGAAAGCCTTCTTGAGAGGTAGGATAACTGCCATTCACTAGACAAAAGAAATATGAGGCAGAAATAGGAGATATTGATTGTAAAATTCAAGATCTAGAGAATGAAGCCACCCCTCAGGAAGATGCTTTACAAACACTCAGATCAGAGCTGGTAGAGCTGCTAGATGCTAGGCTTAAGAAAAGGTCGGAAGCAAGTAAGCTGGCTAATTTTGAATAGGGAGAAGGTTGTGGCCGCCTTCTAGCTTGGAAGACTAAAAATGATCGGGCCAAAGTTAACATAAAATAAATATTTTGTGAAAATACTGGGAAATTATGTAAAACGCCGCAAGAAATTAAAGAAGCCTTTTTTGGCCATTTCAACAAAGTTTATCGAGAGGATTTAACATTACAGGCCAAAAGTATAGAAGCGTGGTTTGAGGATATTTCCTTTCAGGGAAAAAAGGAAAGGTGGCAGGACCTGATGGCCTCCCAGCAGAATTGTATAGAAATTTAGAAGAGGTTCTTGTACTTGGTTGTTTATTTTCTCATATCTTTGAAAAAGGGGAAAGATTGCCACCCTCTTGGGATGAGGCATTGGTAGCACTAATATTGAAACCATCTAAATCGCCCCGACAGTGTGATTCATACAGGCCGATCTCTTTGCTGAACTTGGACTACAACATTTTTAGTAAGATTTTAGCAGAGAGAATGAATAGGATCATAACTGATATAATACATGAGGATCAAAAGGGATTTGTGAGAGGTAGATGCATTCGGGATTTAACATATAAATTAATTGGGGCCATAGATATGGCATCTTTATATAAAACCTCAATGGCTATTATTACGCTTGACGCCACAAAAGCGTTCGACCGGGCTAACTGGTCCTATTTAAATTTCATTTTAAATAAACATAACTTGGGCAAAAATTTCTGTAGGGCAATCCCATCAATTTATCATACTCCAACAGCAAGAAAATTGATAAACAGCAACCTCTCCTCCCCAATACCAATTCAAAGCGGGTCTAGGCAGGGTTGCCCCCTTTCACCGCTGCTTTTTAATTTGTATATTGAACCACTTGCAGAGAAGATCAGAAGGCATGACCACATACTCCCTTTAAGTGTTAAAATTGGGGAAAAAAATTGTCTCTATATGCAGATGATATGCTGTTTTTTACATCTGATTTAGACTTGGCCATTCCCTGTATATAGCTGAGCAGTTTGGGAAATTCTCGGGATACAACATAAATCCGTCTAAAACTGAATGCATGGCATGGATTGTGGAGGTGCAGCTTATCAATTAATCTTTAAAAAAAGAAATAAGATATCTGGGCATCAGGATCACTCAAAATATCAATAATTTAACTGACACAAATCTACACAGAGCGGATTAAGAATTGTCAGAATCCCTAAAAAATTGGGCATACTTACCTTTGACTTTAATCGGTATGGTTAACCTGGTCAAAATGATGCTCCTGCCAAAATGTATTTTTCTTTTTCCAAACATACCATTAGCATTCAAAGAACCTGGATTGAAGAAAATTCAGGGAAAGATAAACTCTCTCATTTGGGCTTCTAATGGAATTAGAATCTCATATAAAAAGCTGCGACGGAGGAAGAACAAGGGAGGCTTATCTGCGCCGGATCTGATATTTTATGCTTGGGTATTCCTATTAAAAGCAGTGAAAATGCTTATGTGGGAACCAAATAGCCCAGACATAGGCAAAATGTTAAAGGCAATGTTGCAAGATGTAAAGGGTGGAGATCAAGCTTTTCTATATAAATTTGGAGAGCCATGTTTTTTTAAGAAGGTCCGTTTAAAGATTTTAAAAGACTTGGCCAGCACCTGGTATAAAGTTAGGAAACTTCTCAATATAAGTTATGTCAGTGCAATGGCCCCTATATGGTACACACAAGGGTCTCCCAAATGGACTAAAGATGTATTAGTGGCACCACTTTAAGCAGCGTGGCTTAATTCATGGGTCCAACTCATTACAGAAGGCAGCGTGTTACCATGGGAAGCTCTTAAGGAAATAACGAATAACCAAATTTCCAAATTCAAGTATATACAAATAAAATGCTGGTCACAGTCAAGTGGTTTTGCAGTCGGTAACACAAATGAGATGGAGTCAACTTTAAGAAAGAATCGACGGAACAAGAAAGAAGTGTCAAATTTATATTGGCTTTTGATTGAATTTGCAGATGAAGATTGTATCCTTCCAACACAACTGTGGGGAGAATGCTTGCTGGGTTCCAGTACAGAAACATTATGGCAAGTATCTTATGACCTACTATATTCTACTGTATATGCTGCCAATTTAAGAATAAATCACATTTTCTGCCTCCACAGAGTGTATTGGTCACCATACAAGCTTTCCAAGTTTGCAAAGGGTGCAGTTCCCTGCTGTCCAAAATGTCAGTTGGATAAAGCAGATGATGAGCACATGTTCATAAATTGCCTAGTGTTAAATCTTTTTTGGAGTACAGTCACTAGAGGTATGACAGAAATATTTGGTTTCAAAATAGAGGTGAGCATCTTATTGATATTTTTGGTTTACTTCCAAACTATGAGATATTAGCATTGGATAACAATAAGTTGTGTTTGCACCTTATTATATTAGCTCAGAGAGAAATCTGTAAGTGTTGGATCAAAACTGTACCTCCTACTTTTTTAGACTGGGTAAATTCTATTAAATATGTAGTTAAATTGGACACAGCTAGGGTGACAAATAACAGTGGAAAGAAAAAGCAGTTTTGGATAGCATGTAAGACCTGGCTGGATAATTTATAATGAATAGAGAATCATGTCCAATGATTAAGCCTCTACATGGAAATACTTTACTACTTGGGTTAGTCCCCATGGCCACCCAGTTAGTAGAGCTGGACAGACTGAAATCAAGTAGCTCTGTGTAACGTACTTCCCATTTAGACCAGAGGGTTTACGGTGGTGCAAATCAGTCAGGGGGCCACAGTGGACATCGAATAACTCTGGAATTGTTTAGTGGCATATGAGGACAAAAAAAAGATTTATGTAAGATCCCCAGAGTATTACATCCTTTTTATATAAGTCATTTGGGATTCTGTCAGGCCCATGGGCATGGGCCGAAATTCAAGAGTGAATTGCTACTTGCGTTTCTTCTATAGAAAAAGAAAGACCTCCACCCTCATTACCAGACACCTCCCTGCACCCCTTAAATACTTCCTCAGCTATAGTATTCCTGGACTCATAGAGGAAGCCAAAATACGCTACCATATCCTCGGGCTGGACTGTGAATTCTAGGGCTCTCCCATTCCCCTTCAGCCAATATGCCACTTTACTCCAGAAACTCTTGGAATCTTTAGTTGACATTGCATTCTGTAGGGAGTACCACAAAGAGCCTTCCCACTCCTTTTTTGCAGACTCGATTGCCCACCTATACTTAGTTCTACAGGCCACAACCTTGGTGCATGACTTATGCTTTATTGCTCATACAAGCACCTACTTGGATAGCCTACAATCTTTATTGTACCAAGCACCCTGTGGAGCTGACCTCTGGTATGTACTGTTGCCTTCCATTTTCTGTAGTTTACGTGGTTGGCCTAACATTTCACCTAATCTCATTATATAATATCTCATGGCTAGGGCCCAGTGTCTCCACAATGTTAAACCTAATTTCCCCGAGCACTCAATTGTACTTCAAATTATATCTGTTAAAGTTAAACAATCAAAATGGCACAGTCACAAAGTATATCAGTCCATATATAGATCCAATATGCCAGATCCTCGTGTTCTTGAATCTTCTAGTAATTGATCTGTTCCTTGGATGTTGATTTTCCACTTTATGATGGCCTTGGGTAGTGTGAACCATATCAGGGTGGCTACCGTTAAGTAATGATGGTTAACCATTATTTCAGGATTATATACTGGAACGATCTGGTGGTTGAACAGAGGTTAAATTATAGAAGCGTGTGAGATCAGGTGACTTATCTTACAGGGTTTTATTTTATATATCACTTATTTCTTTTTAGTGGTGATGGATAAATATTTTTTGTCTGACACTTAAATCGGGTGATTTTGAATACTTGGGTTTTGATTCCATTCTATCTTCTACACAGGATTCCTTTCCAATCAAAGGAGTCGAATTAGGTACTTTGAGATAGTATTGTTTGGATATGGAACTTTACATATTGTTTATTTAATTGCAGACCTGACGAAGTCTATGTGCTTTACCCAGCACGAGAAACACGTGTTGGCTACTGTATACATTTGTGAATTTGGAAAAGACTAAGGCTGCATTTTGGAAGTGAACGTGGAATAATAAACCTGTTTCAAGAACACGAGGATCTGGCATATTTGATCTATATATGGACTGATATACTTTGTGACTGTGCCATTTTGATTGTTTAACTTTAACAGATATAATTTAAAGTACAACTGAGGGCTCGGGGGGAATTAGGTTTTATATTGAGATCCACCTAGGTGGGTCACATTGGGGTGTGTATGGTAGCCGCTCCCTCTCCTCTGGTAGCACCATTATTACAGAACTCTTTTTTATGATCCTCCCCAAAATTTTGCTGAGTACCCTTCTGCTGTTGACTACCAAATTTCAGTACATTATCTCCACAATGTTATGAGTACTGAGATTTGCTAACTCCTCCTGTAGCAAACAAAGTTTACTCTTGGCTGCGTCTAAAGCCCCCAGGTGTTCCTCTGCCCATCCCATCTAATTGCCCTCTGGCTGTTAGTAATTGACAGAGCCCCAAGAGCTGCCCTTTATAGCTTGCTCGGTGGTACCCTGCTTAGTGAGAGTAAGTACTAAGCCATTATGGTCACTATTGACCCTTTTGACCACTGCCATATCTTTGACTGAATGCCAAAGGTTGAGATATACCAAGCAGTAATCTATTCTGCTTCATGGCCTGGTCTAGTGAAGGTAGGGTCCCCATTTGGATCAGAGTTTGTCCTTCAATTTGTGGCTCTCAAATCGTGCAGCTTTGTAAGAGCCAACATTTGGGCTCCTCTGTTGGACCACCTAACTGAGGGGAGATCTAGCTGCAGGATTTGCCACTTTCTGTCCAACTCATCAGTCAGGTCAGAGGGAATTGGGGCAAGCGGTTCAAATGTACAATTAAAGTCACCCGCCACTAATGCAGGGATGTTATCTGTATAATGTGACAAGACAAGATCTAGGGTACACAGTGTGCTAGTTTCCTCCTGGCCTGCAGCACTCTATTTTAGACATGAAATTTCCAATTTTTTTTGTCTACTGTAAAAGGTAGGCTTTAATGCTAAAATGTCTTGGGAATCAACATTTAAAAGTTTAACTTGATCCCTAGTTTGATTTGTATCCATACTGCTAGCCCTCCCAAGGGTCTGCCCTGCTCTTTTCTCATAGCATTAATAGCAAAAGTTGAAAAACCACTTCTATGTGGGCAGTGCTGATATAAAATTACGCCAAAGGAATCTATAAAGGGACACCATTATGGATCAACCAGTAACTTGGAGAACCCAGCCACATTTCATACAAGAACCCTT
The DNA here is from genome assembly GCF_964261635.1 of Lissotriton helveticus. Lineage (NCBI taxonomy): Eukaryota > Metazoa > Chordata > Amphibia > Caudata > Salamandridae > Lissotriton > Lissotriton helveticus. The sequence goes on along the minus strand of NC_136065.1, from coordinate 541,793,331 downwards.
AGAGAGTAGTTAACCAAGTCTCCCCCTTCCGCATCCTCAGGAATTGGGGCAGTCACATCCCTGCTTTCGTCCACAAAAATGGTCTCACAATTTACCTCTGGGTCAATGACAGAATCAAGCAATGAAGGTAATATTGTTAAGGGAGGGCTAGAAGATGATATCACAGGGAGCTTAGAAAACCTCTTGTGTTTGCTGGTTTCGTTTGCTCCTCAAACAGAGGTCAGCTATGTTTTCTCCATTCACCCATATTGAATGAGGGCAGTCCTAATCGGATTGGCCAACAGGTTGTCAGTAGCGGTCTGATGCAGGTTTCAGCACAGGTTGTCAGCAGTGGTCTAAGTGGGATTCCAGCAGGGGCTCTGTATCTGATGGAAATGCAGGAATTTGCTGGGGATTGTGCATGAGTCAATTGACAACAATCCAGTGAGTATACCATCATCATAGAAGCTAACCTCAATCATATCCCAAGTAGACCTCTGCATGGGGATTCTTTTTACTGATTGCATATCATCCCTAATGATTGAGTAACAATGTTGGGTAGACCTGAACCAATAACTAACCTTATTCTTAAGCGAGTCCTGGTCTTCAAATCTCTCCAAAGAGAGTTTTGAAACTTCTGTGGGTTAGATCACCGATCAGTTGTCCCATACCCTGGATCTCATGTAAACACCACCCCTAACAGTCTCCTTTTCCGGTGCCCTCCCATAGTCTCGCTTGAGTGTGTTCCCTTCATCTAAAGCAACCGCTCCTCTGTCTGTACCCCTGCCTTCTGCTAAGCCCGCAGGATTCCTTTGAGTTAGACTAGGGGTAACTTTTGAGCTACAATCCTTGATGGTATGTTGCGATAAATGGATGTGCCCAGTATGCGTAGGATCTTGAATAATGTTTCCGTTGTCCAGGCTACATACATCAACCCCCTTGGTGGCCGTAGTTGTTAATGGTATCAATGTCTCTAATGAGGTCGATTTCCCACCATTGGCCATTTCTAGCAGACTAGCAACCTTCACTGTGAGTGGGATTACCTCATCTTGTAATGATTTGATAAGTTCTTTCAGTGACTCAATTACTGTAACAGAGATTAAGCATGTCTCTACTGGGTCATGTCCAGGTGCGCCAACCTCAGCTTCCTCAGTTGCAAGTATGTCAAATCTATTTTAGCACACAATGTGTACAGTCGATGTTGTACTATACACTCTTTTTGGGTCATTGCCAGGTTGAATAATAGTTACACTAGGCTCCACTTCAGAGGGCACAGTGGCTGTGACCCTACTGCACCTTTTGTTGTGCTTTTAAAACATTACCCAGATCCGCTTGGCCGATTGCTTGGCTGGGGCGGTTCAGGGAGGCATCTAACATAGAACCAGGGGCATTGACAGTGCTAACAGAACTGCCTCACGGAGGTGGAGGTCATGATAAACCAGAATAGGCTTTATCCTGGCGTTCAGTTAGAATAGACTCAATCCTGTCCATTCTCTCGTGGCAGACTGCAATATAGGGCCTCTTGTTGTGCAATGGCAGGCCCTGAGCCTTTATTTTACCCATCTCCTATTGTGTACTCAATAACTTTCTATATCACCAGAGGCACCAAGAATGCTAATTCAAGGTAAAGCCCCCACACCCCGCAAAGTTCCCAAACAGGAACTGAAGAGTCACAAAATGACAAATATAGAAATGGCTCAAGACGGTTTTATATAACAACTCAAGGCCACAATTACAATCTAAATAATGGTCAGGCCAGAGAAAGTTAGTAAAAGTCACTTACAGTTTGGCAACAGCGACTAGAATAGCCAAGGGGGGTGACTCCGCCCCGCCTCTCCCTGTCACTGATGGGTGCAGATAGGCCCGCCCTTAACCCGAGCTTCGCCTGCGTGCGTCCCATGCTGAGGGATCCCTTAGTTGCCTTTAAGCGCCTCCAAGTGAGTGACCTTATGTGATGGCGGCCCCTGCCGCAAAGTTCGTTGGGTAATGGAGTCCCCGAAGATCAGGAAAGTGCTGCGTACGATTGAGGCTCCCGTGCAGTGGGAGCCCTTAGCTGCCTTTAAGCGCCTCCGAGCGCGTGACCTTACACAATGGCGGCCCATCCCACAATGTTCATTGGGGATGGAGTCCCCGAAGTGCAGGAAAGTGCTGAGTGCGATTGAGGCTCCCACACTGCGAGAGCCCTTAGCTACCTTTAAGCGCCACTGAGCGAGTGACCTTACGCGATGGCAGCCCCTGCCACAAAGTTCGTTGGGGGATGGATTCCCCAAAGAGCAGGAAAGTGCTGCGTACGATTGAGGCTCCCGCGCAGTGGGAGCCCTTAGCTGCCTTTAAGCGCCTCCGAGCGCGTGACCTTATGCGATGGTGGCCCATCCCACAATGTTCATTGGGGATGGAGTCCCCGAAGTGCAGGAAAGTGCTGAGTGCGATTGAGGCTCCCACACTGCGGGTGCCCTTAGCTACCTTTAAGCGCCACTGAGCGAGTGACCTTATCCCATGGCAGCCCCTGCCACAAAGTTCGTTGGGGGATGGATTCCCCGAAGAGCAGGAAAGTGCTGCGTGTGATAGAGGCTCAACCACTCACACATCCATACAGCCACTCAGACACCAACTTTCACACTGATACAGACAGTCACAGTGCCACTCAGATGACATATATTAAAAACAGTTTCACTCATTAGTAATACAAAAAGAATAGTAATTTAACTTATGCTGTCGCATAGTATAAATCTTTTACTCCCAGAAACTTTTAGGAAACACTTACACTCAATGGATGATATCATCAGTGATGTCATTTGAGATGTTATAAATGATGTAATCAGTGATGTCACGGATCATGTCATGAGTGATGTAAATTGTGCGGTCATTAGAAGTGCATTGCGGGTGCATAAGATATAATTAGCTCAGGTAACTATAACTGCTGATTTTCTAGTTCAAATAGTCTTTATTCGATGATTTTCCAATCATAAAAGACACAATGCAGTCATAAAAGTGTTGTTAAAAGGGTAAAAACCTTAAATAAACATACAATTCTTACAAAGTTTGATACAAACATTATCGAAAGACCCTGAAAGTATAGCATTAAAATAGCTTTGTAAGACAAAACCATCTAAGAAAAACATTCTCGTTAAACATCTACAGGGGAGAAGCAGCTTGGTCTAGAGGTAGGTCCTAAGCAGGGAGATTTTTCCTTTGCAGTGCCAAGGACCAACTGAGAAATTTTGTGATGGCTATAACAATATCTACTCGTGTATTTGTTGCCAAAATACGCAAAGCTACCATGCTAGACCTATTACTTAGATTTAAACAAAGGGCTTAAGCCACTTGCGGTGGGGGCCCTTATAAGCCTGGCACTCAAATAAGACATGGGATATCGACTTTTCCTGGGTTAGACACACAGGACAATTAGTGTCTAATGAGTTTTTCCATTTGGCAGTGAATGATCTTAACGGGAGAGTGCCCACTCTAAATTGATTATATAATTTCCTGTCTCCAGGTTTCGTAATTATATTCCAGTAGGTCTCTTATTTCACTTCAAACTTGTGTTCCAGGAAGATGCCTGTAAGGGAATTACTGCCCACCACTGACAAGGACTTCTTAGTGATCATATCCCAATAGAGTGCTTGGTACTCCTTTTTATTGGAAAATGAGTTCCCTAAACGATCTTCCCACAGGTGTCCAAGCCCCATGTCAAACGAATTGTGCTTAAGCTTCTGAAGCCATTTAATTTTTGAGGACAGGTCAGCATTCCTGACATACATTAAGGCATCGGCAAAGGATGCCAATTCGGGGGCGGTCCATAGCCTTCTCCAGTATGCTAGGGGTCTGAAACCTGCCACCTCATCAAAGGAAGTGTAGCCTAGATCTAATAGCAGAGGCTTTTATAGGGGTTGATTGTGGGAGAGCAGTCAATGACCTCAGAACCTTATTTTGTGCCCGAACTAGAGGGACTAAATTTTCGAACCCCCAGAGTTCAGCACCATATATTATGGAAGCTCTGAACTGCTGAATTTCAATTGTTTTGTATGAGTGGAATCTGAGCCTAACTATAATGTCCCTGTGACCTTTATTTCATCTGGGTAGCTATATTTAAGATCACTTTTCTAAAGCTAGAGATCAAACAATGGTAACAGTTACACAGGAGCGCACAGCGAGTATAAGTGAGTAACTTGAAGAAGTCCAGTTGGTGCTCAAAGTGGGCAAGAGCCGGTCACCACGACTCAAAAATAAAACCAACAAGTGGTTTCCAACATTACCACAAATTCCACCAAGCACTCGAAATATTGTATAAACAGTCTACAATAATAAAGTCAATTTCTTCCAAATTTCTTCTCTCTTCACTTTATTCCATCATCTAATGTCAATTTGCTATCCAAACACAGCCTACCCGTGTTTCGTCCTGACAGTCTTTGACAATAGGCTTCTTCAGGGCTGTAACAATTACCGTAATCATTGTTTAGACCAACATTCCATATTACATATGTTCATCAACAGTAAGATTACTGCTTAAAAGAAATGATTGAAAGTCACCAAATTGCCAAATAAAAAAGGAAAAGGAAAAGTAAGATAGAGTGCACCAATCACCAAGAACAAACCAAAATCACCCAAGTGTGACAGAATAACATTGCCAAGTCGGCAGAACTAAAGTTTGAATCCCAAAATCATAAAACTAGTCAGTTTAAGGAGGAGTAATGAACATATCCGTTGAAATCCAAGCTCCTCTTAATCCTCACAGTCCAACACAATTACTTGTCCAAGTATTTCTAAAACAGTAAAAACACCCCTATCACAAATCACTCCTTTCAGAGTAGGTAAGTATACAGTCTCAAATGTTAACTGGAACTCACCAAATTCAGAGGTCTATTTATCATGTAGCACGAATCTACGAATTCCTTCGTCTCAAAACCAAAATATCACTACACATTAGTCAGGTTCGAAATTCACTCTGAAAATAAGTAAAAAGTATTTCTAACTAAAGTAAAAGCTGCAGCCAAATAACCATGTTATCGAAACACTCAACAGAAATACCAGATAGTCTCATATGTTTAGTCAAGACTCACCTAGATGAGAAGTCGATAAATAACGTAACAAAGTTCTAAGGATTCCTTCGTCATTCTAACATAGTATCCCTTCGCATCAATCAGTTCAAATTCACTCTGTAAATAAAAAGTATTATTTCTCTTGAGTACGAAGTGTGGCCATAACATCCGTTTCTCGAGACGCTCAGCTATGATGAAAGATTCTACCATTTTCTTACCTGCCAGTATCAGTAAATAAGTCTGCCCGTATTCTGGGTATATATGTTGTATATCTAGGTCCGATGCTGAAATAGTAAAATAACTGCGTCTAAGTATTAATGCACAATATTCTGCTCCCGTCCCTCCCGTCAAACAGGTTGCTTACCGCATATCCAGCAACGACCATCCTATTCAGTCAGCGTGCTACATGGACGCCATCTTTTAATGGCAATAAATAGTAGAAGTTTTAGCGCGCCATCTTTGAATGGCTTAGTTCGTATCTTCAATAGTGTAAGTTAAAGTTTATTAGTAATAGTAGTGTATAGTTAAAGTTTAGCTTAACGTACCTTATCATGATAGTATAATTTTATAGTTACCATACCACTATTAACGAAATCTGTACTAACGTTAACAGTTAATTAACCGAGTACTTGAAACTAGTCAGCATTGCAACAACAGTTCCGGTAGCGCCATCTTGTAATAGGGTTGCCGCGATAAAAACTAATGTTTTCTGTTACCATAAGTGAAAGAACCATAGCTCTCTATTACTCTAGTGTATCGCACAGTAAGTAAACGGTATAAAGGCCACATAAAAGATAAATCTACTCTATGTACTCCACATTAGTTCTCCATTCAGCTATCCGAAAAAAATTGCCCAAACTCTCTGAAAGTGTGAGCATGAATAGGGGTGATTAACATCAGTAATTAAAAAAAAATTTAAACTCTGATAATCAGTAATTACAGCAAAACCAGGAAAGTTAAAGACTGATTTAGAAGGGTACAGAGTAGTAGAGAAGAGGCATCTCGGGCAAGAATTATAAATCACATATTACTATCCTATATTCCTCTTACAGACTCATGTATTTTTTTCCGGTTACCTTAAACAACAACAGTAATCACAGTTTATTCATGTCCCAAATAAAATTCAAATTCATGGTCAATATTTAAACCTTGTTCAACAGCTTTCAATTTCAGCAGCCACATTACCTCTCTACGTCGCAATTGGAACATTCTATTTCCACCTCTGGGATCCCGTTTGACATGATCAATCCCGTGATAGCTAAACACATGTTTATCCTTTTCATCATAGTTACTAACCATGTGAGAAGCTATAGGATAGCGAGTATCTCCTGTTTTCAGGGCCCTAAAGTGCTCCACCATCCTTTCTTTCAGTTTTCTAATAGTGCTTCCGACATATATCAGTTTACATGAACACACTATAACATACACTACAGAGGTAGTGTCACAGTTAATAAACATGTCAATGGCATGATCTCCAGTATCATTGTAATTAAAAGTCTTTACTCTTGTTTTAGCCCACCTGTATGAACTGCATTTACCACATTTATAAAATCCTTTTGATCTGTCAGTAAACCAATTAGACACCGTCTTTTTCACAGGGTAACTGGGACTAATAAGGTTAGATAAAGTACGACCTTTCCTAAAGGTCAATCCTGGTTTATTTCCTACAAAAGGTAATAAATCTTTATCCATGCTCAGTAAATGCCAATGTCTTTTCATAATGTTGAATAATTTAGCACTATCAGTACTAAAATTAGTAATCAACCTTATTTTTGTATCCCTAATAGCATCATCACACGGTCTTTTGTCTAATGTTTTACATCTCTTGAGTTTCTTTGCCCTTGCCACAGCATTGTCAACCACTTTACTATGGTAACCTCGATTAGTAAACCTCCTTGAGAGGTCTGTAAGATTATATTCGAAATCTCTATCGTTAGAACAGTTACGTCTCGCCCTCACCATCTCGCCATATGGTATGGCATTGATTTGGCTCTGAGGATGACAGCTTTGAGCGTGAAGTACAGCATTACAACTGGTAGGCTTACGGTACATACGACTACACCGTTTACCCCCCTCAATAAACAGCTCTATGTCCAGAAAAGTGATGCTATTAGTATCATAATGAGTTGTGAATTCAAGGTTCAGTGTGTTGTCATTCAAATAATCAAAAAAAAACTTGAGTTCATCCACTGAACCAGTCCATATTAGCAGGCAATCGTCTATGTATCACCCCCAATAGTAAATGTGTTGCATCCATTTTTTACCTGATGGGCCCCAGATTTTCTCTGCCTCGAACCAACCCATGAAGAGGTTAGCGAAGGACGGAGCAAATCTAGAACCCATCGCAGTCCCAAGGCGTTGACTGAACCATTGTCCATCAAAGAGAAATACGTTGTTTTTAAGGACCATTTCTGTCATCTTTAGAATCATCTGATTATGATCATAAAATTCAGCTGATCTGTTACTCAAAAAGTAGTCAAGTGCGCAAATTCCTAATTCATGATCGATATTAGTATACAGTGATACTACGTCTAACGTTACTAATATCATCCTGTCATCCCATGCTAGATCACACATCAAATTAAGCACATGTTTCGTATCCTCAATGAACGATGGTAAATTCTTGACATATATCTGTAAAAATGTATCCACATACTGGGAGAGGCGTTCAGTAGGCCCTCCAATACCTGAAATTATAGGTCTACCCGGTGGTTTATCCCTGGATTTGTGAATTTTTGGCAATGTATACATGCATGGTGCCTTTGGTGTCACAACCTGTAAATATAAATACTCATCATGGTCCAATAACGTAAGGTCATACCAGATCTTAAGTTGGTCATTAATAGTCTTAGTCAATAACAGCATGGGATTGTTATGAAGTTTTTCATAATACTTAGTATTATTTTTTATTTTATTTTTTAAAACCTTTATTGTGCACAAAAGAGAGAACAAATACGGGCCTACAACCATCAGGCCGGCCACGAAACTTTAAGCACAGGTGCGAGCAACGCGGTCCCACAGCGGCATCAGGCAAGATAGCAGCAATCAGTAGCAGTTGCATTGAATAGAGTCATGTCGCCAAGGAAAAGGAGTATTGAAGGTTAAATTTTTAAAGTTGTGAAGAAATATAAATCAGTGAAGAATAAAATCAAGAAGATCTGAGTCCAGACATTAGTTACACAAACATGAGCAGGCAGCATCAATTTGAACAACATTAGGAAGAACACCCCGTCAATATGGCAGTACCATACAAAACAATAAGAGCTGCAGTCCACAGTTACGTACTACCTTCAGCGCCACCCACTCCCTACTAACCTCTAATGCAGACCCAGAACAGAAACCAGAACAAGAAAGCGCAGAAATTAGAAAAATAAGGCCCATAGAAACTAAAAAGGAAAATTAAATCTACCCCCCCACCCTGCAACAATCCGGAGGCTACGGCCTACCCCCCCCCCCGGCAAAGTGCCTGTCGCCCAGTAAAGAAACCCGAAATACAGAGAAAGAATAGAAAAGAAGAAGAAAAGATAAGAAAAGAAAGCTATCACACTTGAAGCATCGGGAGGAAGAAAAGAACAAGCTAGTCTATCACTCCCGAAAAGAAAGGAAACGGGGGAGGAGGAGCCCCAACATTAACAAACTCTCGGTCCCCCAGCCATGTATAGCCCCCAGCATCGAGTGAAGCAATAATATCAAAAAATACACCACCAAATGAAGAATTGAAACAGACGCACCCCGGACCCCGAGCCAGTACTTGAATGATCACCCCGTCCATATGGGCCATAGCAGGATACACCCAGTTACACCCCACGTGCGAGATCACCAGAATGAGCAACAGTAGAAGAACAGATGTGGGGAGCTACGACCACTACATTCGCCAGAGAGGAGGCACAGTACGAAACATAACAGTAGTCCAACAAGAGTGAAGCCCCGGAGACCTCCATCTTTAAACCGGTCGCGAGCGACCACTACACTATGACGCCCAGCAAAAGCCCTCCCCAGTCAGGACAAAGGGACAAGATGGCCGCCGTAATGAGAGTGCAGACAAAGGAGAGCAAGATGGACGCTACCCTATACAAATAACCCCCATGTCACAATAAGCTTCCAGGACTAGCCAACAGGAACCAGAGAAACGTGGCGGAGCCGATATCCAGCAATAAATCAGGGTAGCCAGTGTATGACGCCGACTGTGCCATTGACAAAGGTCGCAACACCCGAAGGATGCCTTGATTGGAAAGCAAAACAACCACTAACTATAATAGAGACAGACGGGGGAAAACAATCTACATCGTAAATATAAGCCAAGCAGCCAGTACGTACCACATTCTAACCCCAATCCCAACCCGGCAGGACAGTGACACAACCAGGAACCCGCCCAACCCTGTACCGATTGTACACGCTCGGATACCGCCGACCCATTAAACATCCTACACCCCAATATCAATTACCAGAGAACTTCATCCGAGATATAATCATTGGGGAGAGACAGCAAAGAATACCCAGTGTCCCACACATATATCAAGTCTGTCTTAGCCTCCACCCGCCAGTATATGAATACGATCAGGGGATCGTCTAGCCCTGGCCCGATCTAGGAGGCACTTTGGAACCCAACCAACTTGGCAGTTCACTGCAGTCCGCCTCGACGTGAAAACATGGCCGCCTCGAGGATGGGGGAGGCGCACCATCGTTGAGGGAGCTTCGCCTGTCCCCCGTAGATAGTAGTCCAACAACAAAATGTACTTCCAGAGCGTATAGATGACAAAAGTCACTGAACGACGAGACGGAACTAGTCAAGGAAGGAGCAGGGGACAGGGCAGGAGAACAGGCTAGCGATGCACTGCGCAGCCAGGCCGGTACACGAGGCAGACAGCCAGTCGAAGAACAAAGGGGAAACACTGTTGCAACAGCAGTGTCGACGAGCGGCAACAAATCTTCAAAGGCTCCAGCATTCGTTCCATCGGTTGACACAATAGTAACAGGAGGTAGCGAGGGGCTGGCAAGCTGCAACAAAGTCAGACCTGGCTCCTGTCGGGAGTGAACCCCTTGCGGTCGGCTCTCAGCAGGGATACATGCCTCAAGTTTCTCAAACAGCACAGCATAGGTACGCCGCATCTCCGACCGTACCTCATTCAGGATATTCAACACCTCCCTGTAGGTGCAGTCCGGCTGCGATACTCGAGGTTCTCCAGCCTCAGTGGAGGGCTCAAACACGGTCCCCCGTACCAATGCACACGTGCCACCCCAGGAAGAGGTCCCAGCGCCATCTCCACCCCGTTGGTGATCAGGCATCGCCATCTTAGCAGCAGTCCACGGGGTGTTGGGAGGGGGGAGAGACGGGGGTCACAGTCCCCGACAGGGAAGTGGATGTTTGCCCTACAACACTCTACACCCCCTCCTGTGCGCTGCATAAGCAAGGGGCATCCGATGGTGCGGCGGGCAGCCAGGGCAGTTCGAGCTCACCGGCAATCAGCGCAGCTGAGAAGAAAGCAGACCGGCATCATGGCGGCCACAAACAAAGGAATCCGTGCGAGCCCTCACATATGCGTGCCGGAGCTGCTCCGTGCGATCTCGGCAGGACAGTGAGCGCAGGGCACGGGCCAGGCTGTAGACGGGCGAAAACACTCCTTCAGTACAGGCAGCCACCGCAACAGAGTATCTCTTCGAGACTTGCGAGGTCCGGCAGGCTCCAGGGAGCGGGCGGAGGTCCGGGGCAAAGACGATCCTCCCAGAGCTCGAGACTCCGGGCGGGCTGAGAGGTCAGAGGGACACCGTCAGGATCAGCTCCGTGTCCCGCGTATGTCGGGCGAAAGAAACCCCAGGATTACAGGCAGGATGTAGGCGCGGGTCTTCAGGGCCGGTGGAGCCGAGCGACCACACGTCCGTTCAGGTCGCCATCTTGGCTCCTCCTCCAATACTTAGTATTATTTAATTGTGAATATACCTCCTCATTGTATTCAACAGTATTAAGAATCACTACGTTTCCACCTTTATCTGCTTTACGTATGGTTAACCCTGGATTACTTATTAGTTCTCTCAGTGCTAACCTTTCTCCTGATGTTAGATTATCCCTGAATCTACTAATCCTGTTGGAGCATCTTGCATCAATAATTCTGTCCATGTCAAGGTTTACTGCTTTGTAAAAAGCCTCGATAGTACTACCTGATGAGATTTTAGGCGTCCACTTAGATCTCTCCTTTAAACCACTCCCCTCACTCAAAAATCTATCCACTTCAAGGTCATCCAATAATTTATATAAGGTTATTGGGTCATCGTCTTTTTCGGTGAGGGAAAGCAATAATTGAGTCTCTTTATGTTCTTGTATAGTAATGTTGCTCACTGGTTTAATTTATTCAATTTAAGTTTTCTGACAAATCTGAATAAATCAATCTTGGTCATATACCAATCGGACACAGTCATGGGACAGAAACCCATCCCTTTGCTCAGTAAACTCCTCATATCATCAGACAATTCAACTGAAGACAGATTCACAATTTCAATATCTTCAGTTCCTATAGCATCACTTTCAACTACGGTTTCCAGGATCTCAGTTTCATCCCTACTCTTCCTGCCTGCCCTCCTCCTACCTCTCCCCCTCTCCTGTTTTTTTTATAGTTGTCTCCCGATTCCTCTCTAAATCCCTGTTCCCATGACGCAATCTGCGCACCTCCTCTAAAAAATTATTCTCAGGTGTAGGGAGGGCCAGTGAATCAGGAGTGTCTTCATTTTCACTACTGGATACATTACTGGAACCAGGGTCACTGTCGCTAGCCGATGGGGTGCCGCTCTTCTGCTTACTAGTAGAAGTCTTATCCATCAAATAATCAAATTTCCTAGCGAACGTATATACGCGGCCTGAACGATAATCCCTTTCGTCGCGCTTAAGCTTTCTCGCCTTCCTTTGTTTTATGTCTGTTTGTAATTCAATTAGTATCTCATCTAAAATGGTATAGTTTTTACTAGTTGACTCAGGAAGGTTCATTTCCTTGATCTCATCCTCAACCTTTTGAATCTCAACCAATAGTTTAGCTATTTTTCTTTCTGCGTTTTCAATCAGAATATTGATAAGATTCCTAGAACTAGTATTAAGCTCCTTTTCCCAAGTTAGATAAAGATCAGGTTTTCTAAAGCTAATTTGTTTTTTGTTTACTTTATAACTTTGGCGCAGTTTGATGAATCTACACAAATCTTTCCCCAAAAAATCCAATCTATCTCTGCATCTTCCTAGAAGGTTTTGGGGTGATCCACAAAGGGGAGGCTATGAAGAATTAAGGAGGTCCATAGGAAAATTAATAACATAACTGCAAAAACAGCTGAACAGAATTACACCAATTATTTCAGAAAGCTAGACCTTGACTGATAGACTGCTTTTTGTGATTTGATGTAATTCCTTTCAGTAGTTTTTGAGGAATTAAGGTTCAAAATGGCTGAATATATCACTCAGCGAAGGATCTGCAGACCTGACATATCTGATTGGCTGCCACCACATCACCATAAATGTGTCCTGCAGCCCTTTTAGGACTCAGGGACTCAGTCCCCTGTCCTGGAAAAAGAGTTTAAAAAACATATAGAGGGACGGGGTAGGGATACCACGCCTCTCTAGTCCTTGTGGGAGATCCAATAGGAATTCCCCCCAGGGTCACAAACACAACTGTTTTAAACTGTACTGTGAATGTAAGCTTGCACAGTGCACATTTTATTCATGTGGTGGTGTGAGCTTCCCTGTGCACCCAAGTTATGGATGCCTTTAAATATGCATGTGGAGATACCTGTTATTTTCTTACTGACATAAAGGTCCGTGGTACTACTGCTAAGCCTGACTTGCCCTGTGCTCCATTACTGCATTACAGATAGATTGACAGATAAGTGTTTCTCTATCCCCTATGTAGTATTGTTCAATATCCCAGTACTGAGATATTGGTACGGTGTGGTTTTAGTAGGTCCTGGTATCTCCAAACTTGGTGGGGATACAGATCTGCCACTCTGGAGCTGGTCTACCTCTTTTGGTGTTGTTGCTGTGTCAGAGTCATCATGGAGCAGATCGTCGACAAACCGTACTCAGTGGGATTGGTGCCTGCGGTGTACAAGGGAGTGATACCATCACTTCAAGGGAGGTTCTTGGCAATTTCTCAAAGGCTGGAGGAGTTCTGAGATTTATGGACCCATCACAGATTCAGGATGACAGAGCACAACCCAATTGTCGAGTCCTAGAGGCAGCAGGCAGGGTTAGATGTCAATTCTTCTGCAGCAGAGCTTGGGTTCTCGGGCAGCAGGTCTTCTTTGTCCTTGTTTTCTTCTTGCCCATTGAATCTAGGTACAAGGGCTAAGGATGCCACCTAAATACTCAATTTAGGGGTGTTGCAGGGTCATATCTGTTCATGCAGACATGTTCACACATGGGACGTAGTGCACCATGCCTTAGGGCTGGAAGTCCTTCAGTAGTTGGTGACTTACCTATATATCCTGCAGTGTATCAGGGCAAGGAACACAAGGCTGTTCGCCGTGTTGACTCTGGTTTTCTCTGTACCAACACACACAGCCTGCAATATCAAATTACACGGTCTTGGTGAGCGGACCCTGGGGTGGCACAATTTGAGCTGCAGCCCCAGTGGACCCTCTTCAGTCCCAATGCCCTAGGTCCCAGGGGTACCATTTACAATTGCTTTGCAGGGGTAGCTGAAGTGGTGCCGATTGTGGTACATTTTTAGGGAAAGAACACTGGTACTGGGAAACGGTCAATAAGGACCCAGCACTCCTCAGTCAAAAACAAGGCACACCGTAGAAGGACTACTGCAACAGACACCCAGTTTATCACAATAGATAGGTCAGATAAAGCAAATTTTTATGTGCAAACTTCAATGTGCATATTTTATTACATTACCATAAAGTAGCCAAGGTAGAACTCCCTAATTATTTGTGAGATTTTTAATTCACATCTGACACAACCGTGCCCAGATTCTCTAATGTTTAGCCTTTCCCTTGTAAACTCAACACTGAACCTGTTTTGGGATTAACAAACCAATGCTAATTGGTATTAGCGTTGGTTTTTATGTAAAAGTAGCGCAAAGCATCGTGAAACGTTGCTTTACATTACTTTGCATCATGGGGGTGGTACATGTTTCCATGCAACCAGTCATGCTTTTTGATGATAACCCCTATTCACTAACAATGGTAGAAAGGGTTTAGCACTAAAAATTAACTTGGCTGGAAAGAAGGCGTTAAACAGAGAAATGTTTTCAATTCTTCGTTCTTTTCCTACTTTGCATGTGTGCTTTACTCTACTGCACACATAGGAAGTAAAAACTCCTTTTTTTAACTTGTCTAGGCATTGCATTTTGAACAGGAAGAATACCCTGCCAGTACAAAACCTATGCTAGACTCAGGTACACACTGTAGCACTATGGTGCTAAGGTATGTGCCTGGTGCACACCAGTTTAAATCAGCTCCGGCGCTAGGGAGAGGGGGGAGAGTGCTATATCCCTGTAAATATAGTGCGCTCCTGCTCAATCCTTGTCACGCGGCGCAACATCTTTGGGTGCTCTGCAGTGTTGCCTGACACCTTTCAGATTCTAGGTCCTACTGGGCTGAAAAGGGCATTCGAGTGTCCGCTAAAGAGGTCATTGCGTACTCTTCATTTCACAGGTCGCATTTAGATATAGCTTAAAAGTTAATTTTCCTACATTTAAAATCTGTATATAATCTGCAGATAATACTATTCATTGCGATCAGTGCCAGCACTTTCTTTAAGTTTTCTATGTTTGACAAAACAAGTAACATTGAATTGGGTATTAGCGACAGCCAGTGCAACTAGGGGTGTGCAAAATGTATGTAATCATGCAAAAAGTCAATTACGAGAATGTTGTATTATTATCCGACTTTGCCTGAAATGACACCCCAAAAAATGTGGAGGAGTATTTTGCGCTAAAAGATAGCGAACAACAGCTGCTTGAGTTCTGTTTTTTTGCCTTGCTCAGCAGCTATATCCCATAGCCCGTGGCGTAATTACTTCTGGGCCTAGCCGTATTTCTAAAGCTGATAAGATAGAGGTGAAAGTAACAATTGCGATTCTCATATTAACATGACTAGAGAATCTGGATTTCATTAAAGACACGGTGGCTGACATTATGCATAAAAAACAAAAAAAAAAACAAAAAAAAAAATCGGTGTCCTAAGCGGCACAAATTACGATGGTGTCCCCCAAGTCATGTCTTACATGGGTGTCCCTAGTGGCACAAAAGACCAGTGTACTCATTATATTGCACTCTGATTCAGAAAATGAGGATGTCTTACCTGACCCTTCGGATTAATTTGTCCTTGATTTGGACAGTGATGATGACCTTGATTTTAACAAAGAGCTTAATGATGACTCGCCATCCTCATCTAAATATGTCTTCTCAACGTACTGGGACATTTAGCCAGAATCCTAGATTCTGCAGAAGACAGCCACATCAATGGCACCCCTCTCAACACCAATCTCATCAGGGGATGGAGCCAGAGAGCATTAATTCTACTGGGTAATGCCAACTCTAGCATTAATGCAGAAAGACAAAGAGTCATTTTGACTAAAATAAATCCAAAACTAACTGACATGGCGGATAAAGAACCCTCGCAAAAGCCAAAAGGTTTACTCTTTAAATCGTTTATGATAGATTGGACTCAAATACCTTTACAAACTTCTTTCCAGAGAGACTTGCCTTTCTCTCCTGAGCAACAAAAAATAATATAGAAGCAGATCTCCTCTATGCTTCAGAAAGGAGACATAATAGAAGTCCCATTAGAAACTTTAAGATAAGTACACTCTTTCTTGTAAAAAACAAAGACAAAGGTTGGAGACCTGTCATAAACTTAAGAGAACTAAACAAATATGATAAGATAGAGGTGAAAGTAACAATCCTGGAGCATTGTTAATATCTAAGAATGAAAAATGAGTTAGCAAAACCTTCAGTCTAGTATTATTATAGACATTTGGTCATAGACGAACCCTGTGTATTTATCTTCAGATCTCACACTTGTCTTTCGTTTCAGGGCGGGCTCAATAGACTGGTCCCTTTGTTTAAAAGCATTTCACAGGGAAACATAGTATCATCTTGCCCCTGTGATAATGTATCTGCACAGTCGCTACAGCACTTTATGTTTTTTTTGCAATTTGCACAGTCTGTCATCCAAGCACTTTTTAAAACGCTTGTTACGCAAATTGGGATTCCTACAGTGAAGAGTTGCATTGCTCAACTTACAGTTTTTAAGTTTGTCCGAAATTGTTACTATGGGCCATATGTATCAACAACCTGATTTGCGATTCTCAAATAGCGATTTTTTAGAAATCGCTTTTTGAGAATCGCAAATAGGGATGTATGTACAAAATCATAATTTTTTTGCGATTTCTTAGTATTCCTTATTTGCGATTAGCAAATTGCGAATCGCAATTCAGGAATACTTTCACATTCATTTCTTTGGGCCAGGAGGCCCATAGGAATGAATGGGAAGTTATTCTCAATTTGCGATTCGCAATTTGAGAATCGCAAATTGAGAATAATTTCAAGGGTGTAGGGGTGTCCAAAGGACACCCTGTTACACCCCTGAAATAAGCATGGGTGCACATGTGGTGCACATACATGCCCTAAGGGCATGTATGTGCGTCACATGGCACTTAGAAAAACGCAAAAATGTGCATTTTTCAAAGAATTCGCAAATTACCACCAACTTGAAGTTGGTGGTAATTTGCGATTCCTTAAGGACAATTTGCATTTTTTTTAGCTTCATACATTGCATTTAAGGAATCGTTAAATTTGTGATTCCTTAAATGCAATTGCAAAATAAGGAATCGCAAATTTTGCGATTCCTTGTTTTGCACCAGATTTTCCTTAATACATACCATTTGGCAAATTCGCATTCGCGAATGCGAATTTGCTTGAGACATATGGCCCTATGTCTGCACCTTTCTGAAAGCAGCCATTCGGGCTAGAAAATCTATGACTTGCTTATGCACATTTTTCACAGTACTAGCAGCCGTCTGCATGTCAAGTTTTGGGAAGCCTCAAATATTTTTTTTATTTCAAATCGTTTTTATTGAAGTAAAGGAAAACAAAAGAAATACAGTACAATAATTCTTCCGTTACAGAAATGATTAATTCAGTTATTGATGTACAATTACACAAAAGCAAAGAATATAAAATAATATAATGCTTGCAAAGTTGATGTACAGCAACATACATAACGCTCAGTGTGTGGAGGTAGAGGCATAGGCTCCATAGGAATACAACAAGCGCATTTTCAAATGTTACAGGGGGAACGTGACAGGATCAACATTTATTACATCAAGGTGGCTCATAGTGAAATGAAGAGGCGTCCTGTGATTTCCACAGCTTCCTATTTGTCGGCCTCCATGTATATGCCTGGGGAAGCCTCAAATATAAACCTTTTTTCGTTGTAGGAGAGTAACTACTTGTGACAGCCCTTGTTCAGGAAGTTATGACATGTTCGAGCTTGTCTCTGTCAAACGATGCCATGCGAAGGTGCCCCCCCATCCCCATTCCTGCACTAGTAGGCGTACAAATCAGACCTTTATTTTGAGGTTTTTGTTCTCACACTTTCTAGCTTTGCATTTTTGTGCTATGAGTATGTTAACGCCTCAAATCCTGAGCATGAATTGCATTGTTGATTGTTTACATATTAGGACATTTGTTGAAGCACGAAGCTGTAAAACTATGCCAATGTTTATATTTTAGATTATTTTAACCATGTGTAGAGTTTACATTTCTTGTGATATCATGGATTTGCAATGTATTTTATGTACTTTTATGATCTATTCCCAATCAAACCGAATACAGATTTTGACGATAATGATAATGTAATTATGCAACATTGCATGGTGACGACATTTCGGGAATTCTGCATAACAGGTCTACCGTGAAATTACCAATGTTATGCGAATTGTGGTGTAATTAAATTCCGGTTCTCAACAGGAGGGTATCAGAATAACTTTCTTTTTTTATTTCCAGAAATTGCGGCCCATTTCACTGTCCACTTTCCAAAAATAGGACAGCATGATTTCCATCCTAAGATATTTGAGACCAATTAAAAAATAATGTTTTGCAGATCCCTATTAAATGCATTGGGATTAACTAATTTTAAAGCTGGCAGATTAAGTAAACTATATACAAATTGTAGATTTGAGGGAAAACAGCTCTCTTCTTCCTACCTCCCCAAAGAGAGAGAACTCAAATGTAAGAACACGAATATAGACATTTACCATTAGAAAACTATAAAAACAGCATTGCCATATGCTCAGTCTCTTATACACAAACACCTGGATCACATGACCCACACTACCCACAACATTAAAAATATTAAACTAAACAATGATAAGACCGCCACACTAAATCAGCAAGGTACTGCACATTCTTTAACCATGTACATGATCAGATACAAATATAATGATAACACAATATTACCTATAGGAACTACAACCAAGTACATCGACTAGATACAGAATAGACTCTCGTGTACCTGACTGCCTTGTCTCTAGCAATCCAGAATCTTGTCACTCTCCTCATGACTAGGATCACTACAATACTATACTAGTTTGAACTATTTTATGCCTGTGAGGAATTCAGGTAACGAATCCTTGTCAGAGTAAATGTTTTTTCTGCTGCAGATGTTACAGCTACAATCTGGAGAAATCCATATTACTAAGTACCATGCAAAGAGTAGGTACTTGGTGGAACAAGGCATGGTTAGCCATGAAAGTTTGGCAACAACCACAAGCTTCTAATGTAATTGCCATTCAAAATCTGATTGACACATCCCCACTCCAGAAATGGTCACAGATTTTGATGTGTCTTGATAGCCACTTTTCTAGGACAGATTTGGTTTTGGTTCAGGGTGAAAGACTTTATCAACTATGAAAAATGTTTGCCTCAGAGAAAAAAAGAAAAAGAACAACATGTGTATATTTACAGAGCTGGCTCTATTCTCTCTGCAATTATTAACTAAACCAGGGCTGGTGACATTCCTAATAGAACAAATGTAAAATTGCACCTGGTGTAGCTCTCCAGCCTTAATACTAGAAATGTATTTTAATTGAAAAATGTACAAGAACCTCAATCATATATAGGCTAGGTGCTCCGTCATTAAACAGCCCTCCTTCAATGCTAGAATGGCAAACATCTGCCTGCCACACTTAGAGTCTTCTGTCCACAGAATGTATAAAGATGACTGAAAGAAGACATCTCAGATTCTCAGAAAATGTTCTAACTCTGATGGCAGATGAGATTACAAGGGTTGATCACCAGTTTTTTGGAGCACTGGTCCTGATAACAATCATGAGACAGAGAAGGGATATGTGGCCTCAAAATGTGGATAAGGTAAATGTTCTCCAACACACGATGCTTACAGGAGGACATCCGTAAGCAGTGTATAGATTTGCAGGGAAAGTCCAATCCCCCGCTTCCAGGGCACAAAAGAGGTGATGGGTCACCGTGCCAAAAAGTAATGTTTCTTAGCACTGCCAAAATCTTTTGTTGTGTGTCTGCTTGATCTGGCTTTGCCCATCAGTTTCGAGCACTAGTGTTTCCTGGCTGACAGTGGCAGTTCTTTAGGGATCATCTATGTTTTCAGCAATGCAGACAGACCACCTCTTCTTCTTGTATCCATTTCTTGGACTGTAAGGTGTAAATGTCCAACCTGCCTAGTGACTTCCAACACTTCTGTAGACTTCGATTCTCCTGCTGGAATCCAAGGTGTCCTACAAGTCATTCCCCTTCTCTCTCTGCATTAGCTCAGCTTCTATTACTAGTGCTAAATCTAGGAGAGCATTAGAAACAGCAAGTCTATTTACCACCAATCAGAAGGCATTTGCCAAATCTTCAAGTAAACATTGGAAAAGGTGGCAATTGTGGCTCCATCCATCCATCTTGATTCTGGCTTATTTGATTTCAATAATTAACATAGTTTGACCTTTGCCTGAGAGTATGGAGCCTTACATGGACATCATGTTTAATTGGGTGATTAAAAAAGATTATGTTTGAAATGTTCCCTTAAAAGGAGTAATTAGAAAACCAGAGACACTTACTCTTCATCAACAGATTTACCAACTAAGGCGTCCTTGGTAAACAATGACGGGATAAAAGCAAGCTTGGATAGATCCATTTGAAATAGCCAAGGCAAAACGTGTAAAATGCATTGCGACAAAAAGACTTGAAAGGCCTTGGGATCTCCAGTCAAGTGCTCCTGATGAGCCATACCATAGGTGTGAATGCTGGTAGGCACAGGTATAGTTTGTGAGTTTCCTCATGTGTTAGACCACTTCCAAAATGAGGAAACATACCCCTATTCTCATTATTTTGGCTTCCTAAGGGACCTGGTTTGGAGGCTGTAACTTATTGATTCTATTTACTATTTAAGAAGAAAGCCCATCATTTCAGGCTTCTTCCATCTTTTCCTGAATGTTATAATTGGCTCAAAAATAAATAGAACTAGAAACATTTTAAGCACCGGTATGTATGTAAATGTGTGTACAAATAGATATATATTTTTTTATGATTGTAAGCTTCTCAAATAAATGCAAACACAAAATGTTTCAAAACAGTAAATCAGTGTAAAACCTGTTTGAAAAATTGTCTAGTGAAAAATTAATGAATCTAAAATGATTTATTTACAGTATTTTAAATATATAGAAAATCAAAACAGGCTAACATAAATAGAAAAATATAAACACCTGGGGGCCGATTCCGATTCGGTAAAATCCCCTACTAATAGCTATACGGAACATATTTCCCGTACGAATCGTACACCTTCAACGTCCCCGTACGTACGATGAAGTACGATCCAAACCCAAAGCAGATCTCCGTACGAATCGAACCAAACACCGTACGACAAAAAAATAAGTGCAAATTGTATCCGGAACACGCATTACGCGACGTCCGTACATAACGAAGCAGCAGTTTCCGTCCCAGCAAGTACGATTCGTCTCTGTGACACTCCGTACGACCCTTTTTCTACAGGAGTTCAAAACGTCCGTAAAAGCAGAGTCCGAACCACATCCCCGTTACGCGACGTACAAGCCATGAACCCCATCGCCCTTGTCATCCCAGTACTGTACGCCTACGACCTGGTGCACAGAAACCGACGACGGCGCATACGGTGAGAACAACCTACCGCAACAACTGAAGTTTACTTGCACGGTGCGTCTTACACACTCGCGTATAGCACCATTGCAATAGTAATATGAGCCGCACACACGTGCCATGAATGTTGGGGTACGGTTCGTTTCACGCGCTCGCGTATGGCACCATTGCAATAGTAATACGATGCGCACACACGCCAGGAATGTTGGGGTACGGTGCGTCTCATGTGCTCGCGGATGGCACCCTCACAATAGTTATACGAGGCACACACATGCCATCAACCCCATGTGGCCAATAGTAGAGGAGTGGGTGGATATGACTCCCAGCAGTGGCCAACAGTATGGGGGTGGGTGCAGAGGACTCCCAGCAGTGCCCCGACATATCAGGGGTGGGTGCAGAGGACTCCCAGCAGTGCCCAGACATTTGAGGGGTGGATGCAGAGGACTCCCAGCAGTGCCCAGACATATAAGGGGTGGATGCAGAGGACTCCGAGCAGTGCCCAGACATATGAGGGGTGGGTGCAGAGGACTTCCAGCAGTGGCCAACAGTATGGGGGTGGGTGCAGAGGACTCCCAGCAGTGCCCAGACACATGAGGGGTGGGTGCAGAAGACTCCCAGCAGTGGCCAACATTATGGGGGTGGGTGCAGAGGACTCCCAGCAGTGCCCAGACATATGAGGGGTAGGTGCAGAGGACTCCCAGCAGTGCCCAGATGTAGGAGGGGTGGGTGCAAAGGACTCCCAGCAGTGGCCAACAGTATGGGGGTGGGTGCAGAGGACTCCCAGCAGAGGCCAACAGTATGGGGGTGGGTACAGAGGACTCCCAGCAGTGCCCAGACATATGAGGGGTGGGTGCAGAGGACTCCCAGCAGAGGCCAACAGTATGGGGGTGGGTGCAGAGGACTCCCAGCAGAGGCCAACAGAATGGGGGTGGGTAAATATGACTCCCAGCAGAGGCCAACAGTATGGGGGTTGGTGCAGAGCACTCCCAGCAGAGGCCAGACATATGAGAGGTGGGTGGATATGACTCCCAGCAGTGCTCAGATATAGGGTGGGTACATCATCATCAGCATACCACAACTACATGGGGGTATGTGCACATCCCTAACTTGAGACTATAATGATAGTGCCATAGCAACACATCACTTGCAGCAGTGTCCCACTCCTTGGAGGATCGATTACTTTCACACACTGTGTGACACACCACATGTGGGTGTGATGTCAAATTCCACATGCATACACACCCATGGAGGCTGCAGGTGAAATACACACCCTACCATCATGACACAATAGTGTATAGTGTTGTAACAGCCTACCAAACAAAGAGAGCGAAAGGGAACACACACTGTCACGCTCATCCCAGGACTGATATTAATGCCCAGGTGGTGGTCAGACCACCAAGATTTAGTCTCTCATGGAAGGAATAGGGATGAAGCGCCTTAGATACAATGCACACAATTGTGAGTCATGAGCCCAAATACCCTGCATAACAATCCCCAACATCGGGGTAGGCTGTGATTACACACATGCATAGTGGTGAAAAGGGTGAATGTGTCCATGAAGGCATTTGTACCTACTCAAAACACAAGTACAGTGATTTGCAAGCATGGCACAGACGAATGAGCAGTAGACATCTGTGAGCAGGCATGGCCATTGTTGAAGGGAACCGTCACCAAAAAAGGAAATGTGCACACATTTCATAACAACAATTGTGCAACTGTCTGCAGTGAAGATGTCAGGTGCCACAGAGGAAGGAACTCTCCTTGGGACAATTTCTCTAGCCAAACTGAACACACACAACCAATGATTAATTGCTGAGACATTGTGATGGCACACAGATACCATGGTCCACATCATGACCATCAACAAAAAACATCTTTCAGAACCCCAAAACATTACCATGACACCAACTCCAGGCCCCTCATCACCAACATCAAGTACCTGAAATGCAATAGTGTTGAAGGTAAAATAAAAGGCTTTATTCAGCAGGAAAATAAAAGATGTGCAAAAAAGAGTCTGTGCTCAAATAAGGCCAATGGCCAGCCCACACAAATGTCCTTATTGGCCGTCTACCCATAACTTGCCTGCACATGGACTAGCTAATAGGATGTAGACCCTTGGGGAATCATCCAGGGCAGGACCAGGCACCGCAGGGACAGGAGTGGTAAGGGTAGGTGTGGTGGGTGCAGGGGTGGACGCATCCTCCTCAGTGGTTTTTGCAGCACCAAAGGTGGACTCATACTCTGCGCTGCACACTGCAGCCAGTTAGGCCAGCCCAACCCCTGCACCCAAGGACAATATTGGAGTGGAATGAGAGGGCTGTGAGGGTTGCCCACTGTGACTCTAGCTGCGTGCATGCGGTCTAAGCCTAGTGCCTGTGAGTGTGCCTGCAGCCCCCTGAGTGTGCGTGCCAGGAGCAGTGCACTTCGCCATATGTGGGTGTGTGCTGCCTGTGTCTGTTGGTGTGTGTGTGATTGTGTCTTCCTGCATGTGCGTGGGACAGGTATGGGAGAGGGGAGTGTGGATGGGTCCGAAGGAGGGGGGGACGGACCGATGCAGGAGGGAAACTGCTGCCGTCAGTGATGAATCCATGGACTGCATATACCGACGTTGGTCAGACATCGTTGCTGACATGCCCTCCATGAAAGACAACAACTGTGTCAGTATTTGAGTGTGGGCATGGAGGACATTCACCATCCATGTCTGACCAACCTGCAACTGGTGGAGTAAGTCCACAGACTCCGCACTGAGGGCAGCAGGGGTGACAGGGGCAGGGGCTGCAGTGCCGGGGCTGAAGGAGACATGGGGGCTGCACGGACAGAAGGGACGGGAGAAACTGGGAGGGTGGAGATGGTGCTGGAGGGGGCAGGTACAGACTTGGTGCTACTGCCCAGGGTTGCTGCAAATTCCCCCTCCTCCAGGGAGCCAGAATCGGATCCATCAGCGTGATAAGATGTTTCGCCCTCCAACAGGTCTGCAGACTGACTCCCCTCACCCTCTGTGTCACTGGCTCCCTCAGACTCCTCAACGCTGGTGGCACTGTGGCTGGGTCCCTCCTCTTGGTCCATGCAGCTGTCTCCTCCTGTTTCTGGTGATGATGCTGTGGGCAAGGAGATGTCAGAGCTATGAGTGAACTTTTACCACGGCTTGCACAGGAACAGGCTGATGCTCTTTTCCTGACTCCACCTCAAGGATACCTGGAGTCAGTATAGTAACGTGACCCCAAAGGACCCTGGGGGGGAGGGGGAATTGGATAAAACAATAAACCAAAGAAGAGACTGCTCTGGAACTGTTCTCTCTGTCTTTTCTCTTTTCTTTCTTTTGTTGAGTACAGAGTGTTGATTCAAATGCATCAAGAGAAGACAGATTAAATCACAGTCCCTACTCTTCTAACCTTCCTTATCTATCTTCTGACTCCTTACCTAACATTCCAGAGTCTAGTGCCTCTCTTCGTACTATTTTGTTATATGTCTTCTACTAGTATCAGCTTGTCTTCAGAGATTGGCATCTGCAAATACATAAACATTAATATCTAGCTTACTTCTGGATTCCTATTTAAATGCTCTCTTCAACTCTTGCTGTCTCTTACTACAGCTGAGCTTCACCATTATCTTCCTTTAGTTGTGTATAGTACATTAGCTTTCGCTTGTCCTGTAATTATGTCTATCCTTATTCCTTAGGACTTACTCTGGGTTCGAGAATTCTATACACGGTAAGTGTTTATTATCTTTTTCACTCTATGGTTTTTATAATTCTTTAGATAGGCTGGTTATCACTGTTCTCTACTCTCATGTGCAAGACTCTCTCTCTTTTTCTTTTACTTTCATTCAGTAACCACGTATCTGTCTTTTCTGTCCTTCACAGGTTTTCTACACGAAGTCTTGGTCTTGTCCGACTTCTTGTCTTCATGGGATTCGGCGCTGTTGAGTTCCACGGAAATATCTCAGGAGCCGTTGGTAAGTATTCTTCAAACTTTTCTTTCCTTTGATTAAGTTCTACAATGAGCTCAGGGAATAGGGAAAAGGGAAGGAAGGGAAGGTAGGGAATGAGCTCCGTCGAATAGTCAATCAATCAATCAATCAACAGATTTATAAAGCGTGCTACTCACCCGTTAGGGTCTCAAGGCACTGGGAGGGGAAGGGTCCGCTACTGCTCGAAAAGCCAGGTCTTGAGTTGCTTCCTGAAGGAGAGATGGTCTTGGGTCAGCCGTAGGTGGAAGGGGGAGGAGTTCCAAGTCTTGGCCGCCAGATAGGAAAGGATCGTCCTCCAGCGGTGGCTCTGCGAATGTGAGGGACGGTGGCGAGGGCGAGGCTGGTCGAGCGGAGCAGGCGGGTGGGCGTGTAGAAAGTGAGGCGGTTGTCGAGGTACTTGGGGCCCAGGTTGTGGGGGGCCTTGTGTGCGTGGGTAAGGAGTCTGAACGTGATTCTCTTGCTGATGGGGAGCCAGTGCAGGTCTCTCAGGTGGGCGGACATGTGGTTGTGGCGGGGGATGTCCAGGATGAGTCATGCAGAGGCGTTCTGTATGCACTGGAGTCTTTTCTGTAGTTTGGCTGTGGTTCCCGCGTAGAGAGTGTTCCCGTAGTCGGCTGGTGACGAGTGCCTGGGTGACCGTCTTCCTGGTTTCGGTGGGGATCCATCGGAAGATCTTTCGGAGCATGCGCAGGGTGTTGAAACAGGATGATGAGACCGCGTTGACTTGTTTGGTCATCGAGAGGGAGGAGTCCAGGATGAAACCCAGGTTTCGTGCGTGGTCCGTTGGCTTGGGGGCAGTGCCCAGGGCAAGGGGCCACCATAAGTTGTCCCAGGCGGAGGGGGGTGAACCCAGGTTGAGGACTTCCGTCTTATCTGAGTTCACTTTCAGGCGGCTGTTCTTCATCCACTCGGCGACGTCTTTCATTCCTTCGTGTAGGTTGGCTCTGGCGGTGGCGGGGTCGTTGGTGAGGGAGAGAATTAGCTGGGTGTCGTCGGCGTAGGTAATGATGCTCAGGTTGTGTTGGCCTGCGATGGCAGCCAGGGGGCTCATGTAGACATTGAAGAGGGTGGGGCTGAGCGAGGATCCTTGGGGTACGCCGCAGATGACTTTGGTGGCCTCAGATCTGAACGGGGGGAGGTGGATTGTCTGGGTTTGTCCGGTTAGGAACGAGATGATCCACTCCAGAGCCTTCTCTTGGATTCCGGTGTTGCTGAGGCGCTGTATTAGTGTGCGGTGGCATACTGTGTTGAACGCTGTGGAGAGGTCCAGGAGGATGAGGGCAGCTGTTTCCCCGTTGTCAAGCAGGGATCTGATGTCGGTGGCTGCGATGAGGGCAGTCTCGGTGCTGTGGTTAGCTCGAAAACCAGACTGTGAGAGGTCGAGGGATCCGTTTGTCTCGAAGAAGGCGGCGAGCTGTTTGTTGACGGTCTTCTCTATGACTTTGGCAGGAAAAGGGAGGAGCGAGATGGGGCTGAAGTTTTTGAGGTCGTGGGGTCCGCTGTCGGTTTCTTCAGGAGGGCGCTGAGCTCGGCATGCTTCCAGCTCTCCGGGAAGGTCGCGGTGGTGAAGGAGATGTTGATGATGTCCCAGAGTTGGGGTGCGATGATGGAGTCGGCCTTGTTGAAGACGTGGTGGGGGCAGGGGTCGGTTGGGGAGCCAGAATGGATGGTGTTCATCGTGCGGGTGGTGTATTCGGTGCTGACTGGGGTCCAATTGCAGAGGGTGGTGGTGGGGGGCGCTGGTTCGGTGGTTGGGTGCGTGGTCTGTGCGCCAAAGCTATTGTCTATGTCGGCGATCTTGCAGTGGAAGAACGAGGCGAGTGAGTCGCAGAGGTCTTGCGAGGGTGTGATGTCGCTGTTTCCGGAGCTGGGGTTGGAGAGCTCTTTGACGATGCTGAAGAGTTCCTTGTTGTTGTGGGTGTTGTTGTCCAGTGGTTCTTTGAATGTTGACCTTTTGGTGGTGTGGATCAGCTGGTGGTGTGTGCGGGTGGAGTTCTTGAGGGCTGTCATGTTTTATGTGGTCTGGTCAGGGCGCCAGGCTTTCTCGGGGGTGCGGCAGTTTTTCTTGGAGGATTTGAGTTTGTTGGTAAACCATGATGCTTTCTTGCCGCCGGGTCTACTGGGCGGGTTCTTCAGAAGTGCGAGGTCGTCGGCGCAGTTGGTGAGCCACTGTGTGAGGTTGTGGGCTGCTTCGATGGGGTCCGTTGTGTCAGCGGGAGGGTTCTGGCTGAGGGATGTGGTGAGCTGTTCGGCAGTGATCTTGCTCCAGCTCCTGCGGGGAACCTGTTGCGGGTGGTGGTGGGTCGTGGTTCTCCTGAAGTTGAAGTGGACGCAGCTGTGATCAGTCCAGTGAAGCCCGGTGGAGTGGCTGAAGGGGATGTGCTAGTTGGAGGAGAAGACGAAGTCAAGCGTGTGGCCGGCGTAGTGGGTGGGGGTGTTCACCAGTTGCTTGAGTCCGAGGTTGGCGAGGTTGTCCAGCAGGCTGGTGGTGTTGCTGTCATTGCTGTTCTCTAGGTGGAAGTTGAGATCCCCTAGGAGGATGTAATCTGAGGAGGTGAGGGCGTGCGGGCTGATGAAGTCTGCGATGGCTTCGCTGAATTATGTGCGTGGTCCTGGGGGTCTGTAGATGAGGGTGCCTCTGAGGGTGGTCTTGGGGTCGGTGTGTATCTGGAAGTGAAGGTGCTCGGTGGCGGTGAGGGCGTCGTCGGAGTTGGTCGTGACGCGGATGGTGTTTCTGTGGACGATGACGATGCCTCCTCCGGTCTGGTTGACGCAGTCCCTCTGGGTGATCTTGTATCCGTCCGGGATGGCTATGGTGATGTCGGGCGCTGAGGAGGCGTTCATCCAGGTTTCCGTTAGGAAGGCGACGTCTGGTTATGTTGTGTCGAGCAGGTTCCAGAGTTCGACGGCGTGTCTGTGATCTAAGATTTGATTGCATTCAATAATCTCGAACTAAATTTGTTTTTTCTCTTCCTCACGAACGCTGCGACGAACCGTTGCTCTCACGAACTCAGGTGAAGTGCACAATAGAATTAGAGCGCACGCTCCACCTGGATGCCGGCAACAGCGAGGGGACTAATAACTAAACCGCCAACTCATCGCAGTTAATGACTGGAAATCATCTGTTTGCCCAACAGTTTTTTGTAAATAAGGCGCAAACAGCATGAGACCGTTTAGAGGGTCTGACAAGAGAAGAAACAAAAATGCATCAGTCACCTGTACACATCTGACACACGAGGACAAAAATAGTAGGTCACACTGCAAATCATGCCATGCAGCATGAGTAACAGCCACATAACTCTGCACATATTTAAGCCTTGCACTGCCCAATTGCTATAGACACAATGCAACTTGGACAAAATGATCCAAAGAACACACCAGGCCACAATTTGAATGACAAATACACAGAGAAGCTAGTGTTTGTTTACAGGAGAGCGGATCAATACAATGAAGTGATGCCACCTCAAGTTCACAAAGAAAGAAACAGTAGTGGTGCCCCCCTGGGCAAACTAACCCACCTCACTCCACAAGGTGACACCACACTCAGAGTCCTGTAAGTACATTGGACAAAAAATAAATGTAAATAAATGTTGGTATCTTGGGACTCACCATACTTTACACAATCGACATGTATTGAATGTGGTAATTCGGGATGTATGACACTACAACGCATGCTTTTACAACGTATGCCATTACGACGCAGGTTTTGCAACGCAAGTCGTTACAACGACTTGCATTGGGGGGCGCTGGATAGTGAATAGTTGTCAGGAATAGTAGGGCGGCTTGCGGTCTAGGGCCCGCCCCACGGCATGAGCCATGCTCGAGGTATTTGTGTGGGAAGATTCACAGTTTTCCCTCCAGGGGGCGCTGGTGGTTCGTCTGCACAACCTACAGAAACATATGTAGAGGTATATGCTGATGTGTAATGTAAATGTACTTGGAACATGCTCTTCATACCCTTTAGTCCGCCTAATGCGTGAGATTTGACTGTCTCACGCGAAATGCGTGAGGTTTGGCGACCTCACGCGAGATGCGTGAGGTTTGGCAAGCGGTATTGAAAACCTCACGCGAAATGCGTGAGAAACGGTAAGCGGTCGCGTTTAACATCGGGCGTAGCCACGTTAACGTGCGCGACCACGCCCAGACCTCTTTGCTCACTATTCTTAGGATTTTGAGGGAGTAGCAGCGTCTTCCAATAGCTCTGAGTGGAGTTCAGAGTATTGGAAGCATTTTCTTGGACTTTGCTTCTGGAAGTGGTTGGCAATCCTGCTGAAGGTCCTTTGGGAAGGCGCAACCTGCTGTGGAGGT
The DNA here is from genome assembly GCF_964261635.1 of Lissotriton helveticus. Classification (NCBI taxonomy): domain Eukaryota; kingdom Metazoa; phylum Chordata; class Amphibia; order Caudata; family Salamandridae; genus Lissotriton; species Lissotriton helveticus. The sequence goes on along the minus strand of NC_136065.1, from coordinate 541,763,918 downwards.
ATTTGGGAATCCTTTGCAGTACCAGTAAGTTGGATCTCTGAGGCCTAGGTTTCTTCGGCCACGCCCTGTGTATCAGTAGAGTAGGTCGTACTCTACAGGTAGGACATTTTAAGCTATTTTCTGGACCAACATTTAAAGCACATTATAGTAAACTTGTTTAAATGTGTTTTTGAGTCTTTTATCTGCGCAAATTACACATTCTTTGTTCCCTGTGAAATAATTCTCTGAGAGCTTAGGCTCTATCTTGTTGGGTCTTTTTCTTATGGTTTCTTTGGTCGCAATTCATAACAGTCGCAGTACGAATTGACATTACAAAAGAAAGAATTATTTAGTTAAAGAAAGGATATTCAAGTGAAGGTTTTGAACTTGAGATTATTTATGTAAAAACTGCATCAGAGGTTATCCATGTAAAAGTTTATGTTTTACTAGGCGAAGAGACATTTTTGACTGTCTTTGTAAAGTGGTTATTTACAAGAAAGGTGTCATTTCGTCAGTGTTGAATCTGAGACCCAAATGTGTTTTCTTCTAATGCTTAATTTAAAGGAATGATTTCATATATGTTGATTTGGAGTTAAACCCAGGTTAAAGACAAAAGGTCTTTTATTGAGGGGTGAAATTTTAGTTCTTTAAGTTGTTGCAGAGTTCTTAGAATATTAGTATAGACTTGCAGCACTAACTTTTTCTTTTCAGATCTCCTTCCCTGCTGTTCCCTACCCAACTCCCCTGACTAACTTTTCCTTTTCAGATCTCCTTCCCTGCTGTTCCTTTCCCAACACCCTTTTTCCCCCCGCTTGATCACTTCAATATTCTGTGTATTTACTACAATCAGAATTGGAGGTATCGAGAGGTGGGCCCCTATATCAACTCGACAGATCCTGAGGAAGACCTCGTCTGACAGAATAGTGAGCCCACGAATTATTTTCCTCCTGATCTGTCGGAGTTGCTATAATGGCCACCTTAGATGATTTAATGGCGGTAATTGTAAAAATGCAAACTGATCTAAATGAAACCATGAATGCAACTGCGTTATTGGCTGAGAAAGTGGATAACATTCAACTTCAGAATACACCATTGCCTGATGAAGTTCGGGATACAGGTTCTAGAGCTTCCACTAATATCTCTGTTACTGTACCCCCGCAAATTCCTTTAGCATCCCCAGAACGTTTTACTGGAGATCCTTCTAAGGTGCAAACCTTCTTGACACAAATTGAGTTGCATTTTTCTTGCAGGCCTGCAGCCTTTCCTACTCCTCAATCTAGGATTGCGTTAATTATATCCTACCTGTCTGGAGATGCCGCTACCTGGGCGGTTCCGTTGGTCAGACAGGATAGTGCCTTATTATATAACTGGAGACGTTTTGTAGGGGAATTTGAAAAGGTGTTTGATAGGCGAACTGTAACTTTATCTGCAGACAGGGAATTACTGCAGTTAAGACAAAGAAACAGAGACCTTATTTCTTATTTGTCCCATTTTAACAGACTGGTGGCCGAAACCTCTTGGCCAGAAGAAAAGAGAGCTGCTCTTTTTTATCAGGGTTTGCGGGATGAGTTAAAAGATGTTCTTGCACAAATTGATCCACAACCAACTGCATGTTTGGATTTGATTAATCTCACCTTACGACTGGATCATCGGCTCTCTGAAAGAAGGTCAGATAAAAGAAAGAGCGAGAAGCCAAATTGGAAGAATGAACCTAGACCTCGGACTCAACTATCTCACTCCGAATCCAGTTCAGAACCAATGGAGATCGGAGCTCTTAGACAACCATTATCTAAGGAAGAAAAAGAAACCCGACGCAAAAATGGACAATGTCTTTACTGTGGTCGCAAGGGACATTTCGTGAAGGATTGCTTGATGAAGTCAAAAACTAAGTCCTTCAGTGCAAACAAGGCGGCAATCCTAGAAAAAACAGATCAAACGTCGGAAAACTAGTTTGCCCGAGATGTCTAGAAGGGGATCTCTTGGGTACTATCGCTTACCCTTCCATAAACTCTTGTGTGTCTAATTACAAAGCTCATTTCAGGTTGGCAGTACAAATTCAAGTGACTCTTAAGATTTGGCAAATGGAAGTTTTAATCGACTCTGGTGCTACTGGGAACTTTGTTGATCTAGAAACTGTACAGAGACTAAGTATCATTTGCGAGAAAAAAGAAACTCCAGAAATTGTCCAAGCAGTCGATGGGAAGGTTTTGTCTGGAGGGCCAGTTACAATGCAAACCTCAAAGGTGGTTATGATCTGTGAGGATTCAAAGAAACAAAGACATTTAGAAGAAGTGCAATTTGATGTGATCCAAGCTCCTCAATATGGGTTTATTCTGGGCATGCCTTGGCTCTGCTTGCATAATCCTCTAATCGATTGGCAAAAAAGAGAACTTGTATTCCTCTCAGAGTTTTGTCAGTCATCTTGTTTAAAAATCTTGGAACCAATTGTAAGTAAAATCGCAACTGCAGAAGAAAAAGAGACAATTTTACCCAAAGCATACAGAGAATTTCAAGAGGTGTTCAGTGAAGAGAAAGCAGCAAAACTTCCACCTCATCGAAGCTATGATTGTCAGATTGATCTTCTGCCAGGATCATGTGTACCCAATTGTATAATTTACGCATTATCAGAAAAAGAAAACCAACATTTGAGAGACTATCTAGATCAATATCTAGAAAATGGTTTTATCCGTCCTTCTAAGTCTCCAGCTGCCTCCCCTTTGTTTTTTATTCCAAAAGCGAATGGGGAATTAAGAACTTGCATCAACTATAGGGCGCTGAATAAAATAACCATAAAAAATAAATATCCATTGCCGTTAATCCCTGTCCTTTTGGATCAAGTCAAAACAGCAGTGATTTATACCAAACTTGATCTCAGAGGGGCTTATCACTTGGTACGAATCCGACAAGGAGACGAGTGGAAGACTGCATTCAAAACTCGATATGGTCTGTTTGAATACTTGGTAATGCCATTCGGTCTCTGTAACGCCCCAGCAGCATTTCAATTCTTCCTCAATGATGTCTTACGAGAATTTTTAGATCTATTTGTTATCGTCTATATCGATGATATTTTAATCTACTCAGACTCTGTGGAAGAACATGAAGGTCATGTAAAACAAGTTTTGAAGACCCTACAAAAACATAATTTGTATTGTAAACTAACAAAATGTGACTTTCATGTATTTGAAGTGGAATTTTTAGGTGTCCTACTCACCCCAACAGGAATGAAAATGACTGATCGAAAGATCCAAGCAGTAGCTGAGTGGCCCATCCCAACTTCAGTCCGGGATGTACAATGTTTTTTGGGTTTTGCAAACTTTTACCGTCGATTTATTGATCACTTTTCTGCAGTAGTAGCTCCTATCACAAGATTGCTGAGAAAAAAGGTAAAATTTGAATGGTCTTCCGAGGCAAATGATGCATTTCAGAAACTAAAAAAGGCGTTCACAGCAGCTCCAATTTTAATGCACCCAGATGTTAAAGAACCTTTCATAATCGAAGCAGATGCGTCAGATGTGGCAATTGCAGCTATTCTTTCTCAAAGGCATCCTAAAACTGGTCAAATGCATCCGGTGGCATACATGTCACGAAAATTGAACTCAGCCGAACAAAACTATATCATCGCAGAAAAAGAGTTACTAGCTATCCTAGAAGCATTCAGAGAATGGAGACATTATATAATGGGAGCTAAATTCACGGTAACCGTTTACACGGATCATAGGAATTTGCAATTTATGAGCTCAGCCAGAATGTTGACACCCCGACAACTAAGATGGATGATGTTCTTTGCAGAATACGATTTCGTAGTAACTTATCGTCCTGGTCAAGACAACAAGAAAGCTGATGCTCTTTCTAGGAAAGATTCTTCTTTGCACAGGTTCGAAGGAGATCCACAAGCGATCATAAGCCCAGATAAAGTACTTTGCTTGATATCAGCCGATCAATTCCTAGAGAAAATACACGAAAACTTCTCTCCTAATCAATGGAAAAAATGGGAGAATAAGGAAGAGAATCAAACTATCAAAGAGGGATTACCATTTCATGGAAGGCAAATCTATCTACCAACCAAAGAACTACAAAGAACTGTTTTCAGTTGGTTACATTCTCACCCAATGGCAGGACATCCGGGTCCGAGGAAGACAGTGGAGAAAATACAAAGATTATTCTGGTGGCCAACTCTGCAGAAAGATGTGACTCAAATGGCTCAAAACTGTGAAACTTGTGCAAGATTCAAAACGGATCACAGTAAACCAAAAGGTCTGTTGCAAGTACTACCCACTCCAACCAGACCTTGGGAACATATTTCCTTGGACTTCATTACAAATCTTCCGCAAAACAGTCAACATTCAGTTATCTTGGTAGTTGTAGACAGTTTAACAAAGTACGCACATTTCATAGCTTGTAAATGTTTGCCTACAGCTGGACAGTTAGCGCAAATCTTTCTAAAAAATATCGTGAAACTACATGGACTGCCTTCAGTATTGATATCGGATCGAGGTTCTCAGTTTTCATCCAAGTTCTGGCAACAATGGTGTCAATGTCTACAGATTACGTCAAATATGTCAACCAGTCATCATCCTCAAACAGATGGTCAAACCGAACGATTAAATCAAACCCTGAAGCAATATTTGCGATGCTATGTAACAGATTCAAAAGAGTCTTGGTTGGATTTGCTATGGTTTGCTGAGATAGCCTATAACTCATCACCTCATTCTTCTACAGGATCCTCTCCTTTTGAGGCCCTATATGGCTATATACCAAAAACAATTCCTCTAAATCTGCCCAAAGAAGAGACCAATGCACCCGCAGTTCAAGAGACAGTGCAAATTATGCAGAACATTCATCAGAAAATTCCCAAAAGGCTATTACAAAGTAAAGAGAAATACAAGCAGCAATATGATAAGCGTCATCGAGCAGGACCAGTGTATTCTTCTGGAGATAAGGTGTGGTTATCCACTAAGAACTTACAGTTTAAACACAAAAACATGTTTCGTCCCAAATTCATTGGTCCATATTCAGTGATCCGTCAAGTTAATCCAGTGACATACAAACTGCAACTTCCCAAGAACTTGCGGATTCATCCTGTATTTCATACGTCATTGTTAAAGCCAGCTAGACAAGGTGTAACTCCCAAACCTGCACCGATCCTGATTCAGGGCAATTGGGAGTATGAGGTGCAAAAGATATTGGATTCTAAACGCAGGGGCACGAAACTATGGTATCTGGTTTCCTGGAAAGGTTACGGTTCTGAGAATGATTCTTGGGAACCGGCAGAAAATGTTCATGCCCCTCAGTTGTTACGCAGATTCCACCTCCTTCATCCTTCTAAGCCGGGCCCTAGACCGCTCTTGGGAGGGGGAGGTACTGTCAGGAATAGTAGGGCGGCTTGCGGTCTAGGGCCCGCCCCACGGCATGAGCCATGCTCGAGGTATTTGTGTGGGAAGATTCACAGTTTTCCCTCCAGGGGGCGCTGGTGGTTCGTCTGCACAACCTACAGAAACATATGTAGAGGTATATGCTGATGTGTAATGTAAATGTACTTGGAACATGCTCTTCATACCCTTTAGTCCGCCTAATGCGTGAGATTTGACTGTCTCACGCGAAATGCGTGAGGTTTGGCGACCTCACGCGAGATGCGTGAGGTTTGGCAAGCGGTATTGAAAACCTCACGCGAAATGCTTGAGAAACGGTAAGCGGTCGCGTTTAACATCGGGCGTAGCCACGTTAACGTGCGCGACCACGCCCAGACCTCTTTGCTCACTATTCTTAGGATTTTGAGGGAGTAGCAGCGTCTTCCAATAGCTCTGAGTGGAGTTCAGAGTATTGGAAGCATTTTCTTGGACTTTGCTTCTGGAAGTGGTTGGCAATCCTGCTGAAGGTCCTTTGGGAAGGCGCAACCTGCTGTGGAGGTATTTGGGAATCCTTTGCAGTACCAGTAAGTTGGATCTCTGAGGCCTAGGTTTCTTCAGCCACGCCCTGTGTATCAGTAGAGTAGGTCGTACTCTACAGGTAGGACATTTTAAGCTATTTTCTGGACCAACATTTAAAGCACATTATAGTAAACTTGTTTAAACGTGTTTTTGAGTCTTTTATCTGCGCAAATTACACATTCTTTGTTCCCTGTGAAATAATTCTCTGAGAGCTTAGGCTCTATCTTGTTGGGTCTTTTTCTTATGGTTTCTTTGGTCGCAATTCATAACAGTCGCAGTACGAATTGACATTACAAAAGAAAGAATTCTTTAGTTAAAGAAAGGATATTCAAGTGAAGGTTTTGAACTTGAGATTATTTATGTAAAAACTGCATCAGAGGTTATCCATGTAAAAGTTTATGTTTTACTAGGCGAAGAGACATTTTTGACTGTCTTTGTAAAGTGGTTATTTACAAGAAAGGTGTCATTTCGTCAGTGTTGAATCTGAGACCCAAATGTGTTTTCTTCTAATGCTTAATTTAAAGGAATGATTTCATATATGTTGATTTGGAGTTAAACCCAGGTTAAAGACAAAAGGTCTTTTATTGAGGGGTGAAATTTTAGTTCTTTAAGTTGTTGCAGAGTTCTTAGAATATTAGTATAGACTTGCAGCACTAACTTTTTCTTTTCAGATCTCCTTCCCTGCTGTTCCCTACCCAACTCCCCTGACTAACTTTTCCTTTTCAGATCTCCTTCCCTGCTGTTCCTTTCCCAACACCCTTTTTCCCCCGCTTGATCACTTCAATATTCTGTGTATTTACTACAATCAGAATTGGAGGTATCGAGAGGTGGGCCCCTATATCAACTCGACAGATCCTGAGGAAGACCTCGTCTGACAATAGTTTAATTTACTATTCCAACTCCAGTCCCCGTGCATAGTAGGGAAGGTGTTGGAAAGTAATTAAACTATTCCCTATCCTAGAGCGCCCCCCAGCGCAATTCGTTGTAATAACTTGCATTGTAAAAGTTGCGTCGTAATGGTAGTGCGTTGTAAAAGTTGCGTTGTAAAGGATGTTTCCCGGTAATTCGCCATCTTGTGAAGAGAACACATATGTGCCTGCATGAAAGATGTCTCACAAGGAAATGCACACTAAAAAACATTTACACATTAATTGAAAAAGCTGGCACCCTTTAAGATAAAACACTGTTAGATACAAATGGCATTGCAGATTGTCCATATACATGGTCCAACGGAGTTCTTGATGTCTTGACACTCATTAGTTTGTATAATTGACAACAAAGGAGTTTCAAGACCTCAAGACCACTGTGGGGACATGTATATGGAGATCAAGGCACACCATTATTCGCTAACACTGGCCTCTTTGAAAAGGTGCCAGCTTCTTTCAAGAAAGTGGAAATGTCGTTTTGTGTGCACTACCTTGTGAGACATCTATCATGCAGGCACATACGTGTCATTTACACAATTCGTCATATTAACACATTCTAAACATGAACAACTTTTAACAAGTGTTGTGAGTGCCAAGGTACAATCATTTATGTGACACAACTTCAAATATTTCAGTCCTCACATGGGCATCCATTCCCTGATGACACAGTTGCTTGCTCATAAAACCTACTGGCTGTCATGTGGAGTGGCACACATGTCCCAACTCTGGACAATGCTTAAGGTATTGGGCCAGCAATTGTGATGAACAAAATCATTGCTGCATTGTGGACACACCGTTATCCCCAGGCAAAATGTCAACACAGAAGTGTGCACACTAAGACAAAACAGCGTTGCATCTGAACTAAATACATGTGGAAAAAATGTATGAGCCTGAATCATGTCTGGAACAAAATGACATAGGCTGCCAAACCCCAACTTAAATCACTGGCCACCATCACAGGGGCAGTGCATGGTGAATCATTGTTCAGCCAATTCTCACCCACAGGTCAGATTTGGCAAGACTAAATCAGGCAGGCCCATGTAGACCTCTCCCGCACAACACCCCCATACCTCAGTCAATGTGATTGATACAGCTCAAGAAGTGAGACCTCTGAATTGGGGTAACAAAAACTGTGCGGCAACAATTCCAAAAGTACCCCAAGCTCACCTTGTGGGGCTGGCAATAGATATTTGTGACAAACAACCATCAACAGATTGTTGTGAATCGTCACACAGGCACTGCCAGTGTGAGTACGCACAAGCCAAATGTTTTATCCCTATCCAGTGGACACATGTAGCAGACACTGGAAAAATGCAAACTATGCCAGGGACCAATGCCACAGAGGCAGACCCATGCTGAACCCACATAGAATGGGCACAGTGTTGGGTGACACAGATGATTAGGAGGCCAGGGTGTCTCAGTGGACTGTAGTGGTCACACTAATCCGTGGGTCTGGAATGAGCTGACTGTACCATGAGCAACCGTCATGGCGCTATGCATATCTCCCACTGATGTACATCATGTCTGAGGACACAACATAGTTCATGCATGCTGCAAGGGTATGCAGTTGAAATCTCACACTCCTATGTTGAGACTCATCATCAATGCCAACAAATATGAAGCCCAAACACAGTGCACAGGTCATGGCACAGGCAAGGTCCCAACACATGTCACAGACCACCCTCTCACATGATGCGGAAATCAATGTGCAGTCTTATTTTCTTGCACCCTAGATGAACATGTGCAAATGTGATTACATACAGACCAGGGTACACATGTTAAGGATGGGAAGAGATGAAAATGAGCACCAGGTGAATATGGGGAACCGAAAAGGCACTGCACATATAACCAGTCTGAGCAGACACCCCAACTATGAGAGTGTAGCCAGGCTTCAAGGCACTACAAAAAGCAGGTGACACACAACACAACAAACAGCCATGTACCTATCCCCTCCTTGCTGCTGTCTCTCCTGCAACTGCCCATCGAGGTCTGGGAACACTGCCGCCAGGACACGGAGCATGTGGGGGTCAGACGACGGCATCCACCATGCCGACGTGGAGGTGACTGCAAACACAACAGTGATGGACAGAATGTGGATCAATGTCACACATTCACCCCAGTCCAAAGATCTGGGCCCAAATCCATCGTTTTTCCACTCCACACCACCCTGGGTTAGACAATGGCGATATGCAAATCAGCGCTGACCCTGTGCCCCATGGGAACAGTCCAGTCCGAACTACAAAAGCCATGTCCTTCCCAGAACGGAAACAAGCATCCAAGGACCGGCCCGGTTTCGAGGTAACACCTCTCATCAGCCCGGCTAGCTTGATTCCAGTGGTGTGGAGTGCCTGGGACTCACGTCTGAGCATCCCCAGTACACTTAGAGCGGTAATTGCAAACACAACAGTGATGGACAGAATGTGGATCAATGTCACACATTCACCCCAGTCCAAAGATCTGGGCCCAAATCCATCGTTTTTCCACTCCACACCACCCTGGGTTAGACAATGGCGATATGCAAATCAGCGCTGACCCTGTGCCCCATGGGAACAGTCCAGTCCGAACTACAAAAGCCATGTCCTTCCCAGAACGGAAACAAGCATCCGAGGACCGGCCCGGTTTCGAGGTAACACCTCTCATCAGCCCGGCTAGCTTGATTCCAGTGGTGTGGAGTGCCTGGGACTCACGTCTGAGCATCCCCAGTACACTTAGAGCGGTATTTGCAAACACAACAGTGATGGACAGAATGTGGATCAATGTCACACATTCACCCCAGTCCAAAGATCTGGGCCCAAATCCATCGTTTTTCCACTCCACACCACCCTGGGTTAGACAATGGCGATATGCAAATCAGCGCTGACCCTGTGCCCCATGGGAACAGTCCAGTCCGAACTACAAAAGCCATGTCCTTCCCAGAACGGAAACAAGCATCCGAGGACCGGCCCGGTTTCGAGGTAACACCTCTCATCAGCCCGGCTAGCTTGATTCCAGTGGTGTGGAGTGCCTGGGACTCACGTCTGAGCATCCCCAGTACACTTAGAGCGGTAATTGCAAACACAACAGTGATGGACAGAATGTGGATCAATGTCACACATTCACCCCAGTCCAAAGATCTGGGCCCAAATCCATTGTTTTTCCACTCCACACCACCCTGGGTTAGACAATGGCGATATGCAAATCAGCGCTGACCCTGTGCCCCATGGGAACAGTCCAGTCCGAACTACAAAAGCCATGTCCTTCCCAGAACGGAAACAAGCATCCGAGGACCGGCCCGGTTTCGAGGTAACACCTCTCATCAGCCCGGCTAGCTTGATTCCAGTGGTGTGGAGTGGCTGGGACTCACGTCTGAGCATCCCCAGTACACTTAGAGCGGTAATTGCAAACACAACAGTGATGGACAGAATGTGGATCAATGTCACACATTCACCCCAGTCCAAAGATCTGGGCCCAAATCCATCGTTTTTCCACTCCACACCACCCTGGGTTAGACAATGGCGATATGCAAATCAGCGCTGACCCTGTGCCCCATGGGAACAGTCCAGTCCGAACTACAAAAGCCATGTCCTTCCCAGAACGGAAACAAGCATCCGAGGACCGGCCCGGTTTCGAGGTAACACCTCTCATCAGCCCGGCTAGCTTGATTCCAGTGGTGTGGAGTGCCTGGGACTCACGTCTGAGCATCCCCAGTACACTTAGAGCGGTAATTGCAAACACAACAGTGATGGACAGAATGTGGATCAATGTCACACATTCACCCCAGTCCAAAGATCTGGGCCCAAATCCATCGTTTTTCCACTCCACACCACCCTGGGTTAGACAATGGCGATATGCAAATCAGCGCTGACCCTGTGCCCCATGGGAACAGTCCAGTCCGAACTACAAAAGCCATGTCCTTCCCAGAACGGAAACAAGCATCCAAGGACCGGCCCGGTTTCGAGGTAACACCTCTCATCAGCCCGGCTAGCTAGTGGAGGTGACAGCTTCAGCTGGCCCCGGCGATACGCCGGGTCCAGCATCGGATGTCCTGCCGCCTCTTCTACACGTTTCGCAGGCGCCGGTGAGGGCCCCCCGCAGACCTGACGGCCCTGACGTTGTCCTGCCCGATTTCCCCCTTCTCGTAGGCAGTTACCTGTCAGGAAGACACTGTGAGACAACATCAGTACACCAGCTCCATCTCCCAGAGACACACACTTGCACATCTTTGATAATGTGAACAGGGCATAGGATGCTGACAGGACTTGCATCATTGTCAAGGTGAATTTGGCCTGTGTGAGAGCCCCAATGCACTACATGACATTGAAGGCCAACAGAAGGTGTAAGGGGTGCAACACACTCACTGATCATGGCACACACTGGGCAGCACATGCAACTGCAGGGTGTGCGACAGCACATGCCAAGCAGTCACATATCCCACTCCATTGAAGAACCCTCAACAGACCACACAGACACACCCTGGAACAGATCACTTGCCTGTCACTGACAACAACGGATACAACCCTCACTTTGCACATGTGCCACTTGCCTGTGGGGTGTCACAGGCGTCCTGCTAGCTTTGCAAGGCAGGCACACAGCACTGCTTACTTGTCACATCAGATGGGGAGAGCTGCAACACATCACATACACACTCACCCACATGACAAGGCACATTCACGCACAGCAATGTGCATGAGGTTGTACACATCATTTGGACAATCTCACCACAGGTCCACTCAACTCATGAACATCTGTGAGTACAGTCCCCTGTCACTCTGGGGGGACCACTGTTCCACCTCAGGACATTTGGAAATAAAGACACCAAGGTCTGGCATGGCTGAATGTGTCATTTACTATGCAGTGAATGTCACAGTAAGCACAATGCAAGTGAGGAGTGAACACACATGAAATACATCATGCCCTGCATAAGAGACATCACCATGTACACCCCCTGGGACTCACTCCAAACCACATTGCATGTCTGTAACACCTGGACGTATTGCCTGTTGTGACACTCACACAACAGGTGCACAGTCTAAGGTAGTGTAGTCAGCACCCACCTGCTCCTCTGGTCTCCCATGCAGCTTGCTGTACTGTGGTAGGAGGCTGTACAGCAGGGCCTGGTTCTCCTCCTCTGTGAAGGCTGGGGCCCTTTCAACAGTACATGCCATTGTAGCCAGAGACTGCAGAGACAGCAGCAGTGTGGTCCACTCCAATGTTGTGCAGGCAAGTGCCCTCCCGTGGTTCATGCTGCCTTAAATCAGTCTGCTGAGGGGCATTCAGTTCGAGGAGTACATAGTGATAGGTCAGATTAGTTTGCATCGTAGGTTTCTTCCAATCCCTTTATAAAATACGGCTCTGACAGCATGTGCATCGTCCAAAATTTCAGCTTCAGCTCAACTATCATTTTGCAACATTGTATTTTTTGGGCCAACTGACTTTTGCAGGTCACCTGTTCCACAAATAGCTACTCAAAAATCAGTATCCATGACACCCAGGAGGCATTCAGGGCCTACTACTAGTCCCCTTATTAATTTTAGGAACCCACATGTGTGTACTGTGCGTTTCACACGCTCGCGTGTGGCACCATTACAATTGTGATACGATGCGTACACACATGCCCGGAAAGTAGGGGTACGGTGCGTTTCGAACGCTGATGTGAATGCAGGAGTAGGGTGTGTTTCAAACGCTGATGAGAAAGCAGGGGTATGGCGCGTTTCACACGGTGCGTTTCACGCGCTGATGTGAATGCAGAGGTACAGTGTGTTTCACACGCTGATGTGAATGCAGGGGTATGGTGCATTTCAAACACTGATGTGAATGCAGTGGTACGGTGTGTTTCAATCGCTGATGTGAATGCGGGGGTACGGTGCGTTTCAAACACTGATGTGAATGCAGGGGTACGGTGCATTTCACACGGTGCGTTTCACATGCTGATGTGAATGCAGGGGTACGGTGCATTTCACACGGTGCATTTCACACACTGATGTGAATGCAAGGATATGGTGCCTTTCAAACGCTGATGTGAATGCAGGGGTAGGGTGCGTTTCACACGGTGCGTTTCACACGCTAATGTGATTGCAGGGGTAGGGTGCGTTTCACACGCTGATGTGAATGCAGGGGTACAGTGCGTTTCACACCATGCGTTTCACACACTGATGTGAATGCAAGGGTACGGTGCGTTTCAAACGCTGATATGAATGCAGGGGTAGGGTGCGTTTCACATGGTGTGTTTCACACGCTGATGTGAATTCAGGGGTACGGTGCGTTTCAAACGCTGATGTGAATGCAGGGGTACGGTGCATTTCAAATGCTGATGTGAATGCAGGGGTAGGGTGCGCTTCACATGGTGCGTTTCACACGCTGATGTGATTGCAGGGGTACGGTGCGTTTCACACCGTGCGTTTCACACGCTGATATGAATGCAGGGGTACGGTGCATTTCAAAAGCTGATGTGAATGCAGGGGTAGGGTGCGTTTCACACGGTGCGTTTCACACGCTAATGTGATTGCAGGGGTACGGTGCGTTTCACACGGTGCGTTTCACACACTGATGTGAATTGCAGGGGTAAGGTGCGTTTCACACCGTGCGTTTCACACACTGAAGTGAATGCAGGGGTACGGTGCATTTCAAACGCTGATGTGAATGCAGGGGTACAGTGCGGTTCACACATTCACGTATGGCACCACTACAATAGTGATACGAGGGGCACACACGGCAGGGATGTAGGGGTACGGTTTGCACAAGAATGTCTATCAAGTACTTGTCATTGCATTCTTTGATGTGCAGGCCCTAGGTGTGGCAGCCAGTGATATAGCACAGGGCATCTTATCTTGTTGCACAATCGATGTGTGATGACCTGTGGACACATGTCATGTGTGATGGGGCACTATGTGGCACACATCACCTTGACACGGGTCCCATGTGTATCATTAGGCAGATTTTGTCATGCACAGCAACACTGGGATGGACAGGCATCACTACCGGCACCTGTCTCCTGATGCCAGGGAGTGGGGCACTTTGTCAACTGACATGTCACGCTCAGCATGTACTTATTGTCACTATGTCAGGTGTGTGTCATGTGTAACTGTTTGTGTTCCGTAAACTGCATCTGCTGTTGGTGCATCTAACATGAGTCTGGGTTGAGATGGCAATGGTTTCACATCTACGCACACCATGCCACATGTACATTCCCACGGCTGTTGGGTCTGATGGCATCAGACATCATATTTCCCCAGGCATACATGTCTGCATCGTGACAATGGCTGTGTTGTTTTGTTGTCACGTGTACACCTTAATCCCAATGTGTTTGATATGTACATTTGACATTCCATGTGACCTGTGCGTGTGCCTTGCAGTCAGCTGTCTGGATGGGATGACAACCTTCCACTGCAGGTATTGTGACGTGTGTCACTCCAGTGATATCTCGGGCTGTTCAGTCAGACTGGCCCATCAGCTCATTTCAGGGCATGTCATGTTTATTTGTCAATCAACAGGTGTGTCTGGCTTTTCGTAGGAGTGCCTGCAAGCTGGCATATGTGTCCTGGATGTATTGCACATGCCAGACTCCATAGTGACCTGTTGTTTAGTAGCAGTTTTGCATGTGCTATGTACATTGCCATTGATATTGGCTGACTGTTAATCTACATTTTTCCCAAAAATGTCCTGCAGGGCACCGCCTCTACCAAGGTCATTCCCAGACTTGGCTACCATGAGGGAACGTGCCTGCATCCGACGTTACAGATTCACTCAACAGTTGATTCAGGAGTTGACGAAGAAGCTGGCACCACATCTCCAACAGCAATACATGTATCCTACTGCGCTGACCCCCAAGATAAAGGTGATGGCAGTCCTCCATTTGTTTGCTACCGGTACGTTTCAATTAACCATAGCTGATGTAGGTGGAATGTCACAGACGATGTTCATCCGTGTCCTGCGTGATGTTTTGGCAGCCATGTTGGAGCACATTGATAAATTCATCAAATTTCCTACTCCTGAAGAGTTGAGAGATATCAAGGGTGATTTCTATGCCCTGGGAGGGATGCCACATGTCATTGGGCCCATTGATGGGACACATGTGGCTTTGGTGCCACCACAGGCACAGGAGCAGGCATACCGCAACCGTTAACATTATCATTCAATAAATGCCCTTGTGGTGTGTCTTGCTAACATGCTGATTTCCCACGTTTGTGCACGTTTTCCAGGATCGGCACTGGATGCATTTATCATGAGACGTAGCAGGGTGCCACAAATGATGCTGATGCTGTAGCTGCGCAACGAGCGGGCATGTCTTGTTGGTGGGTTAACTCTGTTGGTCCTGTGTGTTTCAGTATCTTTTGCTCTGACAGCATCTCCTGAACAACTTCTTTACATGATTTATCTATGTAGGGGACTCGGGATATCCCAACACGCCATGGCTAATGACACCTCTCCGCAACCCAAGAACAGCTGCAGATCAGCAGTACAATAATGCACACGGGCAGACCAGTGATTGAGAGGACGTTTGGCCTCCTGAAGAGCAGATTCCCGTGCCTCGATAAGACTGGCGGATCCCTCCCACAGGCACGGGACAAGGTCTGTAAGATCTTCATTGTGTGCTGCATGCTGCACAACATGGCAGTTGACAAGGCAGTGCCACTCATCCTGGATCCTGAGGAGAAGGAACATCCACCCATTGATGATCAAGGGCTTGGGCACGATGCAAGTGATGAGTAGGAGGAGGATGATATCCGGAGTCAGCACATAGGCAACTTCTTCTCATAATTGTAAGTCACTGGGAATGAGTGGGAAAGCTTGTAACATTGAGTGGCATGTGTTGCAATGTGTGTGTCCATCTGACTGTATGGAAAGTGACTTTGATGTGTGTTTTGATGTGTCACGCAAATGCTGATGTCATGCCACACAGTAATGCGCAATGACTTTCCTTGAAATTTGCATGTGTCCTACATTGTTCCTGTTTCGTAACTGCCCATGTCTTTTGCAAAGATTTTTGCCGGTGAACTCTTGTGTGTCTGTCATTCCCAGGTTGCTGTGCTTGTTGTCTGTTCGTGTCATCTTAGTCCTCCTGTTATTCCTCATGATGATTGCAACGTGGGCTGAATCAGTGTGAGGTTACGTAGTTTTCGACTCCGCTTTGTATCTCGCTGCCATTTTGTGTCCAGCCGCCATTTTGTGTTGCCTCACTCAGGCAGCACGGCGAACAGGGTGTTTTTGCCTTTTCAGCTGCAACGTGTCTTGTCTGTTAAAGAGTAAACCCCTACCCTTGTTTATGAAAGCGATGTCAGGATCTGGCCGAGTCCACTAATCCATGTCTAGGCTGATTGATCCCTGTCTCAACTGACTGTTTGGCTCTCACTATTCTTCCTGACTTTATCTTATTTGACTGGCCTTCGCTATTCTCTTTGTGTATTCTCTTGTTACATAAACTATCCTTTGAAGCATTCAAACATGTTCTACCACCTGCAAATTGAATTACGGGCACTAGTGTTGATTAACTTGAGGGGAGGAGAGCACACAGGGGTCTGAAGGATGGGTGCATTTTGGACATTCGATAGCTTGTTTTCGAACTTTTCCTATTCGTCAGTTTTGTATGTTTGGGAGTGGGCATTGTAAATCTGTACACTATAATAGATTGTGTGCCACGGAATTAGTTGGCAGTCTCCTGAGAATTTACCACTGGATTTCTTCTAGGACCACTCTGCTTAGCTGCAGCTAATAAACCTGATTTTGTACACCCAACAGAGTGTCAACATTGTGCTGTAGCAAATGTAAACGCTTCCGTGGCACCACTCGGATGCCGTTAATTCCAGGATTCTCTTGTGTCATTCTGCATATCCTGGTCATGGTAGGGGTGCTTTTGTGCCATCGCTCCTCATTACTCTTTGTTGAGTACAGGCCCAGCAGCTTGTTCTGTTTGGCATTTCAAAGCCCAGTTGGACGAGCCGATGACTGGCTCTTGCGGGGCTTCCTTGTGTTTACCGAATTCCCTCCCTTGTTGGACGAGCTTCTTAAGGCTCTTGCGGTTAATGTGTAATCTCCCTTCTTGACCCTCACTGATTCCCTGGGGTAACTACGGATTGTTGGCTTTGTGTGAGTCGTGCTGCAGTGCATTAGGATTTCTGTTTATTGGACCTTATTCATACACTGTGATTTTCTGGATTACCGCATGGCTTTAATTGCCTTGAAGCAGCCTGCAGAGCGTTACACCCTCTTCATATCGCTGCAATACTTTGCTTCCTTTTATGTGTCTTCTGTGATCCCTGTGCTAGTTGCACAATTCTTGAAACAGGATCATATTATTGGCCATTTCTTTTGCAACTCGTACAGCATAATCTTTAGTTTATTATGGTGTTTCATCACCTTTCCTTGTGCTATGAATTCCTATTGATTGTTCATCTTGGTTTTCACAGCAGGGGCTTGTAGTGCTCGTCCTGAAGTAAGCTCAAATTTCCCAGTTACGTGGCTCTTAAGACTTTTTTGGGTATGTTGATAACTGCTAGATAAATACATGTAAACATATGGAACAGCCTTCTTTGTAAGTGTGTAGTAATGTCCTTGTTCGATCCTCATATCTAGTAGCACTTTCATTACTGTGATCCCAACTAGGATACTGTGGTTGTTGTTTTCGTTTACAGGTGTAACTGTTACCGTATAGGTCCTGTGGTATTTAGTGATTCAGTGACAAGAAGTATTGAATCCTTATGCTTGTTTACCTTTGTTTCAGATCTCCCTCCCTGCTGTTCCCTTCCTTTCCTTCCCTCGCCTGATCACCCTTTTGAGTCTGTCATTTCTACTCAGACCAAGGGGCTATCGGGAGATGGACCACTTTGAGCATCACACGTTTCTGAGGATTCAAGGCCCTGACAGTCACAGGCAGTCCTGTGCACATTGTTTCACCAGCACTACAGGTAAACTCATTACATGACTGTTCATTTCTTCAGAGCAATGGCACTGGCCATGGACATTGGCTCATACAGCATGACCTCAACACATACTTGATCCGTTTGTGTAGTAAATGTGTTCACCACAGTACAATGTGCCTCATCACTGTCACCGCAGATCTCTTGCCACTTTGCATGCGTCATCTATGGCATAATTGACAAAGATTGTGCATATGGGAGTATGTGTACTTTGCCAACACACATGCAGTTATTCATGGCTAATGATCGCTATTGTGCATGAAGCACTTGGTTGTGTATGTATTTGTGCAGGTTGCTACCCACGACGGACAGGCAACAGCTTGTCCTTTTGGTGCCTGATCCTGTGCCCGTCATTTTTGTTGATTGTTCATCCATTTTCTTTGAGTGACCCATGAGTAACAAGACACTCCTTCCTTTCCATAAACCTGTTACACTGTACCTTTCTAACCTCCTTGTCTTTGTGTGCTACTTTTTGCCTGGTGTCTCACCCCTTCCACCGTCAGGTGTTCACTCATTCCTGCTGCTGCCTCCCCTGCAGTACCGCAACACCCAGTGCCCTGATTCTGAAACACACCTCCCAGATGCTCCTCCCTCCCTCCACCCATTCTTAATGCAGGCAGCAGCTTGTCTGTGCCACTGTTGCGCCACCTCCGTGCCAAAGGGAGGACCGCCAGCGCACGTCAGCGCCTGCAAAGTGCACAGTGCAACACCCTCTGGTCCTTGCATGATCCACGTAACACAACAGACTCATGCTCCAGCCACCCTCCAAACAATGAACACGAGGCAATCAACCAGCTGCTATCAGGCAACCCCTAAGCGCACACACAACAGCTTCACGTGTGTCACTCCAGTGATATCTCGGGCTGTTCACTCAGACCGGCCCAGCAGCTCATTTCAGGGCATGTCATGTTTATTTGTCAGTCAACAGGTGTATCTGGCTTTTCCAGTGTGTGATCAGTCACTGATCACACATGGGATCAGCGACTGATCCAACACTCTTGCCACATTGGCGGACTTTCCTGTGAAGAACAACAACAGTTAAGCCACCTGGGACAAGGCAGACCTATTGGACTCATACAGGTCTAGACGGACTCTCGTGCAAACCTTGCTAAACAAACAACGATCAGTTACCTTTCAGCCCTGAAACCCGCCACACACAGACATCACCATATCATCAGCACGGACAAGAGGACATCCTGCAGGTAGGGCATAGGCACCAACACACACAACAGAGAAGGAGCTCATCGGCATCATGAGTGAACTATCTAACCCCAGCTCTCCATCCAAAAGACATCCCACCCTTGCAAAGCCAAGCAGAACCCTTGCAACATTCTACCACTCCAAGCTCATGGACGTACACGACAGCCTCGCCACACAGAGGCATACAGCGCTATTATCCACAGGACATATCCCCCTCAGGTCCTGGACTCCCGTCAGCAGCAAAGACAACACCCGGCTCATGTACACAATCCACTCCGGGTCTCCATCAGGACCCTTCCCACACAACATCTCAATCACTGCATACCCCATCCTTGGAGCCCACCGCAGGCACGAATATCTCCTTTGAGTATGCCACAATCCAAGGGAGGTGGAGGCATGCAGGGACCCAGGCCCTTTTTTAACAATGGACGGCAGTACCACAGGATCGCCTGGAACATCACCCTGCTTCCCTACCAGTCAAATGTCATGAAAAAGACAGTCAACGAGCAACTGACCATCTCCCTCCAAGCAAACACCTCCAGGCAACCCGCCCCAGTCCATCTTCCACAGTAATCACCCCACTGCAACAGCCCTCATTGCCACCACCAACAACATCTTGGACCCTGCTCAACAATGGTGAGACCACCACCCTCACCCTCTCGACCTCTCAATGGCATTCTACACCATGTGCTACCACACTGTCAGATCACACATCTCCAACACTGGGATCCAGAGGAGGGCCCAGGATGAAATCACCAAGTACCTCACCAGCAAGGCCCAGGGAGTCTGCCTCCCCCTTCAGCACTTAGTACACTGGGGTCATCGTGGCCATGCCCCAGGGCTCATCTCTCAGCGTGACAATCTACAATGTCTCCATGACCCCCATCTCCACCATCACATGCGCACACCACCTCATCATCATGTCCTATGTCATTGACACCCAGCTGCTCCTCACCCTCACCAAAGACCCAGCCACTCCCAGATCCAACCTTCAAGAAGGCATGAGGTCCATTGATGAATGGATGAACATCAGCCACCTGGGGCTGGACTTGGACTGAACCGAGGTCATCATCTGAGGATTGTCCCCTTATGGCTGGGACAACTCCTCGTGTCACACCGGCCTGGG
Source organism: Lissotriton helveticus (assembly GCF_964261635.1). NCBI lineage: Eukaryota > Metazoa > Chordata > Amphibia > Caudata > Salamandridae > Lissotriton > Lissotriton helveticus. The sequence goes on along the minus strand of NC_136065.1, from coordinate 541,743,868 downwards.
CAGAGCACCAACACACAGTGGCCATGCACGCAAGCAGGTGTTCATCGTTCACTCCTCGCTCACAATAACCATGCAACTCAACACCATCTCTACCTCATGCTGCAACTCCTTCCGCATGCTGCAATGATCTTCACATAGATCCACTGCTAGGCAAGACAGGCAGTCACCCAGGTCCACGACACCAGCTGGCTCAACAACGGCAACGCCCTCTACGCAGGTACAACAGCCAGACTCCAGGAGGACTTGTGCACATCCAGGCTGCATCCGCACACCTCATCCTTAACATCCCCTGCCTCAGCCACATGACCGTCCACCTGAGATACCTACAATAGGCTCACTGTCAACTGCAGGATCACCTTTAGACTCCTCAGCCACACTTAGGAGGCCCTCCACAACCCCAGCCCCAATGACAAACATGGACGTCTCCCATCCAACACCACATTGCCCCAAATCTGTCCAGCCAACCTTGCCCTGAGCACCATTCATCACATCCACAGTACAACTGCATGCAGGAGATATTTCTCCCACAGCACCAAACAGATCTGGTACTCCCTCCCTGGGCACCTCCACTTGACCCATGACCTCTACGCCTCAATAAAACTCTTCCAAAACTGTCTGTCCGAGCAGTATGGCAAGGCACCCCCCTCAGCGGCTTGAAACCATCACGGGTGAGTATTGCACTCCATGTATGTATTTGATGATACAGTGTGACCTATGTTTTTCCTCGGCCAGACTCAGATCCCAGTGTATGGATGGCTTGAATTTGTTGCACACTCTGGCATACTTTGACATGTCCCCACACGTATGTTTTTGACTCATGCAAAATGACTGCAACATCAATTGTCCTTGTTATTGTTTTGTTTATTTATCTGTCTTGTGCGTGAATCGTGAGTAAGTGATAGGTGCCCTACAAAAATGCCGGGAATCCAAAGTTCACAGAGGGAGATGTGATGCCTTGCAGTTTGAGTCAACAGAGTCCAGACCACAGTGCTTGGCATCATTGTTCAGACTGCAACCAGCAAGTCCATGTGGGAGAGTAGGACAGTCAATGAGGTGATTCTGTTTCACACAAGGTAAAGGTGCCAGACCAGGTGACCTGGGAGATGCGCATGGCCCACTGCCTCTCACTGACTTTTCCGTGGTGACCCACCTTCCTTGGGGGACCCTCATATGCAGGCCTTGACGATGCATGGGACGCTCCGTCGGACGATTTCTCCTCCTCCTCCCTCCCTGTGCCTGTTTGCGGTCTTTGCCTAGAAGTGTCTTGCCTGGTGACACAGGGAGGGTGCTCCATGTTGTCTGCAATCCAATGGAGGGAATGGCTTATGCCCCTTTGCACCGCCAGGAACCCAGCAGTCTTGCCTCCATCCGTCCTTGGTGCTCTTGTTGACTGGCGTGTTGCTTGGCCTGCAGGTTTTTGATCTCTGTGAGGGTCCTCACTACCTGGCTGAACTCCCTTGTGTCCCGCCGGTATGCCTCCATGCTTTGCGGAATTCAGACATACCGGGCCCTACAGCTGGCTGGTCAGGTTCTCGCCTCTGCCTGCCACCACTCCCACCACCCCTGCCCATACGAGCCTGGCCTGCCGTTGTGGGCATCTCGGGTCAACAGGACCCCTGAGGGATGGCAGTGGTGGTGTTGTCTGTCACCTCCTGGATGCCCGGTGAACCTTGTCCCTCATTGTCAGACTTGCTCAGTTGGTGACTGTGGGCAGGGCTCCGAGATGTCTGCTGGGATGTGGCAGGAATGGTGGTGGTGGTTGGCGCAGATGTTCCTGATCCAGCTGCTACACGGGTTCGGGCACCAGAGGTGCCAGGTTGGTCGGGGTCATCCGTGGAGTGGTGAGAGGCATTGCTGTTGGTGAGATCATGGTCCTGCGGAGCCTGGGACTGTGATTCATTCCCCCCATTGTTGGGGGTAGATTCCGCACGTTGCACTGTGGGTGAGAGAGACAGACAATGTTAATGTCATTTAATGCAACATCCATTTTTCATACACATTGTAGTTGGCAATGTTCCACCTGGTAGTTGTCTATGCTTTGGATTGTCCTCAATATTCACTTGTGGATGGGTATGTTGTGGGGTCAGATTGATCTGTGCTCAGGAGTCATTGACATGTGGGGGCATATTTACAATAAATCACACAGCCCTGCATATCAGCAGGGATTCGCCAGTCATTGTGCACCACAGCTTTGCCAGCATGGATACGACACATTTACAATGCGGAGCAGCATGGGGGAAAAACAGCACAGCTGCGTCATGCATCTGTGCCGTAGAAGTGGTGCATTGTTGGAGTTGCATCACTGGCGCAACGCAGCTCCAGCAATGCTCAGTGGGGCCCTAGCTGCACAATGCTGCGTCAATCGTTACGCCTGCTTCAAGCATGCGCTGGGTTTTGACGCAGAATGTGCTTAAAAGTGACTGAGTGAAATCTTGTAGATTTCACTCAGCCACTTTTGGGAGGCGTTGCAGCCAGGACCCCTACTTCTGGCGCAGGGCTTTAGAACGTGACACATCTCCCAATTGAGTCACCTTATAAATACCCAGCACCATGGCGCCACTTTTGTGCGGCCGTTGAGTCACAAAGGTGACGCAGCGGCGGCATGAAAGAAGCACAAGGAGCTTGTGAGTCTGCAACGTGCATTTTCAGCAGATCTGTATTGGTTTTGTTGTGTTACATGACCATTGTGACAGTGGGGCACTCCTTTGCCTGTCCCAGGAGGGTATGTTTGTGTAAGGGGTGTGTGTGAAAGGCCGTGCTGGTAGTTGCAGTCTTATTTGGAACTGGGCCTCCCTCCCTCGTGGTGTGGCTGCCCCCATTGATGGAGCATGCTGCCATGGCAGTGGTTGTGAGGTCCTGTCCAAGAGACCTGACCTTGTTGTCCTGGTGTTTGTGTTTGCACTGGTCACAGGAGGCCTTGTGCTGCCTACACCAGGGCCCAGTGTCAGCTATCTTGTCAGTACTTTCCCACTTCCTGTGCATTGAGCATTGTGCATGGGTGTGTACCTGGGCCATATGGGATGAGGGCAATTGGGCATGGGCGTCCACAAAAATGTTTCTAGGGGTGGGCAAATATTTAACTTCATCACCATCCCTCTTGTACCCTTCTCCCCACTGCCTTGTACACTTCTCACCCTACCCCTTGCACCCTTCTCCCCCTCCCCCTTGCACCCTTCTCCCCCTCCCCCTTGCACCCTGCTCCACCTCCCCCTTGTACCCTGCTCCACCTCCGCCTTGCACCCTTTTCTACCTTGCACCCTTCTCCCCACTGCCTTGCACCCTTCTCCCATCTGCCTTGCACCCTTCTCCCCTCTGCCTTGCGCCCTTCTCGTCCTTGCACCCTTCTCCCCTCCGCCTTACACCCTTCTCACCCTCTGCCTTGCACCCTTCTCCCCTCTGCCTTGCACCCTTCTCCCCTCTGCCTTGCACCCTTCTCCCCTCTGCCTTGCACCCTTCTCGCCCTCTGCCTTGCACCCTTCTTGCCCTCCCCCTTGCACCCTCCTCCCCCTCTGCCTTGCACCCTTCTCTACCTTGCACCCTTCTCCCCTCCGCCTTGAACCGTTCTCTCCCACTGCCTTGCACCCTTCTCGGCCACCACCTTGCACCCTTCCCACACAATGGAGGGGGCTGCCACCTGGAACAATGGCAGCATTTCAAAAACATGATGGACTAGGGACGGCCCTGACTGGGCCCTCCCAAAAGAAACGCACTGGCGATCCAGGGTAGGGCAAGAGCCCCCCTTGTCCCCCCTGTGGACGCCCATGTAATTGGGTCTAATTTTGAGTCCCACAATGCATTTTGTGACAGCCACCCTCCCAGCATACTGGACGTCCAGTTTTGGGTCTGTGCTTCCTGTAGCATGGGACATAGCATGGCCTTGCTTTCTCAATGGTGCACACACATGTAAGTGGCATTAGCGTTGTTTTTGGATGTAGTTGTGGGTGGTGGGCGCTTGTGAGTTGGTGCAGGCATTTTTTGTACTTGGGGTGTGGATGCCATTACCCCCATGTTACATGAGTTGTTTGTGTACTCACCAGGCTCTATGACTCCTTCAATTCCATGTACTCCCACCGGTGGTAGCAGGGCCATCACCTTCTCCTCCCAGGGCTGGTGCTGTACTGGTCTGCGGGGACCACCACCTCCAGTGTGCTGACTCTGTGCGTACTCAACGTCCATTTTTTGCTTGATCATCCTCCGCAGATCGTACTACCTGGCCTGGCACTCCTTCCGTGTGTGTCTGATGGGTGCAACAGTATTCACCCTATTGACTATCCTCTCCCATAGGCGTGTTTTCTCAGCTATGCTGGTCCGTCTGACCAATGCGCCAAACAGCTGTGGCTCGACTCCATTGACTTCATCTACAAGGATATCCATATCCTCCTTTGTGAACTTTGGAGTCTTCTGTGCGGACATGGTGTGGGGTGACGATGTGTATGTATGTGGGTGTGTGGGTCTGAATGTGAAGAAGGTGTGGGTCTGAATGTGATTGGGGGTATGTGTGAAGGTGGATGTGTGCAGTTGGTGGTGTGTTGTCAGTGTGTCTTGCTAATTGTGTCTGTTGCAAAGGATGATGGTTTGTGTGTGTGGGCTCTTTTTTATTGGTCCATTTTTGGGTGGGGCTTAGTTTGAATTTTTGGTGGGTGTGTTATAAAGGGTGTTTCTGAGTTAGCCCCTCTATTTGCCTGTTTGGATCTGGCCAGGACATTCCTTTCCATGGTTTGTACACTGGAGACGTGTTTTGTGGTGTTGTGTGAGTCGTTTTCACCCTCCTTGTGCTGTTTTACAGTGTCCGCGTGGTTCAGTACGGCTCGTTTACTAGTATTTGTCTCGGTTTATTTTTGTGTGCAACGCGACGTTCTTGCGGTACGAGTCGTTTTCTACCTCCTTGTGCTGTTTTTAGGAGTTCGCGTGCGTTTCGTTCGGGGGATTCGTCTTGTATTTGATTTTGTGGCTCGCTCATACGCGAAGTTTTTACAGGCTTCTCGTGCGCTTCGTTCAGGGGGGTTGGTCTTGTATTTGATTTTGTGGCTCGCTCATACGGGACGTTTTTACGGGGTTCGCGTGCGCTTTGTTCAGGGGGTTTCATCTCGTATTTCATTTTGTGGCTCGCTCATACGCACCGTTTTTACAGGGTTCGCGTGCGCTTCCTTCAGTGTGGGTTTGTCTCGTATTTCATTTTGTAGCTCGCTCATATGCAAAGTTTTCCGTACAAATCGCATTCTGAATCCCCGGTCTGGATCGTACTTGTCGGGTCGTACAGCATGTTTACGATTTGTACGGTTCACTTTCAGGGTCTATTTCGCGTGGATTTTCCCTTGCGTTTCGTACGGTTCGCAAAGATTCAGACGTATTTTTTACCTACGGATCGTACTACGCGATTTGGATGGATTTGTACGATTTGTACGGAAACGGCTACGAATTGGAATCATCGTACGGTTTAGTTTCCCGAATCGAAATCGACCCCTTTATGTTAAAAAAATCAACTATTTGAATGTGAATGAAAAAGTTTAAAAAAATGTATATGCAAATAAGTATATATTTGCTATTATTACAAACTTGCAAAATATGTATTCAGTGTGTATTAATTGCAATAAAAAGTATTACAGTAAACTGTTATTTTCTAAATAGGAAACATTCAAACTGCGAACCATTAAACAAATCTAAACAAACATTATATCATCACAAAACAATATAAAACTGTATATCCTCCAGGCTAAACAAACTAATTAAACTATTCATATAGCTTGATTATAATGGGAACAGTGATGGACTTTGGAGGGGTGGGGTGGTTGTACTATTCCAACTCCAATCTTACCCACTCCGGGGAAAGTGCTGGACTTCTGAGGGTCAGATTTACTATTAAATCTCCAAACATAACCACAACAGGGAAAGTGTTAGACTTTGAGGTGTCAGATTTACAATTCACACTTCAAACCTAACTATGTTGAGTAAACTGTTGGACTTTGAGGGGTATTTACTATTTTCACTGCAAACTGTACTTCAGATTTACAATTCACACTTCAAACCTAACTATGTTGAGTAAACTGTTGGACTTTGAGGGGTATTTACTATTTTCACTTCAAACTGTACTACTTTTGGGAACGTTTTGGACTTGGTGGGTGGGGGGGCAGATGTTTTATTCCTACTCCAAACTTAACTGTATTGGGAACAATTCTGGACTTTGGTGGAGGAGGCTACTGTTCCCAATAAAACTTAACCACATTGGGCAGAATGTTATATTTTGAGGGGGCATTTAATATTGACACTCCAATCCTAACCACATTCTATCAAACCAAATTTTGCATGGAAAACTAACCAAATGTATTACAATTAGAAACATCTAAGACACTTTGATTTCCAAACACATTATATAAAAAAATAGCGAAACAAAATATTACATAAAAAAAAACAAATACAAAAAATCCCACAAAAAAATTAATTATAAATGCAAATTTACAATATTTTTAAAAGCTAAGACTTTAATACTCAAAGATTACAAAAACAATATGTTCATAAGCATAATTTCAAAAACAAAATTGACAGACTAAAATCGAGTTTGAAACAAATGGAAATACTTTTTAAAAAAAATATTCAAGAATTAATTAAAAAAGATAAAAAAGCAAACAACACAAGTAAAAATGACTTAACAAAATTAAATTAATTTAAAATTATTATAATCACAAAAAGAAAGTACATAATATAAAAAGTAAAAAATAACAATAAAAAACTATTAAAAACATGCTAACCCAGTGATCCACTTGTAAATCAATGACACACAAAATATTATACATAATAAACGTCCTAAAAGAATAATATAAATTACATTACATACAGTTAGGTCTAGATGAAATTTAAATTATGTCACGTAATTTGGTTAATTTCAGGTATTTTGCATTATGCATGTTGTTCAAAATTCCTGAAATTATGCCACATCATATACATTTGTGCCATATGTAGTAAAATTGGGTCCAGCATGTGACTTGTGGTGCGTAGGGTCATTGACGATCTGGATCAGTCTAAGGCTGCTCATACTGTCGAGGTGGTGTGTGTGTTTTCGTTGGGGTCACCGATGTGGAAATTTAGGTTGCAGAGGAAGATGTAGTCCTTGGAGTCTAAAACTAGGGGCACAATGAAGTTCGCAAAGGGTTTCAGATCAGAAGTAATCTAGGGGCATAAGTACAAGTCTCTATCACCATGGGAACGTCCCTTTTTGTGACGTTGCCATGGTGATAGGGGCCTTGCCTTATGTACAAGGCAGCGTTAAGCCACTTAACTTGACATAACATTGCCTTGTACATAAAGCACCCTTTCACGCTATGTTTAGCATGAAAGAGGCAGGCAGTGGGTGTTGCGACGGCCGTTCCACCGCAAGACCCATTGTATTTGACCATGCCCCCTATGTACAAGGGTGGCGTATAGAGGAGGCAATGCCAATATTAATAGCAGGAAAATCCAGAACTTAAGTTGGCGAAATGAGGAGAAATGCATTTCTCCTCTTTTTTGCTTTTTCCATGAGTGCTGCATTGTTTGTTTATGTACAGGAAGGTGTCCCTTTCTGTACATAAACAAACCTTTTTAAAAATGCCATTTTGTAACTTTCATGTGACATGCATGAAGCAGCACACATAAAAGTTACAAAATGGCTTTTTAGGATTGTTTACGTGCAGGAAGGGACACTTTCATACACATAACCAATCCTCCCCTGCACTCAGCCACCCTTGCACTCTGGTGCAAGGATGCCTGTGTTGGGGCTAAGTTATTAACCTTAGCGCTATCGCAGAGGGAAACGCAAGGCTGCACCACATTCTTGTAACTATGGTGCAGCCTTGTGTTCCTGAAGTGGCGGACATGTTTTTAAGCCCAGGAGGCTAACGACTCGCTTTGCCACTTCATTGTACATCTCCCCCACAGCGTGTTGGCATTATATTTGTACCTGATCATGTATATGGTTTAGAAATGTGCAGTACATTACTGATTTAGTGTGGGGGAACATTGTTTAGTTTAATATTTTAATTTTGTGGGTATTGTGAGTCGTGCACAGACAGGGAGACTTCAAAAGGTGTTCCTAGATATGTTTTGACTTAGATACTGTTATGTTATGTACATTAGTAGTTAAAGCAGTGAGTGTAAAAGTTTTTAAAAAATTGTGCTTACTTTCTAATTGATTGTGCATTGTGTGGTTTTTCATCAATGTGAAATAGAGTACCAGGACATGTTGACTGAGTAGGTTGTGGATATACTTTCATTACTTATCTTTGTTTTCCTCCGGTGCCAGTGTGAAGGTTAAACCATCATGTTTCCATTGAAGTAAATTATACTCTAATACAGAGGAAAGAGTATTGACTTTCTGTTGATTACACCACCGTGTTTATGGTATACCACTCTTGCCAGAGTATGGATAATGCAGTCGAGGTGGTGGATGGATGACGGACTTCAAACAACCATACTCTAAATAGGACATACAGACCTCAGTGATGGCAGACTAATAAATAGCTGTTTTTTTACTGCCCTTCCACATCTGTCAAACTCTAGCCGCTATGTGATCTTTCAGTTATACAGATGATTAAAGCAAAATAACACCATAGCAATGCTGATGTATCTGCATTGTTTCCTGTCACAGGATATGTTAGAATTATTGACTTTAACACTGCATATTAAATAAGATGTCTAAGATGCACTCCGCAATGTTATTATGCAGGAAAGTGTGTAGATCACACAAGATTGTTTTCTTGAAGGAGAACCACCTTAACTGGCAGCCATTTCAATTATTTGCTGGCATAATGCTTTTTTCAACAGTTGGAAGTAGGCTCATGAGGTAACCAAAATAAAAACATTTTATGTCAGCGGGATATATTTGTGTGGCCAGATAGATTGACAAGCTTATTCAGAAGGTACCATAGGTTATTAGCCTATGAACGTACTCCTGAAAGAGAACATCAATTATTATTTTGACCCACTGTATTGGAGTTAATACTGCTAATCTCATGAAGAGGTGCTCAATCATTTTTAAGGGATAAAGATTTACTGTGCGTAGGTTGGTATTTTTTTTAATAAAATCTGGTAGTGACCCTGAAGTAATAGTAAAAACAATAGTCTGTAGATAAATCATTTCATTTTGTTGAATATTAATAAAATTGCTTCCACTTGATAGATATGTATAACCTTTCCATAACAAGTGATCAAGCAACTAAGAGGCCAATTACAATCTCGATAGGACACTCATCCAACCAAATCGGTTTTGGAATCATTTCCATCCGAATCGGGTTCTGTGAGTCCAACGGACCCATTACAATGCTTCCCAACATCGTTCTGTTGGATTCCCATTGACTTCAATGGGAGCCTGTGTTCCGAGCGAGAACACAGGCTCCCATTGAAAAAAAGAAGTTATTGGGGAAAACGTTGCACCCTGTGGAGGGTACCCCATGGTGTCTGCCACATAGTACATGGTTGGGAAAAAGGGTCCCTTAGGTAGCCTCACAGGCCCCATTCAGTTGCCTCTGTATGAAGGGGGACAGCTGTTTCATGTTGGTCAGACAGATTTGGAACGGCTGTTCGAACCTGTCATTGTAAACTCTTACCCGGAAACTGTGTCCATGAAGCTATACAAATCAGCTCCGAAAGACTCAGGCTGTCCGAATGCCTTTTGGAACCAATTAGGACTGCCAGAACAGTGTCCAGGCATCCTAATCGGTCATTGGGAAATGTGTACTATTCGTTCAGAAACAAGGGTTCCGAATCGGATTCTGCAATACCAAATCGCTTTCGGAGCCTTTACGAATGACATCGTAATTGGCCCCTATGATTCTTAGTGAAATGTTTCATGCAGATTGTTGAAGGTTGAAACGTTATGAGACCATCCCCTAGTGTGTACTTATTAAAAAAATAAATAATAATATTTGCTCACTTGAACATTAAGTGCTAAGAGAAACTTACATCATATTTGCAGTGAGGTAGAATTTCTAAAAACTAAAAACACTATGTGACTTGGAGTAAATCTCCAGATCATTATATTTTAATGGTGAGTTTCTTGCTTTGCTCTGCAAACTAGTCCTCAATCTGAAAATTTAATTTGATTCATGAAGACAATTTTTCCCAACAGACACTTCATGGTTGACATGTAGATGCACTAATTTAGTTTCATGTTATATGTTTTTGGTAACTTTAAAAAGAAGGGATATTGAGTCAGGTAAATTTGAAGCTCAGCAATGGAGAAAAATAAAAAGTGCCTGAGAGTGAACAAATCACCTTGGGTGCCTAACAGGCGAGATCAGTAAAGTCTTTGTTTAAGGGCTGGAATTTTGATGACTCCTGTTGTTACATGCATGACACAAGGCTCTCAAAAAGATTTATGAAGCCATGCGAGCCCTGTGAGGCTTTTAATGGCCTCATAAATCATGAGTGTGGCCGCGCACAACAAATCTCTGCTTTGCTTTACTCTGCGCCCGGGAGGGGTTCCATTGACATTGCTGTGGGTTTTCCCATGCAACCCCCATGGAATTTGACACTGCCCCAGAGTTAAAAAGCTATGTTGACCAGTTAATTTCTCCTCTTTTTTTCCTCTATCCATATGTACTACATTCCACGGCCCCATCCCTGATGGAAAAAAGCAGAGCCCTTTTACATCAATCTCTAGAGCTAAGTACTCATGTCGTTAGTCGCTGGACCTCTCTTACTAATCTCCTTCTCAACGAACTTCCTATTAGGAGAGGCCCGAGAAACCACATTTCTAAATTTCACATCTCAAAAGCCACAAGGAAATTAAGAACTGAGAGGAACTGAGCACTCCGTCAATTAAGAACGATCCCCAGCAATACAATCTACTTTATTAATTACAAGCAAGCCCAAGCAGCTTTTAGAATCGCCACACAAAAGGAAAAACTAGCTGCCTCGGATCAATTCTGGCTGAAGCTTATCCATGAAAGTAAAAATCCTAACCAAAGCAATTCTGGTCTCTGGTAAATAGGAGCAAACAAAGTGCTACTGGGTACTGCAGTGCAAACATTAGTGAAGCAGTCTGGAGTAAGTTTCTATCTCGTCACTTCGGAGATACCAACGAAAACGAAGCTTGCACCAATTCCTCCTAGCCCTGTCAACACCAAGATCTCTCCCCCGGGACTGGAGTGCTCAAGGCGGGCTCGGCCTGTAAACATCCCACCTGAGGATCAGACACACAAGGAATCAATGAAAAGGAACGATACCTCACCAGAGCGTACAGTGTCGCCGGATGCCTTAAAAAACAAGATCTCAAGCTGCATAAGGAAAGCCAGAACCATGGCCTCCCTCAAGCCATGTTCAAATACGATGTCAGCCTATGGTCAGAATACCTGACCCCCTTGTTTTCCTACTGCAGTTTAAATAACACTGTCCCAGAATCTTGGCGAGGTGCAGTCATTCACCCAATCTACAAAGGTGGGAAGAGAAACGAGCCCAAAAATTACTGAATGGTTGCACTTCTCGACGTGGAGGCTAAGTACCATGCAAATATTCTATTAGAGGCGCTACAGGCTTGGGCCGAAACAACACCGCACCTTCCTTTTAACCAGACGGGCTTTGTGGACAACACCGGTACTACAACCAATTTGTTAAAGCTAACCGTCTTGATGGATAAAGTGACAGCCCAACATATCCAGCTGCACTTCTGCTCCAGGAAGATCCGAACCGAAACTGGCGTCAAACAAGGGTGTGTATTGGCCCCACTTCTTATTAATTTGTTTATATCCAACCTTTCTCCAGTTCTCAACAGTGTAAACTGCCAACCTCCTCAACTTGATGGGACCCGCATCACCAATTTGCTTAACGCCGATGATCTGGTGTTGTTAAGTCACACAAAAGTGGGTCTCCAGGGGCTACTGGATGAATTGCTACCCTACACGACAAGAAACCATCTAGAGCTTAACTTAACAAAAACCAAAACTATCTCTTTTGAGTAGCAAAAAAGGTCAACAGAAAGGTGGTACTTCAACAAAACAAAGCTAGATTCAACCCTCAGTTATAAATACCTGGGCATCTTTCTGGATACAAGAGGTTCTTTTAACAAGCACAAAGAAGCATTAAAACTGAAATCTCTGTCGTTAGAGGTGGCCACTGCAAAATTGGCAAACCAGCTACTAGGTCCCAGCCTAACACCCATGCTGAAAGTATTGAAAGCCAAAGTAATCAACTCCCTGATGTGTGGACATGAGATCACCAAGGGCACACCCATTATATTATTAAATAAGTTAACAACAAAAATCTTTAAAAGAGCCTTTCCGTTGCCAAAATCTGCCTCGCCAGCTCAAGTGAGACTCGAATTGGGACTCCAACACCACCAAGGAGTGGAGGCAGGTGCATTCGTTAAGCTGTGTCACAGATTGCGCTACGGCCGGGAGGGATCCTTGGAGGCCTGACTCTGGCAGGAAATACAAAAAAATCAGACCAGCCACAAGCATTGGCAACTCCTGGATCTCAGCTTACAGTTACTAGGTGCAAAAGACCTCTGGGATATAAATCCCTCTCACCCGGTGATAAAGTCCGCCATAAAAAAAACGTTAGATTTTGGTCCTTTCACTCGGACAGGGCGATACTTTCAAAGAGGAGACACGCCTGGGCTGTAATCGCCATTTTTAAAGTGAGTGTTCGGCCACCCTACCTGTCAAGCACATACGCACTTTATTGGAAATGCAAGTTTTTAGCCTTGAGGATGGGAGAATGGCCCTTTCTGAAGAACCTCCCGGAATGGCACCGGCGGGGTAGTAGCACGGAATGCAGGTTGTGTGGCTACCATTCTGAAACAATGGAACATATCATCTGTGCATGTCCTGCACTGCTCACAGCTAGACGGTCACTGCTGCGAGGCCAATGTATTATATTGGGAGTTCGATCTTGCCGCCAAGCAATAATGGCCGCTCTCAACCCAGACAACACCAAGCTAAACATTGGGCTTTCGAAATTCGTCCATAAAGCGTCAAAACTACTTGAAGCCACAATCCCATCCACACCCTCCTCACCATTGCAGGGCGGCTGAGTTAATATATACAACATCCAAATCAGAGACCACAAGAAATCCAGAGCGATGTCCTTCATTAGAACATTATCAGATCTTAATGGCCGCCCGAATTTTAAGAGAATTTAAATCCATCGTTTTAAAACATTTATCACAGTCATTTTTATTATTCAATTTTGTCATGTTTTAAATTTTAAATGTTTTTTTAAACCAATCAATAAAGAGAATTATTATTACATTCTGCAGCACACATAGAAGAGGAACACACCTGGTATGAGTGTTGTTGTGTAGGAAGGTGCCCCTTCCTGCACAAAAACAATCCTGCCCGCAATGGAGGCACCCTTGTACCACAGCACAAGAGGGCCTACATTGGCTCTAGGCTGCCAAAATGGCATCTGCGCAGGTAGAAAGGAATGAAATGCACCTTAATTCTTATAAATAGTGCATTCTGACCCTCTCAGTTTGGTGTAGGGCAGTGCCGAAAGGTGCCTTTCTGCAGTGCCCTACGCCAAAATGCCATAAATGAGACCCTGAATGCTCCCATACCCAAGAGCTTGTAGTATGGATCCTTCAACACTAGAGTGATCCTAGGCGCTCTTTTATGCCTTCTTACAGTTTCTTGTTATTCCCAAGTTCTGAAACAGTGTCAAGGCGTTGAAAGCTACTATCATAATTCTCTCTGCATGTTCCTTTTCAATGGTTCTTCCTTTCCCTTTGCAAATACTGCTCTAACTTTAATTTTCAATTTCTAGCCAAGATGTCTGGTGGTGTTTGCATCTGAATTTTCTTGAATCTAATGTATTGAACTTGCCCCTGTTCTTTCACTGGAACAGGGTTTTAAAAAAAAACTATTATCGCATTTAGGTTTTCCTCTTCCTCATAATTTGTGTAACTTTTCAGCAATTTTCTTTTAAAAGTATCTAAATTGTTAAATGAAAAATGCCCTTCCCTCGAGTACTAAATTAATCTCGGGAGTGGTATTTTAGACTTTAACCACTGTTATTTTTCATTAAGGACAAATCAAGCTAATAGGATTCAAGTACACAACTTCTATAATTCGTAGAAGTTTTGGAAACATGAGAGAACTATGTAATTGGTATCCGTCTACAAACTGCACAATATCATTTATGCTGTAAACGTGCCCAGGTAAAAAATATTTCAACTGAAGCAGAGAAACAGAGACTTGTACGTGAAAGAGTAAAAACAAATTATACAAACTCTGAAATTCGAGAATGTACGGCCATTCCGGCCAGACCCAGATTTCCATGCGATGCAATAACACTACAGTCTGGCCTTGTCGTTTTTATAGTGGATGGTCACAGTGGAAACGCATTAAGGCCAGGAAGATGAAGCATTTTATTATGAAGATATTTTGCATCGTCGACCATGAAATTCAGAAACAATCCCACACAGCAGCCGCCACAGTCAAAGGCAATGAAATAGCAATTTGGAAGCACAGCAGGAGGTCATATGAAAGATCATGCTGCTTTGAACACATTTTCCCAACAAAACACACCACATCAAGTATAATGCACATTCCTCCATTCCCAGAAATCCTTAGTCTCAGTGAGTACTGTTTAACACACAGTAATGGATTTTCTGTAGTAAATGTCATTTCTGCATCAATTATATCGGGATATATGTTAGAATAAATAATCAGAATGTATTACCAGTCAGTCCCGCATTCGTTGAATATGGCAATGCAGGCATGTTGCTATGTGAGCACTGTTGTTTTATGCAAAATGATCTTGTTTTGTGCTATTTGTGGCATAGATGTGTTGGACTTGCCTGGGGGTGAATGGGCTAATAGGAGACTCCAATCGCGAGCGGGTTGATTTATGTAAATGTATCACCTAATCAGTTACAGCCTGTGGGGCATATTCTCAAGGACCTATCGCTCAGTTAGCAGCACGTTATCGTAGCCAAAGTGGCGATAAATGTATCGCCCTATTCACAAGCTGGTGCTAACAGCCGATATCACGAGTTTTCCTGTGATAGCAGCCGCAAAAAAAACATCGCCACAGATGGCACCGGCAACTAACGCTAATGATATGCAGAGGAGGTGTTTCGTGCAAAAAGCTGCAACAACACCACTTCACAACATTCTCAACGACCAGCCAGATCGGTGATAAGATCGCAAAACATGCGATAAGGCACGTTAGCAGCAGTAATTTAACACATGCTCTTACCTGGTGTTAGACAACAACCTGCACCATAAAAGGAAACCCAGCCCAGAGCCACACCTGACGAACAACAGATGTCATGAAGCTACTGATCATGCAGCTGGGACACCCAAGAGGGCCACAACAACCACCGCCACCACCCCCAGGCCAGCCACCCCCTGGACCACCTCCCAACCCCCTCCCCCAGACTACCACAGAGGCAGCGCAGACAAGGAGAAGTGGAGAAGTGTGGCTCACTGGTTAGATGCGGCAGACCTTGAAGCAGAGGTCGGCCCGGGACCAGGGTTCAATTCCCGACGCGGCAGGGTCTTGGGTCAATGTCCGCGGACTCGATAATTCTCGCCTAGGTGCCTACGCTAACCATGGGTCCCACTCTGCAACTCTGGGCAATAGCTTGCTTAATCTCCACAACGGCCCTAGCAGCGCCGGGGATGCCTGGCTTCACCTTGGGGGTGCCCTCTCACAGGGAAAGTCAGGACGGGTTCCCCAGCGGTATACAGCACCAGGACGCCACGTAACGAGGTAACAGTGCGCTTTACAAGTATACATACATTACATTACATTACAAGGACAGCGGACCTTCAGAAAATGCACCAGCCTCACAGACTTAACCCAAGAGGATGTCATTGCCCACTAGAGGCTCAAAGGGACAACCATCCTCCGTATACTGACCATCATTGTCCACAGGCTGACAGTACCAACACAGTGGACAACCAATATCCCTGCTCAGACAAAGCTGCTGGCTGTGCTGCACCTGCTCGCCTCTGGTACCTTCCAACCAACAACCGCCAGAGTTCCTCACACTTGTCTTGGATGCCATCATCAGCTTGGTCCCCCAGCACCTTCACTTCCCCCCATGGTGCAGGAACAGCTGGAGATCAAGCAAGGCCTCTACGCCATAGCTGGCTTCCCGCACCTGTTGGGACAATCGACTGCACACATGTGCTCCTCGTGCCCCCGCCACCACTGCACACAATTACCGTAACAGGAAGAACACACATAGTGGACCACCTGGGACTCTTCAGCAATGTCGTTGCCAACTACCCAGGCAGTGTGCATGATTCCTTCATCTTCCTACACTCCATCATCAACCAGCACTTCGAGGCTGGCACCTATGGGAATGCATTGCTCATTGGTAAGTACCAAATGAACACACCACACACTTCCACACCACAATCATGCAACTCACAAATCTGAGAATGCACACATTACAAACTCAGTTACAACGTGCCAAAAACATGCCCACCTACCTGACACAACAGCACAGCTTACAGTGGTAACCTGGGCTAGCCATGTACACACACCATCAATGGCATTGCACCTCAGCCACACAATAGCAGAATGTGGGGAGAGGTGGGAACTAGACATGTGTGAAGGAGGCAAGTGACCCATGAATGAGAATGTACACAATGCCAAAGGTGGCGTGGATGTGCTGGCCAGACTGCAGTATGCAGACTTCAGACTTGTCCATGTCGACATACACTGCTGGTGTCTGGAGTGTAGTGGACAGTGGACGCAACCATGTTACCTCAGCCAGTGGGGAAGATCGCAGAAATGTAGCTTGTTACGTCCCCCCCTGTAAGCGTGAGCAGCGTGGGCTGGCCTGGCATATGCCAGGCTAGCGTAGGGGTGTGAATAAAAAGCATGTGCTCTGGGTGTGGTTCTCTTTCGGAATGGCCAACATGTATGCCAGGGGGGCGCCTCTCCCCACGTCACAAGGCTGATGCGGTGAGCGGTGGTGATGGTGATCGTGTGCGACTGCAGCACTACAGGCACCTATTCCCCAGATCCGTATTGGCCGCCCCTGCACCCCAGGCCTCACTACTCACCAGCCGACACTGGCTTGTGTCAAAGAGGGCCCACCACGTGCTGGTGCAAGCTCCAAGCCTGAGGCCCGTGACCTTGGCAGCCTCCTCAGACCCTCGCTGGCCTCCACAACTCAGGCCTGCAGCACTCCTTTCTCCTTTCTCCTACTCCAACGCTGCCACCGGCCTACACTGCGGTCTAGTAGGTCCCACATTTGGAACTGAGTCTTGATATCATGATGGCCGAGTTCATATGTTAATGGGACATTTGAAATCACTGTACTCCCTTCAATGTGGTGCCACCAACTCTGTGCATAGCATTCTAACCACAAGTATCTGTGGTCCCTTGCGGACTACTGCCTTCGGCCTACACTGCGGTCAAGTAGGTCACACACTTGGAACTGAGTCTTGATTTTTCAATGGCCGAGTTCATATCATTGTACGCAATGAGAGGAGTAAGAGGAAGGCGCTGTTCGGTTTGGAGGAAAAAAGGATCATCGTTATGGAGGTGATCAAACACTACCAACATCAACTCTGGTGTCACTAACTCCGTGCATCGCAAGCCAATGACATGTAGCTGTGGGCCCCTTCTGACTGCTGCCTCCAGCCTATACTGCAGGTCAAGTAGGTCACACATTTGGAATTGAGTCTTGATTTCTTTATGGCACAGTTTATAGCATTGTACAGGCCTCATCGCAGAATGCGTCCCCTTTCAGTTGTGATGCCATTAACTCTGTGCCCCGAAATTCATGGACACTCTCTGGTTGAACTTTGGTGGCATCTGAGTATATGGCCTGGGGGTTGTCTTCATTATCATGTAGCTGATACTGACTTGGTGTTAAAGATGAGTCTGAAGTATTCATCTCCTCCATATTGCCTATTTCTGCTTGGTTCTGCCCTCTGCATCATGCCCTGGAAGAACACCTTCCACCGTCCCCTGAAACACTCTGCAACATTCACCTGCGACATCGACGAGGACTCGCTCAGCTCTCCTGGCCCTACCTCAGTGCACTACAAGTCACTGTCCTGTGGCGGTGTGCCTGTACCAGCCGCAGTGCATCCGGATGGACCCTTGCTGTTTGAACTTTGAACTTCTGATTGTCTGATCACTGTTGTAGTTGTTGCCAGCACCAAACACTCCCTGAGTGCTGGCTTACACTCACCCCACACCCATCCAGCACAGGCGTCACTGGACAATTAAAGGGGCCAGGCGCACGTGCACGTAGCCAGTTCCACAAACCATCTAAGTGTGTTTGTGTGGTCGTTATGTATGCATGAGGGCCCTAGGCCCTACCACATTACATTTTGCTATGTACAGGGGGAGCAACCATGTCACCTCAGGCAGTGGGGTAGACCTGGGACATGTAGCTGTGTTGTACCCCCCTGTAAGCATAAGTGGAGTGGACTGGCATTTGACAGTCCAGCGTAGGGGTTTGGTTAATCAACCCGGGCCTCTGTACAAGCACATCACTCTGACAAGTGTAAGTGCAACATGTAGTGCTTTCAATCTCAAAAATTGAAAATAGATGGTGGGTGTGTCACCCCTGTACAGAGAGGCTGTTTGGGGTGTCACGTATTCGAAATGCCATTTCTGTGTGTCAAAGATAGTACGGACTCCCACTCATCAGCGTTTCACATTTGTCCCAATCATTACATATAGGCTGTCATTTGTGACCTACAATTGACAACAGGGCTTCTTTTGGGGTCAGATATGTACCACCATGATGCAGGGATGCACCCTGTGACTCAAGTCCCACAACATGAGCAACATGAACGTAAGGAGTAATTACTGCCCCTACATTTGTACATGCTTTCGTACTTGATTAATCATAGACATGACATATCTGTGTGTATTAGAATGTATTACTCACGTTCAATGGAGTCTTGAAGCGGTTTTAGTGCTGGGCCATGCAGACAACACTTTACAATGTTGCCCAGTGGAGGGCCAGACAGAGCCCTCTAGGGATTGACAAGTTACTCCGAGGGGGAAGAGTCCAATCTGCAGGCTGATTGCTGTGTCATTGTTATGCAATCGCTCACTGGTCGCTCACTGCTCTCTCCGAGATAGCAACAACCTAATTCTGGGCGACCTCAACCTCTACTGGAATGATGGAAACAGCGCACCAATACAAAACCTGAATGAGCTATTACATTCTAAAAACCTTATCCAGCACTGCTTAAAAGAAACCCATAGCAAAGGGGCAATCCTGGATGCCATCATTGCCCAACATAACGCAATCACAATAGACCACATCCTACCGGTTGACTGTCAGACCACCACTTAATCCTATTCCACATCTCGCAACCTATCATGTGCTAACCTCCCATCCAAGATCCCCCTACATGGTCAAGAAACCTAACACAGATCAACACAATTGACATAAAAGAAAAAATAAGCATACTCCTGCTCATCTCCCCTGAACAACTGAACTCACATCTCACTACAACACAACCATGTCCTCCATCTTAGATCAACTAGCCCCACTGAAACTGAAAAAAAACAGGAACATCCCCTCCAGATCCTGGTTCAAAGAGGTCATCAACAATGAAAGGAGGCAACTTAGAGCCACAGAACGTCTCTGGAGAAAGAATCCCTCCTCTAGCCTCTGCGAAGAACTCAAGACAGCAAGAAGAAAGTACAAAAGACATATCAATAATGAAAAAAAAAACATTTTCTGCACCACGCTTGACAATGCAAAAAACAGGCCAAAAGAATTCTTTAACATCATCAAGCAACAAGCGTCAAGTCCACAATCCTTAACATCGTGGATGACATCCTCAAGTCCTTTGACACTGACCATTGCTGCCTACTCATCCTCATAGACCTTTCGGAAGCCTTTGACACGGTGGACCACAATCTTCTCATCAAGGCTTTCATAAACCGAGTAGGTGCAGATGAGGTGGTCCTTAAATGGTTCTCCTCCTTCTTTCACAATCGCTCCCAAAGGATAACAAAAAATCCTTTACATCTGACCTACTCGCGTCAACAGAGGTGTCCCCCAAGGATCAGTACTCTCCCCTCAACTGTTCTACAAATACATGGAACCCCTCACCACCATTCTGAAAAAAGCCAACATCCCCTTCCACCTATATGCAATCCATACCCTG
Organism: Lissotriton helveticus; assembly: GCF_964261635.1. Taxonomy (NCBI): domain Eukaryota; kingdom Metazoa; phylum Chordata; class Amphibia; order Caudata; family Salamandridae; genus Lissotriton; species Lissotriton helveticus. The sequence goes on along the minus strand of NC_136065.1, from coordinate 541,723,790 downwards.
ATCTACTTGGATACCTCCTCCATTAATTACATTCTAAGACTCAACAACACTCTCAGAGAAGTTCAACAATGGCTATCAACAAACCACCTTAAATTCAATCATGAAATCAAAGAAATCCTCCTCATCAACAAAGAAGAAAACCCGCAAATTGTAGAGTGGCTGAAAGCTATCGATGCTCTCAATGGTAATCTCACCCTGGCAAATTCGGTAAAATCACTCGGAATTACCTTTGAGCAAAAACTAACTATGACCAACCACATCAAGAACTCCGCGAAGAGTGCCTTACTAAATCTGAAGCTTCTCAACAAAATTAAACCTTACATCTCGCCCTTCGACCTCAAACAAGCCACCCAAGCCACCTCTCCTTCAGGAAGCAACTCAAGACCTGGCTATTCGAGCAGTAGCGACCCCCCCCAAGCGCCTTGAGACCCTCCGGGTGAGTAGCGCGCTATACAAATTTCCTAATTGATTGATTGATTGGTGTTGTTTAGACTGGACTATGGGAATGCAGTCCCCTCCGGTAAAGCTCTCTCCCACTTAGCTATTTAAACAATACAAGGGAACCCAGGGCGCAATAAGCTAGGGACCTTGGGTAGATACTTGCTAACAGAGACAGTGGTCCCTAGACAAGAGAGAATGAAAACAAAATAAATATAGACTAAATAGTGCTATATTCCATGTGTCCAGCCGGACAATTTAATTTCTCATAGTGGAAATATAAAGGTAATACATGGTGTGATACAAGTGGGACACCAGCCGATGTCCGACACACACACTGGGGGGACAAGAACACAAGGGAATTGTAGGCAAGGTAGGGTCATCCGAGTATCATAGATCATAGACAGACAATCCACAACAAACACATATGCATGCACAAATTCACTGTACAACTATGCAATTAGTGCGTTAGGTCGACGACGTTTCGAACCATACGTAATCTAAGGTTCATCCTCAAGACAGTAATGTATGCCTAAAGAACAATAGAGTAGATTTGGCCCACACAGGTGGGCGGGCGGGCTCAGTGGGGTTCACAATGGTGTGTGAGCCTGGAGTATCAATTATCGGGGGAGGCGGTGTCCCGTCCAACAGGGTAAAAAAAGATGAAAACACAGGTCCTCAATGGGAGTCCTTGTGCGTCGTGGCTGGTGCTACACGATCCAACTCTCCCACTTAGCGCCACTCAAATCAACTCTCAATGCTGCTGCTAGAATGGTCACTGGAGTCAAAAAATTTGACCACATATCTCCCGCACTCAGAGAACTAAAATGGTTCCGAGTGGAATTGGGGGCTAGCTTTAGAACTGCCTGCCTCATGCACAAAGCCCTGCACACAGGTAAACCGGAATACCTGGCCTCCAAACTTAAGAAAGCCGGTCAGTCAAGAAACCTCAGGAGCTCCAACACCCTCTTACTCATCCCCTTGAAAACACGCAAACATAAAACTGCAGCACGTTCCTTCGCAGGAAACGCACCCAAATCTGGAACTCCATCCCTGTTGATATCAAAACTACTCCCTCCATCGTAAAATTCAAAAGACTCCTAAAAGACCTCTACCTCAAACGTGCCTTCCTTAACTGAAATCCGAAACACACAAGCCTCCACTCTGCAGTCACCAGGCAATGCTCCTACACTCCCTACTGCATCCCCGCTCCCTGACCCCCTCCTATCTCACCGCCGCTCGGAGGAAGACTTAGCCTAAGACTTTGTCCATGCGTCGAGACTACCTCTGGAGCTCTCTACCTCAATGGCGCACCTCGGACACACAGCACAATGGATCTTTTGCCCACTTATGTTTACTTTTGTCTCCTTTATATGATTTCTCTCCTCTTTGCTGTAAAGCGCTCCAATACCTTTGGGTCTGCCCAGCGCTATATAAAACCTCTTAAATAAAAATAAATATAGCAGTCCATGTTGAGGTGCAAGGTTAGTGTTGCGGAGTGTATCGGAGCACCGTGGAAGGTGTTATTCCAGGGCAGGATGCAGAGGGCAGAAAGAAGCCATTTGGCGGAGTTAATGCTACTGCTTCCTTCTTACCACTAAGGCAGATTCATCCTCATCTTCGGCTTCTGATGTTTCATGTGCCTCACATGTGGGTAGTGGTGGTTGGTCTGCAGCACTGTGTGACACTGACACATCAGGGGCCAGAGATGAGGATGTAGAAGTAGCAGCAGCATTCATCTGCACAATGTCTTGTGGTATCACGCCCATGATGAGGATCTGCAGGGCATGGAAGATCCCATCTACAGCTTTCTCATGTACAGCAGTGGTAGCCATTCTTTGCATCTGCATTCGCTCCATGTTCTCCATGTCCCTCCTTATGTTTCCCAAATCACGGATGACATCCTATAGCCACTCTGACTAGATACTTGTTGTTATCTCCGAGTCATGACTCCAGCGATGCCAGCCATGGATTGTTGGAGGTGATGGGGCAGACTGTGGGTGTCCGTTAGGGAGTGTCAGTGATCCCTGATGAGACTTAGACAGCGGGCGCACCCCCTATGATGTCTCCCTCTTTTACCCCGATTCAAACCCTGGAGCTACCCCTGGTCGTAGACGTCGCAGACACTGATTACCCATTAGCCTCTTTGGATACTACAGAGGATACACTATCACCCTCATTGCCCCCTAGTGCCCTTGGGATTGCGAAGCCAGTCCCTTGTCTCTTGGGTTTCAAACTAGTAAGCTGGAACATTGCCAGTTGGCGACAGAGGGTGTCGTCTCTGGGATGGAGGGAATCCCTTTCCCAGTTCGACATCCTCTGTTTTTTTGGAGACCTGGTCTGTGACAGATATCCATTTTGATGGCTTTGTGTCCTATAACAACCCTGCGCTAGGGTCTAATGTGGGTAGGGCAAAGGGTGGGCTCGCAATTTTACTGTCTGTGTATTTTCCTGCACGTGTGAAATCCCATTCTACTGTAGGATTTCACTCACAAATTCTAAGGTTGGAACAATGTGGGAGTAGCGATACTCTGTTAATTAACCACTACAACAACATGTTTGATACTAAGAGTACCTGTGTTGTAGAGGAGCTCGAGACAGCAGTAAAGGAAATTTGTAGCGATACCCGTAAGCTATATAATATCATTTGGGGTGGGGACTTTAACATTCGTACTTGTCCCTACTCCTTTACCAGTTTATGTGGGTTTGATGGGGATAACGGGGAGTACAGAGCTCATTTTATCCACTCCCCTTACGGTGACTCTCTTAACACCCTTATGTTAAATCTAGATTTGCTAATTCATCAACCTGCTACGGATAAAGAGGGTAATATTGCACCGACTTTTGTTGGAAGGAATACGGCCTCCGTCATCGATCACCTGTTGCTATCAGTACACATTGTCCCATTTTGTTCGGTCCCTACCGTAGTTGATTTTGGTATTAGTGACCACAATGCCATCACTATGTCGACCTCCATATGGGGGACCATGCCCAGTCATAAACGTACGATTATCGATGAGATCATCCCCTGTAGGGAAAAGGGTACCCGGATTAAATGGTGTGGGGATAACTCAGCTAAACTTCTGCGGAAAATTGTGGGTGTAGGGTCCCAAGTGTTACTCTGATGTCTTGACTATGATGCTACCCCCGGGTGCATTATCGCCGATTTTGAGAAACTAGGCGAATTAATAAAAAGGTTGCTTACTATTACTAAGGGTACATCTAAGAGGGCAGCTTTAGGCTGGTTCGACAGTGCCTGCACGAACTCGCTACAAGAACTAAAGAGGACCCTGTCGAGACAACCGCGAGATAAGGATGCCATTAAACTTCTTAGGGCAACTTATAAACACCAGCTGACACGTAGAAAACAGGAGCTTAGGGAGCAAGCCTGGGACAACCTGATCAAAGCCTCAGAGCAGCGCGATAGTAAGCTATTTTGGAGTACGGTCAACAGCCCATTCCTCCAAAAGGAGGAATTTCCGGTTTTAACAGCTCAGGTTAGTGAGGATAGTTGGGTCCAACATTTTGCAGGAATCTTTGATCCGGCCAGGGAGGTCCAGGACAGTTCTAGTGCTGATCCTATAGAATTTAAAGTACCCCTGGGGATCTCACTCCAAGAAGTAGATTATGCCATCCACAAGAGTAAGGGGGAGAAGGCCCCAGGTCCGGACGGGGTCCCGGTCGATTTGTACAAAACCGATCTGGCTCTTTGGAGCCCCCTCCTGACCCAGGTTTTTAATGCCTCAGTTAGCGACAGTATTCCATCTACCTGGAGTGAATCTATAATCATTCCGATTTACAAGAAGGGGGATAGAGGAGAGGCCAAGAACTACCACCCTATCTCCCTTCTGGATTCCTCTTTAAAAATTATGAGCAGGGTCTTATTGATGCGACTGGAGGAGTGGGTGGAAGCCAATAATATCCTTGCGGACTCTCAATTTTGTTTCCGGAAGGGACTTGGCACAATTGAGCAGTGCATCAACCTAGATCTCATTATAGGGAAATACACCAAGGCTAAACAGGGCTCACTATTTCTTTTTGTTTTGCTGACCTTTCAAGTGCTTTTGATATAGTGGATCATACCCTTTTGTGGCCCACACTACTTGAAATGGGGGCCCCGGCAGCAATAATTTACTTCCTTGCTAGACTTTATAACAAGCTATCAGCACAGATCCGCTTTGGGCAAGCGGGGGAATGCACCAAGAAGATTAGGGCTAAATCCGGTATCAGACAAGGATGTGTATTGGCCCCGTTACTTTTCTCTCTTTTTATTGAGAGTCCGAACTGAAGAGGGTCCCAGCTGACGCCCCTCAAGTTGAGGGCCAACCAGTTCCGGTACTGCTTTATGCAGACGATACTGTCCTCCTTTCGAGAACCCCAATAGGTCTCCAAAAACTTATGAACCATTTTTATGATTTTATTCAGGGGAGGAAATTAAAAATCAACAATGCAAAAACTTTTATCATGGCCTGTGGGAAAAAGGTGAACCGCATCAAATCATTCCAGTTCAGGGAACATCGAATAGAGGTTGTGGATAAATTTTATTATCTCGGCATAACTTTTGGTAGTAGTGGGTCATGGGCATCAGAGTTACTGAATGTCAGGGCCAAGATGGGTAAAGGGTCCTCAGGAGTGTTCCGTTTTGCTTCTAAACTGGGCAGTCATCGCATACCAGATATGCTGAATGTTTATCGGCACAGATGTGCTTCAATTGCCCTTTATGGATCAGGAGTGTGGGGCCATTGCAATCAAGGGGATCTGCAGGTAGCAGAGAATTTGTTCCTTAAGAGGCTTCTTTGTCTCCCCCCCTCGGCATCCACCGAACTGATTCACAAAGAGGTGGGGTTGGAATACTTGACAGACCTAACAGGATTGAGACCTCTTATGGTATGGAGGTCAATATGGACAAAGGATGAAACCGGATTTACCAGGCGAATAATCCAAGACTGCTTATGCCTGGATAAAGTCCGACAGATTCCCTGGCTAAAATACATATTAACGTCCTATAAGGACATTTTTTATCTAGATGTCCACAGTGACCCTCTTTGTGCCACCAATATTCCCAAACAGGAGGTCAAGAGTGTTTTTCTGGGGAACATATCCAATAGGCGCAGTGCCCAATGTAGCCTATTTACAACCCATGTTTTTTACTTTACTAACAAGGAGGTTGGCCATGGTATGCCTATGTATTTAAAAGCAATTACCAAACAATCACATCAGTTTGTTCTCACAAGGCTGAGACTAGGCATTGTCCATAACCTGGTGGCCTTTCCACGGATGAAAACATATAGCTCAATTTCTTGTCCGTGTGATGGTACCACCAGACAGAGCACATTGCACTTTATGCTAATCTGTCCATTGTATATGCATCTTCGTCTGTGTTATCTTAAACCTGTCTTTAAGAAATACACTGTGTCTACAACTGCCAATGCCATGAGATTACTATTTGCACTTGATACTCCGGATATCTATTTTTTTACTGCGACCTTCATTTTAAAATCTGTGTCCCTTAGAAAAAGTATGGAACTTTAATATTGTTTTCTTACCTTTGTATAAATTAATTGCACCGGTCCATGATTTTGCCTTTATGGAGATGTTCTAATTGTGGTAACATATGTAACTCCCTACCCTGTAAACTTTTTATTGTGATATTTTAAATTTTTGTGTGCTTTTATGATTGTTATGAATGATCGAATAAAGCTTATGAAACTGAAACTGAAACTGACTTAGACACCCATGTATGGCATCTAGTTTGGCTGCCATGAGTTCGAACCCCACCTGCACCTGTTCAGCCAGCTCTTTTTGGCAGTCTAACACACAACATTGGAACGCCATGTGTTCTTCGTTGAGGTGCTGGGAGCGAGAGGTGGTGGTGGGTGCTTCCTGCTGTGTGATCTGTGCAGGGGATGGGCTCACCTCGATGGTGCTCGGCTGACCTGCTACTGGAGGTGGGGTGCGAATGGTGTCCATGAACCATTGGAGTTTGTCGTAGTCGATGTCCTGGGGTCATCTCCATCATCACTGACGTGCTGTAGGGTCTGCTCTGCAGGAGGTATTGAATGTCCCTCTGCAATGTAAATGGGAGCTTCAGTTTCACAGTGTGGTCCATGTATGTTGACGCATTGGCAACGTTTACATACAGACTGCATGACAATGTACATTGTGACTGTTTGTGAGGAGATCCCTATTTGATGCGGGACAGTGGTCATTTGTACTACTTCACAGATGTGAGGTTGTATTCGGACATTGTCATCTCACAGTTTCATGCTATGCCAGATGTGATTGGCCATTTTGTACACACATGCGGCACCATTTGTGTCCTGTGTTCTGCTGTGAAAGTGTTGAGGTTTGTACCACATTGTTGTCAATGTGGAGGTGCTCTTATTCATATGTGTGTGTGCTGCATTGTGGGTGAGTCGCCCCTGCAGCTCTGATTTAGCTGCCCCTTATCCCTTTCAGGCGGTGTGCCTTTGACTTCTGTGCTTCTACAGTGCTGAGGTGTAGCAGACTTGGGTACATTGGGATCTTTGTCTAGGCGTGACTCTTGGGCATGGTTTGTCTGCAGATGTGTGGTTGATGTCAGGGTTTTTTTGTGCACATAGATGTGTCAGAGTGTGACCTGCTCCTTTCCGGATGTGGTCCACACTCAGCCACTTAAGTGTTGTGGCATGCACAATGTTATGATGTTTGGACTGCAGACATGCTAATCATCATGAAGCATCACTTGCATTGTCAGTGTGGCTCACAAATACGCATCTTTGCTGGGTATGCATGTCTGAATGTGTCGGTGGTGAGATTGGTGATGTGTGGGGTGGGACCCCTTGGGCACATGGTGTATGGGGCCTACTTGGCGATTGTATGTGTGCTGAAGTGTGCCACGGGGATCAGGGAAATGATCCAGAGTCATTGTGGGTGAGCAGTGTGCTCTACTTAATGGTGCATGTGTGCCATTGTGTCCATCTCCCCCCGTCCCCCCAGTCCCTGGTCGGTACTCACCCTGTTGATGTTGTGTCAGGTCATGTTGTACAGTATCCGGATCCTCAACTTCTGACAGCTATCCCAACTGATGACTTGCGGCCACCATTTTCTCCATGTCATCCAGCTCCTGGTGTGCAGCTGGACCCCCACCTTCAATCAGCGTTGCTACTTTCTTGTTGGCATTGAGTTTCATCTTGGTTTTGCCCTTCACATCATTCCAGTACCTCTTGACCTCTTCCATTGTCCTCCTTAACACTGCAAATGCATTCACATGGTCCAAGATAGTCTGCCTTATTTGCGTCTTTTGTTGCCAATGACACGCTGGAGGTGACGAACAGTTGTTGGCAGTGCTCTATCACCTCCATAACGATGATCCTGTTTTCTTGCGGACTGAACCGCGTCTTTCTCTTCTCCTTGCTGGTCTGCGGTTCGCCTTGTCCTCTGCACTCGGTCCAGGTGCGTCCATGGTGCTATGCAATAAAAAAAAATTATAATTTTTTTTCTCTGCTTTTATAGTGCATTTTCCCACATGACGTGTGGGAATGCAGGCCTGTCACTGGTTATCGCTGATTTTTGTATCACGATTTGGGATATAGCCGCTTTTTTCTTGTTTCGCATTTTTTAGGAATCGCAGTAATTTTAACTTGGTTATTTGACGAGTTTTCGTGAGACTATCGCAAGGTACCGCCATGATAAGAATACAACGTTAGCAGGGCGTTATTTTCCCGTGATAGCCTGCGATATGCAAAGTTGCGTTAAGCTAATTTTGCGATAATTATCAGATGTTCTTGAGAATATCCCCCTTTGTCTTTTTACATTTAGGGCCCGATTCCGATCTCGCTCGGAAGTGCTCCGAACGTGATCCGGCCGGAAAAAGTTCGAGCCGTACGCTTGTTTTCCGCCCGACTCGTACAGCTGCATGAGCGAGCAAGTACGATGCGAGCAACGCAAAATTCACCAGCCGAATCATTTCCTGGCCAAACCGCTCCGTACGTCTCATCCGTAAGCAAACGATGACGTGCAATTAATGCGATTACGACCGAGCCACTAAGATGCACGCGTCGGACAGCCGGTTTGAGACGAAGTTTCCGGCTCGCAAAACGTCCGGGTAGTTGCCTTTGGGGGTCCGCATCAGACCCCCTGTCTCCCGAACCCTTAGGACTCGGACATAGGCATGTATGGTGCAGATGGCACCGTCGCGTACCCACTGTGCGAGACGTACCCATTCAGTCAACGGGAGCCCATGTACGCGTCGTACGACCGGCTCCCATTGATTTCTATTGGAGTCCGACCGAACTGAGTCCAGCAGCATGCGGCCACATTGTACTCGCTTGGTAGGACTGCAGGAGTCTGGCTCAGTCGAAAAACACTCCTGATCCGGTTCGGTCGGAGAGCTTTCCTACCCAGATCGTAATCGGGCCCTAAGTAGTAAACGTCTTTTGTGAAACTATGATGGCATGCGTTCACTAACCAAGGAATGCAATTATACCTGTGTGCCAATATCTTTGCCACTTTAGCCATACAGTACAACCATTGCTTGGCTGAGAGTCCTCTGACCAATTTACAAATGCGATATTGGTGTAGGAAGTAGTACTACACTCTTGTACCTACTCTTTTATGACTGTGAATCATCCCAAAACAACCAAATATGTATTAGTAAACATGGTAATATGTCAAAAAACACAACCCTTTCTATGTGTATTATTTGCAGATGAATATATATAACCCTGAATATTCCAATTTAATCTCATTTTATATGTTTTCATTTTAGAAGTTTTGGGGCCAATTCATAAAGGCATGTAAGAACATGCATAAGACCACTACAGGACTACTACTTTATGTACTGAAAATGCCCTTTTGAATTGGCCCTGAGTTTAAAATCTCAAATAACAGGACAGAATAGTGCACATGAAACATGTATTTAATTGATAACACCAGTCATATCAGATTTCTAGAGAACATTTTTCTTTTTAGGTCTTACTACAGACAACTCTAACAGTTATCCAGAGTTCTTTTCTTCACAAAATGAACCCAATAAATATCCACAGAACAAGACTTTTTATTAGCCACCTTCTGCTATTAGCTTGGTTGGGTGACTCCCTCTAAACCGTTGCTTGGTCAGTGTACTCTTCACATTTTTATATCACCCTTAACACTTTGCAGGGATGTTTGCACTTTACATATTGCATTTTGTAGATATGATCCCCTATTAATGTATTCTCTCTCAGGCACTGTGTAGTTTCCTTTAAGCAAACATCATGAACATGATCCTTAATCTGTTTGATACTTATGTATATGCTTGGAGCGCCCAGTAGTTTTTTAAACTGCTTTTCCAGAAAACATGACTCTGCATTCAAAAGCATGGGTTTTTGGCTAACATGTTGAGTTTTTTAATATTGTGATGCATAAATATTGTGTAATAATATTGTTAGTACAGAAATATTCTGTTGCAGACTATCATTGTCAAGAATATCGATGTATTTTGGTATATAATATTATACTATTGTTTTTTAAAATTTTGTTTGCACTAGAATTTCTAACTTAATATTTCTTTTTGTTTAGTTAAGTTAATGATTTTATAATGCCGAAGTAGTAGGTGGTTGGGTTTGTAGTGAGATAGGCTGGGTACTCATTTAAGTTATGATTAATTTAACTTTATTTTTAATTAATTGTGTGCTGTAATTTAAATATTGTACTTGATTAATGACTATGTAAATTGTTTGATAGGAATTTTGTGAATCGACTCTTTTTTTTAATGTATATTAAAATATCAACATTTTGATTAATAGTTTTTATTATCATAGCAAGATGTTGGAATTTGTTGCGGAATAGGGTGGGCCAATATTTTAATTGTTGGGTTCATTTTCGGTTTGTAAAACTTTTACACTATGTTTAAAGGGTTTTATTTTTATTAGCAATTCATATTTTTGTAGTGGGTTGCTGGATTTGGAGGGAATAGTGTCAGAATTTAATTAGAGTATGAATAACATTGATTTTAATGCCAATACATTTTTTTATTGTTATTTAATTATATTATTTGTAACTAATTATTTAAATAGTTTTTATGTAAATCTATTTTTGTTAGCTATGTATAATTTGCTCACAGGGTGTTGGTTTTCTAGGGGAATAGTTTGGGATGGTATAGTAAATCAATTGAAAATAATATTTAATTGATTATGTAGTATTTATTAATGAATCTCTTTTAATGTGGAAATATTGCCTTCAATATTTGTTTTATTTAAGAATTCAGTCTTAAGTATTTTTAAAATATTGGGGCACATTAGGATGACGGGCGGACTTTGTCCACCCGCCACCCTATCGGACATCTGGACCGCCCGCCATAAGGGCAGGGGTCCCGTGGGTAAATTAGGATGCGCCCCCCACAGTGGCGGGCGCATCCTGCATTTTTAACATTGTGGCGGGCGGTGCTCTCAGCACAGCCCGCCACAATGTTAAAAATGCACGTTGCGCTTTTCAATGCACAACATGACAGGCACCGCGCAGTGCCTGTCATGTTGACCATTGAAATGCAGGGGGGTACCAGGTACCCCCCATGTGCACCGCCTTCACCATGTGGGCCCGCAGGGGGCACCCAAAGTAAAGACCGCCTGCCTTTCCGTGGCAGCAATGAAGGCATCTCCCAAAGCCCATCCTAATATGGCTGGCGGTGTCTGATAGACACCACCACCATATAAACCCTTTTCTGCCCCGGCCGCAAGGCGACCAGGGCGGAAAAGCGGCGGAGGGTGTTTCCGTCCGCCAGAGTCCCCCCCGCCATAGTAAAATGGCGGGGGGGAAATGGGTGGCGGGTGGGCAAGGATGTCGGGCGGATCGCCACCGCCCGCATGGCAGTGGCGATCCGCCCGACATCCTAATGGGCCCCATAGTTTTTAAAAAAACATTTGCTTTTGTTAAAGTAACATTTTTAAATAAATTATGTATTTCATTTCTGATTCATTGTTTTTGGAGGTAGGATGGTAAATCTTAGTAGAGTTTATTTTACATTTTTTTTTTTTTTAGAATGTTACGTATTTTTTATACTATATAACATGGATTTTTGTTTATAATGTGATTGTATTGTTTTCTTTTAGGAATTGACATGTTTTGTACAAAATTATTAGGACGCAGATGTTATTTGTAGTCCATTTAAAGTCCAAAACTTTAACCAATGTTGTGTGCATTGGAATGGGAATCACAAATGTAACCCCTCCGGAGTTCAACCTTTTCCATACTGTTGTTAAGCATGGAGTGAGAATAGTAAATGTAACCTCTCTTTAGTCCAACACTTTACCTAACCTTGTGCGGATTGAAGATGGAATAGTAAATGTAATCCCTCTAGAGTCCAACACTTGTCCTACTGGTGCGTAGACTGGAGTAGAAATCGTAAATGTAACCTCTCCAGGGACCCATATTTTCAATAATGTTCTTTAGAGTGGAGTGAGAATAGTAAACCTAACTCCTCTAGAATCCAACTCCTTCTCTACTCTTGAGTAGATTGAAGAGGGAGTAGTAAGTGTAACCCCTCTAGAGTCCAACTCTTTTCCTATTGGTTCATAGACTGAAGTAGAAATAGTAAATCTAACCCTGCCGAAGTCCAATAGTTTATCTACTGTTGTTCAGACTGGAGTGAGAATAGAAAATCTAACACCTCCAAAGTACTACATTTTCCCTACACTTGTGAAAATTGAAATGGGAATAGTAAACATAATCCTTCTAGAGCAGAAGTCTTCGATCTGTGGGGCGTGACCCTCAGGGTGCCGTGCTTCACTTGTCCCTGCAAAAAGACAGCCATCCTGGGACGGCTAATTGGGATCGTTATCAGCCGCTTGCCTGAATGAAAGGCAAATGTGCCTAATAAGTTAATCTGCAAGTGTAAAGGATGCTTGGGAGCAGTTCTGGCTCTTTGTGATGACAAAGATTTGTTTTGTAGGATGGAAGTGCAAAGAGTTAACAACTGGGCTGGAAAGTTATTGCTTTTAATTTTAACTGCATTTGCAAAGCCCTTAGTGCCCCAAAAGAGGTTTTGAAGGGATAGTTATGAAAAAAGAAATTCCATTACATACGCTCTGGTATTACTACAATCTACATTTTGAAAGCACCATTTTATCTTAAAACTATTTGTACGTTTTGCAGTATTCTATATTACCCTGTATGTAATGCAAGCATAAATAATTGACTTACACATTCACAGTGCTTTCTGTCAAAGGCTGTGACCTTGTAGCACTAAAAATGCACATCACTATTCTCCACTGCACCAATCAAGATTTTATTCTGTGGTTCTGTGGTTACACACAGACCTCTGCGGTGCATTACTTAACAGAGGTTTCATAATGTACTACAGTGCATTTCCCTCTGAGCAATAATTATTTGTCATTTGCGCTGCCCATTATTTCATATGTAGCTACCTCATGGTGAAAGACCTTAAAAAACGTACAAAATATTTTGGGCTTATTTATGAGAGGCTGGCATCATCAAAGCATCACTTTTTTCATGCTTCCGTGGCGCAAGCATTTCAACCATATCTATGAGGCAGTGCAAAGTCCCACTCGGTGGCTTTGCATGGCCTCATAGATATGGAGTAAGACAAAGCAGCGCAAGTCACTGTGTTGCCTTACTATGCTTTAAGAAAGGTGTTCCATGGGCTTTTTTTGGGTTTCCACGAAACACCCATGGATTTTGATGCTGTCCCAGATTTACAAAATCACCTAAACCTGGCGCAGCGTCAAAACCTTATCTCTCTCCAGCGGAGGCGTAACAAGGGGACATGTTTTCATTTCTCCTCGTTTATTTCCTATTTCCATGTGTCCTGCATTCCGCAGCTCACATAGAAAGAGGAAAACGCCCCTCTGGATTGTTTTGGAGAAGGAAGGTGTCCCTTCCCATACAAAAATCATCCTGCCTATGTTGGTGCTAGGCAGCAATTTGTGCGCCAAGCGGAGCGGTGCGGAGTGTGGTGCCCTCAGGTTGCGGTGCAGGCAGCGGCTCTGTGTCGGTCGTCCAGCAGCATCGGTGAGACTAAGGCTGCAGTGTGGAGTAAAGGCTGTGCTCGTTGTGCTGCTGTCAGATCATGGTGCAGGTAACAGTACTGGTTGCAGGGAGCTGGCGTTTATCGGGCTGGACTGGGGTGTGGGACAGGACAGTGTATTGCAATAATTACTAGCGGTCACGAGTGTTGAAGTCAGCGGGCAGCCCCAGTGTCTGTGAGACCAGGGTGGCGGTGCGGAGTTTGGTGCCCACAGGTCACGATGCAAGTAGCGGCGCTGCGGTGGTCATCGTGGGTGAGACCAGGGTTGTGTTGCGAGATGTGGCGACACGGAGCCAGCGACGGAGTTGGTTGATTTCCTCACTCTGTGGCAACTGAAACCACGGTTTCAGCGGCAGAACCCAGAGGTCGGTGAAGTCGTTGTGGTCGCTGATACATCAGAATAGGTGGCAAGCTCTTCTTCAAGCACTTGGAGAACTCCGCAACACGTATAAAATGTTCAGTCCAGTCCTGTCACTGCGCAAGGCAGAAGCAGCAACTGCAGGTCATCCCAATAAAGCAACACCACAGCAAAGGGCAGAACAACCCCTGGCAGTTCTTCCAGCTCTTCTTCTTGCCAGGTACCTTGACTCCAGCAAGTTCTAAAGTTCTGGGGTCTGGGCCCTGATATCTATACTCTGTTTTTTTTTGTTCTTTTGGGCAGAAAGTGTCTGTGCCCAGCCCAAACCAGTTCCATCCTCTCTGGCCCAGCTTCCTGGCAGGATGTGGATACAGCATTGTCCAGGGCAGACCAGGCCTATTCAGGTGCAAGGTAATCTCCTCCCACTACTCTAAATACAGCTCAGGTCTATTCAGCCCAGCCCTGACTTCTCCAGGAAAGCCAGCACACACCTTGAACCCCCCCCCCACAAGTGGCTGCCTGATGAGAATGCACATTCCCAGCCCCTGTTACTCCAAAGCCAGACAGTCAATCCACAAACCCAGCAGAGGCACACAGGATGGCTAAGCAAGAAAACACCTACTTTCTAAAAGTGGTATTTTCAAACACAGAACATAACATTCACCTTTACTAAAAGATTCATTTTTATATTCTGAGTTCAGGCACACTAAATCCCATTTCTCAATCTTGTCCCAATGCGAAGATATGCATATAAGATGTTGTAAGAAAACGCCCATTCTTTCTTATGGGACTGTTAGCCTTTCCATAGTGAAAAACGTAATACACTGTAATTCACTACCAGGACATGTCACACACACAAGTATATGTTCTACCTTTAATATACCCATCACCCTGTCCAGAGGGTTGCATTTGGCCTACCTTAGGGGTGACTTAGATGTACGAAAAGGGAAGATTAGGGCTTGGCAAGTGGGTGAACTTGTCAGGCGGACATGGTTGTTACAAATTGTGCGCAGATACTGCAGTGGCAGGTCTGATAACCCTTTTCGGGGCTGCCTGGGTGAGTGGCACAATCAGTACTGCAGGCCCACCAGCCGCATTTGATTTACAGGCCCAGGCACTCTCAGTGTTCTTTACGAACGACGTACTAGTAAGTCAAACATGCCAATCATGGAAACACCAATCCATAATACAATTTACAAAAGGAGCACTTGAACTTTAGCACTGAACAGCGGTGAGAAAGTGCGCAGAGACACCAAACCAGCAAAAACAGAGTAAAAACTAGAAGGCCAGAAAGCAAAAAGACCGGAAACACACCAAAAGATGCCAGGCCTAACAGGGGCATTTATGGTTGACGATAGTTGTCGATGATGAGGAGTACAAGGTTCTAGACATTTTTGTCAGAAGGGGGTCCTTACTCCGAAAAAGGTTTGAGAAGGGGGTCTCGACATCAAAACGTTTGAAGACCTCTGCTCTAGGGAGTCTTTAAGTACATGTGCGTACACTGGGGGAGGAATAGTAAACCTAACCATTTGAAAGTCCAACACTTTCCCTATTATTGTTTAGACTGGAGTGAGAATAGCTAAACTAACCCCGCTGGAGTCCCACACTTTTCCTAAGATTGTTTAGATTGGAGTGAAAATATTAAAAATGACACCTCCGTTGCTTAACACTGTCCCTACTGTTGTGTAGACTTGAATGCGAATAGTAAATCGAACACCTCCGGAGTCTTACATTTTCTTTACTGCTGCATAGACTGGATTGTCAATAGTAAAACTAACACCTCTGGAGTCCAACACTTACCTTGCTGTTGTTTAGACTGGAGTCTGAGCAGTAAATCTATCTCATCTGTTGTCCAAAATCTTGGAGTGGAAATAGTAAATGTAACAACTCCAGAGGTTAATACTTTTCCTACTGTATTGTAGACTGGTGTTCGAATTGTAAATCTAACCCCTCCTGAGTCTAACATGTTCCCTACTCTCATGTAGATTGAAGTAGGAATAGTAAATGTAATCCCTCTAGATTCCAACACTTGTCCTACCAGTGTGTAGACTGGAATTGAAATAGTAAATCTATCCTCTCTCCAGTCCACTATTGTTTGGACTGGAGTTAGAATAGTAAAGCTAAGCCATCTGGAGTAGGCTGGGGTGGGTAACTCTGCTCCACCAGCGGAGTCTGTGGAGATTTCCCGACTCCACAGACTACTGAGAACGCGGGGTTGGGAAAAAAACTCTGACTCCACAGCGGACGCAGTTAGCCAGCCCCGGCCTCCACCCTGTATAATTTAAAATACTAGGACAACATAATTTAAAAAGAAATACAAGTAACTAACCTTATTGAGGCATCCCCGGGCTGCCCTCATCCTCCTCGCATACATCTTGCACGAACTGTGCATGCACGCGCGTATGTGCATTTCTTTGTGAGAAATGCGCATGCAATGTTTGTGCAAGATATACGCGAGGAGGAGAAGGGCAGCCTAGGGACGCCGTAATATGGTAAGTTACTTTTATTTCTTTTTAAATTAAGTTGTCCTAGTATTCACTTTATGCGGGGTAAAGGCGGTGGCGGAGCGGAGCAGAGCTGAGTTCCATGGAGTTTTCCCCCGAAACCATGGAACTCTGTGTAACTGCACTCCGCAAGCTCTGCCCAGGGTTAATCTGGAGTCCAACACTTTCCCTACTCATAAGGACAGTGAAGAGGGAATAGTAAATGTAAGCCCTCTAGAGTCAAACACTTTTCCTATTGGTGCGTAGACTGTAGTAGAAATAGTAAATCTAACCCCTCTGGATTCCAACACTTTCCCTTGTCTGGATTGGAGTGGGAATAGTATATGAGACACAGAAGGAGTCGATAGTGTTGTTTCGACACGAGTGAGAATAGTAAACCTTACTTCTCCAAAGTCCGACATTTTCCCTACTTTTGTGCAAACTGTAGGGCGAATAGTAAATGTAATCCCTCTAAAGTTTAACACTTTTCCCAGTAGAGCATAGACAGGAGTAGGAATAGCAAATCAAACCCATCAAAAGTGCAACACTTTTCCTACTGTTGCGTAGACTAGAGTGTGAATAGTAAATCCAACACCTCTAGAGTCCAACACTTTACCTTATGCTCTGTGGATTGGAGAAGGAGTAGTAAATGCAACACCTCCTGAGTTTAACACTTTCCCTTATGTAGACTGGAGTGTGAAAAGAAACTCGAACACCTCCCGATTCCAACTTTTTTCATACTGTTGTTTAGACTGGAGTGTAAATAGTAAAGCTAACACCTCTGGAGTCCAACACTTTCCTTACTGTTTTTTAGACTGGAGTGTGAATAATATATCAAACCTCTCCGGCATCCAACACTTTCCCTACTGCTGTGTAGATTGGAGTGGAAATAGAAAAGGGTACACCTCCGGAGTTTAACACTTTTCCTACCCTCAGGTAGACTGGAGTGTGAGTATGAAGTCTTACGCCTTAGGAGTCCAACATTTTCTGTACTGTTGTTTAGACTGAAGTGAGAATAGTAAAGCTAACAGCTTTGGAGTCCAAAGCTTTCCCTAGTGTTGTTCAAATTGGAGTGAGAATAGTAAATCTAACCCTCCAGAGTCCAACACTTTCCCTACTGTTCTTGGAGAAATCAATATCCAGGCAAGGGGAAGTCCCTACGGCTTAAGAGTCTGGTTTTCCAAGAAGTCGTTGTGACGTAGATGAACGGATGTCAGTAGCCATGCCTGTATTTGGGTAGCATGGGCTATGCCTAAATAAGGACTTGATTTCTATGCCTATGTATGGGCAATGTGAATTACACCTATATAAGGGCATGAATCAGGAAATGCATACGGAATCTAAATCGAACACAACAGGAGTGAAGTTTAGCACTTTCTATGCTCTTGTGTAGACTGGAGTGTGAGTAGTATATCTAACACCTCCGAAGGCCAAACGTTTCCTTATTGTTGTTTAGACTGGAGTGAGATTAGCAAAGCTAATGTCTCTTGAATCAAAAACTGTTCCTACTTCTGTGTAGATTGGAGTGGGAATAGTAAATGTCACACCTTCGGAGTTTAACACTTTCCCTACTGTTGAGTAGACAAAAGTGGGAAGAGTAAATCTAACCCCTCCTGCATTCAACATTCTCAGTACTGTTGTTTAAACTGGAATAGGAATAGAAAATCTAACCCCTCCGGAGTTCAACATTTTCTCCACTCTCATGTAGATTGAAGTGGGAATAGTACATGTAATCTCTCGTGAGTCCAACACTTTCCCTATTAGTGATAGAGCGGAGTAGGAATAGTAAATCTAAGTGCTCCAGAGACAAATATTTTCCATACTGTTGCTTAGACTGAAGTGAGAATAGTTAATATAACCCCTTAGGAGTCCAAACCTTTCCCTACTAATATGTGGTTTGAAGAGGGAATAGTAAATGTAATCCCTCTAGAGTCCAACACTTTTCCTACTTGTGCATAAACTGGGATAGAAATAGTAAATTTAACCTATTCAGAGACCAAAATTTTCAATAGCGCTGAGACACTCAGCCAACGCTTTCGAACCTATGAGGCTAATGGGAAACACACCACAAGGGATTTTAAGTATGAACATTCTACACAATCAAGAAGAGCACAGAGCCCATGGGAGTTTTGAACTGGAATACAGATAGGATTGCCCTGATGAAGTCTGTGGAAGGGATAAAAAGCATTGGATGGGTCTCTCAGTGATATTGTTTGGGGATTAAATAAAAGGAAATGAAAGACATGTTATGAAAACAGAAATATTTCAGAAAGGAATTCAAGTACAAGGGAATGAAATTTGAAATGTTCAATGCAAACAAGGTTTAATTGTAGCCCTCCTACACTTGAGAGGCAATTAGATTGAAGAGGGGTAGTAAATGTAATCCCTCTAGGAGTCCAACACTTTACCTATTGGTGCATAGACTGGAGTAGAAATAGTACAGATAACCCTTCTGAAGGCCAGCACTTTCCCTACAGTTGTTTAGAAAAGTGTGAGAAAAGTAAATCCAACCCCTCTGGAGTCCAGCACTTTCCCAACTGTTGTTTAAACTATGTTGAGTGTTAGAAATGGGGGTCTAGTTTGCAGTGGTATACAAGCTGTCTAAGTAGGGACTCTTACTTCTAGTCAGATTAAGTAAAGTACACACCTAAGTTTGCCTGTGTTCTCCCTCTGGTAGCTTGGCATAGAGCACTCAGGCTAAACTACAGAGGCAGTATACCGCATTTGTATAGAACTCATAGTAACACAGTGAACACACCACAAATGGATACCACACCAGTATAGAAAAACCAAAATATGGATATAAAAATATGACTTTTAGAAGGTAAAAAAAGTTCTGTTCATAGGAAACTATGGATGCCTCACGTTCACCACATAGTACCTGTGATGCATCAAAATAACAAGCAAAATCAGATGCAGGAAAGGTGATGCATCAGTTCTTTACTTGCTGGGAAGTGATGCATTGGTTTTGAAATGCAGCCCCAGCCTTTTTGTTGATTCCGCACACAGATGCAATACGTAGAAAATATGGATGCGCTGGAGGCGATGCAGCAATGGTTAAGCAGGTACTGTGCTCATTTCTTCAACCGCCGGCGATGCGTCGATTCTTCTTGCCACCCAGCAGGGCCTGCACCAGAGTCTGTGTGGTGATCTTCGACATCCGAGATTAGTGCACAAGACTTGGCGTGAGGTGGTTTTTCAGGCAGCTGGAAGGCGCTGCATTGATTTTTTGGGCCACACAGGGATGTTCGTCAGGAACTTCTCTTGCACGGTCAAATTCTAATCCTCCCTGAGCACCACATATTCGAATTAAGAGTCAAAATTGTATCACAGATAACACTATTCAGTAATCCTGGGTAGGTACAGTCATATAAAATGCTGTTCCACTTGTAATCATAATCCACACAACATACATCAGAATTTCAGCATGTTCATAAGCCATCAATTCAATGCAATAGTCCATTCTCCATGTCCATTTATTATGCAGTCAGTATTCCGAAGTCAAAGCAAATCTTTAATTCCGCAAAAAGAACCAAAGCGCAGCCAGTATTCCAAATTCAAAGCAGATCTTCTTTAATTCCGTAAAAAACAAAGCGCAGCCAACACGTGTTTCGTCATGCACTTGTATGTGCTCAATGACTTCCTCAGGGCTGCAACCCAAAACATCAAAAAATATATATCAGTGAGAACTGTACAAATACATATTCCTATCTATTTCATACATATTTGGTTCTTTTTGCTGAATTAAAGATTTGATTTGACTTCAGAATACTGACTGCATAATAAATGGACATGGAGAATGGACTATTGCATTGAATTGATGGCTTATGGACATGCTGAAATTCTGATGTATGTTGTGTGGATTATGATTACAAGTGGAACAGTATTTTATATGACTGTACCTACCCAGGATTACTGAATAGTGTTATCTATGATACAATTTTGACTCTTAATTCAATAGCATATGGTGCTCAGGGAGGATTAGAATTTGATTTTATAGGGTCCACAATTCTTGTGGATTATTGGGGCTGTCTGGTAACCACCCCTTTCCTTACCCTTTGATGCACCCTTGTTAATTTGGTCACTAGTTGTAATACTACCCCCATACTAGGAAGAGCGCCCCAACTAAACCTGGTTACCAGGAATTTGCTAATAATTTCTCCTGCACGGTGGTGCTGTGTTGGAAAATTCAGCCACAAGGAGGGCGAAGCATCAATTTTCTTTAGTTCTTAGCACCTTCCTGTAAAAAGAACAACCTCCAGAGGCCCACAACTGTAATAGGCACCTCCTGGCAGGTCAGACCTCTCACCAGTGGGGTTCAAGGAAGCTATGGTTGAACTCTTTTGTCCCTAAGAATTCAGAGCAGGAAGAAAGCATGCACAAGCCCATGGAGATTCTTCCCAAGCAGGTTCACAGCAAATTCCAGTCTTTGCCCTCTCCTTGGCAAAAGCAGCAACTGCAGGCCACCCCAGCAAAGCAATACACAGCAAAGGGACAGTCTCCTCCTCAGAGCTTTTCAGCTCTTCTCATTGGCAGAGGTTCCTCTTGATTTCAGAAGTAGTCTAAAGTTAGAGGGTTTTAGGTTTAATATTTATACCCTATTTTCTCTTTGCAGTCTTTGATTCAAGAGTCTTTGAGCTCAGTAAAAGAACAGTTTTGTTCTCGCTGACCCTGCTACACTACAGGAGGTAGAGACTGCATTGTGCAGAGCAGAAACAGTTATTCAGAGGAGCGAACTCCTCCCGAGCCCCGATCAGACACTCACACTCAACCATAGTGTTCTTCTTTTTACATATGTGTCCGTAAGTACGTAGACACCCAGTCCACACACTTTAGCGCGTGTGTAGGTACTAGTTTTACTGTTTTCACTTTTCAGGTGGCACCACATCTTTTGCCACTCACTTATTTCCACGGTCCTGAAGAAAGCCCCTCCTACATTGTCCTGTGGGCTGAAACATGTAGACCCATCACATAGTCAACTACAAGATAATTATTCCTTTTCTAGTTGCATCACACACAATTTTTAACAATATCCTGAGCCGCCAGTAATAAACATAAAGAGGCATGGATCCTCAGAGATATTTTTAATTCACACCACATCACATCTCTGCATCACACCAATTCCACTGTAATCAGGCATTGTAGTACAACCGGGGGGCGTTCGGCCACCTGGTTGGGACCCCAATGATGAAGCATGACACCAACTAGGTTGGTGTGTGAGGGCTCTTTTAACAAACCCAGGGGTTCCAAACACTGCCTACCAGTGATAGTGCCACACATAGATAGGGTTTGTCCATCACTGTTTAACAAAACTGCGAGCAAACACGTTTCTGACCACCAGCTTTGAAGTTAGAGACTTCCATAGGGACTTTACATTCCTAGGCATTAAATCCAAGCTGACAGATGTGAATTAGGGACGATTTTTTTGAGGGATTTCTAATCTGCATTTTCCAACAAACTTGGGAAGTTGACAAGCTTTATAAGCAAGGCTATTCCACATACAGTATAGAGCCCTTCCCTCTATAGCAGGTAGACTGTAGGGCAGTCTGCTCAAATAGATTAAGAATTTCCTAGAGTGCTCAATAAAGGTAATCAACATTGATTCCCCCGACATACTCACAATTAAACTGTCCCAAAAGCAGGGTAATTCCTTCCTCAATGTGTACAACAGGTCTTCTCCTTTTAATAAGTTGTTGCAGACTATAAAACTCCTTAACATGGTACTAGAAGTCTATGGGCCAGGCATGCACAAGGGTATTGCAGGCAATTTTAGTGCTTCTTTCAGCCCTATCGACCCCTGCTAGATTTGTTTTGCGTGAGGATGAACGTTGGGGGTTTCCACCTACTCTGGGCCAAAAAGAATCCAAGGATGAGTACAACTGCCATCCAGATTTCAGACATTCCTGTCACTATTGGCCTAAGAGCTTGTAATGAGTGTACCCCATCAGATCTTACAATCAAGCCAACCTTTAAGAGGGGAGACTACTCCAGTAACATTGATTACATATTACTTACTCTTACGATCTGGCATGAGATGGTAGATAGGGAGATCATCGATGGCCTGGAGAGCGATCACTTTCCTCTTGCCCTTACATGAAAAGGGACTCACATCAAAGATAAAGCTTGTATGGTAATATAATCCTGTGACCCTGAGCACAAAGTATTGTGGGTGGATATTGTAAACCGTTAGGCAACTTTGAAAGATGTATGATGCTGTTTACAGTGCTCTAACCAACTGTATAGATCAGGCCTGCTCTCCCTTTCCGATACTGGCCACGCACAAATCAATATTTTGGAAATTTAAACCTTTTTGTTTAGAGAAAATTCCTACCTCACAACGTGGTCCATAGAACACATGATTAGTATGGCAAACAATATAGAGTGGCTAAAACAGCTCTGATGGAAGCCTTAAAAAGCAATCTGAGGCCAGATGTTTTTCAAGCCAGATGAAATTAAGCCCAAATATTAAATGCAGTAAGCCCCAGTGGGAAGCTAAGCTTTGGAAGGATCTGTTGGAAGCAGCTAAGGGGATGGATGTAAGGTTGTTCTGGCATCTGTTTACTCACAATGGCCGTAAAGATTATGCTTTTCCTGAGTGCGATATCCCCAAAGGCAGACCGGGTGCAGCACTTCACAACCCTATACACAGATCCACTCTCCAAAACACCCCAACTAACACTGATATCCAGCCCTTCAGAAGGGCTGAAATGGAGGAAGTAGTGTCTTTTACCATTGAAGAAGCAGACAATGGGGAAAGCACCTGGCATTGATGCGATATCTTTGGACTTGCCCTGAGCCCAACCTCTGGTAAGGACTCCCTATAATAATATCCTGGCTACCTCAATCACAGTGGTACCCCTATCGCTAACTCATGGAAAGGACCCAAAATAATAGCTATTTATAAAAAAGGTTCATGGCAAGAACCTGGTAATAATCTCCCCATATCTCTGATTGATAACATTAAAAAAATGTACAGTAAAGAACATCTGGTAAGACTATGGAATTGGATTGGAACCAATAATGCCTTATCCCACCTTCAAGCTGCCTTCATATCTAAAACAAGCACTGTGGACCAGATTTTACAATTTTTACCTCAAAATTGAAAGTTGTCGACCTGGAACTGTGGAGTGGAGGGCACTCTATGTCGCCTTTACTGATCTTCATGCGGCATTTAATCTTGTCCCGAGGAAAACATTTTGAGAGTTCCTCCAAAAAATTGGAGTTCCCTTAGGGCCATTTATGTTGGTTCAGAATCTACACACTGACAACCTTGTTAGAGTCAGATGTGCCCAGGGGGGAAACCACAGAGAACTTTCAAATAGCGTGTGGTGTCTTTCAAGGGTGTATCCTTACTCCCACATTTTTCATATTGTTATTCAATGAAATCAAATCCTATTTAATGAATTGTGTCAATCATGGTCTGAAAATTGCTGGATCCAAAATACCAAGTCTGCTATTTACAGACGATACACTTCTCAAATGTAAAACTGCTGTGGGTCCTAAGGTCCTCTTGGGAGAAGTTCAACAAATTTTGGAAAGACACGACCTTGAAGCAAATAAGTCTAAACCAAAATACATGATATTCACACATAGCAAGAAAGATAAAGGGAATGTAACTCTACATGGTGCCAAACTAGATAGGGTGACAGAATTTGACTATCTAGGGGGTGAGATTGTCAGACTTCATTAGTTGGTCTGAGCGGTATTCGGGCCAAATATCAAATGAAATATATTGAATTGCAAAAATGTCTTATTGTTAATATCATGACACAAATATCGTGTACAAAAATCTTGATTTTTTTTAAGGTAGGAAATATCATTTAAAAACTTTTTTTATGTGTTCATATTATATTTTTATTGTTTGTGTGATGGATGTTCAAGTTTATAAATGTAGTTTCTAAATTTAAGTTATTTATATTTCTAGTTTAATTGTAAAATATTAATTTATAGTGTCATAGCGGTTTGTGAGGTTTGCATAGGTTCTGGGCGGGAAGTTAATGAAGTATAATTCATTAATAATTTCTTTTAATTATTATTCATTCTTTTTTTGATCATTAGGTTTGTGAATTGTGCAAATACATTTTTAAAGTTATATTTTAGGTGTGGGTTGTATGGTCTGTAGGGGCATAGGATGTGAAGTTAATTGAATAATAGGGTACACAGTCTAAATATCGAGTTTGTAATATCAACCTACAGAAATATTGAGTCTGAAATATCGAAGGTAAAGAATATCGAGGTCAAGATTATCGTTGGACAGAATATCGACCCTAAAGTAAGTAATATCGAAAAAAATATATCGATGTAAGTAATATCGAAGTCAGTAATATCGATATCAAATATATCGATGATACTAATTTCGATGTTACTAATATCGATATTTGTATTATTGTTATGTATTTTATTATGTATTTAATATGTATGTGTTATATGTTTTTGTTAAGTATTTTACTTGTTTTAAATTATATGTGTACTATTTTTATATATTAATAATGTTATTTTTAAGTCAATTTTATGTTTTAGTATTGGAACGGGTTGTGGGTTTATAGGGGAATAGGGTGGGAAGTAATTTAAATATATTAAATTAATTATTATTTTTTAGGAATTACAAATTAATTTTTATTAATTTTTGCATTTAAGTTTTGTAGCGGGTAGTGGGTTTATAGGGGAATTGGGCGGGAAGTATTTTTTTTATTTTATTTTTTAAAATATTTTTATTGTTTATCATCAAAACAACATTTCATATATATCATATTTCATAATTACACAGAGTGAGTTCATTCAATTGAAACTTCTTATCAAGAAAACAAAACAAAATTAACTAAATTAGCAGAGAGAGGATACAGCAAAGAAACCAAAGGATCGATATTTACAGCGTTAAATAAGAGAAGAATTTCTCAACAATGTACATAGTTTTTACCACCAAGTAGCAAGTACCGCCCTAACCTCCTACCAGCCTCTGCTTCCGTTCTTCAATTGGAATTCAAATGCGATTCCCCAACTGTTTAGCTTTCCGGCCCTTTTTCTCGTATAATGCTTTCTCATAATTATATGTAGCTAAAAGCAGCGAGATCTATTGTTGGAATGTTGGAGGATTTGGATCTTTCCATAACCAAGCTATGCATATCCTGCTTATCGCCATCGCTAAAAAAATAAATTCTTGATGGTCTACAGAAATACCCTCCTTGACTACACCCAGTATCATTAATTCATCAGTTAAGTTTACCGAAATCCCCAATGTTCTACTTATAAACTGTTTTAATGACTGTTTGAATGGATCCAGACCTGGGCAGGAGGCGAACATGTGCACTGTGTCAGCTTCGTCACTTTGGTATCGTGGGCAGGTTATGCCACTTGTTCCCCCCAACGCGCTATTCTATATGGGGTGTAATAAAGCTTGTGGATAGTTTTGAAATATTGCGCCTGCAGATTTTCTACCTTTAGTACAGTATTGCCCAGTTTAAGAGAAGTTGAAAACTCGCCCCCTTCTAGATTCAATTTCCCTCGCCATTTTTCAGCAACATTCCCCTGATCATCTTCAGAATACTGACTCAGCTCCTCGTATGAATGTGAAATTGTGCATCCCTCTTCACTCCGTACTTGTTCCATGACATCTTCTCTGTTAAATACCATTTTGCCTCCTTGTTTTTTCAATAGGGCAGACCTGATCTGCAGGTACTTAAAAAAATTCCTGCATTCTAGATGGTATAGGCGCTGTGCTTTGTCAAATGTGATTATGCCAGTGGGATCTATAAAATCCCCTATAGTTTTAATGCCAAGCCCGTCCCACCGTTTCATTACATTGTCATGGAATACCATCGGTAGTGAGGGATTCTTGAGTAAGGGAGTATAGTAGTTCATCCTGCCAATGCCTAGCTTTTTCCGGCCCAAGGTCCATACTGACATTGCGGCACCCAGTGTCTTAAATTTTACTTTCTTGTAGTAATTTGCCTCGTTATAGGTGAAAAGCCAACCTTTAGTCACTGATGTTATAAGCTCATATGTGTCTGGGATACCCTCACTACCTCTCCACTTATCTTCAATAATTCCCCCCAGAAGGCCTCTTGCGTATTGAAGTACTGCTGCCCAATAATATACCCTGAAATCAGGCACTGTTAGACCCCCCGTTCTTTAGACAAAGACATACATTTTATAGCTCTACGTGTTCTGCCTTTTGCCCAGATGAACCGATTCACCAGTCCTTCTATCTCTTTGAACCAAGTCCCGTTAAACTTTAATGGGATCGCGCTGAAAATATATAAAATTTTAGGGAGAAATAACATTTTTACTATGTTACAGCGGCCTATTATTGTCAAATGTAGATTGTTCATTTTGTCAAAATCTTTCCTTGCTTTCTTAAGCACTGGGGTAAGATTCTTCTCCACTAAGTTCACTAAATCTGCCATTATGGTTATACCCAAATAGACCGCCGAATCGGTCACTCTTTGGTCTACCAATGTAATTTTCCTGTTGACCACGATTTGTGTCTTCCCTTGGTTCAGTTTATACCCTGATAATGCCCCAAAGATATCCGCCTCACGTTCTATTTCTGCAATCGCCGACATTGGTTCAGGTGATGTAATCGCCAAATCATCGGCATAGCCTAGGATTTTGGTCTCATGCCCATTTAATATTACCGGTAAGATATTTCTATTGCCGTCTATTCTTCTTATAAAGGAGTCGATGTAGAAGGCAAAGAGTAACGGGAACAGGGACAACCCTGTCATGTCCCTCGCCCGATGTTTATTGCTCCACTAAACTCGCCCATTACTCTAAGTCTGATCTTAGGGTTTATGTATAATGCTTGCAGAGCCTTTATACACCCTTTGCCTACATTAGCTTTCTCTAATGCAGCCCATAAGAAGCCCCACGAGACCCTATCAAAGGCTTTTTCAGCGTCTAATAAGATAAGGGATATAGGATCTCGTGAGGCTGCTGAACCATCAAAGAGCGGACAAACTCTTCTGATGTGGTCTACGGTACCCCTGCCTGGTATGAACCCATGCTGCCTGGGCGAGATTATCTTTCCGATCTTAGAGCTCAGTCGATTTGCTAAAATCTTTGAATAGATTTTTGTATCGCTATTCATAAGGCTGATTGGCCTATAAGAGCCGGGTTGGGATGGAGGTTTATTTTTCTTCAGGAATACAACCATTGTAGCCTCTCCCCAAGATGGCGGGGGTTCAGCGCCCTTTTGGATTTGGGTCAGAAGATTATATAAGTCTTCTTGTATAACAGGCAGGAATTTTTTATAAAACTCTAATGGAATAAGGTCCAGGCCATCCGCCTTCCCGGCGGGTAAATCACTGACCGCTCCCTGTATCTCTTCATACGAGAAACATGTCTACATGTCCTCTTTATTCGCAGTTCCAAATTTTTCAATAGCTGTTGACTCCAGATACTGATCTAATTCTTCTCTGGTTCCCGCCCTGTCCGCATTATATAGATTTTGATAAAAATCTTGAATGATCAGACAAATCTCCTTAGGTGTAGTCGCTATTACCCCAGTGTTTGATGTTAGTTCTGAAATATCCCCTTTAGTAGCCACTTACCTAATTCTGATTGCCAACAGGCACCCTATTTGTTCACTATTCTCGTACTGTTCCTGCTTCCAGGCTACCGCTTTAGAAGCAATTGAATCCCCCACTGCTGCCTTTGCTAAGGCTAATTTCTGTAATATCTCGTTGAGATCTACCTTACGACTGATGGCCTTGACTAGTCCTCCAATGTCATGACCAGCCTCATCTTTTCCTCCGTCCCTAATTTTTCTGCCTTGTTGCGCCTGATAGAATAACTCATAGTTTCCCCCCTGATACCCTCTTTCAATGCATCCCAAACTATCCCAAGTTGCGCAGACCCTCTGTTTATTTCTAACAACTCCTTAAGCCACCCTTCCATATGTGTAACATAATTTGTGTCCAGTAACAGGGCTCTCTCGAATGACCAGCTAGTAACTTGCACCTGATTATTTGGAATTCCTACATCTAATATAAGGGGATTATGATCATTATTAATAGTTAATAAAATATTAAATATTAATTGTCAATGTAAATTGTGTAATTAATAAATATTTATTCATGTACATTTAGGGGTGGATTGTTGAGTTTGCAGGGGTACAGGGTTGGAATTTAATTAAATAATAATTGATTAAACTGTGTAATTATTATAACATTTTAATTCAGATATATGTTAATTGTGTGTTGCTAGGTATGTGGGACTATAGTGTGGGAATTTAAAGAAACAACTATTAAATAACCCTTTTCTTCTTATATTAAATATATTTTAAAATGTATAATTATTTGAATTGTTTTTTAATTTAAAAATTTAATGTTAACCCTCCAGAGCCCAACGCTTTCCCTACTGTTGCACGGACTAGAGTGAACACAGTGAATTTTACCCCTCTTGAGTCTAACGCTTTCCCTACTGTTGCACAGACTGGAGTGGGAATAGTATATGTATTATTCCTAGTATTTTAAGGTTTTGTTTATATTGTTTAAAATTATTATGTTTCTGTGTATTTAAACATTTCTAATTACAATATATAGTGGATTTAAAGTAAGATATGTTGCTTTATATTTCTTACTTTTGTATGTGCAATTAAAATTGTATGTTTTTTATAAATGTCAGTTTCTTTATTACAGTTTGATTTATTCTGTGTATATATATTCACTGAAAAAACCATAGGTTTCAGGGGCGTTAAAGTTAGTTGGACATTCCACTCATACAAAACCATCGAAATTCCCCCGTTATAGTTAGTTCAGCTAACTATAACTCATGCGCCCGCAATTCACTGCTGCTCATGACATGGTCAGTGACATCACTCATGACATCACTCATTACATCCCAAATGACATCACTCATGACCTCATCCTTGTGATAGCATGGCAGACCTCTTCTCACCCTAATATAACCTTTGATAAACACACTCAAAAATACAAACTAACACTTACAAACCAATGGACATACCAATACCAGCTCCAACACACCTTTTCAGTAATTCCAAGATCTACACACACATCCGCTCATTCACCAACAGTCCCTATACAGTCACTCATACATGTCTTCACTCATCATATGTATTCATACACCAATACATCCTGTTACACACCGCCACTCATCCATAGCGTTACTCACACACATAGTCACACATGCAAACTAGGGGGCACATTAGGATGACGGGCGGATTGCCACCGCCGGCCTGGAGGGGGCAATCTGCCCGCCATCCTAACCAGAATGACCCCCGCCATATTAGCATGACTGGGGGGTCCGCGGCGGACAGAAAGACCGACCGCCGCTTTTCCGTCCCGGTAGCCTTGTGACCGGGGCGGAAAAGGTTGAATATGGTGGCAGTGTCTATTAGACACCGCCAGCCATATTCGTATGGGCTGCAACAGATGTCTTTCGAAGGCGGCGATGCCTCCACAGAAAGGCAGGCGGTCTACACTTCGGGGGCCCCCTGCGGGCCCCCGGAGTAAAGGCGAGGTGGGGGGTGCACATGGGGGGTACCTGTGGTACCCCCCAGAATTTGCATACACAAAGCAGCAGGCATCGCGCGGTGCCTGACGCTTTGTGTATGCAAATGCATACATGCATTTTTAGCCTTGTGGCGAGCGGTGCTGAGAGCACCGCCTGCCGCCACAATGTTAAAAATGCAGGATGCGCCCGCCACTGTGGCGGGTGCATCCTATTACCCCTCACAGGACCTGGACCCTTATGGCGGGCGATCCCAAGTACTGTGAGGATGGCGGGCGGGCAAAGTCCGCCCGCCATCCTAATGGCCCCCTATGTATCAAACATCCATTTTCTTATATATACAGTTATACACACTCTACCACACTTACTTCTACAGAAACTTACACATACTTACTCTCTTAAACAATCACTTATAGAGACACCTACTCATTTGTACAGGAACTCTTTCAATCTCTCACTCTCACATATACTCACTTATATACACCAATACTCACATATACCAGTTTAAAACACATGTAGTTACTCACACAGACACTTTTGAGACAGTCATTCACTCACTACACTAAAACACCCATACACATACTCATCCACCTATACAGTCCTGCACACATGCTGTCTTCAACACATACAAACAGTGAGTCACTCATTCATGCATCTGTGCACTAAGTAATACCCCCCACCGAACCAGACAGACACTCAGACACTCATACTGATACTAAAAAAAACAACTAATAACCCATATAGACACTCATGTAGCTACTCACAAACCCATGCAGCCCCTTATACACAAAGTGAGAGACTGATACAGATGTTTACATATTTAAACATTACTCACTAACCCATGTATTCACTAAGATACACTTATTCAGTCAGTTATACAAATCAATTTTACAAAACAAATCATCCATTTAGACACGTATATACCCATTTATTCTTCCATCGACCTTGAGATATACATATGTAAAACATATTTAATTTTCAGAAAAACACACATTCACTAGATGCGTTTTTTTCGGTAAAAAAAACACATTCCTTCCTCCTTATTAATCAAGTAAACGTCCCACTGAAGAACAGGGGCCAGCTTCGATCAGTAAACAGCCTTTACAACAACTTTTTTACTTTGCGATACCATTACAACGCATGCATTACCATGCATGCGTAGTACATCGCAAAGTCATTACTACACATTTTTTTAGAACGCATTGTCATTTACCACCCATGCCTTTACAACAAATTTTGTTGTAAAGGTATGTATGGTAAATGACCATCCGATCTAAAAAACATGTAGACAATCCATGTTGTTGTAAGGAAATAGAGGCTGTTCTGTTTCCTCACAACGATGTGCACCGCCCCTCATAG
This sequence comes from Lissotriton helveticus, assembly GCF_964261635.1. NCBI lineage: Eukaryota > Metazoa > Chordata > Amphibia > Caudata > Salamandridae > Lissotriton > Lissotriton helveticus. The sequence goes on along the minus strand of NC_136065.1, from coordinate 541,692,679 downwards.
ACAACGTTAAGCAGGAACCACGAGGAGAGAGAAACCATAAGTACTGAGAGATAAGGGGGATTGGGCCTGGGGTGTTTTTTTCTAGGGTTTAGAGTAGTGCAGTGGTGTTTGGGTAGTGTAGAGGGTCGTGCTGGGGGTAGTGTTTAAGGGTTTAGGGTAGTGCAGTAGTGTAGGGGGTTATGCTGGGTAGTGTTTTAGGGATTAGGGTAGTGTAGTGGTGTATGGGTAGTGTAGGGGGTCGTGCTGGGGTAGTGTTTTAAGGTTTAGGGTAGTGCAGTGGTGTTTGAGTAGTGTAGGGGTCATGCTGATGGTAGTGTTTTAGGGTTTAGGGTAGTGCAGTTGTGTTTGTGTCGTGTAGGGGATCGTGATGGGGTAGTGTGTAATGATTTAGGGTAGTGCAGTGGTGTTTGGGTAGTGTAGGGGGTCATGCTGGGGGTAGATTTAGGGTTTAAGGTAGTGCAGTGGTGTTTGGGTAGTGTAGGGAGTCGTGCTGGGGGTAGTGCTTTAGGGTTTCGGGTAGTGCAGTGGTGTTTGTGTAGTGTAGGGGTTTGTGCTGGGATAGTGTTTTACGGCTTATGGTAGTGCAGTGGTATTTAGGTAGTGTAGGGGGTAGTGCTTGGGTAGTGTTTCAAGGTTTAGGGTAGTGCAGTGGTGTTTGTGTAGTGTAGGGGGTATTGCTGGGCATATAGTTTTAGGGTTTAGGGTAGTGCAGAGGTGTTTGTGTAGTGTAGGGGGTAGTGTTTCAGGGTTTATGGTAGTGCAGAGGTGTTTGTGTACTGTAGGGGGTCGTGCTGTGTTCTAGTGTTTTATGGTTTAAGGTAGTGCAGTGGTGTTTGTGTAGTGTAGGGGGTTGTGTTTTAGGGTTTAGGGTCATGCAGTGGTGTTTGGGTAGTGATGGGGGTAGTGCAGGGGGTAGTGTTTTAAGGTTTAGGGTAGTGCAGTTGTGTTTGTGTAGTGTAGAGGGTCATGCTGGGGTATATTTAGTGTTTAGGGAAGTGCAGTGGTGTTTGTGTAGTGTAGGGGGTTGTGCTGGGGTAGTGTTTAGGGTTTAAGGCAGTGCAGTGGTGTTTGAGTAGTTAAGGGGGTTGTGCTAGGGGTAGTGTTTTAGGGTTGAGGGTATTGCAGTGGTGTTGGTGTAGTGTAGGGGGTTGTGCTAGGGGTAGATTTAGGGTTTAGGGTAGTGCAGTGATGTTTGGGTAGTGTAGGAAGCCGTGCTGGTGGTAGTGTTTTAGGGTTTAGGGTAGTGCAGTTATGTTTGGGTAGTGGAGGGGATAGTGTTTTAGGGTATATGGTAGTGCGCCCAACCAGCCACAATATCCGTGGACAAAGGGGATCCTGACTCTTTTGAATGCTTCGCCAATTGAATAATTTGGGTCAACGGCCCTACCACGTCCAAGACCTATCAATTCCTTTCTTGGGATCTCTCATATACTTGGAGAAAAAGGTACATAGTTTCTCATCAATTTCAAGCATATGTGCCACCTTCCCCTTCAGTGGGGTCCTGGGGCATTCTCCCCTCATCCTATTCCTAACCTCCCTTTCAAGGGTTTGATGGGTTTTCCCCACCACATACTCTGCCACTTTGGTGTCAGGGGTCCACTCCACCGACCTAGGATGGTAAATTTGGGTAGGCTCGAACTTGTACGAGTGGACCCCGTCCCCTACCCCGCACTGAGAGGAGTGGGACACCCCGAGTCCTTATCCTCATCGGAGGAGAAATCGTCCTCCGATACACCCTCTCCCTCTAAGGGAAACCCGCTTTGGGGGTCTACAATAGTGGTGACAGTGTCACAATTTTTTCCGGACTCCTCCTCCTCCCGGCATAGTGCATGTTTTAGCGTTTGCGCACTCTTGAATAAGGCCTCCGTAAGTTTATCAAATCCTTCCAAGTGCCTCGCGTTATGCTTAACAGCCCTTTTATTCCCCATCTGGAAGCTACTGGGACCCGACACCACCAGATCTGGGTCATTGAACACCCCAGGGATGCTTTTCGCCACCTTATCAACCTGATCCCTAAGAGGAGCCAGCGCCCTAGAAATAGCCAGAGAGAGGGCTTGATCCATTGCAGGAGGGAGAAGTTGAGGGGCCATTCCTCCTCTACTTCTTGGTAGTAGAAGTAAAAATGGTCTTCTGGAGAAGACATGATAGCAGAGGGTCTGAGCACAGAACAAATGCCCATAAACATCCTAAAGGCAGCCCCCTCGCCGGTGCTCCAACAGCTGGGCTTTCCCCGAAGCTGTTATAGAAATAGACGGAGGCGCAATACCAATTACCACCACCAGGTGGCGCTTGTCACTAACATGGCCATGTGGGGAAATCACCGCATAGCGGTGTCAAAATTAGCCGAGGGTTGGTTGGGAATCAAGCAGACACTAAAGGAGTGACCGGATTCCCAAACGCACGTAAAGACCAGCGGTAGAGCTCGACGGAGCTGCCTCGCTCGGACCAGATGCGCCTGACAGGATCTCACCGTGCACAGAGCGCACAGTGGGAGAAGCTGCGAGGGGGAGAACGCTCTCAGGCAAGAGCCTGCTGCGCAGGGAATATGAAACAATACCAAGGCAATAATGCTAATAACATGCACAAGAAACCGCTATACAAACAGCAACAACATCATATTAAGCCAAGAATGTAAGGAATGTACTTAACTGATGAGGAGTGAAGAAAGAGGAAGCGGAAGGGACGTCACAATATTATATACGATGGACTGTGATATGATTGGACTATAGTTGCCTTGGAGACTACCCCCCTAATGGTTCATGGGTTGTGTAGTCTTTTGTTTATTGATTGTTGTGTTACGTTTTCTTTGAACTGCTATGCAAATAAATTGAGGAAAGATATGCCTAATCCTTGCCTCTGTCCTGCCATAGAATTCATTAAACTTTATTCGATCTGATTTAGAAACATAGATTATAAAAGTGTACATAAAAACGGTAAATCCTCTATCCTAATACAATACAGTGAGAATTAATTAAAATCACTAGGTAAAAATGGGTGTTACAAAGCCCGGTTCAGAGCAACTTCAGGTTAACAGAATCGTAAAGTTCAATGTTTCGCAAGATCAATCTCATGTACTTCGTGCAAAATACGCAATAAGTGGTCCAAGTAAGATGTAACGCTCCAATACCTGACCAGTCCGCAGTATATAAAACTGCAGAAAAACTAAAAATAAAAAGTAATTTGCACACTTATGTCATTGGGTTATATGTAGGCTACATCTGGGTAATATTTGTGCTACATTTGGGCTCTTTTTTCTCTGGTGGCCATTTTGGGAGACTTATTTGTTATGAAGTTTCCTCATTTCCTCATTTACTGCAGTCTCCTCAGTAGGAAATGCAATTCAGTTTTTTACTTTGATTCCATCAAGAAGTCATTCAGATGTGTCACACATTTGGTATAAATGCAGAATGTTAGCACTCTAGTTGTTCATTAGATCACTGTAGTAAAGGTACTGCTCACCAGGGAGTTATCTGGAAGTCTACTGCTCATATTGAAAGTGATTTTTTCAGTCTGCATGTCAGAGTTTCCTAATGAAATAGAAGAGGATTTGAGATCTCACTTAAAACATGCTCTAAATTTTCGTTCTGCAGAACTAACCATAATTTCTACGGCAAAATGAACCCCCTCATTTTGTTCCTTTTTAAATTAAATGTTTTAAGTGTTATTCCAATCAAGATGGCATCAGGTGTGCCATAATGTTGTCATAAGTAAGACTGTTTGCTCTCTAGTGGTTCTTTATAACACTCTGGGAAGCTGCAGAAGAACACAAAGGCATTCACTGACAGGTTGCTCCTGTTGAAATATAACAGGACGATATTTGAGATCTCACTTAAAACATGTCCTAATTTTTCTTTCTACAGCACTAGCCATAATTTCTATGACAAAATGAACGTCACCATTTTGTTCCTTTTTAAATTAAATGTTTTAAGTGTAACCAGTTTATTCCAATCAAGATGGCTTCAGGTGTGCCATACTTTTGTCATAAGTAAGGCTGGTAGCGCTTTAGTTGTTCTTTAGAAAACTCTGGGAAGCTGCAGTAGAACACAATGGAATCAACTGACAGTCTCTGCCCTTGTTGGGTGTACATGATTTACTGAGAATGACAGACTCCATTCTCACATGACTGAAAAAGATAATGTGAATTTACAGAAAATATGCTCTCATTTTAGCTTCAGTTTTCTCTCAAATATGATTCATGATATCCCAGCAGAAGGTTTTTCACAGGGTAAAATCACCTTAGAACACACCACAATTCCTGAAATTAGTATTGTACCATCAACAAATGAATTCTAATGTAACTAAAGTCTGTTATCACCCTTTATAGTTCTCCTTTTGGTAACCCTCAAAATCTTTGATTCACTACAATGTATTTCAATGGGGTACTATCATGTATATTGGTCCCAAGATGGCTGCCAGCAATTCAAGGATGAAGTGCTGACAGCCAATCAAATCTCATGATGAGATGTGTTGTTAGGCTCCGCCCAGATATTGAAACATTTTCTTTTTCGAATTTCTCATCAACTACTGGACGGATTTACACCATTTAACAAAAAGGGATCTTATTGAACCAAGGGCTACCTTTTCACCTAATTTGGTGCAATTCCGCTCATCAGTTCAGGCTGTAGCCGTGTCTAAAGTTTCCTATGGGAATTAACATGGAGAAAACACGTTTTGGGACCCCCCTTTTTTCTCGGCCCCTGCCTGCCGTATCACCCCGAAACTTTTAAGGTAGGAGCTGACCGAAGCGCCCCACAGAACATCATATACACTTGAAGTCACCCCAGCTGCTACTTTGGTATCCAACGGGTACGCAGTACCAAGCCACGTGTTATGTCATGCACTTATGTGGTCGTGCCTGCTGCGTGTTGCTTATGCGAGGAGTGCATGCTGCCAGGCCCTGTGTTATGTCACAGACATATGGTGTCGCGCCGGGTACGCCATTCCCTCTTTATTTTTGCCTCAAAAGTATATCTAAATAACTTTAAACAGTATATGACAGCAAGCGATAATCTAAAATATTTTAAACAATTATATATTTCTATCTGTAATAAACTTATATTATGATAAATATAGTTTCTCAAAATTGCGTTGGGTGCGGCCTCCTTGCACGCTCGGTTGGCCATGTGAAAAAGTTTTTTTCTGTGTACACATATCTCATACTACACATATGAGGTGTACTTCATCCTGCAATCAACACTACAACTGAATTGTGAACACTGCTGCCCGAAGTGTTTGCACACACAGCAATGACAGCATGTGAGCAGTGGGGCCTGGGTGCACAGCGGCTCCAATTGAACGCTGTGCTGCGGGAGGGGTGGGCTGCATCAGCCCGAGTGCGCAAGTGCGAACAAGCGAAGTTCCCAGCGTAATGATGTGATCTCTGACCTCATTCAGTCACATCTCTGTCTCATTTTAAAGACCTGCTGGACTGTACTGTAGGCCTGAGCCAGCAGGCAGCGCTGCTCTACAGACATGTGTTGAGCACAGGGCTGCGGGAGGGGTGGTCTGCATCAGCCTGGGTGCGCAGGTGCGAAAAAGCGATGTTGCCGTGCGTAATGATGTGATGTCTCACCTCATTCAGTCACATGTTTGTCTCATTTTAAGGACCTCTTGACTGTACTGTAGGCTTGAGCCAGCGTGCAGTGCTGCCCTACAGACACGTGGTGTTGGCTTTTAGAGCACTGTAGTGAGCTCATTACTAAGTGTACATACACACAGGCTTCCGCCACTGCATTACACATGCACATTATGCTTCTAGCATGCGCTCTGTTGCTTTGTATGTGAATCCTTGTTATAACATATTATTATTTAACCTTGTGTATTGTCGTGCACTCCAACTCCTCTTTGAACCACGATTACCACTAACAGTTGGTAGATCGTACTTTAAAACGAAGGATGCACTCAAGTGGTGTTTTCTATTAAGCTTGAAATAAACCTTATTTACCTCCAGACGTTTCCACCATTAAATTATTTCTCTCTTTTCAGACACTGAATTGACCAAAAATGGGTGGAGTGGGTGCTCAACCTGTGATGATACCCTTGGAATTCTGGCGCCTTCCATGGTGGTATCAAGTCACCGTCCCCGACCGGAGTCCTGCTCTCCCACCCTACAAAAGTACCCCAGACTCGGAGCTTGCACCAACACGTTGTTGGACACACCGACGGTGGCAGGTGGGCAGTGAAGCCTGGGTGCGCAGGACATACAATTGAGCACAGTGCAGGGGAAGGTGCTGGGATGCAGCACCCTGAGTGCACAGGTCCCGGCAAGCAATGTTCTCGTAGCTAATGATGTAATCTCTGCCCTCATTCATATGTTTCATTTTAAGGACTTGCTCAACCACACTCATTCCCGGGGACCCCAGCGTCCTAGACAAACCGGTGAGGGAACGTAAACACTAGGTGCAATAGGCCGATGCTCTATCTCCTCCTCCCTCTGTTGTTTTGACTTTCCCTCCCCTTCTCCCTTCTCCCTTCCACCCATTCCCTCTCCCTCCCATTCTCACTATCTTCCTTTCATTCGGACCACCTTTATTTTCTACTTCCACGTGGCACACATACTTATGTTTTCTTTTTGTCTTTCAGGTTTTGTACGCTGCTTCCTGAGGAGTCCCACCCACGTATTTCATGTTATACTGTTGTTTGTTCTAATAAACTTGCGTTTCCATTCATTTTTTTTCCAATAAGTAAGTGAGTGTATAGGTTTTCCTTTTCTGACAACACGTGTCTGTAGTTTATTGTGAAAATCGTCTGTTTATAGGAGGTTATGAGAGAAAACATTTGTAATTTTGTGTTGCACCTACCAAATATAAACCAATAGACTACTACATATATAAAGCCTGCGTAATTCTACAACTGCAAGGGTTCTAGGCCTGTATCTCTTTATAACACGACGAGTACTGCCCGTGTGATTTCAGAACCAATAACACACTGCCTAAGACCACCACGACTTCAGGGACTGCCGAGACCCACCCTGCATATTTAAGTAAAGCCCCGGAGGGTGGAGGTCCCCGGACTTCAGTTGGCCTCGAAGCCTCCCGAACAATTAGTAAACAATACCCGAGGAGGAGGCGATCCCCTAGACTACGGAATGTCTCTGTGCCCTTCCGCACCTAATTTACATGTAACATTAAGATCCCCAGTCCTACAGAGACCCCGCAATATAATAATTGGATTAGCCACAAAACATTACCCACCAGGAGCCTAATTTAAATCAACGAGTGAGACCCCTCTTTTTTTCTCTCCGTTTTTACCATCCGGATTCGCTCTATTAAAACGATACGAGGTTTTCCTCCTCTCGCTTCAACTAGTCAAACAAGGATTGGCTATCACAGGGTGGAAGCCATGCACCCGCCCTCTAATAGCAACCATAAATGTCCATTGGATGCACACCCCGGGAAATTGTATGAGCTGCGCCTGGGAGGTCGCGCTCCCTAGGACCATGATACATTGGTTAGTATAAATGCATACTAACACTACTTACACAGGTGTAGTACAGCGACCAGAGTGTAGTCAAGAGGCAGAGGAAGTGTAAGATCTAAAAATATAAATCCTACCAGAGGTCAGATGACATAATTCAATGAACTGACGACCCAGGGAGGAGTAGAAACAGCTACACAAAGAAAATGGGTCTTCATCACAATGCAAGCAACTTTGAAGTATTGGTGAGTGCTGCCTTTTTTTACCTTCTCCCGCTCGTCGCCAAATTTATGTAGTGAAGAGGCAGACAGCAGTGGATCCGATAAGTAGATTCATTGCAGGAAAACAAGAGACCTTAAACACCCACCAACAGGAGCAGACAGCAAGGCAACCAACTTCTCGGGCACCTTGTACAAATTCCCCAACGTTCCCCTCATGACAGCCCTACATTCTAACTTTACATACTTACATTCTAATAGAATTGCATACTAACATTCTACTATGTCTTACATTGGAATACTATACAGAGCACATGACTTTACAGCAATGAGCTCATGGTTTCATCCAGGAGTCTTAAGAGCGGTAGGGGTGAGTACTTTGCTTCCTGCTCCCTGTATTATATAAACACAAACTAACACTACTTCCACAGGTATACTACAGCGCCCAGAGGACATCACTTTACAGCAGTGAGCTCCCGATTTAGGCTCACGGTTTAATCACTGAGTCTTCAGACCAGTAGGAGAAAGTAGTTTGCTACACACTCCCTATATACTATAAATGCATACTAATACTACGTACACAGTTATACTACAGCTGCTGGTATCCTATAGCGCCCAGAGCCCATCACTTTACAGCATTCATCTCGGTTTGATCCCCGAGTCTTCACACCGGTAGGCGTGAGTACTTCGCTTCCCTCTTCCGGTATAGTATAAACCCACAAAAGCAGTCAGTAGTTCGCTTCCTACTCCCTGTATAGTATAAACGCATACTAACAGTACTTGCACACTTATGCTACAAAGACCAGAACACCTCACTTTTCAACAATGAGCTCACGGTTTAGGCTCTCGGTTTCATACCCGAGTGTAGCAGCATATCATCTCAGCACCTTGTCACTCTGAGCAACACTGCACTTTCAGACCAGTAGGAATGACTACTTAGCATCTCCCACAGAGCTTACAGTGCTCCTACCCTCCTTTCCTACTTTTTTCTCCCTTTTTTCCCCTTACTCACTTCAACGGAATCACAAAATGGCGGCCAACACTTCCTAGTTGCAACCGCTCACAGCGCTCTCACCAATAAGCAGCAAGCTTGTGCTGGTAACGCCAACGCCAATCAGATGGCAGAATTCCCAAATATCGATATATGTAAATTTCAATATTTCTCAAAAACTACTGAACGGTTTTACACCAAATAGACAAAAGCGTGCTTTCTAGACCAATACCCTTCTCCCTGCCAAATATGGGGTAATTCCGTTCGACCTGCAGCATTGTCTAAAGTTTCCTATGGAAATTAATATGGAGAAAACACATTTTGGGACCCCCTTTTTTCTCAGCCCCCCCATGACGAATCACCGCCAAACTTTCAATATAGGAGCTGATATGGACAAACAATTAGTTTGGAACATTTCAAGAAGATTCATCAAACACCGCCAACGTTATAAGCAAAACAAAAAATGCTCTTCCTATGAAACTAGGTCCTAACTATAACTACCTACTGGCGGTCGCCAGTAGGTAATATATATGTATATATATATATATATATATTATTTACCAGTCCAAATCCCAAACGATTGAAGGAAGGCACTGACACCGTGAATTCTACTCAAGGAAGGTATTTATTCCAACATGCTGCACAAGACGCGTTTCGGCGGAAACCTCCGCCTTGCTCACTCACTCTGCAAAAAGTGATGCTGACATATATAAGCATACTGACACATCCCAACAACGCTATGGCTTGACTGGTTGTTTGTTGCCATAGTAACCATGAGTCAATGATTTTTCAGAGATAGACATAGAAGAGTTTTTAAAATTGTAAACATTCTTCTAACAATATGTCTAATTTGACCACTTAAACAATATAAGCTAAACTTTGCATAAACAGATTCAGTGATACTTAACACAATGATAACTTTCAAGGTGAGAATAAATGCAAATTAGTCAGACACCCAATCTGTGCAATTTTACATCCTTACACAAACGGAATAATCGTTCTGAAAAGATAATAAGTGGTTAGTTTATCCCTGGATTCTGACCGAGCAAGCACTTGCTTCAGTCAAACAAGGGAAGGCACCCGGACTTGATAAAATCCCAGGCGATCTTTATTTGCATAACACTGATGTCTGGGCACCATATTTAAACCACTTATTCAATGCTATTGCGGCTGGTGACCAAATCCCAGACACCTGGGAAGGAGCAAAAATTATCACTATTTTTAAAAAGGGGGATGGAGGCGACCCAGCTAACTATCGCCCCATTAGTCTTTTAGATATAACTCAAAAGATATACGCCAGGCATATATTAAATCGCATAAACACGTGGTTAGATGAAGAACAAGTTTTATCAAAATACCAGGCGGGGTTTAGGGAAAAAACTGGGACCATAGACCAGGTATTAAGGTTATGCTGCTTGTACTGGAAATATGTCATCATCCGCAAAGGCCACCTGTATGTGACCTTTGTGGACTTACGAGCAGCATTTGACCTAATACCTCGTGACTTACTTTGGAAATCCTTGGAAAGGGAGGGACTTCCTGGGGAACTCCTAAAACTGGTGATGGGCCTGCACCAGGAGAACTATGCTAAGGTTAGGTGGGGCCCAAATGGGGAACTCACAGACCCAATCCCAATAAAAAGAGGAGTACGCCAGGGTTGCGTACTGGCTCCCACACATTTTTCCCTCTTTGTCTATGATATTGCGGCTTATATGGAGAACTGTGATAATGATTCGCCTCGATTGGGAGGGGAACGTGTACCGTCCCTCCTTTTTGTGGACGATACGATTCTCATCTCACAAACCCCTCGGGGCCTTCAGATTTTATTAGATAGGTTCCAGCAATATTGTACTTTAAAAGGGTTAGAAATTAACATAAAAAAACCAAATATATGGCACTAAACCCGCATAAAAGTTAAAAAAATGTTTTAATGTTAAATGGTCATAAGCTCGACTATGAACAGAGCTTTACATATTTAGGGGTATTATTAGACTCGTCAATGGGATGGAGACCACAGCTAGAAAAATCAAAAATAGTGTTCAAACAAAATTGTCTTCCAATATTAAAAAGATATGATAAATGTGTGAACAAGGCAGTTACCCCAGCAATAGAGATTTTCAGGTACAAGGTTCAATCAGCTGTTCTGTATGGGGCTGAACTATGGGGACCAGTATGCAGGAAAACCTTTGAAACACTGGAGAACAAGTTTATTAGGGGATTACTAAAAGTACCCATTAATACCCCATTGGTACCATTATTTTTAGATCTAAACATCAAGCACACCGACCATCATGCTATGTTGAGACCATTGTTATTATGGGTTAGACTATGGACAACCCCTGACCTGACTGACTACAAAAATGGGTTGAAAGAAGTATTGGACCTAGATAGTGGCAACCAAATTTATTGGTTCAAACACGTAAGAGCTTGGTTATCTAAACTAGGTCTATCCCACTTTTGGAGTGAGCCAGAGTCCCTAATCATGGCCACCAAGAAAATTGTTAAATTGTCCTTTTGGTCCCATGTGAGCCATGATTCTGCATACGTTAGAACGCATGGCCCTTTAACCGAAAAATTTTCAATGGTTAAAAACGTGGCTTGTTTTGAACGATTTCTTGATGAGGTTCAGCCGCCATTGGCCAAAACCCTGTACCTAAAATATAGATACGGAACACTGAGAACTAAGGCAATAGAGAAAAGCTGGGGGAAGACAAACAGTGACTACTGCACTTTATGTTCTAACAATATAAGGGAAGACGTTTTACACATATTGTTTTTTTGTCCCAGTTACGGTAAAGCTAGGAAAAAATGGATAGTGCCTTTATGTCGCATTATTGGCTTTAGATCTCATAAGGAAGATGGTAGAATTTTAAAAACGGATACCAGCAAAGTAATTGTGTTTGGAATTAGTAGATTTCTTCTGGCTGTAAATTTTATTAGACTGAAAATGTCTCTTCCATTTTAAACAGTATACCATGTGTATTTGATCAAACCACGGATTAAGTTTTTTTGTTTTGTTTTATTTGTCTTGCTAATTTTAAATCCTGTGCCTTGGCCGTTATAAATTCTATTTAATGTTTTTTTTAATTCTGCAACAATGTATTTTAAACTATTTATTAACTTCGTGATAACTTAAAATATAATAGATTGTTCCAAAGTGATGACGCGTAGTATTGATTACTGGTTCCTTGTATAATGTATTTTTATCATTGTATTATTGTATATCTTTTATGTTGCAAAAGCAACGAAATAAAGATTATTGAATTGAATTGAGTCATTTTACTACTACTTGTTTAAAGAGTTGCATTGCCTAAAAATTACAATATAGTCAATAACCGGTGTAGATAGAAAAATTATATCTAAATTCTCAAATTAGGTTCATAAATGTACCTTGATAAGGACACATTATACAGTTTACTAGTGCTTATAGCCCTTAATTCACTACACCACAACAGTCTATAGTAGTGAATTACGCATGCCATCTGTTAAATTATAGTAATTTTCAGGTACACAGGACCTGGACTATAATCCTTCGGTCTACGGGCACCTTGCACGAGCCTCGTCTCCAAGTGGAGTAAGGTAAATTGTTCTGTACATTAACACATTATGGCTCCATTGTTATTAGATGAACCTGTGAATATCTACTGCACTAGTTGGTTTTAGGTGATTTGACTCTTTATATACATGTTTGGTGAGAACATACTCAAGGTATATAAAATGGATACTAAGTCAGACACTTAGCTTAACTAATAATACTGCAAAAAAAACGAAAGTATTTACATCTATACAGTTGCAGATATGTTACAGGAGCGGGTCTCAGATAAGGAAGAGGCTAATGCTGGGTTATACGTGTACAGTTAGCGCTTCGTCCAAGTTTAAACCATTGGGGATCTTGGAATCTAGAAAAATGATGTACCTAGATTCCAGGCGTCTTAGGGTCAATCTTCGATTTCGATATATATATATGAATAACAAAGGTTGCCTTCTATATGAAACAACAGGGGTTCAGCGGTGCATTTTCAGGTAGGTTTATTCAGTGTTAACATGGCATTACCTGTTTCGGATATTTTTCCTTTATCAGATGCCGTTACTCATTGCACCGGTGCCCACCACAGTCCCCCTTTAATGTAGATTACATCCTCCCCATTGGTGGAAACTGGGGGACTGCATGTTTCAGCATCCCTCTTGGCGGATGACTCAAGCGGATACCAGGACCCCGAACCTTGTCCCTTGAAGCTGAATACACCGCCCTGAACTGACCAACACCTTCTGCGGCCTACATTGCGGGCGCATCAGGGAAGGGCCGTGACAATGCTCCGGGCCTCACTGTGTAGTCACGGTCCCATTTAGGCCAGATATTCGCCCTCCCATGGCCACAGTGTTCAAAAGCACTAATTCGATCCCTCGAACTTCCACCGTTGTGCCACTGTAGTGCTTGGCTCATTAGGGCGGGTCCCCTAAATTGTGCTGTGGCCTTGCAACAAATGTCCAATAAAGGTTGCCTCCTACACGAAACAACAGGGGACTCAGCGGTACATTTATCAGGTAGATTTACTCAGAGTTAACATGGCATTACGCGTTTTGGATATTTTCCTTCATCAGATGCCACTACTCATTGCACTGGCACCCGCTACAGTCCCTCCTTTAATGTAGTTTACGTCCGCCCCATTGGTGGAAATTGGGGGAGTGCAAGTTCCAGCATCTCTCTTGGCGGCTGACTGAAGTGGCTACCAGGACCCAGAAATCTGTCCCATGAAGCTGAATGCGCCGTCCTGAACTGACCAATGCCTTCTGCAGCCTCTGTTGTGGGTGCATCTGGGAAGAGCCGTGACAATGCTCCATGCCTCACCGTTTAGTCACGGTCCCATTTAGGTCATATATTCGCCCTGCCGTGGCCGCAGTGTTCCAAGCACTGTTTCGATCCCTTGAACTTCCACCGTTGTGCCACTGTAGTGCTTGGCTCATTAGGGCGGGTCCCCTTAATTGCGCTGTGGCCTCGCAACAAATGTCCAACAAAGGTCGCCTCCCATACGAAACAACAGGGGACCCGGCGGTCCATTTTCAGGTAGGTTTATTCAGAGTTAACATGGCATTGCGCATTTCGGAAATTTTTCCTTCGTCAGAAGCCGTTACTCATTGCACCGGCGCCCGCTACAGTCCCTCCTTTGATGTAGATTACATCCTCCCCATTGGTGGAAATTGGGGGACTGCAAGTTCCAGCATCCTTGGGGGACTGCAAGTTCCAGCATCCTTTTTGGCAGATGACTGAAGCGGCTACAAGACCCAAAACCTGGTCCCTTAAAGCTGAATACGCCTTCCTGAACTGATTAACGCCTTTTGCAGCCTCCGTTGCGGGTGCATATTTATTTTCAACATTCCCCACACTCTCCACACAGGGAGGACTTCATGGCACCATGAAGAAAGGACTTGGCAGATCGCTTTCCTTCTTTTAAAAAAGATAAGTGTTTATTTAAACCACCATAGTGCAAACATCGGATTGTCTACGTGCTTCAGCACTCTGCCTTATATATACGCACGCACACACACATATATCTAGTTGTTATATTAAAAAAACTGTAATGTTAATATAATTTAAAATGATGTTAATCATAGTTTTACATTTTATATATGTATGTGTTTGTTTAAATAAGTATACATTCATATATTTTTTCATAATGTTTAATTAATTTACATTACATTATTGTTACATGATAAAATATAAATGGCCTCATTTCGATTTCTGTCGGAGTTGGCTTCCACCGCCACCGTCGCGGCTCTGGGACTGACTGGCCTCCTGTCGGCGTGACCAACAACAGAATTACAATGCAGCCTCACATTGTGCGGTTGCATACTCCCATCTGCCTATTGGAGCTTGTGCTGCAGCTGTAAACCAGGCGTAGCACAAGTTCCCATAGACAAATGGGAGGATCTGTCATCATTGCACCGTGTGGCAGACACCCCAGGGTGTCTGCCACACAGTGCAGGGATTAACAGGCTAGAACTTGCCCCACAGCCGGAGGCCGCAGGGTGAAGAGGGCCCTGCTATGGGCCCCCAATCGCGCTTTCCAACAAGCTTTCCCTGTCAGAAAGCCCGACATGGAAAGCCTAATGGAAAAATACATCATAAATCTTACCTAGGAAATGCCATCCATTGAGATTACGGCATGTCTCTCACTGGCCGACGGGGTCATTGAGCTCGTCAGAATCCAGCCAGAATGACCGGCTGGTTTGAATTCCAACTGCAGTATTCATAAAACGGCGGTCGTAATTCAAACCACGAATGTCAGTTTTAAAATCGAAGGCTTTCCGACAGACATCCAAATTGGCCCCTTAATGTTTACTATGTTAATGGACATATATCTTAAAAAACAATATTTTGGTTTATATATTTCGCTATTTTTGTCAATTACATTATAAGTATAGGAAAAGGATATTTTTGTGATTGATATTTTTGACAAAATATTTTTTTACTATGTCAAATAATGGCTGGTTAGGCTAGGATTGTCCGATTTTTTGGCTCTAACCAACATCATTGACGAACAGCTCCGGCGGTCTCATTAAAGATCACTATTGGAATATTGCCTTTGGCTTCAAAATGTCTGCTATTTCCTTGGGCAGTCCAAAGGATCATTACCTGGCTTTTAAATGTGTTTTTTATCTCAAAGATTGTATGGACTATGTGATTATGCCATAGTCTAGGTCTCTTTATATTAAATTTAGACTGGGGATTTTACCAACTGTTTCTTTTTCCTGCTCTTGAAGGTGTAAGTTTAACTCTTCCAATCTTTGCGCCATCAGTTGTCAGTCAGTAAAGAACAACAAGCATCTATTCTTTTTCTGTGGTGCATACACCAAACAGCATGCCCACTTGATTATCCCTCTGGGCCACCTCCTGGGGCTTGACGAAAGGCACTATGCCTTAATAATTTGCAGGACAGATACTAGGAACTGTGTTGTTTACTCAGCTGCTAGCTTCTTAGGCTCTACATGGCATCTCAGAAAAAGAGGTACATTACCCTAAGGCACCATGCACTTTGACTGCAATTGGTTATATGGCTCTTTTTAAGAGATCTAAAGTGATTTTTATGCTTTTGTACATGAACAGCTGCTATATATTAGGATTTTGACAAAAGATCCTATTAAGTTTCTTTTTTATTGGAAATAGAATTTTCCTTTAAGGAATTGAAATATTTATACTGTGCCATGCTTTTAAACCAATCCTGCTGTGTGTACTTCTATGGATTTTTACAACCGAAATATAGACAAATGATAAAAAAAAAGTTATCCCCTAGACAACTTTTGTCTGAACTTAGAGGGACAGCATGCCTTCTTGATGCCCCTTATATAGCGTTTCTACTTCAATTCCTCAACACCTTCAATTTTTACAGTAAACAGCAATAGCAGCCATTTAATTTCCAAAAACCTGCCAATTAGAGCGCTAGTACTTGTGAGTCTCAAGGTGAGCCTTGTGCTCTCGCGAGAGCATGAAGGCTCATGGGGAAAATGGGCCTCTTCACCAATCACAGGACTAGGTCCATTTTGGATTTTGCACTTTTGCAGGAGGCTTGTGGGCCACTAGCGAGCCCAACTGACAAAATATATTTTTTTTCTAAAGTTTACCCTTAATTTCTCAAAAATGATTCTATGGTTGACACTAAATTACAAAAAGGACAATCTGTGGACCAGGATCTAGCTTCTGGCATAATTTGGTATAATTCCTTTCTGAAGTTTTTGCTGTAGGCGTGTCTAAAGAAATCTATCGAAAATGCATGCCCCTTCTTAACGGATCACCCCAAACTTTCCAGGAAGGAACTGTGGTGGATGAACTTTTTTTGTAAAGTTTTGTGAAGATTCATCAGACAGGACCAAAGTTATTTGCAAACCATAAATGCTCCCCCTATGGAATGATGACCTAACAATCACCACCTACTGGCAACCCTGGGAGGGCCTGGTCCCGCGGGCAATCAAGAATAATGAAGGAGGGCCCGCCACCTGCCCACGGCTTTTCCCTCCAATACGGAGGGACTATTAGGCCCCCCTCAGCCCTGGGGACCACCACCTTCCAAGGGCTAATTATCTTAAATGTGGAGTTGCCTTGTTTCCTCCCACAGAGCCCCCTCCTGGGGCTATATTCCAAAATAAAGTGTTGGGGGGCTTGAACCCCCACACAGCCCTGGGGACCACCACCCTCATGGAGCCATAAATGGCCCTGGGGACCACAACCCCCCCAGGGCCAGCTCAAGCAATGTCCAAGGGTGTCCACCCCTGGGACAATGCAGTTTGCTATGGCTTGGCGGGAGCACTTCTCTGGCCAAGCCATTGCAAACTCTGGTCCGCTTCATGGAAGTGAGCGCAGGTAAAAGGCTCATGCTTCCAGAATTGCTTTGGGGCAGAGGGAGATGCATGTTTGCAGTTCCCTCTGCCCAAATGCAAATCTGTCTCCCACAGGAGGTGGGGTGCTGGCAGGGACCGTGGGGGCCTTGAGGTTCCCCCCACAGTCTCCAACATCATGGCCATGCCCTGGGTGTGGGGTCCTTGAGTCATATATATATATATTCACTGAAAAAACCATAGGTTATAGACCATATATAGTTAGGAATTAGCATTTACAAAACCTTGAAAATTCACTGAAAAAACCATAGGTTATAGACCATATATAGTTAGGAATTAGCATTTAAAAAACCTTATTTTACTCACACAAAACCAATGAAATTCCATATATAGTTAGTTGCACTAACTATATATCGCGCACCCGCAATCCACTGCTGATGATGTCACATATTACATCATTCATGACATGGTCAGTGACATCACTGATGACATCACTGATGACATCTCAAATGACATCACTGATGACATCTCATTTGACATCATTCTTGTGCTAATACGATGAACCTCTTCAGACTCTAATATAACCTTAGATACACTCAGTGTATACAGACACTCACACACTGTCACTCATCCATGGAGTTACTCACACACCTAGTCAGTCATGCAAAGAAACAATCTCACCTCCATTTCCTCAACTATACAGTTATACACACCTTACTTATTCAAACATATACTAACACATATTTACTCTCTTATACAATCCCTGATACAAGTTCACAATGATCCATACAGCCACTCACACATTCAGTGGCTCTCATGCACAGTTATTTATATATGCCAACTCTCACATGTACTGTGTTTTACATATGTACTTACTATGACATGTAGCATTCAGATATCCATTCACTCATCAATACACTCATGCACACAGTCAACCGCCCATGTAGCTGTTTCCACATGCACTCTTGAACTCATACACCTAGTAAATCAACTGCTCACACATCTATGCACAGAGTCACACACCTCCCAGCCACCCCCACACAAACTCAATCTCCCATACAAATACTTGGGCAACCAATCAATAACACATATAGCCTCTCGTATAGCTAATGATCAACACATGCAGCAGTTTACATCACAACAGACATACTGATGCACACATTCAGACAGTTTAGTCACTAACCCATGCATTTAGTACGACACATTTATTCACTCACTCATACAGTCAGTCACGCACCTACTAAATCCTTCATCCAGACACTTATACATCCACTCATTCTTCAATATATCAAACATATTTAAACTTTACAGAAACACACAGTCACTGGATGATGTCATCACTGATGTCATCAGTGATGTCATCAGTGATGTCATTTGAGATGTCATCAGTGATGTCATCAGTGATGTCACTGACCATGTCATGAATGATGTAATATGTGACATCATCAGCAGTGGATTGCGGGTGCGCGATATATAGTTAGTGCAACTAACTATATATGGAATTTCATTGGTTTTGTGTGAGTAAAATAAGGTTTTTTAAATGCTAATTCCTAACTATATATGGTCTATAACCTATGGTTTTTTCAGTGAATTTTCAAGGTTTTGTAAATGCTAATTCCTAACTATATATGGTCTATAACCTATGGTTTTTTCAGTGAATTTCAATGGTTTTTTAATAGCAAATATCATAAGCTGTCGAATGTCAAGTACGTGGTAAGTGAAAACATTTTCGTGTTTATGCACACTGATCTGCTTTGAATGGTGCCCCCCCCCCTCATTTCTATTAGGAGTACTCTCTCTTTGCAGATAGTGAAAGGTAGTTAACGCAGGCCTTTGCCCCCGTTGTAATCCGTCGGGCCTGCTTCTCTCTCCATTTGATTGATTGTTATCCAAGTATTTACTGTTTTAGAATTAGTTCTCTTTGGTTCATTCTCTATTTACAAACAAACACAGAGTCGCAATACTCTGTTTAGTCTTTGCAGATAACGAAAAATCGTGTAAAAAAAAAGAAAAGGAATCGAGCAAAATCAGTAGGCCACTAATGGGATCTCTTTTTGACCTTGCTAAAATAGAAACATTAGGAACAACCCCTCATGACAAATACAAAACTAGTGAGATGAACTGAACTCCACACAATGATGGCTGCAAAACAGCTCGGCTCCGCCACCCACCCGCCCAAAATAACGATAAAGAGCGGCTGCCATGATTGGTTGCGGAATGGCCACGACGGAGCTACGAAATGATGCTGCTCTCATGCTAACCCCAGCTTCAGTCTGAAACATCAAGAAACACTGTAGACTACCAATTCGATCAGTTCCGGTAGCGCCCCAATGTAACCCGGTAGAGAAGAACTAGCCCTCCCCTCTTTGACTGATGGTTCTTGTTGCCTGTCCCTTCTGTTCTCATTTAACAGAACTATTTAGCCTGCTGAAAGGGGTTGTGTTCCGACCGCTGGTTGGTGGAGACATTTTGACTATATTCTGGACCTGCGTTGTCGCGTAATGCGTCATATGACGCGCCGCGTTAGCGCATCCGGAAGTCATCCGGGGCGCGCAGCGCGTAACGTAAGCATAACAAGTCATGTGACTTGTTAATAAAACTTTTCATTGGTTCATTTTACTTTTCTTATTGTAATGATGAAAGGCTTGGTCATATGACCTAAAAATTACGCTTTTCATTACTTCCGAACATTATTTTTTCTTAAATATATGTTATAATGTTCCAGGCTAATGTACTTTCCCGGAAATTTTACAACTGTCCTGCAAGTAAAATATATTCTTTTTTCGAGAAAAAGAGTAGGTAATATATATATATATATATATATATATATATATATATATATATATATATATATATATATATATATATATATATATATATATATGTATACATTACCTACTGGCGGTCGCCAGTAGATAGTTATAGTTAGGACCTAGTTACCATAGAAAAATGGCAACATTCTATTCCCAATAACTTTGGCGCCGATTGACTAATCTTCACGAAAGTTTTGAAACTAATTCTTTGTTGATATCAGCTCATATGTTAAACGTTTGGGGGTGATTCGTTAAGGGGGGGCATAGAAAAAAGGGGGGTACCTAAACGTGTTTTCTCCATGTTAATTCCCGTAGGAAACTTTAGACAAGGCTACAGGTCGAACGGGTGAACGGAATTACCCCAAATTGGGCAGGGAGAAGGGTCTTGGTCTAGAAAGCACGCTTTTGTTTATTTGGTGTAAATTCATTCAGTCGTTTGTGAGAAATATCAAAATTTACAGATATCGATATTTAGGAATTCTGCCATCTGATTGGCTGCGGCATTACGAGCACGAGCTTGCTGCTGATTGGCTGTGAGCGGTTGCAACTAGGAGGTGTTGGCCGCCATTTTGTGATTCCATTGAAGTGAGTAAGGGGAAAAAAGGGGGAAAAAGGGGGGAAAGTGGGAAATAGGAGGGTAGGAGCACTGCAACCTCTGTGGGGTGTTTAGGGTGTCCTATAGAGGAGGTGCGAAGCGAAATATTCACCCCTACTGGTGTGAAAGTGGTGGGCTACGGAAATTAAGTGAGGTATTGCTTAGAGTCTGATGCGAGTAAGGTGAGCTGGTTCGGGACTCGGGGATTAAAGCGTGAACCCAAATTGTGTGGCTCATGCTGTGAAGTCATGTGCCATGGCTGCGGCACTACAGTTGTAGAAGTAGTGTCCGCATGTGTTTATAACTACTAGGACAAACTCCTGACCCGTACTAGTCTTTAAGTAGGATGGAAAACCTGAAGGGGTCTCTCATAGGGGCGTGGCCGATGTAATTAAGGTTGTGGCTTAAAACACCTAGGCTAAAAATCTGCATTTAGTATAGTGTGCTGCCCTGAATGGTGTTTTGCTGTCCATTCATCCATATATAACACAACGTGGCCATGCAATGGATGACCTGCATATGTCTGCACTCCAGCGCTCCCTCTGATAGATAATATGCTGTAGACGGCTCCCATGGCTGGAAACTGACTTGCTCCCTCATTAATCGAAATGGGAATGTGTAATGCGAACTTCGTCTCTCACAACTCAGCCAGGAGGAAGCAGATATTGGACAGTGGCATGTAGTGACGTGTGCGCGCACAGGCAATAAGAGGGCATTGTTTGTTTTGCTATCTCCCGGTAGACACTTTTTTGTAAGTACCGCAGCCAAATTTGTATATAATGTGGCCCTCTTGCAAGTCAGATGACTTCGCGATTTTTGCGCCAATCGTTAAATACTGGAGGGTCTGATTAGTATATGAGAGAAAGAGGCAACCCACCATGTGAGCTGAGGTATTCAACCCTGACACCCAGCACTACTCATCCAGCTCAAAAGTATTCAAGCCTCTCATCCCCACTAAGGTGGGATAGGAGAAAAACCCTCGCCTGTTCACCAAACAGTGCCAACATCTTCCCCAAAGCAAAATTGTACGTCTCCTCACCCTGTGTCAATGTTTCATTGTGTCTCTATGTGACCAAGCATATAGTGCAAGATTATACTGCATTCAATGGCCTTAGTAGGAATGGGGCCCATCTGAGAGGTCTGGAATCCCTGAAGTGTTGCCCCTCCCATGTTATGCCTTTGCTCAGTCCTTTGTGCCTTTCAGTGGTGCTGAACTTTGTCAAACTCCCATAGTCACTGAACAGAGCCGCCCACCTTCTGACTGCAGCAAAAGATAGACTAATACCCTCATAGCCGAGGGGGCGGAGGAGAGTTATTCCTGCCTGTGCCTAAAAATTAATGTGTCTTTCGGTAATGCAACTATTGCTCATGTAAAGGGCTCAGATACCTTTGTGTCGAGTTTGTGCTATATTAAACTGCGACAACAACAAAAAGGACCTGCAGAGTAGAGCTGTCCATCGGGTCTAATACCAGTCAGTAAGGACACATAGAGTGGAGCTGTCCCTCCAATCATCCATCTTCTAGTGAAGGCTGAGACAGCAGGGACACCCTCAGTAAACCCTTATGGCAGGGTCTTGCACTGTACAGCTGGCTCTCACACATAAAAGTCAACATTTTTAAATAAAGGGAGATTTTGATAGAGAATAAAAAGGGGGGCTTTATTTTCCTCCTTTTGGTACATTCAGGCAAAGGAAATTCTAGGCAGCAGACAGTTAAAAAAATAATTTGGGGCTCAAAAAATGGATGTCCCCTGCCTGAACCAGGTGTGCTAGCATGCATGCTCTGGTAAACAGCTCTCGGTAACTCCATAGATGGCAGTCGCTGTGGTTAGTTTTTTCGTAATGAATATATCTTGTTTAAAACTGGTCTCAGCAAGGTGTCAGACAGCAGACCTATCCCTTGGATTAGTGTTGCTTGACAACAGGTATCGGAAAACAGAGCTACCCCTCGAGATACTCATGTAAACTTCAGCTACAACTCGATGCAGGTAATTATTTCAAGCACAAACACTAGCCCTTTGCTTTAACAGAGCTACTGGTGTTTATAATACACAGATACAGCAAAGTAAAAGCGGCAGCTAATTGAGCAGATTCAAGAAAAAGGTCATCCATAAGGAAACCCTCCATTCCTCTATCCCCTCCCCTGCACCCCTCCTGCCACGGGCAAATAGGAACTGGAAAGTGAAGGAGGGGGGATAGAGTGAAGAGACAGCAAGAGAAGTGGGAAGGAGTCTAGTAAGGGGAGGGATGCTATCACGGCGATGTGTAAAAGAGAAAGGCATGCGCAGCTTAGAATGCAGGCTCTTAAGGTGTATAATCATGTGAATGGGCAGGGCCCACTGACAAGACGGTACTTTAAATTTCTTTTCTGCAATCCCTAATGCCGGCCGCAGTAAGAAGCAGGCAGGTATTTAGAGCTGTACGGTGCCATGTAGTGACGTGTGCGCGTACAGCCAATAAGATGTAAGCATTTTTTTTATGCCTCCTGGAGACCTTTTTTGCTGCCAGAAAGGTGAAAATCGTGGTAATAGCGCTACTCTGCCGATTTCGTGATTATTTTGCGAATCGCGAAATCGCGAAAAGCTGGAGGGTCTGACTAGAATCTAAGTTTATAATGTTAGAATGTAGGGCTGTCATGAGGGGAACCTAGCCGAGTTTGCATACGGTGCTGGATTAGACGGTTGCTTTGCTGTCTGCTCCTGTTGGTGGTTGTTTCAGGTGTCTTGTTTTCTTGTAATAAATCTACTTATTGGATCCACTGCTGTCTGCCTCTTCACTACATAAATTTGGCAACGAGCGGGAAAAAGGTAAAAAGAAGCCACCACTCATCAATATTTCAGAATGGTTTGTGTTGTGCTGAAGACCCGTTTTCTTCGTGTAGCTGTTTCTACTCATGCCAGGGTCGTCGGCTCATTGAACTATGTCATCCGACTTCTGGTAGGATTGATATTTTTAGATTATGCGCTTCCTCTGCTTTACTACATTCTGGTCGCTGTACTACACATGTGTAAGTAGTGTTAGTATGTGTTTATACTAACAAATGCATCATGGTTCTAGGGAACACAAAAGCAGTATCAGGTTGAAAAACACAAAGTCAATGGTAGCCATGCATTGGCTAGAGGCAGGACATAATGTCGCTCAAATGAGATTTACTGTACTAGAAGCTGTAAGAATTAACCCAGGCACGATCCACACAAACAGCTATTGAGATCAGAATTCTTTTGGATCAAAAAACTGAATACCCTATAAGCGTTTGGGTTAAATGACCGTATTGAATTATCATTTTTTCTTTAATGTTAATTGAATTTTGACATGTATCCATTATGGTTTTACTTTTTATTCATTTCTTGAATATCAGATACTGTTTGATCAATATGGTTATTTTGTATATATTAACATGGAGTCGGTAAACACACGAAGCCCTCACAGAACATGGCACTAACATCAAAATAATGGCAATAGCTTTGTTATGTTTTTACAAAAAAAACTTTATTGAATCCGTTTAGTTTAACTTTACGAACGGGTCTCTTTAAATTTCAGGGAGACTACGTCACGGAGCATATTATGCATAGCACAACCAGGAAGAGCGTTTGGAACTTCTTACACCGAGCGGCGTGCAGCCCGTGGACTCAGAGTAACTACACTCGTGAATTTCGAGTACGTTTTGAGCTGAGAAGATTTTGTTAACGCTTAATGAGGATGAGCAAGCAGAAGTTCATTTCGATAGTAGCAGCATTATGCGCGTAAAACACAAATATCATTTTATTTAGAACTTGTTGAGTAAGGGCTTAACATCATGTTACGGGAATACATTTGCCATACACAATCGTTTCATCACACGATTAATGAATATGTTACTGCGAATGTAAAAACGCATTGAATAAGCGGGGTAGAGATTGTTTAAATTTAGGAGGTATAACGATCAGAGTCACGCTATTCTACCATAGCGGATGATATAGCGCTTTGGAATGATCAAATGCCGTTGCCTTGAGGACTGGATAATGCATTAGTGTTAACCCATTCATTTGAAATAACAGTATCATGTCTATTGAATTTGGTTAATACTGATGTGTCACATCTGAAACGTTTATTTATTCGTTTGAATGAATGATATTTTTTTAATTCATATATGTTCTGAGACCTATGATTAATTAGCTGCTTGTTTATTATTTCTATAGACCCCTGAGGAAGAGTCCATGAAGTGACCCGAAATGCTTTGGGTGATAATTCATGTGAAATGTACATAATGATTTTCAAAAAGATTTGAAAAAAATTAAGATTTCATGAATATAATGAAAATAAAGAAGATTAAACCCATCATGAAGAAGTTTTATGGTCATTTGGGAAGGTTTTTGAAGTATTGATAAGGAACCCAGTAATTCCCTGTAAGAAGTGCGCTCATTCCACAGGGAAGGACACTCCTAACCAGATCAGTTTCTATTATGATTTCAAGGCACCTTGACAAAGTGCAACGAATAGAGCAACACTAAATGAAGTTTGACTAATTTGGATGAACTTGATATATAGCAGTGTGCACAGAGCATCCTTGTAAATAAACACTTAGCAAGGAGCCCACTACAGTGTCCTAAAAGCCAACGTCACGTGTTCTGCATTCTGTCCATCAACTGTTGTTTTTGCAATTGTCACCCCGAGTGGGACGGGTATGCTCAGACGTGAGTCCCGTGCTCTCCACACCACTGGAGTCAAGCTATCCTGGTTGATGATGGCTGATAGCCAGAAACCGGTCCTAGGATGCTTGATTCCGGTCCAGGGAAGACATGGCTTGGCAGTTCGGGCTGGACTGTTCCCATGAGGCATAGGGTCAAGGCTGATTTGCATATGGCCATGTCTGAACTGGGGTGGTGTGGAGTGCAAAAAAACCGATGGATTTAGGCCCAGATCTCTGTACTGGGGTGAATGTACAACATTGTTCTGCATTCGGTCCATCAACTGTTGTTTTTGCACGTGT
Source organism: Lissotriton helveticus (assembly GCF_964261635.1). Classification (NCBI taxonomy): domain Eukaryota; kingdom Metazoa; phylum Chordata; class Amphibia; order Caudata; family Salamandridae; genus Lissotriton; species Lissotriton helveticus. Next base: position 541,667,347 of record NC_136065.1, on the reverse strand, counting down.
CTGTAGGGCAGCGCTACCCGCTGGCTCAGGCCTACAGTACGTTCCAGCAGGTCCTTAAAATTAGACCAATGTGACTGAATGAGGTTAGAGATCACATCATTACGCATGGCAACATCGCTTTTTCGCACATGCACACTCAGGGTGATGCACCCCACCCCTCCCGCAGCATTGCGCTCAACCGCTGTCTGTAGGGCAGCGCTGCCCGTAAGCTTAGGCCTACCTTATGGTACAAATGAGGGTGCCAACCGCACTCCTATTTATCTATGTGTAAAAGAAGAGTTTTAATTCTTGAACGAAAATGTGTGTGTGCTGTGTGTGTGCTGTTGAGTGCTTGTGGTCCAGCCTCTAGACCTGTACTAATCTAGTTAAAGATGGGTGTGGAAGTGGCCCACCCCCTCACTCGACGCAATGTTCAATGGTCCCTAAGGTTTCTAACATTTATAAATATAAATCACCATGAAGAATTAACATCAATGAAGCTTGTACTGCATTTGATTTAATATGCTTTGCTTGAAATGAAGGCCATTGCTGAATGGATGAGGAACAGCCGACTGAAGCTGAACTCGGACAAGACGGAGGTCCTCATCCTCGGATCCAACCCTTCAGCCTGGAACGACTCCTGGTGGCCGACCGCACTGGGAACAGCTCCAACACCCACCAACCACGCACGCAACCTAGGGGTCATCCTCGACTCCACCCTCTCCATGACTAAACAGGTCAACGCCATCTCCTCCTCCTGCTTCAACACCCTCCGCATGCGCCGTAGGATCTACAAGTGGATCCCCACTGAAACGAGAAGAACAGTCACCCAGGCCCTTGTCAGCAGCAGGTTGGACTATGGAAACTCCCTCTACGCAGGAGCCTCGGCCAAACTCCTGAGACGGCTCCAACGCCTCCAGAACGCCTCTGCACGCCTGGTCCTCGACATCCCTCGCCGCAGCCACTTCACACCCCACCTTAGAGATCTGCACTGGCTCCCGATCAACAAGAGGATAACCTTCAAGCTCCTCACCCACGCACACAAGGCACTCCACAACACCGGACCAACGTACCTCAACAGACGACTCAGCTTCTACACCCCCACCCGCCAGCTCCACTCCGCCGACCTCGCCCTCGCTACAGTCCCTCGTTTCCAAAGAGCGACGTCAGGTGGCAGATCGTTCTTCCACCTCGCCGCCGAAACCTAGAACACCCTCCCCATCCACCTATGGCAGACCCAAGACCTGCTGACCTTCAGAAAACTCCTCAAGACCTGGCTTTTCGAGCAGTAGCAGTATTCCCCACCCTAGCGCCTTGAGACCCGTAAGTAGTGCGCTTTACAAATGATATGATCGATTGATTGATTGATTGACTGATAATGAAATTCAAATTAGAAAAATCATAGAATAAATCTATGTCTGGCCACTCTGCTTACCTGCTGTCATTGTTGTGTGAGCAAACACTATCGGCAGCAGTGCTCACAATTCAGATGGAGTGTTGATTGCAGGAGAGTGTTCACCTCATGGATCCCTTTCGTAGATGACGGGCAGTAGGGCTCACAATTTAGAGCCTGTGTTGATTGCCAGGATAGTGTACACCTCATGGATCCATTTCTCTTTTTTTATAGTGCATTGTGATATGTGAGGTGGATGCAGCATATCATTTGAGGTACTGTGAAAGAAGAGGGACGTGTGGTGTTGTGGTTATCTTATTTATACGTATGCAAAGTGGGCTGGGCTTGCGTACGCCAGGCCAGGGTAGGGGTGTGAATAATTATTACAGGGACCGGGGCGTTATTCAGTTCCTGTCTGGCCAGGAAGTGTAATTATTTGTGTTTCTTTTGTAGTTTTGACCTCGCAGAGTGTGCAATTTAGATTAGTGTAGCATGTGTCAGGGGGGAATCTATCGTTAATGAGATGGCATGTGATCTAGGATGTGCAGTCTGCCCATGGCCGATGATACTCCTTAGAGTCACCAATACCCAGGCAGAAAGGCAGCACAATAATGTGCACACACACACAGCGGGGGCATCGTGTAACACATATTTATTTTTTGATGGAACGTTTGAGATGCATGGCAATCACGCGTGGAAGGCTAATGTACAGAGCATGAATATTGATCAAGATGATCGTTGCATGTTGTGTGTAGTATAAGATATTTGTATACAGGAAAATACTTTTCAAAAAAGCTTTCTAAGCAGAAGAGGTGCCGCTCATTAAACGCTGTAGAGAGTGTTACAGCGATCCTGCTCACACACAGAACTGTACACAGAGACCCTGGACATCAGTGAATTGTAGTGGAACAAAAAACTCACGTCAGTACCTAGAACCCCTAACCGACTAGCATCAGTGTCACATTAGCTCTTCGTCCTACAGCAAAGGTACCAATGATTAGACAACTCAGATCATGTGACTTAGGTTACCCTCAGGAATGGTGGGAATCAAGAACACTTTTTTGTTATATTCTCATACCAGTCCACAACATGGGTAAAGAAAGAGACACGATGAAGTTTGAAATATTTATTTTAACGCCGTGCTCTAAGATGCAGTATTTTTGCGAGCATAAGCAGACATATGATTACAAATATTACAATCATCATTGTCACAATTCCATAAAAAACAAAAGGAGAAATCATATTATAATGATGGTGGGACCAGGTTATATAGCACCTAGTTTGCCATCTTCTCTAGCTAGGAACTATGGGGCAGATTTATGTCGGACTTGCGCCACATTTATGCCGCCGTTGCGTCACAAAATGGCGGCGTAAACGTGGCGCATCCCTGTGACCCATTTACAACGTGACGCATCTAGGCAGATGCGTCACGTTGTAAAGCCCTGCGCCACATGTGGGCGTTCCGGTGCAGGGTGGGCGTTCCGGGGCAGGTGCGCCTCGCAAAAGTGCCTGCGTGAAATCTACAAGATTTCACGCAGGCACTTTTAGGCCAATGCTTCGTCAAAACCCTGCGCCTGCTTGAAGCAGGCGTAAGGCTTGACGCAGCATTGGACAGATAGGGCCTCCCCAGAGCATTTCTGGAGCTGCGTTGCGCTTGCGACGCAACTCCAGCAATGCGCCGCCTTTATGGCACAGATGCGTGACGCATCTGTGCCGTTTTTGCCCCATGGTGCGCCGCATTGTAAATGTGGCGCACCATGGGTGGCGGAGCTGTGGCGCACAATAACTGGCACATCCCTGGGGATGCGCCAGTTATTGTAAATCTGCCCCTATGTTTTATAAAATATAGAAGGTCTCTTAGGCTTGTATAGGGGACCCCCATACCTCCAAGATCAGCAGAAGTGAATCACATCAGGATCTGCAATCGCTCTCTGTCTCTCTGGAAACGGGCCTCCTTTAGAGTGTCTAAATCATGCATGCAGTGTGATATTAAAGACGCCAGGATTTCAGTTAGCTGCAGCTGCGTGCATGTCATGTCTAGTGCATGAGTCGATCAGCCCGAACAAAACCGAACATTGTTTTGATAACCTTGGAGGCTTCAGCACTCACTGTGCAGACTAAGGCCGAGCTGTAAGTCTAGGGACATTGAAAACAAGCCATTCTCATGTGAAGCCATTCACGCAGCCTAACTAACAACAACAGTTACATACAGTGTTGTGTGCAAAAGCAGCAAAAAGGAAAAATGGCGTTGAAACTTGTAATAATCTTATGCTAACATAGCAATGTGCTCAAGTAAGGCCCAGACCTCACTACAAGAGAATGAATAAAATGGGTTGGGTCGTCCAACTTTACAATGGCAAATGATATGAACCAATCAAATGCTTTTTTTTAAGGTCACATGGCAATCGCGCACCTAGCGCACAAGGAGGCCGCACCAGACGCGATTTTGACAAAATATATTTATCATAATATAATTTTATTACAGTTAGAAATATATAAAAGTTTAAAATAATTTAGATTTTCGCCTGCTCTCATATACTGTTTAAAGTTATTTAGATATACTTTTGAGACAAAATAAAAAAGGGAATGGTGTACCCGGCGCGATACCATACGTCTGTGACGCAACACAGGGCCTGGCAGAGTGTACTCATACGTACATGATGTAACGCGTGGCTTGGTACTGCGTACCCGTTTGATACCAAAGTAGCACCTGCGGTGACATCATGCGTATATGAAGTCACGCTGGATGCGGTGTCACTAACCCATTCGATACGAAATGCGCATTATGTACGAGTTTAGCAATATGGCGGATAGGATTCGTCTGGTGATGGAGCTTGGTACCCTACCTACACTCCCCCCAAAAAATATATATACATCTTTTTTTGGGAAGATATAAAACATTACATAATTTTAAAAGTTAAAAAAAAGAAGTATAATTGAGTTCCAAAATATTTTAAAATATAGTAGAACAAATATAGGTTTTATAAACATTAAAATATGAAATTAACATTTAAAAAACCATTGAAATTCACAAAAAAAAACATAGGTTTTAGGGACGTTATAGTTAGTTGATTATTTGACTCATATAAAACCAGAGAAATTCGCCTGTTATAGTTAGTTGAGCTAACTATAACTCGCACACCCGCAATGCACTGCTGATGATGTCACATATTACATCACTCATGACATGGTCAGTAAAGTAAAAGTAAAGTCCACATTTGTAAAGCGCACAATCACCCGTAAGGGTCTCTAGGCGCTGGGGGGCCGTCGGGAAGATTAAGCGAGCTATTGCCCAGAGTCACATGGTGCTGGGCTGACCTGCCGCCGTAGCCGGGGATCGAACCGTGGTCCCCAGATTCCAGCGTCAGTCGCCCTGGCCGCGGCGCCACACCTCTTCCAGTGACATCACTGCAAAGTCCAAAGACATACCTTTACAATATATGGGTCATCCATGAATATGATGATTCTCTGGGAAAACTTAAGATCAGAGCCCAGGTCTTTTGTCACCAGGCTGGGATGAGTTAATTATCTTTTCACTCCAAAGGCCCTACCCCCACAAATAAAGCAATTAACTGTGCTTAAGCTAGCTCCTGAGAAGGAAGACCCCTGAAGCCAAACAAGAAGGGATGTCCTATGAAGTTTTTCTGGGGAAGGCCCTTACTTTGATGTCAGCGAGGGGTGGAGATGAGACCCCCAGAGCACATGTGGAAAGTGACTCTTGGGTGAGGACATCTTGAAGTATCCCAACAAGCTGTGCAGGGAGGTTGTGACAGTGGTAGAAAGGTGATGTGGCACATCAGGATAGGCCAAGGGTGCATCCTCACTGCAACCTCCCACCCTCACTTAAAAGGACCTGTGCAGGGGGAGAGCTCTCTTGGTTTTATTTTTCTGCTGGACACTGGGACTGTAGGCTTATGCCATGGACAAATAGAAGGAAGAACCCCTGACTGCCATCTAGCCTAAGGACACTAACTCTAATTGACCCAAGAACAAGTGGGGCACTTCCCAGGATCAGGAAAGCTGGTCCCCTTACCCCCTGCGACTAGTCCGGGAAAGACTTGGTTTCCACACCAAGGACGAGAGAAGACATGGGGAAGAGCAAAGTGACAACTTGCACAGGGAGCCTGTGAAACTGGCTCCCTGCAAACATCATTCTCCTTCAGGCTGTTAGGCCCGAGGAAGGGGTGCCAGGTGGCTAGGGCTCACCATCAGGAGCAAAATGAGATCAAAATCAGCCAAATCGGCTCAACAGAGCCCGAGAAGTTTCCAGGTGAAGTTTGATGACCTTTGACCTTTTTCCTTTACAGGCAATAAAGCACGTGGGGCTCCACTTCTGTCTTCAGCTTCACCCCCAATGTGGGCCAGGGCCCGGAGGCAGCCCCCAGGAAAAATAAATTGCAGGGAAGCACCATTGCATTTTCTCTGGGTGTGAGGGAGCGGGGTCAGGGCCCCATGGAGAAGAATCTGATGACAGGGAGCAGTAGCACTCCCCCACCTAAGCAGGAAGGGGCCCAAAACCCCATCCCTTGGCCCCTTGAAGGGATGCCTGCAAGGGAGGGCGTTGTACTCTGCTGCAATTGTGGAAAGGGGCCTACAACCCTTGGCCAAATCCTTGGGGAACTGAGGGAGACTTCCAATTCACTCCCCTGCATTGCCCGCCCCCTGCTTACCATGTCTGAGTCTGGGGGGGATCGGGAAGGAAGGCCAGCCACTAATGAAGTTCCTGCATGCAGGAGTGGGCAGGACAGAATGTTGCTGCCAGCTCCTGCGGCAGCATGCCAGAGGCCCTGGCTGCTCGGAAAGCCGGTGGGGACAGCCAGGGGTGAGCTCCTCAACATTTCCCTGGGGACCCCAATTAAAGCAAAGGCACAGCATAAGGCTGCTGACAAAAAGGCAAACATATAGGAAAAACAAGACACTGCTCTCCCCGGCACAGTGGGAGAGCCACTAATGAAAAATGAATGAAGCTTCAAGGAGCATCCCATAATGACTTGCGGGGCTTGTTTGCATTTTCAACATAACAAACCCTTGTTTTTCGCTTTGTGGTGGCCCCAGGATGGCAGGGGCACCACTAATAAAGGAGCAGATGTGTGAGGGGAGCATTAGGAGCAGCGCAGCCTCCCCTAAAAGAATGTAAAAGAAAACTCACACTAAGTTTCGTGGGATTCATAAAATTACCCTCCTCAGAATTTCTTTGACTTTTCAAGCACTTCAAAGGCTAGAGGTTTTGCTCTTCGCTGGGAAGGTGGCGTCCCCCAGAAGCAAAGACTATGGCTGCAGTGTCTGTGGCCGAAAGATGGCCGATATACAGTTTCATATTGCGCAAACATCCTCTAGGGGTAAAAGGTGGTAGTTACACATGTGTTGTGATTATAAAGGGATGACCTTTAGGGACTATGTTTAAAGTGCAGTATTTTATGCAAAAGGTTATTAGTAAAAGTGTATGCTGCAAAACACTGGATAGTGGTGCAGGAATATGATTGTACATGTTGTGATAACATATTCGACAGCCCATAGGAGATATATTTTAATTGCGTTTTTCACACTAAATGCTATGCTGAGTGTACTAGTCACCCAGACATACTTAGTAATTTTTTCTTGTGAATGTTTAAATGAAGTAATGACTCTGGCAACTGCTCATGTTCAAGGTATAGATGCTATATTGCCATTATTAAGTGTGTTCTTTCAAAGTGATGTTCTATTAATACATACAAATACAAGTGATTGTATTTTTGACACATGATTTGTTGATCTAGATGGTGGATATATACGGTGACGTTCCTCGAAGCAAGAATAGCAACGGCACGGGGCTGCGACAAGGCGTGTGAAGCCACATCGACGCAGTGAGTGAACATTTACCTCACTTTTCAGCAATTTTGATATGTATGACAAGTCAGACCGCCGTGAGGCGGCGCTTGATATTTTCAAATTTTCAAATTTTGACACCCTTAGAGAAGGTATGGACACCAACCTTCCCCAGGCCCTGGTCCTCCTCGACCTCTCTGCCGCCTTCGACACAGTGGACCATTCCATCTTACTTTCCCGTGTCGGGGCGGCCGGGGTCGGCGGGGTAGCCCTGGTCTGGCTGTCCTCCTTCCTAAGGGACCGCACCCAAGCAGTGGGGCTGGGCGACTTCTGGGCTGAGCCCCGTAAGGTGCCATGTGGGGTCCCCCAGGGTTCCTCCCTTTCCCCATTAGTCTTCAATCTGTATATTGCCCCTCTCATCTTTGCCCTTCAACAAATGGAGGTCTCCGTATTTAATTATGCGGATGACCTCCAGCTCATATTCACTCTATCCTCATCCCCTGATTCTATGTCTAATTTTCAAACCACTATGATCTTCATCCGGGACTGGATGAACCACAACCACCTGAAATTAAACCCAGACAAAACCGAACTTGTTTTGACAGGTGGTTGTGCCAGTCCCTGGTCCCCTCTCTTTTGGCCCCCCTCCCTTGGTCCCCCGCCATCCCCCTCTCCCTCTGTTAAAACGCTCGGTTTCAAGATCAATGATCAACTCACTTTGCACTCCCAGGTGAGTTCGGTGGTGTCCTCTTCTTTCCTTTCTCTCCGCACTATTCGCAAGGTATCCCGCTTTTTCTCTTTCCCCGCCCTCAAACTTATTGTATTGGCCATGGTCGTCTCTAGATTAGACTACGGCAACGCTTTATACTGTGGCATGCCCGCTTACAATGTTCGACGGCTTCAACTGGTGCAGAACCAGGCCGCTTGTCTAGTCTATAAGTTGGCCAAGTCCCATCACGTCACCCCGCTTCTAAAATCCTTGCACTGGTTCCCTATTCGCGAACGCTCCCTGTTCAAAATGGGTTGCATTACCTTTCAGGCTCAGACAGGATCCGCCCCCGCCTTCATCTCTTCTGAGATAAAAATCTATGTCCCTGCAAGGGAATTGCGATCATCCTCCCAACACCTGTTGACTGTTTCCCGGTTTCGGCGAAAAAAATGGGGAGGCTCTAAATTCTCCACAATCGCCCCCATCTTCTGGAACTCGCTTCCACTCAACCTCAGGTCCCTTACCCAATATTCTCTGTTCCGAAAAGCTTTAAAAACCTTTCTTTTCTTACAGGCTTTTCCTCAATAATTTTCTTCTGCCCCCTGGCCCCCCTGCTAATTGAGGCTCAGTGAACCATAGCGCCATGAAACCGTCAGGTGTACGCGCGCTTTAGAAATGATTTAAACTCAAACTCAAACTCAAAAAGAAATCAGCAGTAGGACCAGTGGCGGCTGCCACGGGGAGCAATGGTCGTGACCAATTACACCAACAATTTACGAAACTCAAGAGGTTATGCGAAAGGGAGATCAGGAAGTGGTGGGAGGCTACCTCCCTCCATAACTATACGGATGTGGACATGGTACCCCGAGGTCTTCGGATCTATACGGTACCCGCGTACGAAAATCCAGACCCCCGTTTGCTTCAACAATGGGTGGAATAAAGGGATGCTTGATATCCTGGTCAAATTCGCATGGAGTGATAGAGCCACCGCTCTCGAGGAAATTGGCATACTTGAACAAGAGATCTCAAAGGAAGCCGATATCAGCAAGCTAGAACAACTCATAGAAGAAATTAAAGCACGATTGAAGAAATACGGATTAAAGATTCGTCAGCGCAAACAAGAAAAGTTTGAGAGGGATGAGCGCGATTACGCGCAGGGCAGAATTTTAACTTTTGCCCGTAAATTCGATGGCCCTCGGAAAGAGATGAGTAAGAAAAAGCCTATGCAGCCTCCAGCGAGGGTGGAAACCTCGGAGTCCGAAGTCACCGAGGGTGAACAATCAGGAGAAGAAACCGCAACCTTGGCAACTGAGAAAATGAAGACTCCTTTTCATTTGGAGTTCAATTTGATCAGACGAACATGGCTCCGGGGTGGCAAAAGCAAACCCCCAGAAAACGAAGAAGAACAAGGCGAGGCAGCAGGAAGGGGAAGAGGCAGAGAAAAAGCTGTGCAGCGAGTGACCCGCAGCAACAGGGGCAACAGGTGGTAGAGTTAGAGGATAATCTTACCATCATCAATCTGACCCCCAACAAGCTCTCACCTGCACAAGAAAAAAACTGCAATTAGGATTAACGTTCTGCCCTGATGACAAATTCGAATTTACTCAGACCAGAATCGACTTGTTTAAGTTCACTCGTAAGATGAAATTGCATAAATTCCACAAAATGAAACCATCAATTACAGAGACTAGGAGATTGAAATCTAAATCCTCAGCAAAGGGCACTGATATTCTTGCCATCAATGATTTAAGTATGGTGGAACTGCTGGAGGACTTACGCACAGAAAATAAATGTGTAGGGGGATCACAGGGGGATGTAGCTGTGAGATCAAGAAAAAATGGTATCGATCAGGAGGCACCCACGACTTCTTTTAAGCCTCCCTCCCAGTTTAATCCCCGCCTACCCTATGATGCCATTGACACATTTTCAGATGCAGTCCTAAAAGATCTGAGCAGACTAAGACACAGGAAGAAGGGCAGGTTGCCTCAACATCAGAACCTAACAAAGGAACAGAAGAACATCCTGAGTGTCCTCAGTAAGGATGAGAGTGTCATCTGCAAACCCTCAGACAAAGGGGGAAACATCGTCCTCCTAACGAGAGAACAATATTGCTGCGAATCTCTGTGACAACTGAATGATGGTAGATATTATGAAAGGACAATGAAAGAACAATATCTTGAAAGTATTTCTTCCTATCATGATTTGATCAATAAATGGAGAACTCATTCCATGCTCGAAACAGATGAATTCTTGTTTTTGAAAAACTGTGAACCTATGATTCCCACCTTCTATCAACTTCCCAAAGTGCACAAAAGTTTAGTGAACCCGGCTGGAAGGCCCATTGTCTCATCGAAAGGAGAATTGACTGAAAATCTCTCAAGATATATAGATTAATTCCTCTTCCAGATGGTCATTGAACTTGACTCTTACATCAAAGACACTAAGGACTTTATTGTCCAAATAAATAGTATTGACTGGGATCCTGCATTTATATTGATTACTCTTGACATCACGAGTCTATATACTTGCATAGATCACTCACAAGGCATCCAAGCCATAAGCTATTTCCTGAAAAATAGATCACTTAAATTTGCAGAACATAACATCATGTTACTGGAGTTGATCTATTTTTGTCTGCATAACAATATTTTCCTGTTTCAGGGAGATCTGTTTAGACAAATCTCAGGGACGGCGATGGGCACCTGCTTTGCCCCCAGCTATGCGAACTTGTTCATAGGCTGGTGGGGGAGCAGGTGGCCCTTGCGGAGCACATGCCAGGTGGGCGGAAAATGTGGTCGTGTGGCGTCGATATATCGACGACCTATTCCTGATATGGAAGGGCTCTTCCAGTCAGGCTGAGGAGTTTATTAATGATTTAAATAAGAATACTTTGAATCTGAAATCTACACACAAGATGAGCACCACTGCAATCAATTATCTTGACCTAAGAGTATTCGTAAGGGAGGGGGCCTTGGGAACAGAAGTTTATAGAAAGCCCACTGCTGGGAACTCTACCCTTCACGCAAAGAGCAGTCACCCCCCAAATCAGATCAAAAGTATTCCATATGAGGAACTTCTCCGACTCAAACAGAATTGTACTCATGATTCGGATTTTGAGAAGGCAGCAGCTGACTGTTTAGCCAGATTTAAGAACAGAGGTTAAGAACAAGGGCTATTGGCATCTGCCTACAGGAAAGTGCAGGCCAAGTCACGGGCAGATCTTTTGAAGGACAAAGAGGAAGTTATAGTAGGAGATAACATGAACAAGAAGGATCACAAGGCTCAGTTCCGGATGATTACTGGCTACTCTGAGGATGCACACAATGTGAGTCGCATCCTCAAACGCAACTGGCATATCCTGCAGACTGACCCTGTAATAGGTAAGGATGTCCCGGAATCACCATTGATGACTTTTCGTAAATCGAAGTCTTTGAAAGACATCTAGTACAGAGTCATCTACCACCTGTGGCTCTTAGAACAGGAACCCTTAAGGACAAGAGGGGCTTTTTCCCTTGTGGGAAATGTAAGACCTGCACCACAAGCAAAAGAACATTGAGTTACATGATCCCAGGTTGTAGTAAACCCAAAATGATTAGCAAATTCATCTCCTGTCTCACCCCATTTGTGGTGTATTGTCTGGTATGTCCCTGTGGACTCAAGTACATAGGGAGTACTGTCCACAACGTAAAGGTCACAATTCTGGAACTTCAACGGGCCATAGTAAATAAGGATGAGAACTACCCTGTAGCACGGCATTTTGCCTTGAAACATCAAAATAACAGAGAGCCACTTAAATACTATGGCATTGACCACGTTGCAATTAACCCCAGAGGGGGGAATAGGTTACAGAGACTGAGGAGATTAGAATCTCGCTATATCATAGATTTACAAACCAAGACACCTAATGGATTAAACAATAGTGAGGAACTAATAGTCCACCTGGGATAGTTGTATATGATCGATCTTCAATAAATATGAGCTGTATTGTAATTTGTGTATAAGTTTACGACACTTTGAACGATATCATTATGGTGTTGCAATGCTCCATTTGTATTTTTGAATTGTTTATGCACTGTGAGTTTATCGGTGGGGGGGGGTATGGAAAGAGAATAATATTATTTCTCATCATATTGGTATACCTACGGACATCTGGTCATGCCGATACACGGCTATACTTTGCTGTCCACTTGCGGGGCAGATTGATGTACAATATCTGGGTGGAGATCTCTCTCCCAGATATCTTCATAGTAACTTTATTCATTTCTGGCCCCGAATATGTGGACCTGTGCCGATACACGGCAAGATTTTTGCAATGTCCGTGGATATTTACCAATATCGATGGTCTTAAAAGTGAAATTGTGTTCCTCAATTATACCCAACCTTTGAATTCAACACAGCGCATATGTGTATGTATTATGACATTAAATGTGCTAAGATGGCGGACATTTTTCAAACCATTCTGCTGGGTGAACCCGTCGTCGCTGTTGTTATCCTAGTGATGCGGGAATGTTTAAAAATGGTGCTTTATTGTCAAATGGTGTAACACTGACGAAGAATTATATCTAAAATGCGTCTGTTTTCCATATCATCTGCTGAATAAAACAACGTCAATGGTTGCCTCCTGTGTGCCCGAATTTCCGTTTTTAACTGACAGAATTAGTAGCGCTTATTTATTTTGCGGCAAGCACCGCCGTGTTCTGGCACCCGCCTGAGAGTGCCAGGTTAAAGGTGCATGTTGGAGCGGATATATATATATATGTATATATATTTATATATATATATATATCAGTTCAAAGAGGTGAGCCCCTATGAGAGAGCCTCAGGTACATGATAATTTTCGAATCTTTATTGGAAACACCTCGTGGCAGACAGTTTTGCACAGACATTCATCCAAATGATGAGCCCTCCAGACGCGTTTCAGAAACAAAAGTTCCCTTCATCAGTGGTTTGGCTCCTCTGTGACATCGAGCTCAATCCTGCACCAAATATTTACGTAGGAACCTGCCCCAGTGGGCGTGGCCTGTACCATGGCCTTCTGGTTCTCGTAGTGTCAGGAATATACCTCCTGCGGGTTGAGTTCGATATGCAGAAATAAATGTTTGTATTACCCCAGTGGGTTGACGAACTGCAGGCTCCAATGTCTGCCACTTTTAAACAGATGCTCCTTCGAACACCGCCTCCCGTGAAACAGATGAGGCCAGCCTGCCTTTCATCTTCGGGCCTCGCTTCCATGCGGTGGGTTCTCTCGCGGCTGGGCTCCAGCCGCATAACATCAGTTCAAAGAGGTGAGCCCCTATGAGAGAGCCTCAGGTACGTGATAATTTTCGAATCTTTATTGGAAACACCTCGTGGCAGACAGTTTTGCACAGACATTCATCCAAATGATGAGCCCTCCAGACGCGTTTCAGAAACAAAAGTTCCCTTCATCAGTGGTTTGGCTCCTCTGTGACATCGAGCTCAATCCTGCACCAAATATTTACGTAGGAACCTGCCCCAGTGGGCGTGGCCTGTACCATGGCCTTCTGGTTCTCGTAGTGTCAGGAATATACCTCCTGCGGGTTGAGTTCGATATGCAGAAATAAATGTTTGTATTACCCCAGTGGGTTGACGAACTGCAGGCTCCAATGTCTGCCACTTTTAAACAGATGCTCCTTCGAACACCGCCTCCCGTGAAACAGATGAGGCCAGCCTGCCTTTCATCTTCGGGCCTCGCTTCCATGCGGTGGGTTCTTTCGCGGCTGGGCTCCAGCCGCATAACATCAGTTCAAAGAGGTGAGCCCCTATGAGAGAGCCTCAGGTACGTGATAATTTTCGAATCTTTATTGGAAACACCTCGTGGCAGACAGTTTTGCACAGACATTCATCCAAATGATGAGCCCTCCAGACGCGTTTCAGAAACAAAAGTTCCCTTCATCAGTGGTTTGGCTCCTCTGTGACATCGAGCTCAATCCTGCACCAAATATTTACGTAGGAACCTGCCCCAGTGGGCGTGGCCTGTACCATGGCCTTCTGGTTCTCGTAGTGTCAGGAATATACCTCCTGCGGGTTGAGTTCGATATGCAGAAATAAATGTTTGTATTACCCCAGTGGGTTGACGAACTGCAGGCTCCAATGTCTGCCACTTTTAAACAGATGCTCCTTCAAACACCGCCTCCCGTGAAACAGATGAGGCCAGCCTGCCTTTCATCTTCGGGCCTCGCTTCCATGCGGTGGGTTCTCTCGCGGCTGGGCTCCAGCCGCATAACATCAGTTCAAAGAGGTGAGCCCCTATGAGAGAGCCTCAGGTACGTGATAATTTTCGAATCTTTATTGGAAACACCTCGTGGCAGACAGTTTTGCACAGACATTCATCCAAATGATGAGCCCTCCAGACGCGTTTCAGAAACAAAAGTTCCCTTCATCAGTGGTTTGGCTCCTCTGTGACATCGAGCTCAATCCTGCACCAAATATTTACGTAGGAACTTGCCCCAGAGGCTCTCTCATAGGGGCTCACCTCTTTGAACTGATATATATATATATATATATATATTCACTGAAAAAACCATAGGTTTCAGGGGCGTTGTAGTTAATTGTACATTTCACTCGTACAAAACCATAGAAATTTCCCTGTTATAGTTCGTTCAGCTAACTATTACTTGGGCGCCCACAATGCACTGCTGATGACGTCACATATTACAACACTCATGACATGGTCAGTGACATCACTCATGACATCTCAAATGACATCACCGATGACACCACTGATGACATCATCCAATGAATGTGTGTTTTTCAGAAAATTAAATATGTTTATATATGTATATCTTAAGTTCGATTGAAGAATAAATGGATATATAAGTGTCTAAATGGATAATGTTTTAGGGAAAAATTGATTGTATAACTGACTGATTAAGTATATCTTAGTGAATACATGGGTTATCAAGTAATGTTTAAATATGTAAATATCTGTATCAGTCTCTCACTTTGTGTAAAAATTACTGCAATGGTTGGTGAGTAGCTACATGAGTGTCTATATAGGTTATTAGTTGTTGTTTTTTAGTATCAGTATGAGTGTGTCAGTGTCTGTGTGGTTTGCTGGGGGGTATTACTTCGTGCATAGATGCATTAATGAGTGAGTTACTGTTTGTATGTGTTGAAGACAGTATGTGTGCAGGACTGTATCGGTGTATGGGTGTGTGTATGGGTGTGTTAGTAAGTGAATGACTGTCTCAATCGTGTCTTTATGAGTAACTACATATGTTGTAAACTAGTATATGTCAGTATTTGTGTATATAAGTGAGTATATGTGAGAGTGAGAGATTGGAAGAGTTTCTGTATAAATAAGTATGTGTTTTTATAAGTGATGGTTTAAGAGAGTAAGTATGTGTAAGTTTCTGTAGAAGTAAGTGTGGTGGTGTGTGTATAAATGTATATGCAAGTACATGGATGTTTGATACTTTGTTTGCATGTGTGACTATGTGTGTGAGTAACTATGGATGAGTGGCAGTGTGTGACAGGATGTATAGGTGTATGAGTACATATGATGAGTGAGTACATGTATGAGTGGCTGTATAGGACTGTTGGTGAATGAGTGGACATGTGTATAGATCTTGGAATTACTGAATAGGTGTGTTGTAACTGGTATTTATATGTCCATTGTGTTAAAAATTGTAGTTTGTTTTTGTGAGTGTGTGTACCAAAGGTTATATTAGGGTGAGAGGATGTTTGCCACTCTATCACAAGAATGATGTCATCAGGAATCTATTCCTGTGAGGGCAATAAACTTACTCAGGTGACATCATTCCCATACCTATGAGTATTATTTGATGAAAGGGGCACATGGATTCCTCAAATGAAAGCTAAAAGAAATTTAATGGCTAGATCTACCATAGCAATTTTAGATTTTTCCCGTAGTTTGGGAGCCAAACCGATATGAGCCATGTTAAACACTTATAAGGCGAAATGTCTTGCTGTCGCAAGATATGGTTCTGCTCTTTGGGGTTATAGGGATGTTGGTGAGGTCCAGATAGTTGAAAATAAATCTTTAAGAAATTTGCTGTCTGTACCATCATCAACTTCCACCTATATCATACATCAAGAGCTGGGTTTAGGGTTTATCTAAAACATCATAGGTATGGCCCCTTTTACTTAAATGGATTAGCATCTAGATAAATCTAGATCCAGTAATGAACCGTATCATTATTTGCGATTATCTTACACTTGATTTTGCTGGACGTATTCCGTGGTTAAATTACATTAAAAAATCTGCAATTTATTTGGGAAGACCCAAATTATTTACTACCCCTGAAAAACAGCCAAAAACAGATATGGTCTGGGTTAAAAGTACCTACCTTAATATATCCCAATGTGAAAGAGAGGCCAAGGAATTAACTAAACCCCTTGTGCGTGCTCAGCAATTGCTATGTACGTCACAAACGATTGAGCAATATCTCACTATTGTAACTAATCAGCACCATTGTTTCCTCTTGGTCCAATTCAGATTGAACCAGTTGCAACTAATTCTTTCTAAATCAAGGGGATGGAATAAGCTGGAGGACATGGCAGTCTGTACATGTGACAACTTTTCTACTCAAGATTCGATGCATATTGTTTTATTTTGTGATCACTTTCTGCATATCAGAAAATGGTTTATATTACCTATTTTAAAAGACAAAGGTTTTATTCAGGCGAGACCGGCTTTTATGTATTTACAAATGCTTAACAATGTCTGGGAAACTTTTAACATAGCTATTTTTTTAACCGCAGCTGTTAGACTCAGGAAGAACGGAAAATAAATACCCTTGTTAGATATTGCATGACATTTTTATTTTTCTCTTCTCATCATGTGCAATTTGATTAATTAGATTCTGTCTTCAATATTCTGTGATGTTTTTTATGGCATTGTAATATCAAGGAAATACTTTTTATTGTGTACTTATATATTGTTAGTATGACTTTATGGCTTTAATTAACCGAATAAAGTGAATTTGACTGACTGACTGACTTAGATGTCATGAGTGATGTCATGAGTGATGTCACTGACCATGTCATGAGTCATATAATATGTGGCATCATCAGCAGTGCATTGCAGGTGCGTGAGTTATAGTTAGCTGAACTAACTATACCGGGGGAATTTTTATGGTTTTGTACGAGTGAAATGTCCAACTAACTATAACGCCCCTGAAACCTATGGTTTTTTCAGTGAATTTCTAAGGTTTATTAAATGCTAATTTCTAACTATAACATGCCTGAAACCTATGGTTTTTTCAGTGAATTTCAAATGTTTTTTAAATGCTAATTGTGTACTGTAATGTTCCTGAAACCTATGTTTTTTTCAGTGAATTTCAAAGGTTTTTTAAATGCTAATTTCTAACTATAACGTGACTGAAACCTATGGTTTTTTCAGTGAATTTCAAAGGTTTATTAAATGCTAATTGCAAACTATAATGTGCCACAAACCTATGGTTTTTTAAGTGAATTTCTAAGGTTTTTAAAAAATGCTAGTTTCTAACGATGCTTACAGAGGTAGAACATGTGAAGAAAGAAGAAAAAGCGCACAGAAAGAAGCAAAAGACATGAAGAAAGAAGCAACAGAAGTCCACAAAGACGAAGAAAAGTGCAGGAAGAAGCAAGATGTGCAGAAAGAAAAAACAGAAGAGCAGAAAGAGTCCTTGTTGCAAAATCATCCTGTGCCAACAACTTCTTCAGAAGGGTACTGGTGGTACCTGACCCTGACTACCCAGGCCTAGAGCGAGTACTATGCTAAAAGACACTTAGAATACAGTCAGAACACCGACATACACTAGGGAACACTATGCGTTGGGGTACCCCTGTGATTAGCATGACCTCCTCTGTAAGGCCCTAGTACATAACAGGGCATGGGGATTAAAACAACCTCTTAAAACGCACTACGGGGCACGTTTGCACAGTGGTGAAGGGAGGGGGGGCCTGAGGTGAGATGTTTGCAAACACACCCTGTGGAGTGTTTTAAGTTGGGGAATTAATTCCTATTCAATCCTGAGGGTCCCTGGGGTCTAACTAGCCCACTAGGTACCTCCAGTAAGCGCCACAGAGCTGTGTTGCACAGAGGTATAAAAAGGGGCATGGCTGGACCACCTTGTAGTGTAGTTCCTATATTCCCAATAGGCTCTGCGCATTGGAATAATATATCCTGTAGTTTAGACGTAGGATGGAGGTCGACTAAGTCTCTACCAAATATATTAAACTTAATTGTGAGTGCCAGCAGGCTCAGAGGTCACTAGAAACTTTCTCGAATTCACAAGAAGGGATTAGTTTCTGACAACTGCATAAACATGACAACTTTGTTTCCCAAGAATAAGAAATCTATCTCTAGAGTCGCAGAAACAATAGATAGCTATTTTACTCAGTGAATCGTGCATGCTTCGTTTCACCAGAGGTGCTGAGAAAATAGAGAGATGGGCGTTTTCAATAAAAAAGTATGTATTGAACAGTCTTCTGTCTCAAGCATAAGAAATGTACTGCTACAATCATAATACTGGTTATAAAGTACAAGGCATATAATACAAAAAGTATTATAAAGTAGTACTGTAAACGCATGATATGGGTTCTAAGCCATAAATTGTCTAAAACATATAAAAATACATACAGTGATAAAATAATAACTAAAAGTACTCAACTGGTGCTTCTAAAATACGCCTACCCCGGTGTACCTAACCTAAGTCTAGTACAAGGGAAGAAGTAAGTGAGGAGTAGCTTACGTTTAGTATTTCTCTGCCAAGAGTCTCTCCAAGAATTCTCTAAGGTCTAGTGGAGAAGTGTGGCTCACTGGTTAGAGGAGGCAGACCCTGAAGCAGAGGTCAGACCCGGGACCAGGGTTCAATTCCCGACGCGGCAGGGTCTTGAGCCCAAATATCCACGGACTCGATAATTCTCGTTTCGGTGCCTTCTCGAATCACGGGTTCACACTCTGAAGCTCTGGGCATTAGCCTGCTTAATCTCCACCACGCCCCCCCCCCCGCGGCGGGATGCCTGGCTTCCACCTTGGGGATGCCCATTACGGGTATCTCACAGGGAAAAAAGCCAGGACGAGTTCCCAAGGCAAGCGCCGAGATGCCTGCGGGTAATCAAGCGCTATATAAGAACGCATAATAATAATAATAATAATAATAATCAGCTCCGTACCTTGGTTTAGAATGAAGGAGGTCTTGTATCTCTATCTCTGGACTCGATTTCCCAGCAACCCGCAAGGGTAGCCTGGAAACACTGGAGCTGGATTTCTCGTCAGGAGAAAAGACAGCGTCTCTCAGTGCGTCAG
Source organism: Lissotriton helveticus (assembly GCF_964261635.1). Lineage (NCBI taxonomy): Eukaryota > Metazoa > Chordata > Amphibia > Caudata > Salamandridae > Lissotriton > Lissotriton helveticus. The sequence goes on along the minus strand of NC_136065.1, from coordinate 541,648,186 downwards.
CTGGAGGGTCGGCTTCCTTCGGCACTTGCTGGTGCAGGGCTTTGGGCAAGTAGTAAGTCGATCTGCTCCAAACCACTGTGTGTTTGTCTGGGCAAATCTAGGCATATTTAAACTTTGAAGGTGCCGTGTTTCACGTGTGATTGGACTTAATAACGTCATCAAAGACTCAGTTCTTTGAAAAGTCCATCATTTCCTAGATAAATTAGTATTCAGGCAAGGGGAAGTCCCTAGCTGCTGAAGGCGGGTTTCTCTAAGAAATCGTTGTTGATTCTTGGAATTTAGTGGAAGTAGCCGTGCCGTATTTGGGCTGTATAGGCTCAGTCTAAATATGGTAATGATTTAAGTGCCTATATAAGGATCGACCAATCTATACCTAAATAAGGGCATGAATCGGGAAAAATTACACTAGAGTCCTAGATTCATTTACAACAACCTCTCTGTAATGCATGCCTATGGCGCTTACTGGAGGTACCTGGTGGCCTGGCTGGCCCTCAGGGGCCCTCAGGATTGAAGGGGACTTAATTCCCCAACTTCAAATGCTCCACAGGGCGTGTTTGCACACAACACCTCTGCCCCGCCCCCTCCCTTTACCACTGTGCAACAGCACCCTGTGACACATTTTAAATTGGTGGATTAAGTCCCCTTGAATTTTCAGACTACCTGGGTACATCTATCCCACCGGGTACCTCCAGTAAGCACCACAGAGCTGAGTTGCAGAGAGGTGGTCCTAGGCCCTGCCCCATTTTACACCTCACTGCAATGCAACTCTGTGGCATTTACTGGATGTACCTGGAGGGTTAGTTGGCCCCCAGGGACCCTCAGGATTCAAGGAGACTTAATTCCCCTACTTAAAACGTGCCACAGGGGGCGTTTGCACACTTGTAACATGAGGACACGCACCCTCCCTGCACCTATGCGCAAACGCACCTCCTGGTGCGTTGCAAATTGGGGGATTAAGTACCCTTGAGTCCTGAGGGTTCCTGGGGGCCATCTAGCCTAGCACTTACCTCCAATAAGAGACACAGAGCTGTGTTGCAGAGTGGTGTAAAAAGGGGCATGGCCTGGGCCACCTCTCTGCAACGCACCGTATTGGCCCTTACGGGAGGTAAGTGGTGGGCTAGTTGGCCCCCAGGGACCCTCAGGTTTGAAGAGGAATTAATTCCCCAAATTATAACGCTTGAATCTGGTCAAGGGAAGGCATGGCTTGGCAGTTCGGGCTGGAATGTTCCCATGAAGCACAGGGTCAGACTGATTTGCATATGGCCATGTCTGAACTGGGGTGGCAGAGTGGGCTAAAGAACGGTGATGGATTAAACCCAGATCTGTTGACTGGGTGTGAGTGTTTGATTGGTTCAGATGCTCCATCCATCACCACCCCCTTTTGTACCGATTTGTTCGCCATAAGTTGGCAGGGTATGCTCATACGTGAGTCCCTTGATCACTTTGCCACTGGATTCAAGCAAGCCTAGCTGAAGACAGCTGTAATGCCCGGAAACCGGTCCTAGGAAGCTTGAATCTGGTCCAGGGTAGGCATGGCTTGGCAGTTCGGGCTGGACTGTTCCCATGAGGCACAGGGTCAGACTGATTTGCATATGGCAATATCTGAACTGGGGTGGCAGAGTGGGCTAAAGAACGGTGATGGATTAAACCCAGATCTGTTGACTGGGTGTGAGTGTTTGATTGGTTCAGATGCTCCGTCCATCACCACCTCCTTTTGTACCGCTTTGTTCGCCATAAGTTGGCAGGGTATGCTCAGACGTGAGTCCCTTGCTCACTTTGCCACTGGATTCAAGCAAGCCTGGCTGAAGACGGCTGTAATGCCAGGACCCGGTCCTAGGAAGCTTGAATCTGGTCCAGGGAAGGCATGGCTTGGCAGTTCGGGCAGGACTATTCCCATGAGGCACAGGGTTAGACTGATTTGCATATGGCCATGTCTGAACTGGGGTATCAGAGTGGGCTAAAGAACGGTGATGGATTAAACCCAGATCTGTTGACTGGGTTTGAGTGTTTGATTGGTTCAGATGCTCCGTCCATCACCACTCCCTTTTGTACCACAGAACGGGAGGAGGCAGCAGCTAGTCTGTTTGCAGGATTAACCGATATCAATGTCACTAAAGAGAAGACAGGACAGAAGGGAACACAAACAAACTTAAAAAGCCTCTATACCATGCTAGAGAAAACATATGAAAAAGAAATACGTAAATGCGTCAGAGGGTGAAAAAACAGAAGGCACAGAGGGAAGGAATATAGAGAAACCAACTACTTTTTTTCAGGAATACGAACTGATGCGTGGAATACGGCAATGCCCAGCACCAAGAACGCACCCACCGGAAAAAAGAAAAGAAGGAGGACAAGGCGGGGCAAAAAAGGTATGGGCGACAAGCCAACGCCGATGGTTACACGCAGCAAATGAGGAGGGAGATGGAATTAGAGGACAACAAACAGACTGTACTCAATCCATCAGACAGAATACTGACAGATAAAGAAATTTGAATACTACAACTAGGACTTACTTTTTGCCCTACTCCCGAATATGACTATACAAAAACTCTTATTGATCTCTATAAGTTTGTGCGGAAGATTAAACTCATGAAAATCCATCAACTAAATCCCCGTAGACATGGAGGAAATAGAGTGGGAATAATAGAATCATCTGATAATCTCACAGGGGGAGATGTGGAAACCATAAGAGACGTCTATGAACTAAATGAGGAGGAAAATCTTGAGGAAGAAACTATCATTGGGGATACACAGATGCTAGAAGAAACTGGCATCATACAAAGAAGTTGCAAAAGTAACCTGAAACTAAAATCAAAAGTCATACCACACACTCCACATGATGGTATTGACAGCTTCCAAGACTTAGTAACTGAAGACCTGAAACGTCTGCAGACCGAAAAATTCAGGAGTAACAAGAGCAATCTTCAGAAAGATGAATGGGAAGCCATTATGAGTCTAAAAGAGGATGACACCATCGTAATCAAGCCCTCCGATAAAGGGAGGAATGTAGTTATATTTAATAAGATCCAATACGAAGAGGAAGCTCTACGACAACTACAACATTTGGAACACTATTCTCCTATTAACAAACAGGAATATGAGAAAAGTATACAATCGTTTCAAAAATTGATTGATAATTGGAAGGATAAAGGGACCCTTGACCGACCAACAGGACTACATCTTTTTGAATTGTGAACATACGGAAGTAGCCACCTTTTATCAGCTACCCAAGGTGCACAAGGACAAATATTTTCCTCCGGGACGACCAATAGTGTCCTCAAAGAACAGTTTATTGGAGAATATATCCATATACATTGATTTCTTTATCTCTCCCTTGGTAAAGGATCTGAGTTCGTTTTTGAAGGACACAAAAGATTTTCTTAGGATCATACAAGGAATAATCTGGGAGGAAGAAATGCTACTCATAACACTGGACATCACTAGTCTCTATACTAGTATTGAACATACTAAGGGAATAGAGGCAATAAGATTCTTTTTGAAAAAACAATCAATAGAGCACCGTGATCACAATCAATTGCTGACAGAACTCATTTGGTTTTGCCTAACTAACAACATTTTTACCTTTGCAGGCCAACTATACCTACAACAACAGGACACCGCAATGGGCACGTGCTTCGCCCCCAGCTACGCACATTTATTCGTGGGCTGGTGGGAGAAGCACGTGGCCTGGGCGGGAGTCAATGAAAAATGGGTTGACAGAATAGTTCTGTGGACACGCTATATCGATGATTTATTCGTCATTTGGCGTGGAGCAAAGACTGAGGCAGAAGAATATATAAATGCACTAAACCAAAATGACTGTATTCTCCAATTTACCAGTATCATAAGTAAGAAAGAGGTTATGTACTTGGATTTGAAAGTGTATGTGGAGCAAGGTGCCATACAAACTGCCCTCTATCAAAAACCGACTGCGGGTAATTTTATCCTACACGCAGGAAGCTACCATCCAAGGAGCGTAGTGAAAAATCGAAGGAACAGGCTACACTGAGATTTAGAAAGAGAGGGTATCAGAAGGCAGTTATTGAGAAAGCAGAGGAAAAAAGTGATAAAGTAGAACGAAGTTCACTTCTAATTGACAAACAAGAAATTGTAGGTGGCAGCGAAATAGTAGATCAGCAAAACGTCCAAATGAGATTTATCACTGAATTTTCAGACAAATCGCCAGAAATAACTCGGATCTTACAGAAGAATTGGCGAATACTGAAAACTGACAATGTAGTTGGAAAACTAATTCCTGACAATCCTTTAGTTACCTATAGGAAGGGATCCTCTTTGAAAGATCATTTGGTTAGAAGCCACTACAGAGCCAAACCAAAAAGGAAAGATGCGATCAAGGGATTCTTTCCATGCACTAAGTGCAAGGCATGTAGAAAGAGCAAAAATGTGAAAGAATATACCATTCCAGGAGTGAAAGCCAAAATGAAAATTGGCAAATTCCTCAATTGCAATTCAGACCACACTGTGTATTGCCTAGTGTGCCCCTGCGGAAAGAGATATGTTGGGAGCACGATCCACCCCACAAAGAAAATTATTTTTGAACACTTCTGGGCAATTAAGAATAAAGATCAAACATACCCGGTTGCTTGCCATTTCCAGCTGCATCACAATAGTGATAGCGAGCAATTGCAATTCTTCTGTCTAGATCAGATTGAGAGAGGAGAGAGAGGTGGAGATAAAGTTAAGCGCTTACACACACTAGAATCAAAATACATAATCAAATTACAGAGCAAGGCCCATGGGGCTTTAATAATGAAGAGGAAATGTGGGTTCACATTGGATAGGATTGCTTAATTATCTATTGGGATTAAATCTGGGATCTTTTACAAAAAGAATAATTTGTGGTGACCAAACTATATACAGAAATTAATTAGAGATTTACCTTCTTCTCTTTGAACAAAGACATTGTAATCAAAGTTTAAATTTAATGGAAACAGTTACATATGTATATAAGGGCAGGATCAAATGGAAATAATAAATGGAGAGGGATATATAGGTAAAAATAGGAGCCCATTCAGGGCTGAATTATCATTATTTTTCACTAAACAACAGAATATGATGTAAAGTTGTTTTAAGGTTTATAATAGTGAATATAAGCCCATTCAGGGCAGAATAACATAGTTGTCTCAAGACATCGATAATTAACAGTAATCGAGTCGTCTTGGCAATATAAATAGAATTTGAAGCGGAGAGACACGCTCGTTTGTTTATTATGATTGCGTGATATTTCCCACCAAAAAATATGAAGGATTGTATTTACAAAAGCATTTAATGAAATGAATACAAATGAACTTTTCAATATGGCCGCCCGTTACGAAGCTCCCAAGGAACTGTGTCTATGTCACTGACACTATTTTGTTTGTTTTGTGTAAAACTTTATTTAAACATGTGATTAATGTTTACAAACTGACACTGAGGAAGGCGGTTTTGCCGACACGCGTTTGTCAGTCTGGCCCTCGATTAAATCTGTTTTAAAGCATTGGCTCCAGTGTGCCCTCCAAATTGTGCAGCGCCAGGGATAAGTTGTTGCAGTCCATGGCATATATATATATATATATATTCACTGAAAAAACCATAGGTTATAGACCATATATAGTTAGGAATTAGCATTTACAAAACCTTGAAAATTCACTGAAAGAACCATAGGTTATAGACCATATATAGTTAGGAATTAGCATTTAAAAAACCTTATTTTACTCACACAAAACCATTGAAATTCCATATATAGTTAGTTGCACTAACTATATATCGCGCACCCGCAATCCACTGCTGATGATGTCACATATTACATCATTCATGACATGGTCAGTGACATCACTGATGACATCACTGATGACATCTCAAATGACATCACTGATGACATCACTGATGACATCTCATTTGACATCAATGACCACATCACTGATGATATCATTCATGTGACAATACAATGCATCTCCTCACATTTTAATATAACCTCTGTTACACCCAGTGTTAAATACAGAGTATAATTTTTGAAACCATTGACACACCAATACTAGTTACTACATACGCACTCACTGATTCCTATGTCTACACACACATTCACTCATTCACCCATACAATCATTCATACATACAATCACTCATCTTTACAACACTATCATATGCACTCATACACCTATACAGACACTCACACTCTGCCACTCATCCATGGAGTTACTCACACACCTAGTCAGTCCTGTAAAGAATCAATCACACTTCCATTTTCTAATCTATACAGTTAAACATAGAGCACCTTACATTTTCAAACATATACTAACACATACTTACTCTCTTATACAATCATTGATACAAGTACACATTGATCTGCACAGAGTCACACACCTCCCAGCCAGCCACACACACACTCAGTCTCCCATACAAATACTTGGACAATCAATCAATAACCCATATAGTTACTCATATAGCTACTGATCAACACATGCAGCAGTTTACAGAACAACAGACATAATGATGCACAAATTAAGACATTTTAGTCACTAACCCATGCACTCAGTGAGACACATTTAATCACTCACTCATACATTCAGTCATGCACCTACTAAATCCTTCGTCCAGACACTTATACTTCCACTCAATCTTCAATATGTAAGACATATTTTAACTTTACAGAAACATACAGTCACTGGATGTTGTCATCAGTGATGTCATCAGTGATGTCATTTGAGATGTCATCAGTGATGTCATCAGTGATGTCACTGACCATGTCATGAATGATGTAATATGTGACATCATCAGCAGTGGATTGCGGGTGCGCGATATATAGTTAGTGCAACTAACTATATATGGAATTTCAATGGTTTTGTGTGAGTAAAATAAGGTTTTTTAAATGCTAATTCCTAACTATATATGGTCTATAACCTATGGTTTTTTCAGTGAATTTTCAAGGTTTTGTAAATGCTAATTCCTAACTATATATGGTCTATAACCTATGGCTTTTTTCAGTGAATTTCAATGGTTTTTAATAGCAAATATCAGAAGCTTTAAAATGTATTCTTCTTTAAATCAAAAAAAATATTTTAAAAGTTTATTAATAAAAAAAAAAATATAATTTTTTTTTGTTTCGCTTCCGGTCCGCGAACCGGTTAGCTTTCCGTTAGCTCAATTTATTGCCGCGATCCGGTCCGCGAACCAGTAAACGTTCCGTTTGCGCAACTGTCGCGTTAGAAAACAACATCGTGACACGTCGCGTAAGCGCGACGTATCGCGTTGCCGCGTAATGCGTCTTATGACGCGCCGCGTTAGCGCACCCGGAAGTGCTCCGGAGCGCGAACCGAGGCGCGAAGCGCAGCTCCCCGGAAGCGATCCGGGGCGCGGTGCGGAGCGCGTAACGTAAGCGTAACAGGTCATGTGACTTGTTAATAAAACTTTCTATTGGTTCATTTCACTTTTGGTTTCCTAATGATGTAAGGCTAGGTCATGTGACCTAAAAATAACACTTTTCATTGGTTTAGAACATTTTTTTTTCCCAAATGATGAAAGCCCCCACCTTTTTTCTCACTCTGACTTTCAACTTTGTGAGAGGAAGACCTATTTTCATTATTAAGAGATGGCTTCAATAGTAGCTGCAGCTGGTGCACCCCCACCACCACCACCACCTCCTAGGAAGGAAGGACCACCTACCCAGTTCCTTCCCAACCCAGAGGAGGAAGAGGAAGAAGAAGAGGAAGAGGAAGTAGAGGGGAGGCAGTTCTTACGTGAAGAGCCCCGGAAATCCCACCACAAAGACAGTTTTATTTGGCAGTTTTATTCTTTTCCTCAAGGCCAAAAAAAAGTGAATGCTCGCCACGTGACATGCCTCATATGTAAAGATGTTTTATCTAGAGGCACAGATAAAAAGTATAGTTACGGCAACTATACTATGCACCGTCATATGCAGAGGTGGCATCCACTGAATTACAGCGTTGCAGAGATGCGTCACCTCCAAGACAATCCACCAACTCCTGTGGTCAGTACATCGGCACAGGTAACTCTGTCGGGGCCAGAGGCGCGGGAAACGGTGCCAAACATTCAACAGAATTTTGTGCACATGAAGATAGTGTGCCTTTATTGTGGTGACCTACTCTCATGTGCAAATATGAGTATCAATTTGATAAACAGAGCATTTGAAAACCACAAGTGCTCAAAACGCCCCCAAAAATAATTTTTTTTTTGCTCCTGTTGAGCCCTTTGTAATGCCTGTTTTTCGTTGTTCCCCCTCAAAAAAACCAAAAAAAATATAAAACCGTTCAAAAAATACAAAAAAAGTAAAAAATTGTTCATAAAAATAATAAAAAAAATATAAAACAACAAAAATAATAAAAAAAAAGTTCTTTTCAGAACTACCTCCCCTTTATAAAAAAATTGCTAGAATGTTTAGCACTCTGGCAACCTCTATTTCTTTTGGTTCGCTTCCCGGTTCGCTCGCCGGTACGCGAACCGGGAGCGAACCAAAAAAGAAATAAAAAAAAAAGAAGAGTAAGTATAAGGGAAGGAAACAGAGAGTAATGTTAAAAGAAAGACAGCTATAGGGAGTAACACAGAGATACTGTTTAATAGATCTATTTACCGAAGAAAAGATGGAAGAGGGTATAATTGTGAAAAACAAAATAGATAAGGAAGTGGAAGGAAAAAAAGTAGAGTAGAAGAATAATAAACAAGAGTTTCTTACAGAATGTGAGTGAATGTTCAAAATAAGATTAAAACATGTGGAATAACAGTGAGAAAAAACAGAAAGCAGAAAAGAAGAAGTAACAGAAAAGGAATGATTGAAACAGCAAAGAAATGTAAATAACATAGGGGCATATTATCAACATAGGTGATAAAATTATCGCTGCTTTTATCGGCAGAAATCTGCTGCTAAAGCCGCTTTTGCGGCAGTTTTCTGCCGATAATGACTGCTTTTATCGGCAGAAAACTGCCGCTAAAGCCGCTTTTGCGGCAGTTTTCTGCCGATAAAAGCAGCAATAATTTTATTGCCTGTGTTGATAATATGCCCCTTAGTGTGCTTGAACTACAGGGAGAAAGCATAATGAACAAGTAGTGAAAGAGTGATCAGTCAGAGACAGTGAGAGTAATAGAGACGGAGTGAGTGAATAAGAGTGAGGAAGTATGAGAAGAGAGGGACTAAGAAAAAGAGTGGAAGGAGTAGAGTAAGTAAGTAATAGAAAAAGGAATGAGGGAAGTAGCAAAGGCAGGAAAATGAGGGTTAAAGAAATGAAGTAGTGGAACTAATAGAAGTTAAATGTGATAGAAATGTAACGAAAAGAGTACAAAACATTTACCTTATAATTGTCGTTAACTTAGTCACTTGTTATTTTTATACTTTCAATCTGTGAAAGAGAGAACAAACATTTGAAAAATAATAAAACATGTATTTAAAAATTAGAAAAGACAAGGGAAAAGATTGAAGGACAAACAGTTTTTCGACAACTTTGACACTTACAGAAGCCTCTGCTTCTCCATGCCCCTACACAGTCCTAAAAATATACATTTTAAACTAACAGTATCTTGATGCAGATGAAGTGAGGCCTATCTTGCAACATGGTGCCTCTTTTGCACTGCTGCTGTCTCACAAAAGTGACGCAACGGTAGCGCAAAAGAGGTGCACAGCCATCATAAAACTGTCCCTAACATTTTAAATGATTGTTTCAGGATGCCAATAAGGTGTGTCCTTTCCAGAGGTTTGTTTGAGGTGAGGCCTACTCAGGGTTGCAGATGAAATTTAGAGTTGTTGAAGAGTACAGAGGAGATAATACATGTCCATGCCTACCAATGAAGTGAGTCATGTCCACTTTACTCTTGAACAAAGGCCAGACCTCCTCTGTTTCCCTGGACAGGCCTAAACTTGAGCTGCACAATGTGATTCATAATATTAGGAAACACAGGTGATGTAATTGAAAAACGTGCAATTTCTTTTGCTCATTTCACAATCACATCACTTGTGTTTCCTTTGCTTAGGTATCTCATTGTGCAGATGTAGTCCAGCATATGAAAGAGTACGCAGAAGTGCAGCACTGCATGCAACAACTTTGACACTTACTGAAGCCTCAGCTTCTGCATGCCCCCTACACAGTCCTAATTATATACATTTTAAACTGACGGTATCTTGCTTGAGATGAACTGAGGCCTATCTTGCAACATGGTGCATCTTTTACACTGCTGCTGCGTCACAAAAGTGACGGAACAGCGGCGCAAAAGAGGCGCACGGCCATCATAAATCTGCCCTTAACATTTTAAATGATTGTTTCTAGATGCTGATAAGGTGTGGCCTATCCACAGATTTGTTTCAGGTAAGTCCTACTCAGGGTTGCAGATGAAATTTAGGCTTGTTGAAGAGTACAGAGGAGATAATACATGTGCAGGCCTACCAACGAAGTGAGTCATGTCCACTGCACTCTTGAACAAATGTCAGACCTCCTCTGTCTCCTGGAACAGGCCTAAACCTCATCTACACAATGTGATGTGTAATGTTAGGAAACACAGGTAATTTAATTGAAAAACGTGCAATTTTTTTTGCTCATTCCACAATCACATCACCTGTGTTTCCTTTGCTTAGGTATCTCATTGTGCAGATGTAGTCTATCATATGAAAGACTACGTAGAATATGAGCACTGTATGCAACAACTTTGACACTTACAGAAGCCTCAGCTTCTCCATGCCTACTACACAGTTCTAAATGTATATCATAAATACAAAAAGTACAGAATTAATTATACATGTTAAATGGTTTATTTTTGCTGTTCTCAGAATTTATCAAATTTCATTAAAAACAGTGACTTGAAGGTATTCATCATATAACAGCGGGGGAAAAAACACAATCAAAATTTTTGTGTTTAAAAAACCTATATAACATAACCAATCAGAAATCAGAACTCCTGAAAAGTAACTTACTTTCCATGACGTTGAAGGATATCCTATGAACAGCTTACACTCTGTTGTGCTGTTATTATTTTCAGCCCGCCACTTTCTGAAAGAAAAGCTCCATCGTTTTGACAAATATGTTACATACAATAAATGACTTCTCGCTCTCTACCGCACTTTTCCACAAGGCCAAATCGTGCAAGAGCCATTTATAACTCTTGGAATTCTTCTAAGCAAATTCCGTCATTTTGTATTCCCGCAACTTTCAGAAAGAAAACGTTCAAGATCACTTTCACAATCCTGTACCAGTAATATCTCACCCTTCTTGCTCACTCATGTTCCACATTTCCTATGACACTGATACTGCTTACTATGAAGCAGACTTACACTACCTCTATGACTACTACAATTATTTAATTCTCTACATCACTTTTAATCACAAAGCAATTTAAAACAGTAGATACAATTATATCAACCCCTAGAATCATTATAGGCCAGTTACCTACCCTAAATTCTCTTTTCTGACAACAGAAAGTAAGAATATTTTTAAGTAAAAAGGCAACATTGTATCGTAGTCAAATGGGAATCATTTCCGAAACAGCAGCTTTTTTTACATTTTCAATAAGCTGTGTAATAAGCGGATCTTGTCAAAGGACCATCATGTCATATAATAGCTGCAGTTACAAATGTTCTTCCTAAAATCAACGACTGTGTAGCCACAACATTTGTAATTAAAGTTGAAGACTTACTTTCATCAGGTTTATATAGTTGGAATTTTAAAATGACATTATAACCAAAAGTTTGGTCAAATAATCTAGACAGCATTGCAGACGTACATTACCTCTACTCCATGTTTTGATTGGCTGCTTGAATTAGCTTATAAAAAGAAACCGTTTTTCTTAACTCATTCACAGTGCAGTTATTTTTCCATGACGTTAAGTGTTATGGTAAGAACACCGTTTGCTTTGGGAAATACTCTGTTGTCCTTTAACTAATCCGTGCCCACCACTTTCTGTAAGAAAACCTTCTTTTTTTCCAGGAACTATTTAAAACTCAAAAATAACTTTTGACTCTGTACTACACTTATCCTCAAGGCCAAATAGTGTAGGAGCCATTAGAACCTCTTGAAATTCCTCAGAGCAAATCCCGAGATTCCTTCCCTAAAATTTTGGTTTTAAAAACACCAGGTAAGAATTTTTAAGGTCAAAAGGCAATTTTTTTTTAAAGTTAAAACAGAATCATTGCAGAATGACCAGCCGTTTCCAGACTTTAAATAAGCTGTGTAATGTCCTGATGTTGTTGAAGGACCGTCATGATATATAATTGCTGCAGTTACAAAAGTCCTTCCTGATATTGACAACTGCGAAGCCACAACATTTTTAATTAAAGTTGTCAATTTTGTTCCATCAGGCCTACATCGTTGGAACATTAAAATGACATACTGGCCATATGTTCGTATAAATAATGTTGACAACATTTCAGACTTACATTGGCTACACTCCATGTTGTGATCAGCTGATTTTACTAGCTTATTAAAGGACACTGATTTACTGTCTGGCAAAGTTAAATATATAAATTTTTCTGAGTCTACACTAGTATTACTTGATACCCTACAGTTCTCGCAGTCATGCTGCCATTGATAAGAAAGCCCAAACAGGTGATCTACATCTACACCTTCATCATGCAATAAATCAAGCATATACATTAAAAACTCCTGACAATCTTGCCGAATATTTTGAGAGAATTGTGTTTGACCTGAACATCTGTCTAACAGATTTCGAATTTCAGACACACTTTCTATTTTTGTTCTATCAGTGCTACATTTCTCTAACACAGAATTCAACAAACTGCAAAATCTTTGATCCGAATTGACCACAATCTCTTCTTTTACATTTTCTAGAGAAAACAAAACATTAACCACTACATTAGCATAGCAGTTGACACCAGAACTGTTTTCAAATTGAAAACCAACAACATCTTCAACAAAATCCTTTTTCTTTCTGCTTATAATTTCTGGTTCATCGACTTTTCGTCTTTTTGCTACAACCTCCCTACTATTGGTCACATTTCTTCGTTTCCGGCCTACCACACGTTTCTCAAACAAAGGATATTGAGGCAAATGTGGCGCATACTCTCTTCTTAACCTATTGTATTCCTTAACACAATCTAGATCCGCACAAATGTTTGTGACATCACACTCAATCAGGTACAATCCCGATAAAGTTCTAACTCGTGACAATGCCACATATGCCATACCCTCCTTGAACACAGAACTGCCAATATTCACCAATGCACTGTCTACACTTAAACCTTGCGATTTATGGATTGTCACCGCATATGCCAAGCAAACAGGAAACTGCTTACGGCGAACATATAAGTCTTTTACAAGCAAAAACCTAGAAGAGGAATGACCAATTAGCTGTACTTCCTCAATGCCATCAAATTTAATTTTTAAAAATTCAATTCCATCTCTATTTCTGTATTTCACAAAATCAACAACATTACCCATTGATCCATTTACCAGACCTCTTTCAACATGTGAATTCCTTCTTAAAATTATACGGCAATTTAAGCACACATTCAGAGTCTTTTCAAAACCTGCAGTTTTAGATATAGTCTTCTCTAATGAATCCAATTTTGATTTCAAATTCTCAGACAAAATAATTGTTGATCCCATATGCTCTACTCTGTCAATAGCTTCCAGTTTCACAATCTCTTGGTTTTCTAAATACAACATTTTGTTGTTGAAGATGGCACATTCTGCAAGAGTTGGCATCAAACATATTCCAGATTTCTTCTCAGTAATTTTCTGAAAAATATTCTCAGGCACAACGTCTTGTTCTGGATACAAATTTGACAGTAATCGTGCATGTAAAGCTTCTTTCCCATGCTCGGTCACTTTTCCGATTCTAACATCTTGTAGAATATTCTTGTAATCTTCATCCTTCGCCTGACGCATATTTTCACGCAGTTCAGCATATTTGAAGTTTAACCATATATTAACGTTGCCAATGCTCCCTAGGCACTTCCTGGTATCTTCATGCGTGAGTATTTTGAACACAGGTTGTCCTTTCACTGGTGTCAGCTGCAGAAGATCACCGAAAACAATGATGTGTTTGCCACCAAATAACACATCATACTCTGTTTTGAGAACTTCTTGTATTCTCAAATGCACAAAGGCAAGCATGACATTGGAAACCATGCTTACTTCGTCAATGATAAGAAGTTTCATTTTTTTCAAGACTCTTGAAACTTCACAACAAGCATCTCCAGATAACTTGTGGTATTGTAATTTGTTATCATGCTCCACTGGCAGCATCAGTAGATGATGCAAAGTAATACCTTTAATGTTATGTGCTGCCAGTCCAGTTGGAGCGGTGACAACACAAGACAGCGATGACTCAGTCCTTTTCTGCAAATAACATGAAATTGCTTTAATGAGGAAACTTTTTCCAGTTCCCGCTTCTCCACTCACGTACAGTCGGACAGGCTTCAACGACTTACATGAGCACTCTTTCTTCTCATGACTTAATGCATGATCAATTTGGTTGGTAACTTCGTCATATATTTTCCTCTGCTCAACGTTGAGTTGTCTTTCCAAGTCTTCTAAGTTAACCGCATCCTCCTGAGCATGTGCCATGGCTCTTTCCACTTCAATCATGGCAGTGGCAGCTTCATTTTCGATAACTGGTCCTCCTAGTGGATCCTGACTCAATGAAACAGAACTCTGACTGTCCTGAGAACTGTCTCTAGCAATCTCGGCTGCAATCGTTGCTTCCTGCTCGATTTCCGCATTCAACATTTCTAGATATTTGGGAAAAACAGGACATTCTATGGTCTCCTTGGCGGCATTGAAAGAGTCTTCGTAACAGAGGAAATCTCCAAGCAGTTCCTCTTCTGCACGCCAAGGCTTGAAAAGTTGCAAAAGTGCTAAATAGAAAAACTCTTTTTTTTCAGGAGATTCGCCACTCAATTTTCGATGGTTTACCAAGTGGCATTTTCTTCGCTTGACCAGACATCCCTCACTTCCAATTACAGCATACACTCCTTTATCAATATTTTCTTTGATGTTCCTCTTGAATATGTTATTTTGTAGAACCTCATACAGACAAACATTCTCGAGGTGACTGCTTCTATTTGGATAATATGTATCCAACATGTTGGTCTTCAAAATATCGGTACTGTTTGGCTCCTTTTCCGCCAAATACTCAATTTCCCGCACAGGTTTCAGAACTCGATTACGCGTTGCAGCAAGACCAAGACTCGCCCAAACGATACTCCTGGATTTGGCATAGAGACTTGCTGAAGACAACCGGTCAGAACATTCGTAAGCTCCGATTTCTCGATGTGACAACATCTTCAGACTGAAACTGTACAACTTCTTACTGAGGCTCTTTTCATGGGAAATGTCCTCCCACATATCCTTCAATTCTGTCTTTTCTTTTTTGGTGATGTAAGATGTCATATACCGAGCCACAGCCATACAGTTATCAGCCACAAACTGTATATCCATGTTAGCATTCCACATGGACAAAATCACTGGGTTGTAGTCGTTGATGTACTTGGACTCTTCGTTCCTTTTCAAATTGTATGTGTTTTTAGGTGATTTCTTCATCATATTATGTCGCAGCGAAGACATCAAACTGTTCACTCTTCCTTTAGAAATCACAGGTCGTGGAAAGGCGAAACGACATTTGGTTTAGAACTTGTCCTTGTTTCGGAATTTACGACGACAGTACTTTCCACAACGATGGCTTTGGAAGCGTAAAACTTGTTCTCTTAGGCTTTTCTCTTCCTTTGCGTTTGGAACAGCACATGTAGAATACTGTTCTATGAAACTCATCACTAAGTCTTCTGGATCTGTTCCAAATTTAGGTGCATCCTTGATCCACAGCAGCATGTATATGAGGAGCACCTCTTGCTTGGTACTCCTTTCTCCAGAAGAAATCCAACACCTCTCCAAGAGGTGGATTTTTCTTGTTCATGATGAAAGACATCATAGCTTCAAATCTATGATTGAAGTACCTGCATACATTCACTGGATCCAAAGAGCACAGTTCTCCGGGTGTCTTGAATTCGATATTTTCAATGTTTCCATTTGCCTCTCGTAGAAATTCAAGTAAGTCTTCCCAGCCATACTCGGCACAGCTGAGAGTGAGGAACCATGTGGGAGTTCCTAAGTTCCTCAGCATACATTTTAAATCACCATGACGATGGTACCAGTACTCATTAGTACCACGCTGACACGCCATGAGATTAATCAGGTGAGAATCCAAAATACTGTCTTGGACATTGACTTTATCCATAAAGTCACTTGCCGAGATGTTTTGCATCTGTATACCACTTTTCAAGATGTGGTTCACTGCATATGACAGTCCAGACAGATCGCTTTCAAACAGGAGATGAAACAAATACGGAATGCATTGTCGAAACCTAGGATCTTCTGCATACAATCGTAAAGTCTGGTATTCAGAAGCAGGAATTTGATGAGGTCGCTCATCATATCTTCCTCCTTGACCTGTTGGAAATAGCTGTGGGAAACACCGAGCTTCCAAACTTTCCTCCCAAACACTAATGGGACTCCCTTTGGCTTGTTTCATTTGAAACAACTCAATAGCATTCCCCATGACTTCCTTGGAATGCAAAGGATGAACACTATAATGTTCATATATTTCTTCACTTTTAGAGGGTTCTACTTTCTCAATTTGACCACCACACAAATCACTATCCTCTTCTTCACTTACTTCCTCTTCTGCAACATATACATTCTTATAGTACTTATTGCTTTTTTTCAAATACAATGTTGCCTTTTTGACTTTCCTAACATCCACTAAATCTTGCCATATTTTCTTACTCTTTGTCGGAACCCCATTAACTAAGATAACCAGAGGTTCCTCTTCCACTTTTTCTACTCCAATTGTATTAATGTTTTTCTTCAAATCTAGAGGCAAATAAACAACTCTTCCCTTTAATCCTCTCTGTATATCTGATGGAGGCAATTTCCCTGTCTTTGGCTCCATTCTTACAATAGCCTGAAAGGGATGGATACTTTGAATCAAAATAGATTCATAAGTATTTAAATCCTTCAATTCAGAAGGAATCTCAACCAATTCCAGATTATTATGAACCGCTCTAGCAGGCATCCGGTTTTGATTTAATTTGTTACAACAATAAGTACACACACGTTGATCCAATCCCAAATCAAAACAATTTTCTACCATCAAGTATGTTGCGAAATCCTTCCATTCACTATTATTTTCCCTTTCACTTTTCGCATATAAATCCACTAACTTAGTCTGATTCTTATAATAAGTGCGTCGACAACACACACAAGTGAAATTAGGCCTCTCACTTGATTTCACCTGAAACGTGGCAATTTCCTTCTGAAAATTATCTGTACAGGAAACCTGTACACTATCTTCCACATTACCCTCTTCTTCTGGGTCAATTTCAACATTCTCCTCTTTACTTCCAAAGTAACAAAACTCAATTTCTTCACAAATATTCTTCACATCTATTTCAGAACCATGCAAAAGAGCAGTGCATAATTGTTTAAGCATAATTGCTGGACTCTTAGCATAATACAACATTCTAACTAATTTCCTCACTTTATTATGATGCACTGCTAGCATCCTGAAATGATGAAAAACACTCTGGCATACTCTCCTGGAAAGACAAGCCAGTGAATGACCATGCAAACCTGTCACTTCTCTCACTCTGCAAGGATCTAATTCTTGCAACAACATCATTTTCTGCTTCAAACTTTTCTTATTAAATGTCCGTACAAAATCACAAAGCAAATTGATGGAATCCTGTCGCACACTGCAAATACTACTACACTTCCAGGTGTACACAGGTCCCTTAGGACGTCTTCCTAAAACCTCATTACCTAACACCTCTTCTGCCTCTGTTGTCACAATTTTTTCTTTTTCAACTGGACAACCATCTTTCACCTCATAAGCTCGACCACTGGTGTCAACTGCATGCACCAAATCATTATCCTGGAAATAACTCTCCTCATTAAAAAATGCCTCACAACTTGAACTATGCATCCATTCTCCTGAAAAAACTTCACAAAAATTACTACGATTAACTGTTCTCTTCCATCTACTATTTCTTTTGAAATCATAAATTGCCTTGTTTAGCTTCCTAATTCTATTGATTATCAAAATAAATTACTTTCGCTTAATTTCAAATGCCTGATCAATAACTTTCTCAAATTTATTTTTTTCTCTTATAAAAAAACACTTTCTGCTGACCTTTCTTAATATTTTTTAACAAATTGCCAATTATCCTGTTGCGGAACATTCGTCTGCGAATGTCCCTAAACTGATTTTTCCTTCTACTACCATGCACAGAGTTATCTCCTGCTCTAGCAGAAACATTTTTGATTGGCCTTCCCTTTCCGTTTAAAGTGCTTCTCTTTTTCTGGACTAAAACATTTTCTGTAGTACTACTTTTTTTTCTACAAATGTTTCTTATGAATGATTTTGTTGTCTTACCCGGAGCTTTCTTGGTGACTTGACAAGTTTTTATTGTAGAGGACTGCTGCAATAATTTATTAAGCTGCTGTCTTTGACGTTTTGTAGCCTTTCGGTTTCGTTCTTTAGATGGCATTCTCTACTTTTGAAATGATCTGCAGTTGAATCTGTGGTAAAATATAATTATAAATGTTATTAACCACTATTAGCAAACAGTAAATTAATAACAGTCGTCAAAATTTAACACACTACTTGTCATTTTTACATAGAATAATTTTTAGTGCATTGGCAAATTTAGTATTCACAAATAGTAGCAAAGAAATGGAATGCTTCTACATTTGACGTGTGCTGTTTTATATGTGAATCTAAACTAATTTTATGAGCATATTTGACTATTTTTTAAAGACACTACACACAACCTGTTTTTGAACTTTTGTTTCATTTTAAATGAAACGGTTTACATTTTTACTTTTCATTTCCAGTAACTTTTAAAAATAAATGTTTATAGTTCCATAGGTTCAAGCAGGTCAGCTTCCCACCCTATGTCATACAATTCTGACAAATCGGCATCCTCATCATGTTCTTCATCATCCTCAGGATTTAAATCATCCAAGGGATCTACTTCCACTGACGTTTCAATGACAAGTTCAATGATAAGATCGATGCTGAGGAGGTGAGGCCTATGTCCAAGTTTTCAGTGAACAGGACTCATCTGTTCTTAACCTTGGATAAGCCTCACCGACTCTGTTTACCCTGCTCATACTGAAATGTAAAGGGGCAGATTTATGTTAACTGGCGAATCCCCAGGGATGCACCAGTTAACGTGCACCGCTGCTCTGCCACCCATGATGTGCTGCATTTACAATGTGGAGCACCATTGAGCAAAAACAGCACAGATGCGTCACGCATCTGTGCCGCAAAAGCAGCACATTGCAGGAATCACGTCGTAAACGCGACATGTCTACTGCAATGCACAGGAGCAAGCCACACATTGCATGGTGCATCACTCCTTATGCCTGTTTCAAACAGGCGTAAGGATTTGATTCAGCAATGCTATAAAGCTGACTCAGTGAAATCTTCTAAATTTCACTGTGTTAGTTTTACAGGGCTTTCATGCAAATGAATGCCCACCCTGCAACAAAACGCCTATATGAAACCTGACGCAGGTTTCATGTGGCACAGGACTTTACAGCATGACACATCTGCCTAGATGCATCAAGTTGTAAATATGTCGCAACATAGCGCATCTTTTGCGCCGTCGCTACGTCACAAAAGTGACGCACAGCGGCGCAAAAGAGGCACACGGCTATCATAAATCTGTCACTAACATTTTAAATGATTGATTCAGGATGACGATAAGGTGTGGCCTATCCAGAGGTTTGTTTGAGGTGAGGCCTACTCAGGGTTGCAGATGAAATTTAGGCTTGTTGAAGAATACAGAGGAGATAATACAGGTGCAGGCCTACCAATGAAGTGAGTCATGTCCACTGCACTCTTTAACAAAGGTCAGACCTCTTCTGTGTCCGTGAACAGGCCTAAACCTCATCTGCACAATGTGATTCGTAAAGTTAGGAAACACAGGTGATGTAATTGAAAAATTTGGAATTTCTTTTCCTCATTTCACAATCACATCACCTGTGTTTCCTTTGCTTAGGTATCTCATTGTGCAGATGGAGTCTAGCATATGAAAGAGTACACAGAAGTTGAGCACTGTATACAATAATTTTGACATTTACAGAAGATTCAGCTTCTCCATGCCCCCTACACATTCCTAAATGTTTACAGTTTAAACGGACGGTATGTTGTTGGAGATGAAGTGAGGCCTGTCTTGCAACATGGTGCATCTTTTGCATCACTGCTGCATTGGTTTCATGTGGCACAGGACTTTACAGCATGACACATCTGCCTAGATGCATCAAGTTGTAAATATGTCGCAACATAGCAAATCTTTTGCACCGCCGCTGCGTCACAAAAGTGACGCACAGCGGCGCAAAAGAGGCACACACCTATCATAAATCTCTCCCTAACAATTTAAATGATTGATTCAGGATGACGATAAGGTGTGGCCTATCCAGAGGTTTGTTTGAGGTGAGGCCTACTCAGGGTTGCAGATGAAATTTACGCTTGTTGAAGAGTACAGAGGAGATAATACATGTGCAGGCCTACCAATGAAGTGAGTCATGTCCACTTCACTCTTGAACAAAGGCCAGACCTCTTCTGTGTCCGTGGACAGGCCTAAACCTCATCTGCACAATGTCATTCGTAAAGTTAGGAAACACAGGTGATGTAATTGAAAAATGTGGAATTTCTTTTCCTCATTTCACAATCACATCACCTGTGTTTCCTTTGCTTAGGTATCTCATAGTGCAGATGGAGTCTAGCATATCAAAGAGTACACAGAAGTTGAGCACTGTATACAACAATTTTGACATTTACAGAAGATTCAGCTTCTTATCTTGTTGGAGATGAAGTGAGGCCTGTCTTGCAACATGGTGCATCTTTTGCATCACTGCTGCATCGGTTTCATATGGCACGGGACTTTACAGCATGACACATCTGCCTAGATGCATCAAGTTGTAAATATGTCGCCACATAGGAAATCTTTTGCACCGCCGCTGTGTCACAAAAGTGACGCACAGTGGCGCAAAAGAGGCATACACCTATCATAAATCTGTCCCTAACATTTTAAATGATTGACTCAGGATGACGATAAGGTGTGGCCTATCCAGAGGTTTGTTTGAGGTGAGGCCTACTCAGGGTTGCAGATGAAATTTACGCTTGTTGAAGAGTACCGAGGAGATAATACATGTGCAGGCCTACCAATGAAGTGAGTCATGTCCACTTCACTCTTGAACAAAGGCCAGACCTCTTCTGTGTCCGTGGACAGGCCTAAACCTCATCTGCACAATGTCATTCGTAAAGTTAGGAAACACAGGTGATGTAATTGAAAAATGTGGAATTTCTTTTCCTCATTTCACAATCACATCACCTGTGTTTCCTTTGCTTAGGTATCTCATTGTGCAGATGGGGTCTAGCATATCAAAGACTACGCAGAAGTTGAGCACTGTATGGAACATGGCTATGTGACTCAAAAAATCAAAATCTAAATTTGCCAAGCACACATAGGGGTGTATTTACAATGACCTTCCACCACGGGGAAATGTCTTTAATTAAAATGGGAAAAATAACATCAAAGGGACTCAAATGCCTTTTCAATATACCCCAAGCAACCTATGAAACTCAAGAAACCTATTTGATTTCAAAAATCGTTTTTAAACACATCATCTAAATCAATTATATACCTACATTCAAGGGGAAATGACTTAAAATGCCCTAAGACACATGAAAGCGTTTTTTTAAGGCCCTTGCACCATTTTTGGGTCACTTTTAACATGGCTATGTAAGTCAAAGAATCAAAATCTAAATTTGCCAAGCACAGATGGGGGCGTATTTACAAGGACCTTGCACCACAGGGAAAGGTCTTAAATTAAAATGGGAAAAATAACATCAGAGAGACTCAAAGGCCTTATAAATATGCCCCAAGCAACCTAGGAAACTCTAGCAGTACATATCCACAAATCTAATTGATTTCAAAAAACGTTTTTAAACACATCATGTAAAGCAATTATATACCTACATTCATCGGGTAGTGACTTAAAATGCCCTTAGACACATGAAATCGTTTTTTTAAGGCCCTTGCATCATTTTTGCGTTACTTTTAACATGGCTATGTGACTCAAAGAATCAAAATCTAAATTTGCCAAGCACACATGGGGGCGTATTTACAAGGACCTTGCACCACAAGGAAATGTCTTAAAATAAATTGGGAAAAACTACATCAAATTGATTTCAAAAAACGTTTTTAAATACATCATGTAAAGCAATTATTCACCCACATTCATGGGGAAGTGAGTTAAAATGCCCTAAGACACATGAAAGCGTATTTTGAAGGCCCTTGCACGATTTTTCCATCACATAAAACACTTGACACAAAGCAACATTTTAAATACACAACTTTCTTCATAATTTTCTCCCTAAAGCATACTATTCTCTATATAAATTAAATGAATCTTTTCTCACCTTAGCAAATACTTTATGAGTTTCAAAACAGTCTCAGACACACACCAATTTGTCTTCAGCAGAACAAAGGGTATGCACTCCAGAGGCTGCAACCATCAATGGCACAGAAATGCTGTAATTCATCACACATATCTCTCATGTCACCCAATCAAAACTCTTCCCTCACTTTTTTCAAATCAACACCCTTCCCCCCCTCTGCCCTTTCTGCCTTTTTTGCATAGCAACCACCTCCTGAAAGACCTCTCATGTTTGCAACTTCACACAACAATGTTTCAATTGAACTCTGAACTCTCAGTACACCTGCGTATCCAGTGCAATCTTTCATAAAATGATTTTTTCTTGACCTTTCAAATTACATCTTTCAAAGAACTCATCCATGCACCCTAACTTTCTGTTTCCAGCAATCAAAATCCACCAATCACTGCTACTGATTCATTAGCACAGAAACTCCACCGTTTTTTTCATTATAAACTCTTATTTTTTCAACTGCCATTTCATTGCCACACTTCATCTGACTGCAGCCGAACCTTCTCTCACCATGTTTTCTGTCTGGATTGTTGGACATAGTTATATCCACTGGGCTCAAAGGTTTGCTGATAACAGAAATTTACACAACCTCAATTTACAAAATGTGGAAATTAAGTGGATTGGCCACAGAGGATTAAAATGTCACCAATTGATACCATTGGTGAAAACCTTTTTGCACTTGCCAAAACCTGACCTGTTAATTGTGCACTGTGGAGGAAATGACTTGGGCACTTTGACTGGGGTAGGTCTGGAAATGCTTTTAAAGGACACCTTTGAGAAATTGATGGCACTATTTCCTCAAACTGCCTTGGTATATTCAAATATATGCCAAAGACAGAAATGGAAGTGGTCCAACCAATTTTGTCCACAAATTGAGAAATCGAGGAAGCATGTAAATAAGTCTGTTTCAGCTTACATGAGAGACCATGGAATGGGCTCCGTCTACAACAATAACTTGTGTTACTACATGCAAGATATCTACAGAGCAGATGGAGTTCACTTCTCAGATGAGGGGAACAGAATTTTCATCCTCAATTTAAGACTGTGCATTGGTACCTACTTGTAGGTACCTACATCAGCCACAGGACCCAAAAGCTCTTTTCAGAGCTACCCTACATCTTATGACTCACAATTATTATTTTACTCTAACTTTTTTCACTAATTTTCACCAAAGTACGCTCCCCGGAGCGCTACCCGGTACGCGCACCGGACGCTAACCGCGCGAAAATTTGAAACATTTTTTTTTCTCGCACATATGGTCCTCCTCAGCTACCATCAGAAAACCTAGGGGGTCAGGATACGTCTACTGTGCCCCCTTTTACCCATTCTGAACATTATTTTCCCTCCATCTTGTATCTCAATTCTACCGAAACACAAAATGGAGGACTCCCGTAACGCTGCCGGTTCGCGTACCGGGGCGCGCACCGGGAAGCGCTCGCTCAAAAAAAGGTGGAAAAGTAATTCACAGAAAAACCACTGGAGACACTTTCACCAAATATAGATTAGCTCATACTACATACCAATCCCTACCATTTTCACAAATTTGATTGGAATTCCATTTAGCCATTTAGCCTGTAGACCTCTCTAAATACCCTGAGGTAAATTACTTCACAAAACACATCTGTAGTGTTGGAATTGACAACCAATTAAAATGTTACTTTCATTTTCTACTTTTTTTACCTGACATTTGATTGGTTATGTACCTGAATATATATAAAGAAAGAGAGAGAAACACAGCCATTTTGACTACCACCTCCTGAAGTAGATTTCAAGAAAATGTTCACTGACAACTTAAACTTGTTTTTAAAAGGTAAGATGTTATTTTGTAAATTTGAAAGGAGAACTATGTCATGCACTTTAAATTAATTTGGGAAAACATTTTTAGATAGTTATATACTGTCCCTCTGTAAGAGTTAGACATTGAGAAAGGCTTGTTTATTATAATTATGGATTGATTTAGGTCTCTGTGGTATAATTATGAATTTACTTAGGCTTCTTCACAGGCACTTTTTAATAGTACTACTTCACGCCTGAAACCATACAGTGCCCATAGATTACTTCTCTGTTATCAACTCACAAGTACCTATCTGAACTTAAACCCAACAGTGCCCTATCTCTACTGATATATTTATTTTTTATGCAAATTTCAGCACAAAAATGGAAGGAGAACAGAACGTTTCCTTTGAAATTGTCCTAGACATGAACAATGAGGAAATCATTGAACCCATTGACTTGGAATTCATGGATGAATCATGAGACCATGAACTTCTACAATGTGTAGAATCTGTGGATTTCTTACTTCAATATGAGGACGGTCAAATGTGGGAAGTTATGTTCAGTCAAAAAGAAGACATATCGGATAGTCAAATGTTAGACGTTCTATTAAATTTTGAAAAAGAACCTGAAAAATAAAATTATATTTAATATTAAAAAATTGTTTGAGTCTTTAATCATTTTTATATGTAATTCATAAACTAGTACCAAATTGATTATAATGTAAAGTCAGACTTATAGTATACTGTGCACAATCCCAAAAATAAATTTATATTTAATAATCATAAATACTGCTACTTAAATAAAAAATAAAAAATAAAAAACAACAAAAAGAACAATCAATAAACATACAATATTTCAAAATATCATAGTCTATCATTCTTTTTTCCTTATAGTACGCTCCCCAGACCGCTTCCCGGTGCGCGTACCGGGCGCTCCCCACGCAAAAAAAACATTTTTTTTTTTTTTGCCCCGCGGGGCCCTTTTAAAGCCTCTACATCAAACCTAGGGGGTCAGGGAGGATCTACTATGCCCCCTTATGGTCATTTCCCCCTTTGTTTTGGCCTCCTCTTGTCTCTCGATCCTACCGAGAGACAAGATGGCGGCCGCTCCGGACTGTTTAGAATGTTGACAGACACCGGAGAGCCAATCAGCTTCGCTTCGCGAAGTTCCGTTACGCGTCAGGTACGCGAACCGGGGCGCTGCCCGGAGCGCGCTTACAGATATATATATTTTTTTGAACGTTAATTTCTCAAAATCCACTGGAGCACATATATTAGGACCTAGCAAAGGCACATCGGGCTACCAGTCCCTACAATTTTGCCAAGTTTTGTGCAAATCCATTCAGCCGTTCGGGCTAAAAGTGAGGCCAACCGCCCTATGGAAATTAACATGAGAAAAACGCGTTTTGGGACCCCCCTTTTTTCTCAGCCCCCCCTTGACAAAACCCCCTCAAATTGTCAGGGGCTGCTCAGAAACAAAATGTTCCATTTTCCTGAAAATTTCAGCCAATTCCGTCCACAAACACTAAAGTTATTAGACATAGAATTTTCAAAAATCCAATAGAGAAAAAATCCTAACTATATATACCTACTGGCGACCGCCAGTAGGTAATATATGTATATATATATATATATTCACTGAAAAAACCATAGGTTATAGACCATATATAGTTAGGAATTAGCATTTAAAAAACCTTATTTTACTCACACAAAACCATTGAAATTCCATATATAGTTAGATGCACTAACTATATATCGCGCACCCGCAATCCACTGCTGATCATGTCACATATTACATCATTCATGACATGGTCAGTGACATCACTGATGACATCACTGATGACATCTCAAATGACATCACTGATGACATCACTGATGACAACATCCAGTGACTGTATTTTTCTGTAAAGTTAAAATATGTCTTGAGTGGATGTATAAGTGTCTGGATGAAGGATTTAGTAGGTGCATGACTGACTGTATGAGTGAGTGATTAAATGTGTCTCACTGAATGCATGGGTTAGTGACTAAACTGTCTTAATTTGTGCATCATTATGTCTGTTGTTCTGTAAACTGCTGCATGTGTTGATCATTAGCTATACGAGAGGCTATATGTGTTATTAATTGGTTGCCCAAGTATTTCTATGGGAGATTGAGTTTGTGTGGGGGTGGCTGGAAGGTGTGTGACTCTATGCATAGATGTGTGAGCAGTTTATTCACTAGGTGTATGAGTTCAAGAGTGCATGTGGAAACAGCTACATGGGCAGTTGACTGTGTGCATGAGTGTATTGATGAGTGAATGGATATCTCAATGCTACATGTCATAGTAAGTACATATGTAAAACACAGTACATGTGAGAGTTGGCATATATAAATAACTGTGCATGAGAGCCACTGAATGAGTGAGTGGTTGTATCGATCATTGTGAACTTGTATCAGGGATTGTATAAGAGAGTAAATATGTGTTAGTATATGTTTCAATAAGTAAGGTGTGTTTAACTGTATAGTTGAAGAAATGGAGGTGAGATTGTTTCTTTGCATGACTGACTGGGTGTGTGATTAACTCCATGGATGAGTGGCAGTGTGTGAGTGTCTGTTTACACTGAGTGTATCTAAGGTTATATTAGAGTCTGAAGAGGTTTATCGTATTAGCACAAGAATGATGTCAAATGAGATGTCATCAGTGATGTCATCAGTGATGTCATTTGAGATGTCATCAGTGATGTCATCAGTGATGTCACTGACCATTTCATGAATGATGTAATATGTGACATGATCAGCAGTGGATTGCGGGTGCGCGATATATAGTTAGTGCAACTAACTATATATGGAATTTCAATGGTTTTGTGTGAGTAAAATAAGGTTTTTTAAATGCTAATTCCTAACTATATATGGTCTATAACCTATGGTTTTTTCAGTGAATTTTCAAGGTTTTGTAAATGCTAATTCCTAACTATATATGGTCTATAACCTATGGTTTTTTCAGTGAATTTCAATGGTTTTTTAATAGCAAATATCATAAGCTGTCGAATGTCAAGTACGTGGAAAGTAAAAACATTTTTGTGTTTATGCACACTGATCTGCTTTGAATGCTGCCCCCCACCCCTCATTTCTATTAGGAGTACTCTCTCTTTGCAGATAGTGAAGGGTAGTTAACGCAGCCCTTTGCCCCCTTTGTAATACGTCGTGCCTGCTTCTCTCTCCATTTGATTGATTGTTCTCTTTGGTTCATTCTCTATTTACAAACAAGCACAGAGTCGCAATACTCTGTTTAGTCTTTGCAGATAGCGAAAAATCGTGTAAAAAAACAAAAGCAATCGAGCAAAATCAGTAGGCCACTAATGGGATCTCTTTTTGACCTCGCTAAAATAGAAACATTAGAAACAACCTGTTGAAAATAGCAATGCGTATGTACATAAGCGGCGTTCATTTGTGTTCACAGTACCCCTTGTTGATTTTTTCAATCGAGCATTGAATTGTTCGAAGTTAATTCTCTTAAGGATCTTCTCTACCTGCAAACGAGGAAGAATAGGAATATTCTCTCTCCCTTTGCAGATAGTGAAGGGTAGGTAACGCAAGCCTTTAACACGTCGTACCTATTTCATTCCTCATTGATTGATTGATTGTCCGAACATTGACTGTTTGGGAATTAGTTCTTTTTGGAGGTATTCCCTGTTTGCAAATAAACGTAGGATAATCTTTGCAAGTAGTGAAAGGGTACGTAATGCGGACCTTTCTCCCCCGTTGTAATCTGTCATGCCTATCTACTCCCCACTGATTGATGCACCTTTTTCACCCGGACCATTTACTAGAGATACGTCATCTGGCCCGACCAGAGAGCACCCCTAGTGAAAAGGACATATGCAATAATAACGAAGTGATCACTGTATCCTGTTAACAGAAACTTTACCATGAAACAACCTGGAAAGAAAAAAATAGGAAAACGAAAATCAGTAGGCCACTGATGAACATGAACTTTTATTAAACAACAAACAAAGAAACGATAACATAACGTAATGATAAAACCTATTAATGTCCTAGAAACAAGAAAACGTTAAAGTATGCCAGTGGTGAGAGACCAGAAAAACAGTCCGAGAAACCAAATCACCCCTCGCTGTCCCAACTCATGCACTCTGAAAGTTCAAAGTTTTGAGGAGTGCTTGTAACATTGTCTGAAGCCTATTTGCAATTGCTTCATCTTCACTATTCTTAAAGTAAGTGGGGGCTGTTGTGATGCGGTGCCACCCTGAACCGCTTGACGGAGGCCCCCGAGGGACGGTGTCATGTCGCGGACTCGGAGGGGGCGCTTGGCTCCGGCCCCCTCCCCAAGTCGTGTTGCCCTGGTGTGGCCTGAGATCGCCCCCGACATAGGTGGCCGGCTCCCGGGGTCAAGCGGAACTTTTTTCCTTTTGGTGACTCTTCCATTCTTCACCTTGTCCCACAATCCGTTTCACCTAAAGACACGCTGTAGTGGGGCACCCCTTTTCCGTTTCATTTGCCATTCAGCCCGCTTTTGCTACACTGTGCCTCTTCCGCTATTCAGCTGTTTACCGCCCGCTCTTTCGACTACAGCGTCTCGCTCACCATGTACTTGAGTTGCTCCCGCTCTTGCGGTGCAGCGATAGGCGGCTGCCACAGGACTCTCAAAATGGCGGCCATCTCTTCAGATTTGGGCGTGGTCCACTAAATGGGCCTGCGACACCTTGGAACTCGGACGCTTGTCTGCTAGAGCTTGGGCTCCATTCTCGAAAGCGTCCCCTCATCCTTGAAGATTCTACAAAAGTCTTGGGGGCCCCCGACTCCCGCAGGCTTCTGGTGGGGAGCGCCTAGCATGATTGCTCGTGGAATGGCCACGACGGAGCTACGAAATGGTGGTGCTCTCATGCTAACGCCAGCTTCAGTCTGAAACATCCAGAAACACTGTAGACTACCAATTCGATCAGTTCCGGTAGCGCTCCAACGTGACCCGGTAGAGAAGAACTTGCCCTCCCCTCTTTGACTGATGGTTCTTGTTGCCTGTCCCTTCTGTTGTCATTTAACAGAACTATTTAGCCTGCTGAAAGGGGTTGTGTGCCGTCCGCTGGTTGGTGGAGACATTTTGACTATATTCTGGACCTGCGTTGTCGCGTAATGCGTCATATGACGCGCCGCGTTAGAAAGTTTAATAAATTATGAAACACAATAAACAATCCTTAAAAAATAAAAAAAAATAAAAAATAATCAACAAAAGCAACAGCTAGGTAATACACATATAATTTTATCTCCGCGAAGCGGAGCGCTGTTACAGATATATATCTTGTTTCTGAACGTTAATTTCTCAAAATGCACTGAAGCACATATATTGAGACCTAGCAAAGGCACATCGGGCTACCAGTCCCTACAATTTTTCCAAGTTTCGTGCAAATCCATTCAGCTGTTCGATCCTACCGAGAGACAAGATGGCGGCCGCTACGGACTGTTTGGAATGTTTACAGACACCGGAGAGCCAATCAGCTTCGCTTCGCAAAGCTCCGTAACGCGAAAAGTACGCGAAGCGGTGCGCTGTTACAGATATATACTTTTTTTTAACGTTAATTTCTCAAAATCCACTGGAGCACATATATTGAGATCTAGCAAAGGCACATCGGGCTACCAGTCCCTACAATTTTGCCAAGTTTCGTGCAAATCCATTCAGCTGTTCGATTATTATTATTTTTATTTTTTTTTGCCCCGCGGGGCCCTTTTAAAACCTCCACATCAAACCTAGGGGGTGAGCGACAATGTACTATGCCCCCTTATGGTCATTTGCCCCTTTGCTTTGGCCTCCTCTTGTCTCTCGATCCTACCGAGAGACAAGATGGCGGCCGCTACGGACTGTTTGGAATGTTGACAGACGCCGGAGAACCAATCAGCTTCGCTTCACAAAGCTCCGTTGCGCGAAAAGTCCGCGAACCAGAGCGCTGCCCGGTCCGCTGTTACAGATATATATCTTTTTTTAAACGTTAATTTCTCAAAATCCACTGGAGCACATATATTGAGACCTACAAAAGGCACATCGGGCTACCAGTCCCTACAATTTTGCCAAGTTTCGTGCAAATCCATTCAGCCGTTCGGGCTAAAAGTGAGGCCAACCGCCCTATGGAAATTAACATGGGAAAAACGCGTTTTGGGACCCCCCTTTTTTCTCGGCCCCCCCTTGACGAACCCCCCCAAAATTTTCAGGGGCTGCTCAGAAACAAAATGTGCCATTTTCCTGAAAATTTCAGCCAATTCCGTCCACAAACGCCAAAGTTATTAGACATAGAATTTTCAAAAAACCCATAGAGAAAAAATCCTAACTATATATACCTACTGGCGACCGCCAGTAGGTAATATATCCAAAATAAACCACTCCTTCTGGATCCCTCCGACCCATGGAAGGTGGCGCGTGCGCCGGCGGAGAAAAACCGGCAGAATTCACTATAATCCCAGAAAAGAGTTCAGTAAACACGCTCTCAGGAATGAAAAGGGAGTATGCCAGTTGAAGTAAAGTGCTGTTTAATCACAACGCGTTTCACCAAACAAATGGCTTGATCACGTGATTGTATGCTCGTTATACAAAGGTTAAATAACATCACCAATGTGCTAAACATAAACATAGGACTGCGGTCAGAGGGCAGACATTACTGAAAAGTCAGGCATGATCAGGCAACACGTAAATTACATATGCAGTAAAAACATGACTCAAAGCGCCACAAATCATGCTGTTGAAAAAATGTGTTAGGCAAGAAACTAAATAGTGAGATAAATGCTCTCATGAAGCTGCCTGCTATTGACATGACATTGTCGCGCAAGTGCGCAATCAAAGCATACAAAGAAATAATTGAGTCAAAAAAGCATGATTCCAAAAGATGTGTCATGACATGCATGCATGCGTGATCAAGCCATTTGTTTGGTGAAACGCGTTGTGATTAAACAGCACTTTACTTCAACTGGCATACTCCCTTTTCATTCCTGAGAGCGTGTTTACTGAACTCTTTTCTGGGATTATATATATATATATATATATATATATTTATATATATATATATATATATATATATATAAATATATATATATATATATATATATATATATATATATATTCACTGAAAAAACCATAGGTTATAGACCATATATAGTTAGGAATTTGCATTTACAAAACCTTGAAAATTCACTGAAAAAACCATAGGTTAGAGACCATATATAGTTAGCTGGACATTTTATTGACATAAAACCAATGAAATTCCATATATAGTTAGTTGCACTAACTATATATCGCGCACCCGCAATCCACTGCTGATGGTGTCACATATTACATCATTCATGACATGGTCAGTGACATCACTGATGACATCACTGATGACATCTCAAATGACATCACTGATGACATCACTGATGACATCTCAAATGACATCACTGATGACATCATCTAGTGTCTGTGTGTTTTTGTAAAGTTTAAATATGTTTTACATATTGAAGAATGAGTGGATGTATGGAAGACTGAGTGTGTGTGTGGCTGGCTGGGAGGTGTGTGGCTCTGTGCATATCAATGTGTACTTGTATCAGTGATTGTATAAGAGAGTAAGTATGTGTTAGTATATGTGTGAAAAAGTATGGTGTTCTGTGTTTAACTGTATAGATGAGGAAATCGAAGTGTGATTGATTCTTCACAGGACTGACTAGGTGTATGAGTGCATATGATAGTGTTGTAATAATGAGTGACTGTATGTATGAGTGATTGTATGGGTGAATGAGTGAATGTGTGTGTAGACGTAGGAATCAGTGAGTGCGTATGTAGTAACTGGTATTGGTGTGTCATGATGTCATCAGTGATGTCATTTGAGATGTCATCAGTGATGTCATTTGAGATGTCATCAGTGATGTCATCAGTGATGTCACTGAAGTATGGTGTTCTGTGTTTAACTGTATAGATGAGGAAATGGAAGTGTGATTGATTCTTTACAGGACTGACTAGGTGTGTGAGTAACTCCATGGATGAGTGGCAGTGTGTGAGTGTCTGCATAGGTGTATGAGTGCATATGATAGTGTTGTAATAATGAGTGACGGAATCAGTGAGTGCGTATGTAGTAACTGGTATTGGTGTGTCATGATGTCATCAGTGATGTCATTTGAGATATCATCAGTGATGTCATCAGTGATGTCATTTGAGATGTCATCAGTGATGTCATCAGTGATGTCACTGACCATGTCATGAATGATGTAATATGTGACATCATCAGCAGTGGATTGCGGGTGCGCGATATATAGTTAGTGCAACTAACTATATATGGAATTTCATTGGTTTTATGTCAATAAAATGTCCAGCTAACTATATATGGTCTCTAACCTATGGTTTTTTCAGTGAATTTTCAAGGTTTTGTAAATGCAAATTCCTAACTATATATGGTCTTCAGTGAATTTCATTGGTTTTTTAAAAGCTAATATCTATAGCTGTAAAATATATTCTTTATTACGTGACGTATCACGTAGCCACGTGAGACGCCTCATGACGCGTCGCATAACCGTGACGTATCGGCTCTGCAGCGCAAACAAAACCCGTAACGTAAGCGTGCCGGAGCACGCTTACAGATATATATATTTTTTTAACCTTAATTAGACAAAATCCACACGTGCACATATATTGAGGCCTTGCAAAGGCACATCAAACAAACAGTCCCTACAATTTTGCCAAGTTTGCTGGAAATCTATTCCCTTCATTTTTTTTTTACTGTTTCTCTTGGTTTTCCCCTTGTTACTCTTACCGGGACGCTACCCGGTACGCGAACCGGACGCTCCAAAAACACAAGATGGTGGACTCCCGTTACGCTGCCGGTTAGCTGCCCGGTTCGCGTACCGGGAAGCGCCTCTACCGCGAAAAATCACGGGGGACTTTAATATCCCCCTCATCAATCCTAGGGGGTCAGGAGGGGTTTACCTTGCCCCCTTTCCTTCATTTCCCCCTTCTTTTTTCACCACATCTTGTCTCTCGAACCTACCGAGAGACAAGATGGCGGCCGCTCCGGACTGTTTACAATGTTGACAGCTACGCTGCCGGTTAGCTGCCCGGTTAGCTGCCCGGTGAGCTGCCCGGTTCGCATACCGGGACGCGCCTCTACGGCATACAATCTCCCAAAAAATATTTTTTTTAATTTTTTGCCCCGCGGGGCACTTTAATATCCCCCTCATCAATCCTAGGGGGTCAGGAGGGGTCTACCTTGCCCCCTTTCCTTCATTTCCCCCTTCGTTTTTCACCACATCTTGTCTCTCGATCCTACCGAGAGACAAGATGGCGGCCGCTCCGGACTGTTTAGAATGTTGACAGACACCGGAGAGCCAATCAGCTTCGCTTCGCGAAGTTCCGTTACGCGTCAGGTACGCGAACCGGGGCGCTAACCGGAGCGCTGTCACAGATATATATATTTTTTTAAACGTTAATTTCTCAAAATCCACTTGAGCACATATATTGAGACATAGCAAAGGCACGTCGGGCAAACCATATCTACAATTTTGCCAAGTTTCATGTAAATCTATTCAGCCGTTCAAGCTAAAAGTGAGTCCAAATGAATGGAGGAAAAATGAATGTGAAAAATGCGTTTTAGGACCCCCCTTTTTTCTCTGCCCCCCCTTGACGAAACCCCCCCAAATTGTCAGGGGCTGCTCAGAAACAATATGTGCCATTTTCCTGAAAATTTCAGCCAATTCCGTCCACAAACGCCAAAGTTATTAGACATAGGATTTTCAGAAATCCCATAGAGAAAATATCCTATCTATATATACCCACTGGCTATCGCCAGTAGGTAATATACATATATAAACATATATAATCTGCATATCTATATAAATATAAATGCATGCATACATATACATATATGCATACATATGCATGTTATTTACATGAAAGTTTTAAAAACACTAATAAAAGCAAAGCTAAAAAGCCACCTCATTACAAACAGAATGGCTTTAACTTAAACGAGGGCGAGATCTATTGCATTTTCAATGCTTGTTTACTTTGGTTCTATCAAGAAGGCATTCAGATGTGTCACACATTTGCCATAAATTCTGAATGTTAGCACTCTAGTTGCTCATTAGATCACTGTAGTAAAGCTAGTGCTCACCAGGGAAGTCTGCTGCTAATCATGGTTTGCAGCCATTTTCCCGCATTTTTTATCCCGCAGACTTTCAGTCCGCATACCATTATCCCGCAAGGTCATTGACCTCGCATACCATTATCCCGCATTTTTTCAAAACGCATGTGCATTTATCGTGCATGCCTTTACAAAGAATTACGTTTTAAAGGCATGTATGGTAAATGCATTTGCGTTGTGAAAACCACGATGACGAGAGAGGTAAGTGGGTTTGTGTTAATTTTTTCGTGGGTTAGTGATTGTGTAGTGTAGTGTTGTGTAGTGTAGTGTTGTGTTAGTGTAGTGTAGAGTTGTGGTGGTTGTTTAGTGTAGGGTCATGCTGGGGGTAGTGTTTTAGGGTTTAGGGTTGTGTTGTAGTGTTTGTGTAGTGTAGGGTCATGCTGGGGCTAGTGCTTTAGGGTTTAGGGTAGTGTTGTAGTGTTTGCGTAGTGTAGGGTCATGCTGGGGGTAGTGTTTTAGGGTGTAGGGTAGTGTTGTAGTGTTTGCGTAGTGTAGGGTCATGCTGGGGGTAGTGTTTTAGGGTTTTGGGTAGTGTTGTAGTGGTTGCGTAGTGTAGGGTCATGCTGGGGGTAGTGTTTTAGGGTTTAGTGTAGTGTTGTAGTGTTTGCGTAGTGTAGGGTCATGCTGGGGGTAGTGTTTTAGGGTTTAGGGTAGTGTTGTAGTGTTTGCGTAGTGTAGGGTCATGCTGGGTGTAGTGTTTTAGGGTTTAGGGTAGTGTTGTAGTGTTTGCGTAGTGTAGGGTCATGCTGGGGGTAGTGTTTTAGGGTTTAGGGTAGTGTTGTAGTGTTTGCGTAGTGTAGGGTCATGCTGGGGGTTGTGTTTTAGGGTTTAGGGTAGTGTTGTAGTGTTTACGTAGTGTAGGGTCATGCTGGGGGTAGTGTTTTAGGGTTTAGGGTAGTGTTGTAGTGTTTGCGTAGTGTAGGGTCATGCTGGGGTGTAGTGTTTTAGGGTTTTGGGTAGTGTTGTAGTGTTTGCGTAGTGTATGGTCATGCTGGGGGTAGTGTTTTAGGGTTTAGGGTAGTGTTGTAGTGTTTGCGTAGTGTAGGGTCATGCTGGGGGTAGTGTTTTAGGGTTTAGGGTAGTGTTGTAGTGTTTGCGTAGTGTAGGGTCATGCTGGGGGTAGTGTTTTAGGGTTTAGGGTAGTGTTGTAGTGTTTGTGTAGTGTAGGGTCATGCTGGGGTGTAGTGTTTTAGGGTTTTGGGTAGTGTTGTAGTGTTTGCGTAGTGTAGGGTCATGCTGGGGGTAGTGTTTTAGGGTTTAGGGTAGTGTTGTAATGTTTGCGTAGTGTAGGGTCATGCTGGGGGTAGTGTTTTAGGGTTTAGGGTAGTGTTGTAGTGTTTGCGTAGTGTAGGGTCATGCTGGGGGTAGTGTTTTAGGGTTTAGGGTAGTGTTGTAGTGTTTGCGTAGTGTAGGGTCATGCTGGGGGTAGTGTTTTAGGGTTTAGGGTAGTGTTGTAGTGTTTGTGTAGTGTAGGGTCATGCTGGGGGTAGTGTTTTATGGTTTAGGGTAGTGTTGTAGTGTTTGCGTAGTGTAGGGTCATGCTGGGGTGTAGTGTTTTAGGGTTTTGCGTAGTGTTGTAGTGTTTGCGTAGTGTAGGGTCATGCTGGGGGTAGTGTTTTAGGGTTTAGGGTAGTGTTGTGGTGTTTGCGTAGTGTAGGGTCATGCTGGGGTGTAGTGTTTTAGGGTTTAGGGTTGTGTTGTAGTGTTTGTGTAGTGTAGGGTCATGCTGGGGGTAGTGTTTTAGGGTTTAGGGTAGTGTTGTAGTGTTTGTGTAGTGTAGGGTCATGCTGGGGGTAGTGTTTTAGGGTTTAGGGTTGTGTTGTAGTGTTTGTGTAGTGTAGGGTCATGCTGGGGGTAGTGTTTTAGGGTTTAGGGTAGTGTTGTAGTGTTTGCGTAGTGTAGGGTCATGCTGGGGTGTAGTGTTTTAGGGTTTTGGGTAGTGTTGTAGTGTTTGCGTAGTGTAGGGTCATGCTGGGGGTAGTGTTTTAGGGTTTAGGGTAGTGTTGTAGTGTTTGTGTAGTGTAAGGTCATGCTGGGGGTAGTGTTTTAGGGTTTAGGGTAGTGTTGTACTGTTTGTGTAGTGTAGGGTCATGCTGGGGGTAGTGTTTTAGGGTTTAGGGTAGTTTAGTTGTTTAGTGTATGCTAAAGGCATATTCGTTCTAAAAGTTTTCGTTATTTTAATTTGCGGCCTAATAGTACATGCAGGATTTTTTTTGCGGACTGATGGTATGCGGGATTTCGTCATATATTCGCTAATCATACTTTCTATGGCAAAATGAACCCCCTCATTTTGTTCCTTTTTAAATTAAATGTTTTAAGAGTTACCACTTTATTCCAATCAAGATGGCTTCAGGTGTGCCATACCTTTGTAATAAGTAGGACTGTTAGCACTCTAGTTGTTCTTTAGAACACTCTGGGACATTCTGTCATTGGGCTATAGTTGGGCTACATCTGGCTGATATTTGGGCTACATTTGTTTTTTTTTGTCTCTGGTGGCCATCTTTAGGCTACATTGGGCTACATTGGGCTACATTGGGCTACATTGGGCTACATTGGGCTACATTTGGGCTCCAACATATATATAGCCCAATGTAGCCCAATATATATTTTTCAAAGTTAATTTTCGTAAAAACCACTGGAGCCTATATCTTGAGACATAGCAAAGGCACATCGGGCTACCAGTCCCTACAATTTTGCCAAGTTTGGTGTAAATCCATTCAGCCGTTCGGGCTAAAAGTGAGGCCAACCGCCCTATGGAAAATTGCATGGGAAAAACATGTTTTGGGACCCCCCTTTTTTCTCGGCCCCCCCTTGACGAAACCCCCCCCAAAGTTTCAGGGGCTGCTCAAAAACGAAATGTTCCATTTTCCTGAAAATTTCAGCCAATTCTGTCCTCAAACGCCAAAGTTATTCGACATAGAATTTTCAAAAATCCCATAGGAAAAAAATCCTAACTATATATACCTACTGGCTATCGCCAGTAGGTAATATATATATATATATATATATATTCACTGAAAAAACCATAGGTTATAGACCATATATAGTTAGGAATTAGCATTTACAAAACCTTATTTTACTCACACAAAACCATTGAAATTCACATATATAGTTAGCTGCACTAACTATATATCGCGCACCCGCAATCCACTGCTGATCATGTCACATATTACATCATTCATGACATGGTCAGTGACATCACTGATGACATCACTGATGACATCTCAAATGACATCACTGATGACATCACTGATGACAACTCAAATGACATCACTGATGACATCACTGATGACATCTCAAATGACATCACTGATGACATCACTGATGACATCTCATTTGACATTACTTATCACATCACTGATGACATCATTCATGTGATATTACGATGAACCTCTTCAGACTCTAATATAACCTTAGATATACTCAGTGTAAACACAGACTCACAGATTGTCACTCATCCATGAAGTTACACACACACCTAGTCAGTCATGCAAACAATCAATCACACCTCCCTTTTCTCAACTATACAGTTATACACACCTTACTTATTCAAACATATACTAAAACATATTTACTCTCTTATACAATCCTGGATACAAGTTCACAATGATCCATACAGCCACTCACGCATTCACTGGCTCTTATGCACAATTATTTATATATGTCAACTCTCACATGTACTGTGTTTTACATATGTACTTACTTTGACATGTAGCACTGAGATATCCATTCACTCACCAATACACTCATGCATACAGTCAACCGCCCATACAGCTGTTTCCACATGCACTTTTGAACCCATACATCTAGTCAATCAACTGCTCACACATCTATGCACAGTCATACACCTCCCAGCCACCCACACACACACTCAGTCTCCCATACAAATACTTGGGCAACCAATCAATAACCCATATAGTTACTCATATAGCTACTGATCAACACATGCAGCAGTTTACAGAACAACAGACATAATGATGCACAAATTAAGACAGTTTAGTCACTAACCAATGCACTCAGTGAGACACATTTAATCACTCACTCATACAGTCAG
Source organism: Lissotriton helveticus (assembly GCF_964261635.1). Taxonomy (NCBI): domain Eukaryota; kingdom Metazoa; phylum Chordata; class Amphibia; order Caudata; family Salamandridae; genus Lissotriton; species Lissotriton helveticus. The sequence goes on along the minus strand of NC_136065.1, from coordinate 541,609,746 downwards.
TCATGCACCTACTAAATCCTTCATCCAGACACTTATACATCCACTCATTCTTCAATATGTAAGACATATTTTAATTTTACAGAAAAATACAGTCACTGGATGTAGTCATCAGTGATGTCATCAGTGATGTCATTTGAGATGTCATCAGTGATGTCATCAGTGATGTCATTTGAGTTGTCGTCAGTGATGTCATCAGTGCTGTCATTTGAGATGTCATCAGTGATGTCACTGACCATGTCATGAATGATGTAATATGTGACATGATCAGCAGTGGATTGCGGGTGCCCGATATATAGTTAGTGCAGCTAACTATATATGCGAATTTCAATGGTTTTGTGTGAGTAAAATAAGGTTTTGTAAATGCCAATTCCTAACTATATATGGTCTATAACCTATGGTTTTTTCAGTGAATTTTCAAGGTTTTGTAAATGCTAATTCCTAACTATATATGGTCTATAACCTATGGTTTTTTCAGTGAATTTCAATGGTTTTTTAATAGCAAATATCAAAAGCTTTAAAATGTATTCTTCTTTAAATCGAAAAATATATTTTATATGTTTTTAATACAATTTTTTTATTTCTTTTTTTTAATTATTTTTTTTTGTTTCGCTCCCGGTCCGCGAACCGGGTAGCTTCCCGTTAGCTCAATTTGCTGCCGCGACCCAGTCCGCGAACCGGTAAACTTTCCGTCTGCGCAACTGCCGCGTTAGACAACAACATCGTGACGCGTCGCGTAACCGCGACGTATCGCGTTGTCGCGTAATGCGTCATATGAGGCGCCGCGTTAGCGCACCCGGAAGTGCTCCGGTGTGCGAAGCGAGGCGCGAAGCGCAGCTTCCCGGAAGTGATCCGGGGCGCGGTGCGAAGCGCGTAACGTAAGCATAACAGGTCATGTGACTTGTTAATAAAACTTTCCATTGGTTCATTTCACTTTTGGTTTCCTAATGATGTAAGGCTAGGTCATGTGACCTAAAAATAACACTTTTCATTGGTTTAGAACTATTTTTTTTCCCAAATGATGAAAACCCCTCCTTGTTTCCTCACTCTGACTTTCAACTTTGTGAGAGGAAGACCTTTTTTGATCACTTAGAAATGGCAAGTCTTGTAGCTGCAGCTGGTGCACCCCCACCACCACCACCACCACCTCATAGGAAGAGAGGACCACCTCCTCAGGTTATCGTTCAGCAAGAGGAGGAAGAAGAGGAAGAAGAGGAAGAGGAGCAAGAGAGGCATTTTTTGCCTGAAGAGCCTAGAAGGTCCCATGTCAAGGAAAATTTGATTTGGCAATTTTTCAAATATCCCCATGGCCAAAAAAAAGTAAATGCCCGGTATGTTACTTGCCTTATCTGTAAAAACGATCTGTCCAGAGGGACAGATAAAAAATATAGCTATGGCAATTACACCATGCATCGCCATATGCAAAGGTGGCACCATAATAATTATAGTGCTGCGCAGGTACGTGACCTGCAGGATAACCCCCCTCCTGTGGCCAGAACATCAAATGTAGAGGCAGTGACGGGACCAGAGGCGAGGGAGATGGTCCCAAACATCCAGCTAAAGTTTGGGATTGTCAAGCATGTCTGCATTTTTTGCGGCCAACTGATTTGCTACAGGGAGAGTAGCATCACTTTAATCAACAGAGCTATCGACAATCATAATTGTCCAAACCACCCCAGACAATAAATTATCTTTTTTTTTTGTTGCTCCTGTTGAGCCCTTTATAATGAATCATTTTCGTTTCTCCCCCCCAAAAAAAAACAAAAAAAATATAAAACCGTTCAAAAAATACAAAAAAAGTAAAAAAAATTCAGAAAAATAATAAAAAAATATAAAACAACAAAAATAATAAAATAAAGTTCTTTTCAGAACTACCTCCCCTTTATAAAAAATTGCTAGAATGTTTAGCACTCTGGCAACCTCTATTTCTTTTGATTCGCTTCCCGGTTCGCGCGCCGGTACGCAAACCGGAAGCGAACCATAAAAAAAAATAAAAAAAAATAAGAAGAGTAAGTATAAGGGAAGGAAAAAGAGAGTAATGTTAAAAGAAAGACAGCTAGAGGGAGTAACACGGAGATACTGTTTAATAGATCTATTTACCGAAGAAAAGATGGAAGAGGGTATAATTGTGAAAAACAAAATAGATAAGGAAGTGAAAGAAAAAAAGGAGAGTAGAAGAATAATAAACAAGAGTTTCTTAGAGAATGTGAGTGAATGTTTAAATTAAGAAGAAAAACAGTAAAGGATGTGGAATGAGAGGTAGGCATAGAACCGGACTAAAAGAACAACCCTGAGGGAAAGTGTTAAGAAAACAGTGAGCAAAAGTAAATAGGAATAAAACAAGATGTATGACAGTGACTTAGGTTAAAACATGTGGAATAACAGAAAGAAAAAACAGAAAGCAGAAAAGAAGAAGTGACATAAAAGGAATGATTGAAACAGCAAAGAAATGTAAATAACATAGGGGCATATTATTAACACAGGCGATAAAATTATCGCTGCTTTGATCGGCAGAAAACTGCCGCTAAAGCCGCTTTTGCGGAAGAAAACTGCCGCTAAAGCCGCTTTTGCGGCAGTTTTCTGCCGATAAAAGCAGTGATAATTTTATCGCCTGTGTTGATAATATGCCCCTTAGTGTGTTTGAACTACAGGGAAAAAGCATAATGAACAAGTAGTGAAAGAGTGATGAGTCAGAGATAGTGAGAGTAATAGAGACGGAGTGAGTGAACAGGAGTGAGGAACTATGAGAACAGAGGGACTGAGAAAAGGAGTGGAAGGAATAGAGTAAGTAAGTAATAGAAAAAGGAATGAGGGAAGTAGCAAAGGCAGGAAACTGACGGTTAAAGAAATGAAGCAGTGGAACTAATAGAAGTTAAATGTGATAGAAATGTAACGAAAAAAGTACAAAACACTAACCTTATAATTGTCGTTAACTTAGTCACTTGTTATTTTTATACTTTCAATCTGTGAAAGAAACAACAAAAATTTGAAAAATATTAAAACATGTATTTAAAAATTAGAAAAGACAAGGGAAAAGATTCACAATCATCCAATTTTACAAAGAAATAAAGTTAGAGATAAACATGCAGAAAAAAAGAGAAAGAAACGGTGATAGACAGTCAGAGACAAAAAGAAATTGAAATAGAGTAAATTACTAAGAGAAAAAAAAGGAAGATACTTTCAGTGACTGAAAAGAAGGATAGAAGAGAAAACTAAATTGAAGTTGTGTAAGCTAGTAAAAGAAAGTGAGTAAGGTAAACTGTATAAGGAAAGGGTGAATAAGGAAAACAGAGTGAGGGAGAGAGGAGACAGAGGAAGTGAAGGAAAGAGTGTCAGATACAGACTGAGTGAGGCATCTACACAATGTGATTCGTAATGTTAGGAAACACAGGTAATGTAATTGAAAAACGTGCAATTTTTTTGCTCATTCCACAATCACATCACTTGTGTTTCCTTTGCTTAGGTATCTCATTGTGCAGAAGTAGTCTAGCACATGAAAGAGTACGCAGAAGGTGAGCACTGTATGCAACAACTTTGACACTTACAGAAGCCTCAGCTTCTCCATGCCCCCTACACAGTCCTAAATATATACAGTTTAAACTGACGGTATCTTGTTGCAGATGAAGTGAGGCGTATCTTGCAACATGGTGCATCTTTTGCACTGCTGCTGCGTCACAAAAGTGACGCAACGGCGGCGCAAAAGAGGCGCACGGCCATCATAAATCTGCCCCTAACATTTTAAATGATTGTTTCAGGATGCCGATAAGGTGTGGTCTATCCAGAGATATGTTTGAGGTGAGGCCTACTCAGAGTTACAGATTAAATTTAGGCTTGTTGAAGAGTACAGAGGAGATAATACATGTGCAGGCCTACCAACGAAGTGAGTCATGTCCACTGCACTCTTGAACAAAGGCCAGACCTCCTCTGTCTCCCTGGACAGGCCTAAACCTCATCTGCACAATGTGATTCGTAATGTTAGGAAACACAGGTGATATAATTGAAAAATGTGCAAATATTTTTGCTCATTTAACAATCACATCACCTGTATTTCCTCAGCTTAGGTATCTCATTGTACAGATGTAGTCTAGCATATCCAAGAGTACGCAGAAGAAGAGGACTGTATGCAACAGAGCAATGTACATTACTCACAATAAAGCATTTCTTTTTTTTTTTAAACGATTTTCTGGTCATAATTTGAAAACACAACACAGTTCCTATGTAGAAGCACACCCTGTCAGTACTTAAATTTGCCAAGCACACATGGGGGCGTATTTACAAGGACCTTGCACCACGGTGAAATGACTTAAATTAAAATGGGGAAAATAACGTCAAAGTGACTCAAAGGCCTTGTAAATATGCCCCAAGCAGCCTATGAAACTCTAGCAGTACATTTCAAGAAACCTAATTGACTTCAAGAAACGTTTTTAAACACATGAAGTAAACTATTTATTCACCCACATTCATGGGAAAGTGACTTAAAATGCCCTAACACACATGAAAGCGTATTTTTAAGGCCCTTGCACCATTTTTGCGTCACTTTTAATATGGCTATGTAACTCAAAGAAACAAAGTCTAAATTTGCCCAGCACACATGGGGCATATTTACAAGGACCTTGCACCACGGGAAAATTACTTAAATTAAAATGGGGAAGATAACGTCAAAGTGACTCAAAGGCCTTGTAAATATGCCCCAAGCAGCCTATGAAACTCTAGCAGTACATTTCAAGAAACCTAATTGACTTCAAGAAACGTTTTTAAACACATGAAGTAAACTATTTATTCACCCACATTCATGGGGAAGTGACTTAAAATGCCCTAACACACATGAAAGCGTATTTTTAAGGCCCTTGCACCATTTTTGCGTCACTTTTAACATGGCTATGTAACTCATAGAGACAAAGTCTAAATTTGCCAAGCACACATGGGGGCGTATTTAAAAGGACATTGCACCACGGGAAAATGACTTAAATTAAAATGGGGAAGATAACGTCAAAGTGACTCAAAGGCCTTGTAAATATGCCCCAAGCAGCCTATGAAACTCTAGCAGTACATTTCAAGAAACCTAATTGACTTCAAGAAACGTTTTTAAACACATGAAGTAAACTATTTATTCACCCACATTCATGGGGAAGTGACTTAAAATGCCCTAACTCACATGAAAGCGTATTTCTAAGGCCCTTGCACCATTTTTGCGTCACTTTTAACATGGCTATGTAACTCAAAGAAACAAAGTCTAAATTTGCCAAGCACACATGGGGGCGTATTTACAAGGACTTTGCACCACGGGGAAATGTCTTAAATTAAAATGTGGAAAATAACATCAAAGTGACTCAAAGGCCTTGTAAATATGCCTCAAGCAGCCTATGAAACTCTAGCAGTACATATCAAGAAACCTAATTGATTTCAAAAAACGTTTTTAAACACATAAAAAAAAACAATTATTTTCCCACATTCATGAGGAAGTGACTTAAAATGCCCTAACACACATGAAAGCGTATTCTTAAGGCCCTTCCACCACTTTTGCGTCACTTTTAACATGGCTATGTAACTCAAAGAAACAAAATCTAAATTTGCCAAGCACACATGGGGCCGTATTTACAAGGACTTTGCACCACGGGGAAATGTCTTAAATTAAAATGGGGAAAATAACATCAAATTGACTCAAAGGCCTTGTAAATATGCCTCAAGCAGCCTATGAAACTCTAGCAGTACATATCAAGAAACCTAATTGATTTCAAAAAACGTTTTTAAACACATCAAGTAAATCACTTATTTACCCACATTCATGGGGAAGTGACTTAAAATGTCCTAACACACATGAATTTACAACAAGGGGTTTCCGGGGACCGCCAGAAACCGGTCCCCGGAAGCTTGTTTCCTTTCCAGTAAAGAATTGGCTTGGTAGTTTGGTCTGCCCTGTTCCCATGATGCACTGGGCCAGGGCTATACTAATTTGCATGTAGCCAGGTTCTGAACTGGGATGGTACAGTGAGCTAAAAAACGGTGATGGATCAAGCCCAGATCTTTTGACTGGGTAGGAGTGTTCTGATTAACTCAGATACTCTGTCCATCACCACCCCCCTTTTTGAATCGTTTTGGCCACTACAGGTGTGGCAGGGTATGCTCAGACATGGGTCCCTTGCTCACTGCACCATCAGGATTCAAGCAAGCCGGGCCGAAGACGGCTGTAATGCCAGAAACCGGTCCCCGGAAGCTTGTTTCCTTTCCAGTAAAGAATTGGCTTGGTAGTTTGGTCTGCCCTGTTCCCATGATGCACTGGGCCAGGTCTAGACTAATTTGCATGTAGCCAAGTTCTGAACTGGGATGGTACAGTGAGCTAAAAAATGGTGATGGATCAAGCCCAGATCTTTTGACTGGGTAGGAGTGTTCTGATTAACTCAGATACTCTGTCCATCACCACCCCCCTTTTTGAATCGTTTTGGCCACTACAGGTGTGGCAGGGTATGCTCAGACATGGGTCCCTTGCTCACTGCACCATCAGGATTCAAGCAAGCTGGGCCGAAGACGGCTGTAATGCCAGAAACCGGTCCCCGGAAGCTTGTTTCCTTTCCAGTAAAGAATTGGCTTGGTAGTTTGGTCTGCCCTATTCCCATGATGCACTGGGCCAGGGCTAGACTAATTTGCATGTAGCCAGGTTCTGAACTGGGATGGTACAGTGAGCTAAAAAACGGTGAGGGATCAAGCCCAGATCTTTTGACTGGGTAGGAGTGTTCTGATTAACTCAGATACTCTGTCCATCACCACCCCCCTTTTTGAATCGTTTTGGCCACTACAGGTGTGGCAGGGTATGCTCAGACATGGGTCCCTTTCTCACTGCACCATCAGGATTCAAGCAAGCCGGGCCGAAGACGGCTGTAATGCCAGAAACCGGTCCCCGGAAGCTTGTTTCCTTTCCAGTAAAGAATTGGCTTGGTAGTTTGGTCTGCCCTGTTCCCATGATGCACTGGGCCAGGGCTAGACTAATTTGCATGTAGCCAGGTTCTGAACTGGGATGGTACAGTGAGCTAAAAAACGGTGATGGATCAAGCCCAGATCTTTTGACTGGGTAGGAGTGTTCTGATTAACTCAGATGCTCTGTCCATCACCACCCCCCTTTTTTAATCGTTTTGGCCACTACAGGTGTGGCAGGGTATGCTCAGACATGGGTCCCTTGCTCACTGCACCATCAGGATTCAAGCAATCCGGGCCGAAGACGGCTGTAATGCCAGAAACCGGTCCCCGGAAGCTTGTTTCCTTTCCAGTAAAGAATTGGCTTGGTAGTTTGGTCTGCCCTGTTCCCATGATGCACTGGGCCAGGGCTAGACTAATTTGCATGTAGCCAGGTTCTGAACTGGGATGGTACAGTGAGCTAAAAAACGGTGATGGATCAAGCCCAGATCTTTTGACTGGGTAGGAGTGTTCTGATTAACTCAGATACTCTGTCCATCACCACCCCCCTTTATGAATTGTTTTGGCCACTACAGGTGTGGCAGGGTATGCTCAGACATGGGTCCCTTGCTCACTGCACCATCAGGATTCAAGCAAGCCGGGCGGAAGACGGCTGTAATGCCAGAAACCGGTCCCCGGAAGCTTGTTTCCTTTCCAGTAAAGAATTGGCTTGGTAGTTTGGTCTGCCCTGTTCCCATGATGCACTGGGCCAGGGCTAGACTAATTTGCATGTAGCCAGGTTCTGAACTGGGATGGTACAGTGAGCTAAAAAACGGTGATGGATCAAGCCCAGATCTTTTGACTGGGTAGGAGTGTTCTGATTAACTCAGATACTCTGTCCATCACCACCCCCCTTTTTGAATCCTAACACACATGACAGCGTATTTTTAAGGCCCTTCCACCACTTTTGCGTCACTTTTAACATGGCTATGAAACTCAAAGAAACTAAATCTATTTGTAAAACACTTGACACAAAGCAACATTTTAAATACACAACTTTCTTCATAAATTTATCCCTAAAGCATACTATTCTCGATCTAAATTAAATGAATCTTTTCTCACCTTAGCAAATACTTTTTGAGTTTCAAAACAGTCTCAGACACACACCAATTTTTCTGTAGCACAGCAAAGGGCATGCACTCCAGAGGCTGCAACCAACAATGGCACAGAAATGCTGTAATTCATCACACATATCTCTCATGTCACCCAATCAAAACTCTTCCCTCACTTTTTTCAAATCAACACCCTTCCCCCCTCTGCCCTTTCTGCCTTTTTTCCATAGCAACCACCTCCTGAAAGACCTCTCATGTTTGCAAGTTCACACAACAATGTTTCAATTGAACTCTGAACTCTCAGTACACCTGCGTATCCAGTGCAATCTTTCATAAAATGATTTTTTCTTGACCATTCAAATTACATCTTTCAAAGAACTCATCCATGCACCCTAACTTTCTGTTTCCAGCAATCAAAATCCACCAATCACTGCTACTGATTCATTAGCACAGAAAATCCACAGTTTTTTTCATTACATACTCCTACTGTTTCAACTGCCATTTCATTACCACACTTCATCTGACTGCAGCAGAACCTCCTCTCACTATGTTTTCTGTCTGGATTGTTGGACATAGTTACATCCATTGGGCTCAAAGGTATGCTGATAACAGAAATTTACACAACCTCAATTTACAAAATGTGGAAATCAACTGGATTGGCCACAGAGGATTAAGATGTCACCAATTGATACCATTGGTGAAAACCTTTTTGCATTTGCCAAAACCTGACCTGTTAATTGTGCACTGTGGAGGGAATGACTTGGGCACTTTGACTGGGGTAGGTCTGGAAATGCTTTTAAAGGACACCTTTGAGCAATTGATGGCACTATTTCCTCAAACTGCCTTGGTATATTCAAATATATGCCAAAGACAGAAATGGAGGTGGTCAAACGAATTTTGTCCACAATTTGAGAAATCGAGGAAGCATGTAAATAAGTCTGTTTCAGCTTACATGAGAGACCATGGAATGGGCTCCATCTACAACAATAACTTGCGTTACTACATGCAAGATATCTACAGAGAAGATGGAGTTCACTTCTCAGATGAGGGGAACAGAGTTTTCATCCTGAATTTAAGACTATGTATTGGTACCTACTTATAAGTACCTAAATCTACCACAGACCCAAAAGCTCTTCTCAGAGCTACCCTAACTATGATCACTATAAACAAATTTTAAATGTAACTTTTTTTTTAACTAATTTTCACAATTTATGCTTTCCGGAGCGCTACCCGGTACGCGCACCGGACGCTAACCGCGCGAAAATTCTTTTTTTTTTTTTCCGCACATATGGGCCTCCTCAGCCACCCTCAGAAAACCTAGGGGGTCAGGATACATCTACTGTGCCCCCTTCTACCCATTCTGAACATTATTTGCCCTCCATCTTGTATCTCAATTCTACCGAAACACAAAATGGAGGACTCCCGTAACGCTGCCGGTTCGCGTACCGGGGCGCGCACCGGGAAGCGCTCGCTGAAAAAAGGTGGGAAAGTAATTCACAGAAAAACCACTGGAGACACTTTCACCAAATATAGATTAGCTCATACTACATACCAATCCCTACCATTTTCACAAATTTGATTGGAACTCCATTTAGCCATTTAGCATGTAGACCTTTCTAAATACCGTGAGGTAAATTACTTCACAAAACACATCTGAAGTGTTGGAATTGACAACCAATTAAAATGTTACTTTCATTTTCTACTTTTTTACCTGACATTTGATTGGTTATGTACCTGAATATATATAAAGAAAGAGAGAGAAACACAGCCATTTTGACTACTACTTCTTGAAGTACATTGCGAGAGCATTTTCACTGACAACTTAAACTTGTTTTTAAAAGGTAAGATGTTATTTTGAAAACTAAAGTATATTGTGCACTTTAAGTTAATATGGAAAACTTTTTCTGATAGTTATATACTATCCCTCTGTAATAGTTATAGATTTAGATAGACTTTTCTGTTATAGTTATGGATGGATTTAGGCTTGTCTTGTATAATTATGAATTTACTAAGGTTTCATCACATACACATTTTTATATTTCTACTACCAGTCTGATACCATACACTGCCCAAAGATAAATTCACTGTTAAATTAATCCCAACAGTGCCCTATGTCTACTGATATATATATATATTTTTGCAAATTTCAGGCAAAATGGAAGGAGAACAAAAAGTGTCATTTGAAATTGTCCTTGAAGAGACCAATCAAGAAAACATTGAACCAAATGACATTGAATTCATGGATGAATCACAGGACCATGAACTACTACAATGTGTACAATCTGTAGATTTCCTCCTTCAAAATGAGGACATTTCAGACACTCAAATGTTGCAAGTTATGTTCACTCAAAATAAGGACATTTCGGACACTCAAATGATGGAAGTTATGTTCACTGAAAATGACGACATTTCGGACAGTCAAATGTTAGACGTTCTATTAAATTTTGAAAAACAGTCACAAAAAAAACAAAAAAAAAACAAAACGAACAATCAATAAACATACAATATTTGAAAAGTCTATCATTCTTTTTTTCCTCATAGTACGCTCCCCGGACCGCTTCCCGGTGCGCGTACCGGGCGCTCCCCACGCAAAAAAAACAATTTTTTTTTTTAATCCGCGGGGCCCTTTTAAAGCCTCCACATCAAACCTAGGGGGTCAGGGAGGATCTACTATGCCCCCTTATGGTCATGTCCCCCTTTGTTTTGGCCTCCTCTTGTCTCTCGATTCTACCGAGAGACAAGATGGCGGCCGCTCCGGACTGTTTAGAATGTTTACAGACACCGGAGAGCCAATCAGCTTCGCTCCGCGAAGTTCCGTTACGCGTCAGGTACGCAAACCGGGGCGCTAATCGGGGCGCGCTTACAGATATATATTTTTTTTTTTAACGTTAATTTATCAAAATCCACTGGAGCACATATATTGAGACCTAGCAAAGGCACATCGGGCAAACAATATCTACAATTTTGCCAAGTTTCGTGGAAATCCATTCAGCCGTGAGTCCAACCGCCCTATGGAAAATTGCATGGGAAAAACGCGTTTTGGGACCCCCCTTTTTTCTCGGCCCCCCTTGACGAAACCCCCCCAAATTTTCAGGGGCTGCTCAGAAACAAAATGTGCAATTTTCCTGAAAATTTCAGCCAATTCCGTCCTCAAACGCCAAAGTTATTCGACATAGAATCTTCAAAAATCCCATAGGAAAAAAATCCTAACTATATATACCTACTGCCGACCGCCAGTAGGTAATATATATATATTACCTACTGGCGGTCGGCAGTAGGTAGTTATAGTTAGGATTGATTTCCATAGGGAAATCGCAACATTCTATTGGGAATAACTTTGGCGCCGGTTGAAGAATCTGCCTGAAATACTCATCAACTGTGCCTCGCGGCGCTCCGGTCCTTCCCTGAAAGTTTGTGGGGGGATTCGTCAAGCGGGGGCTGAGATAAAAGGGGGGTCCCAAAACATGTTTTCCCCATGTTAATTTCCATAGGGCGGTCGGTCGCACTTTTAGCTCGAACGGCTGAATGGATTTTCACCAAACTTGGCAAAATTGTAGGGACTGGTAGCCCGATGTGCCTTTGCTATGTCTCAAGATATGTGCTCCAGAGGATTTTGAGTAATTCAGGTTCCCAAATTTTTTTATATATATAGCCGAGCCCCGGTACGCGCACCGCGACTTGCGCACGGAAAGCTGATTGGCTCTCGGGTGTCTGTAAACATTCGAAACAGTCCAGAGCGGCCGCCATCTTGTGTCTCGGTAGGATCGAGACACAAGAGGTGGTAAAAACAAAGGGGGTAATAACCAAAAGGGGGCAGGGTAGACCCCCCCTGACCCCCTAGGTTTGATGTGGGGGCCATAAAAGGGTCCCTCGAATTTCGCGGGGGGAGCGCCCGGTACGCGCACCGGGGAGCGTACCCTGGAGAGAAAATAATGACAGACTTCTTTACAAATGTAGCATTTTTTAATACATTGGAGGGAGTTCTTTTTCATTTTTTTAAGAACACAGCTCTTTGATGAGAATTGGAGGTAGCTCTGAAAAGAACTTTTGTTTTTCTTCTTTTTTTTATCAAAAACAAAAACAGGGAACTGGAAACAGCTCAACAGGAGCCAAAAAAAAATAAAAATTAGGCCTGGGGATAGCAGCGGTGGTTCTCGAGAGCTCGAACCATGAGTGTGACACTTTGCTCCCCATAGCAAAGAAGATGGTCACATTTTCGGCATTTTAATATAGCCTGATTAAAAGCAGGCTGAATATTTGGTATCATCTCCTGCTCACGCCGACGCACAGAAGGTGTTGCTCCACCGGTAGAAGTAGAGCCACCATCCCTGGGAGCCTCTCGTGCCAGAGCCCTGACACTCTCCCGTGCATAGTTCTGGGGATGTTTCCTTGACACGTGGCGTATCATCGTCCAGTTCCCGAAACTGTATTTTTTTCTGGGATTTCCTCTCGATAAGATGGTGTGGCATATTTGACACTCCACCTTTGGAGCATTTACCTTCTTCTCCCCCTCTGGAATTTTGAAAAATTTCCAAATGAAATGTTCCTTCACAGTTCGTTTAGGAACCTCCTCATCAATGAAATCCTCAGTCTCATCACTGCTGCTGGATGCTCTTGCAGCCATGATAATAGAAGTAAATATGACACAGGTGCCAAAAGCAGGTCTTGCACTCACAAAAGTGAAACAAGAAGTGAAAGAAATGGGTGGGGATTTCAGTCTTTGTAAAAAAAAAAAGTTAGGAACCAATGAAAAGTGTTATTTTCAAGTCACATGATCCGGGCTTTCATCATTTGGAAACCAAAACTGATCTGCACCAATGAAAAGTGTTATTTTCAGATCACATGACCCGACGCGCTTACGCTACGCGCCCCGGGGCGCGCAGCGTAAGCGCGTCAGGACGTTGCGCGATCGCATGCGCTCGCGTGCTTCCGGGTGCGCTTACGCAGTGCGTCATATGACGCATCACGCGGCTACGCGATACGTCACGATGTTGTTTTCGTTCGCAAGAATAGCGCTAACGGGACGCTCCCCGGTACGCGCCCCGGGGCGCGCTGTAACATTGCGCTTACCCGTGCGTTCACTGGTACGCGCCCCGGGAGCGCACCGAGGTTAAAAATAAAAAAAAAATACAAATTTGACATAATTATACAATATAAAATTCGTTTCAAAATGTATTATTTTTTATACCTATAAAGATTCGCTATTAAAAAACCATTGAAATTCACTGAAAAAACCATAGGTTTCACACCAGTTATAGTTAGGAATTAGCATTAAAAAAACCTATTAAATTCACTGAAAAAACCATAGGTTTTACACCAGTTATAGTTAGCTGGAAGTTTTACTCGCATAAAACCATTGAAATTCCCACGTTATAGTTAGTTGGACTCACTATAACTTGCGCGTGCAATGCACTGCTGATGACGTCACATATTACATCACTCATGACATGGTCAGTGACATCACTCATTTAGTAGTTTTTGAGAAATATCAACATTTACAGATATTGATATTTGGGAATCCTGCCATCTGATTGGCTGAGGCGCTAAAAGCACAGGCTTGCTGCCTATTGGTTGTGAGCGCTGCGAGCGGTTGCAACTAGGAAGTGTTGGCTGCCATTTTGTGATTCCGTTGAAGCAAGTAAGGAGAAAAAAGGGCAAAAAAAAGTAGGAAAGGAGGGTAGGAGCACTGTAAGCTCTGGGGGGGAGTGTGAAGCGAAGTAGTCACTCCTACCAGTCTGAAAGTGCAGTGTTGCTCAGAGGGACATGGTGCTGAGATGATAAAGTATGTGCTCTGGTCTTTGTAGCATAAGTGTGCAAGTAGTGTTAGTACGCATTTATACCATACAGGGAGTGGGAAGAGAACTACTGACCACTATCGTGGGTTTATACTATACCGGAAGCAGGAAGCGAAGTACTCAAGCCTACCCGCCTACTGCTATCTGCCTCTTCACTACATAAATTTGGCGATAAGCGGGAGAAGGCAAGAAGAAGACAGCACTCACCAATACTTCAAAGTTGCTTGCGTTGTGCTAAAGACCCGTTGTCTTCATGTAGCTGTTTCTACTCAACCCAGGGTCGTCGGTTCATTGAACGATGTCATCCGACCTCTTGTAGGATTTATATTTTTAGATTTTGCGCTTCCTCTGCCTCTTTAATACACTCTGGTCGCTGTACTACACCTGTGTAAGTAGTGTTAGTATGCGTTTATACTAACCAATGCATCATGATCATGGTAGGGAGTGCGACCTCCCAGGCGCAGCTCATACAATGTCTCGCTGTGTGCTTCCACTGGACATGTATGTTTGCTATTAGAGGGCGGGTGCATGGCTACGACCCTGTGATAGCAAATCCTTGTTTGACTAGTTGAAGCGAGTGGAGGAAAACCTTGTATCGCTTTAATAAAGCAGATCCCGGTGGTAAAAATGGAGAAAAAAAAAGCGGGGTCCCACTCGTTGATTTAAATTTGGCTTATGGTGGGTAATGTTCCGTGGCTAATCCTATTATTATATTGCGGGGTCTCTGTAGGACTGGGGCTCTTAATGTCAAATGTATATTAGGCGCGGAAGGGCACAGAGACGTTTCTAGCCTAGGGAATCGCCATCTTCTCGAGTATTGTTTACTAATTGTTCGGGGGGCTTCGAGGACAACTGAAGTCCGGGGACTGCCACCCTCCGGGGCTTTACTTAAATATGCAGGGTGGGCCTCGGCAGTCCCTGAAGTTGCGGTGGTCCTAGGCAGTGTCTTATTGGTTCTGTAATCACATGGGCAGTACTCATGGTGTTATAAAGTGAGGCACGCATAGAACCCTTGCAGTTGTAGAATAACGCAGGCTTCATTCATATAATAGTCTCTTGGTTTATATTTGGTAGGCACATCGCAAAATGACACATGTTTTCTCTCATAACCTCCTATAAACAGACGATTTTCACAATAAACTACAGGCAAGTGTTGTCAGAAAAAGAAGACCTATACACTCACTTATTTATTGGAAAAAAAAATCTTTATTAAAACAACACAAATAAATAGAAATGCAAGTTTATTAGAACAAACAACAGTATAACATTAAATACGTGGGTGGGACTCCTCCGGAAGCAGTGTAACAAACCTGAAAGACAAAATGTGTGCCATGTGGAAGAGGAAAAGAAAGGTAGTCTGAATGAAAGGAAGATAGTGAGAATGGGAGGGAGAGGGGGTGGGTGGAAGGGAGAAGGGGAGGGAGAGTCAAAAGAACAGAGGGAGGAGCAGATAGAGCATTGATCTTTTGCACCCATCCCTTAGTGTTTATGTCCCGTCACCCGTTTGTCTAGGATGCTGGGGTCTGCGAGAAAGAGTGTGGCTGAGCCGGTCCTTAAAATGAAACATATGAATGAGGCCATAGATTACACTATTAGCTAAGGGAATATCGCTTGCCTGCACCTCTGCACCCAGGGTGCTGCACCCCAGCACCTTCCTCTGCACTGTGCTCAATTGTATGTCCTGCGCACCCAGGCTTCACTGCTCACCTGCCACCGTTGGTGTGTCCAACGACGTGTTGGTGCAAGATCCGAGTCCAGGGTACCTTTGTTGGGTGGGAGAGCAGGTCTCCGTTCGGTGATGGTGTCTTGATACCACGATGGAAGGCGTCAGAATGCCGAGGGCATCATGATGGGGTGAGCACACTCTCCGCCCCTTTTGGCTCAATAAATTCAGTGTCTGAAAAGGGAGAAATAATGTAATGGTATAAACGTCTGGAGGTAAATGAAGGTTTATTTCAATCTTAATAGAAAACACCAGTTGAGTGCATCCTTCGTTTTTGAAGTACAATATACCAACTGTTAGTGGTAATCATGGTTCAAAGAGGGGTTGGAGTGCACGACAATACATAAGGTTAAATAATAATATGTTATACCAAGGTTCACATACAAAGGAACATAGCGCATGCTATAAGCATATTGTGCACGTTTAATGCAGTGGCAGTGCTTGTGTGCAAGTACACTTAGTAATGAGCTCACTGCAGTGCCCCAAAAGCCAACGCCACGTGTCTGTAGGGCAGTGCTGCCCGCTGGCTCAGGCCTACAGTAGGGTCTAGCAGGTCCTTAAAATAAGACAGACATGTGACTGAATGAGGTCAGAGATCACATCATAATGCAGGGAAATATTGCATGTTCGCACCTGTGCACCCAGGCTGATGCACCCCACCCCTCCTGCAGCACCGTGCTCAACACATGTCTGTTAAGCAGCACTGCCTGCTGGCTCAGGCCTACTGCACGGTCCTTGCAAACACAACAATGATGGACAGAATGTGGATCAATGTCACACATTCACCCCAGTCCAAAGATCTGGGCCCAAATCCATCGTTTTTTCACTCCACACCACCCTGGGTTAGACAATGGCGATATGCAAATCAGCGCTGACCCTGTGCCCCATGGGAACAGTCCAGTCCGAACTACAAAAGCCATGTCCTTCCCAGAACGGAAACAAGCATCCGAGGACCGGCCCGGTTTCGAGGTAACACCTCTCTTCAGCCCGGCTAGCTTGATTCCAGTGGTGTGGAGTGCATGGGACTCACGTCTGAGCATCCCCAGTACACTTAGAGCGGTAACTGCAAACACAACAATGATGGACAGAATGTGGATCAATGTCACACATTCACCCCAGTCCAAAGATCTGGGCCCAAATCCATCGTTTTTCCACTCCACACCACCCTGGGTTAGACAATGGCGATATGCAAATCAGCGCTGACCCTGTGCCCCATGGGAACAGTCCAGTCCGAACTACAAAAGCCATGTCCTTCCCAGAACGGAAACAAGCATCCGAGGACCGGCCCGGTTTCGAGGTAACACCTCTCTTCAGCCCGGCTAGCTTGATTCCAGTGGTGTGGAGTGCCTGGGACTCACGTCTGAGCATCCCCAGTACACTTAGAGCGGTAACTGCAAACACAACAATGATGGACAGAATGTGGATCAATGTCACACATTCACCCCAGTCCAAAGATCTGGGCCCAAATCCATTGTTTTTCCACTCCACACCACCCTGGGTTAGACAATGGCGATATGCAAATCAGCGCTGACCCTGTGCCCCATGGGAACAGTCCAGTCCGAACTACAAAAGCCATGTCCTTCCCAGAACGGAAACAAGCATCCGAGGACCGGCCCGGTTTCGAGGTAACACCTCTCTTCAGCCCGGCTAGCTTGATTCCAGTGGTGTGGAGTGCCTGGGACTCACATCTGAGCATCCCCAGTACACTTAGAGCGGTAACTGCAAACACAACAATGATGGACAGAATATGGATCAATGTCACACATTCACCCCAGTCCAAAGATCTGGGCCCAAATCCATCGTTTTTCCATTCCACACCACCCTGGGTTAGACAATGGCGATATGCAAATCAGCGCTGACCCTGTGCCCCATGGGAACAGTCCAGTCCGAACTACAAAAGCCATGTCCTTCCCAGAACGGAAACAAGCATCCGAGGACCGGCCCGGTTTCGAGGTAACACCTCTCTTCAGCCCGGCTAGCTTGATTCCAGTGGTGTGGAGTGCCTGGGACTCACGTCTGAGCATCCCCAGTACACTTTGAGCGGTAACTGCAAACACAACAATGATGGACAGAATGTGGATCAATGTCACACATTCACCCCAGTCCAAAGATCTGGGCCCAAATCCATCGTTTTTCCACTACACACCACCCTGGGTTAGACAATGGCGATATGCAAATCAGCGCTAACCCTGTGCCCCATGGGAACAGTCCAGTCCGAAATACAAAAGCCATGTCCTTCCCAGAACGGAAACAAGCACCCGAGGACCGGCCCGGTTTCGAGGTAACACCTCTCTTCAGCCCGGCTAGCTTGATTCCAGTGGTGTGGAGTGCCTGGGACTCACGTCTGAGCAGTTCCAGTACACTTAGAGTGGTAACTGCAAACACAACAATGATGGACAGAATGTGGATCAATGTCACACATTCACCCCAGTCCAAAGAAGATCTGGGCCCAAATCCATAGTTTTTCCACTCCACACCACCCTGGGTTAGACAATGGCGATATGCAAATCAGCGCTGACCCTGTGCCCCATGGGAACAGTCCAGTCCGAACTACAAAAGCCATGTCCTTCCCAGAACGGAAACAAGCATCCGAGGACCGGCCCGGTTTCGAGGTAACACCTCTCTTCAGCCCGGCTAGCTTGATTCCAGTGGTGTGGAGTGCCTGGGACTCACGTCTGAGCATCCCCAGTACACTTAGAGCGGTAACTACAAACACAACAATGATGGACAGAATGTGGATCAATGTCACACATTCACCCCAGTCCAAAGATCTGGGCCCAAATCCATCGTTTTTCCACTCCACACCACCCTGGGTTAGACAATGGCGATATGCAAATCAGCGCTGACCCTGTGCCCCATGGGAACAGTCCAGTCCGAACTACAAAAGCCATGTCCTTCCCAGAACGGAAACAAGCATCCGAGGACCGGCCCGGTTTCGAGGTAACACCTCTCTTTAGCCCGGCTAGCTTGATTCCAGTGGTGTGGAGTGCCTGGGACTCACGTCTGAGCATCCCCAGTACACTTAGAGCGGTAACTGCAAACACAACAATGATGGACAGAATGTGGATCAATGTCACACATTCACCCCAGTCCAAAGATCTGGGCCCAAATCCATCGTTTTTCCACTCCACACCACCCTGGGTTAGACAATGGCGATATGCAAATCAGCGCTGACCCTGTGCCCCATGGGAACAGTCCAGTCCGAACTACAAAAGCCATGTCCTTCCCAGAACGGAAACAAGCATCCGAGGACCGGCCCGGTTTCGAGGTAACACCTCTCTTCAGCCCGGCTAGCTTGATTCCAGTGGTGTGGAGTGCCTGGGACTCACGTCTGAGCATCCCCAGTACACTTAGAGCGGTAACTGCAAACACAACAATGATGGACAGAATGGGGATCAATGTCACACATTCACCCCAGTCCAAAGATCTGGGCCCAAATCCATCGTTTTTCCACTCCACACCACCCTGGGTTAGACAATGGCGATATGCAAATCAGCGCTGACCCTGTGCCCCATGGGAACAGTCCAGTCCGAACTACAAAAGCCATGTCCTTCCCAGAACGGAAACAAGCATCCGAGGACCGGCCCGGTTTCGAGGTAACACCTCTCTTCAGCAAGGCTAGCTTGATTCCAGTGGTGTGGAGTGCCTGGGACTCACGTCTGAGCATCCCCAGTACACTTAGAGCGGTAACTGCAAACACAACAATGATGGACAGAATGTGGATCAATGTCACACATTCACCCCAGTCCAAAGATCTGGGCCCAAATCCATCGTTTTTCCACTCCACACCACCCTGGGTTAGACAATGGCGATATGCAAATCAGCGCTGACCCTGTGCCCCATGGGAACAGTCCAGTCCGAACTACAAAAGCCATGTCCTTCCCAGAACTGAAACAAGCACCCGAGGACCGGCCCGGTTTCGAGGTAACACCTCTCTTCAGCCCGGCTAGCTTGATTCCAGTGGTGTGGAGTGCCTGGGACTCACGTCTGAGCATCCCCAGTACACTTAGAGCGGTAACTGCAAACACAACAATGATGGACAGTTTGTGGATCAATGTCACACATTCACTCCAGTCCAAAGATCTGGGCCCAAATCCATCGTTTTTCCACTCCACACCACCCTGGGTTAGACAATGGCGATATGCAAATCAGCGCTGACCCTGTGCCCCATGGGAACAGTCCAGTCCGAACTACAAAAGCCATGTCCTTCCCAGAACGGAAACAAGCATCCGAGGACCGGCCCGGTTTTCGAGGTAACACCTCTCTTCAGCCCGGCTAGCTTGATTCCAGTGGTGTGGAGTGCCTGGGACTCACGTCTGAGCATCCCCAGTACACTTAGAGCGGTAACTGCAAACACAACAATGATGGACAGAATGTGGATCAATGTCACACATTCACCCCAGTCCAAAGATCTGGGCCCAAATCCATCGTTTTTCCACTCCACACCACCCTGGGTTAGACAATGGCGATATGCAAATCAGCGCTGACCCTGTGCCCCCTGGGAACAGTCCAGTCCGAACTACAAAAGCCATGTCCTTCCCAGAACGAAAACAAGCATCCGAGGACCAGCCCGGTTTCGAGGTAACACCTCTCTTCAGCCCGGCTAGCTTGATTCCAGTGGTGTGGAGTGCCTGGGACTCACGTCTGAGCATCCCCAGTACACTTAGAGCGGTAACTGCAAACACAACAATGATGGACAGAATGTGGATCAATGTCACACATTCACCCCAGTCCAAAGATCTGGGCCCAAATCCATTGTTTTTCCACTCCACACCACCCTGGGTTAGACAATGGCGATATGCAAATCAGCGCTGACCCTGTGCCCCATGGGAACAGTCCAGTCCGAACTACAAAAGCCATGTCCTTCCCAGAACGGAAACAAGCATCCGAGGACCGGCCCGGTTTCGAGGTAACACCTCTCTTCAGCCCGGCTAGCTTGATTCCAGTGGTGTGGAGTGCCTGGGACTCACGTCTGAGCATCCCCAGTACACTTAGAGCGGTAACTGCAAACACAACAATGATGGACAGAATGTGGATCAATGTCACACATTCACCCCAGTCCAAAGATCTGGGCCCAAATCCATCGTTTTTCCACTCCACACCACCCTGGGTTAGACAATGGCGATATGCAAATCAGCGCTGACCCTGTGCCCCATGGGAACAGTCCAGTCCGAACTACAAAAGCCATGTCCTTCCCAGAACGGAAACAAGCATCCGAGGACCGGCCCGGTTTCGAGGTAACACCTCTCTTCAGCCCGGCTAGCTTGATTCCAGTGGTGTGGAGTGCCTGGGACTCACGTCTGAGCATCCCCAGTACACTTTGAGCGGTAACTGCAAACACAACAATGATGGACAGAATGTGGATCAATGTCACACATTCACCCCAGTCCAAAGATCTGGGCCCAAATCCATCGTTTTTCCACTACACACCACCCTGGGTTAGACAATGGCGATATGCAAATCAGCGCTGACCCTGTGCCCCATGGGAACAGTCCAGTCCGAACTACAAAAGCCATGTCCTTCCCAGAACGGAAACAAGCACCCGAGGACCGGCCCGGTTTCGAGGTAACACCTCTCTTCAGCCCGGCTAGCTTGATTCCAGTGGTGTGGAGTGCCTGGGACTCCCGTCTGAGCATCCCCAGTACACTTAGAGCGGTAACTGCAAACACAACAATGATGGACAGTTTGTGGATCAATGTCACACATTCACTCCAGTCCAAAGATCTGGGCCCAAATCCATCATTTTTCCACTCCACACCACCCTGGGTTAGACAATGGCGATATGCAAATCAGCGCTGACCCTGTGCCCCATGGGAACAGTCCAGTCCGAACTACAAAAGCCATGTCCTTCCCAGAACGAAAACAAGCATCCGAGGACCGGCCCGGTTTCGAGGTAACACCTCTCTTCAGCCCGGCTAGCTTGATTCCAGTGGTGTGGAGTGCCTGGGACTCACGTCTGAGCATCCCCAGTACACTTAGAGCGGTAACTGCAAACACAACAATGATGGACAGAATGTGGATCAATGTCACACATTCACCCCAGTCCAAAGATCTGGGCCCAAATCCATCGTTTTTCCACTCCACACCACCCTGGGTTAGACAATGGCGATATGCAAATCAGCGCTGACCCTGTGCCCCATGGGAACAGTCCAGTCCGAACTACAAAAGCCATGTCCTTCCCAGAACGGAAACAAGCATCCGAGGACCGGCCCGGTTTCGAGGTAACACCTCTCTTCAGCCCAGCTAGCTTGATTCCAGTGGTGTGGAGTGCCTGGGACTCACGTCTGAGCATCCCCAGTACACTTAGAGCGGTAACTGCAAACACAACAATGATGGACAGAATGTGGATCAATGTCACACATTCACCCCAGTCCAAAGATCTGGGCCCAAATCCATCGTTTTTCCACTCCACACCACCCTGGGTTAGACAATGGCGATATGCAAATCAGCGCTGACCCTGTGCCCCATGGGAACAGTCCAGTCCGAACTACAAAAGCCATGTCCTTCCCAGAACGGAAACAAGCATCCGAGGACCGGCCCGGTTTCGAGGTAACACCTCTCTTCAGCCCGGCTAGCTTGATTCCAGTGGTGTGGAGTGCCTGGGACTCACGTCTGAGCATCCCCAGTACACTTTGAGCGGTAACTGCAAACACAACAATGATGGACAGAATGTGGATCAATGTCACACATTCACCCCAGTCCAAAGATCTGGGCTCAAATCCATCGTTTTTCCACTACACACCACCCTGGGTTAGACAATGGCGATATGCAAATCAGCGCTGACCCTGTGCCCCATGGGAACAGTCCAGTCCGAACTACAAAAGCCATGTCCTTCCCAGAACGGAAACAAGTACCCGAGGACCGGCCCGGTTTCGAGGTAACACCTCTCTTCAGCCCGGCTAGCTTGATTCCAGTGGTGTGGAGTGCCTGGGACTCACGTCTGAGCATCCCCAGTACACTTTGAGCGGTAACTGCAAACACAACAATGATGGACAGAATGTGGATCAATGTCACACATTCACCCCAGTCCAAAGATCTGGGCCCAAATCCATCGTTTTTCCACTACACACCACCCTGGGTTAGACAATGGCGATATGCAAATCAGCGCTGACCCTGTGCCCCATGGGAACAGTCCAGTCCGAACTACAAAAGCCATGTCCTTCCCAGAACGGAAACAAGCACCCGAGGACCGGCCCGGTTTCGAGGTAACACCTCTCTTCAGCCCGGCTAGCTTGATTCCAGTGGTGTGGAGTGCCTGGGACTCCCGTCTGAGCATCCCCAGTACACTTAGAGCGGTAACTGCAAACACAACAATGATGGACAGTTTGTGGATCAATGTCACACATTCACTCCAGTCCAAAGATCTGGGCCCAAATCCATCATTTTTCCACTCCACACCACCCTGGGTTAGACAATGGCGATATGCAAATCAGCGCTGACCCTGTGCCCCATGGGAACAGTCCAGTCCGAACTACAAAAGCCATGTCCTTCCCAGAACGAAAACAAGCATCCGAGGACCGGCCCGGTTTCGAGGTAACACCTCTCTTCAGCCCGGCTAGCTTGATTCCAGTGGTGTGGAGTGCCTGGGACTCACGTCTGAGCATCCCCAGTACACTTAGAGCGGTAACTGCAAACACAACAATGATGGACAGAATGTGGATCAATGTCACACATTCACCCCAGTCCAAAGATCTGGGCCCAAATCCATCGTTTTTCCACTCCACACCACCCTGGGTTAGACAATGGCGATATGCAAATCAGCGCTGACCCTGTGCCCCATGGGAACAGTCCAGTCCGAACTACAAAAGCCATGTCCTTCCCAGAACGGAAACAAGCATCCGAGGACCGGCCCGGTTTCGAGGTAACACCTCTCTTCAGCCCAGCTAGCTTGATTCCAGTGGTGTGGAGTGCCTGGGACTCACGTCTGAGCATCCCCAGTACACTTAGAGCGGTAACTGCAAACACAACAATGATGGACAGAATGTGGATCAATGTCACACATTCACCCCAGTCCAAAGATCTGGGCCCAAATCCATCGTTTTTCCACTCCACACCACCCTGGGTTAGACAATGGCGATATGCAAATCAGCGCTGACCCTGTGCCCCATGGGAACAGTCCAGTCCGAACTACAAAAGCCATGTCCTTCCCAGAACGGAAACAAGCATCCGAGGACCGGCCCGGTTTCGAGGTAACACCTCTCTTCAGCCCGGCTAGCTTGATTCCAGTGGTGTGGAGTGCCTGGGACTCACGTCTGAGCATCCCCAGTACACTTTGAGCGGTAACTGCAAACACAACAATGATGGACAGAATGTGGATCAATGTCACACATTCACCCCAGTCCAAAGATCTGGGCTCAAATCCATCGTTTTTCCACTACACACCACCCTGGGTTAGACAATGGCGATATGCAAATCAGCGCTGACCCTGTGCCCCATGGGAACAGTCCAGTCCGAACTACAAAAGCCATGTCCTTCCCAGAACGGAAACAAGTACCCGAGGACCGGCCCGGTTTCGAGGTAACACCTCTCTTCAGCCCGGCTAGCTTGATTCCAGTGGTGTGGAGTGCCTGGGACTCACGTCTGAGCATCCCCAGTACACTTAGAGCGGTAACTGCAAACACAACAATGATGGACAGTTTGTGGATCAATGTCACACATTCACTCCAGTCCAAAGATCTGGGCCCAAATCCATCGTTTTTCCACTCCACACCACCCTGGGTTAGACAATGGCGATATGCAAATCAGCGCTGACCCTGTGCCCCATGGGAACAGTCCAGTCCGAACTACAAAAGCCATGTCCTTCCCAGAACGGAAACAAGCATCCGAGGACCGGCCCGGTTTTCGAGGTAACACCTCTCTTCAGCCCGGCTAGCTTGATTCCAGTGGTGTGGAGTGCCTGGGACTCACGTCTGAGCATCCCCAGTACACTTAGAGCGGTAACTGCAAACACAACAATGATGGACAGAATGTGGATCAATGTCACACATTCACCCCAGTCCAAAGATCTGGGCCCAAATCCATCGTTTTTCCACTCCACACCACCCTGGGTTAGACAATGGCGATATGCAAATCAGCGCTGACCCTGTGCCCCATGGGAACAGTCCAGTCCGAACTACAAAAGCCATGTCCTTCCCAGAACGGAAACAAGCATCCGAGGACCGGCCCGGTTTCGAGGTGACACCTCTCTTCAGCCCGGCTAGCTTGATTCCAGTGGTGTGGAGTGCCTGGGACTCACGTCTGAGCATCCCCAGTACACTTAGAGCGGTAACTGCAAACACAACAATGATGGACAGAATGTGGATCAATGTCACACATTCACCCCAGTCCAAAGATCTGGGCCCAAATCCATCGTTTTTCCACTCCACACCACCCTGGGTTAGACAATGGCGATATGCAAATCAGCGCTGACCCTGTGCCCCATGGGAACAGTCCAGTCCGAACTACAAAAGCCATGTCCTTCCCAGAACGGAAACAAGCATCCGAGGACCGGCCCGGTTTCGAGGTAACACCTCTCTTCAGCCCGGCTAGCTTGATTCCAGTGGTGTGAAGTGCCTGGGACTCACGTCTGAGCATCCCCAGTACACTTAGAGCGGTAACTGCAAACACAACAATGATGGACAGAATGTGGATCAATGTCACACATTCACCCCAGTCCAAAGATCTGGGCCCAAATCCATCGTTTTTCCACTCCACACCACCCTGGGTTAGACAATGGCGATATGCAAATCAGCGCTGACCCTGTGCCCCATGGGAACAGTCCAGTCCGAACTACAAAAGCCATGTCCTTCCCAGAACGGAAACAAGCATCCGAGGACCGGCCCGGTTTCGAGGTAACACCTCTCTTCAGCCCGGCTAGCTTGATTCCAGTGGTGTGGAGTGCCTGGGACTCATGTCTGAGCATCCCCAGTACACTTAGAGCGGTAACTGCAAACACAACAATGATGGACAGAATGTGGATCAATGTCACACATTCACCCCAGTCCAAAGATCTGGGCCCAAATCCATCGTTTTTCCACTACACACCACCCTGGGTTAGACAATGGCGATATGCAAATCAGCGCTGACCCTGTGCCCCATGGGAACAGTCCAGTCCGAACTACAAAAGCCATGTCCTTCCCAGAACGGAAACAAGCATCCGAGGACCGGCCCGGTTTCAAGGTAACACCTCTCTTCAGCCCGGCTAGCTTGATTCCAGTGGTGTGGAGTGCCTGGGACTCACATCTGAGCATCCCCAGTACATTTAGAGCGGTAACTGCAAACACAACAATGATGGACAGAATGTGGATCAATGTCACACATTCACCCCAGTCCAAAGATCTGGGCCCAAATCCATCGTTTTTCCACTCCACACCACCCTGGGTTAGACAATGGCGATATGCAAATCAGCGCTGACCCTGTGCCCCATGGGAACAGTCCAGTCCGAACTACAAAAGCCATGTCCTTTCCAGAACGGAAACAAGCATCCGAGGACCGGCCCGGTTTCGAGGTAACACCTCTCTTCAGCCCGGCTAGCTTGATTCCAGTGGTGTGGAGTGCCTGGGACTCACGTCTGAGCATCCCCAGTACACTTAGAGCGGTAACTGCAAACACAACAATGATGGACAGAATGTGGATCAATGTCACACATTCACCCCAGTCCAAAGATCTGGGCCCAAATCCATTGTTTTTCCACTCCACACCACCCTGGGTTAGACAATGGCGATATGCAAATCAGCGCTGACCCTGTGCCCCATGGGAACAGTCCAGTCCGAACTACAAAAGCCATGTCCTTCCCAGAACGGAAACAAGCATCCGAGGACCGGCCCGGTTTCGAGGTAACACCTCTCTTCAGCCCGGCTAGCTTGATTCCAGTGGTGTGGAGTGCCTGGGACTCACGTCTGAGCATCCCCAGTACACTTTGAGCGGTAACTGCAAACACAACAATGATGGACAGAATGTGGATCAATGTCACACATTCACCCCAGTCCAAAGATCTGGGCCCAAATCCATCGTTTTTCCACTACACACCACCCTGGGTTAGACAATGGCGATATGCAAATCAGCGCTGACCCTGTGCCCCATGGGAACAGTCCAGTCCGAACTACAAAAGCCATGTCCTTCCCAGAACGGAAACAAGCACCCGAGGACCGGCCCGGTTTCGAGGTAACACCTCTCTTCAGCCCGGCTAGCTTGATTCCAGTGGTGTGGAGTGCCTGGGACTCACGTCTGAGCATCCCCAGTACACTTAGAGCGGTAACTGCAAACACAACAATGATGGACAGTTTGTGGATCAATGTCACACATTCACTCCAGTCCAAAGATCTGGGCCCAAATCCATCATTTTTCCACTCCACACCACCCTGGGTTAGACAATGGCGATATGCAATTCAGCGCTGACCCTGTGCCCCATGGGAACAGTCCAGTCCGAACTACAAAAGCCATGTCCTTCCCAGAACGAAAACAAGCATCCGAGGACCGGCCCGGTTTCGAGGTAACACCTCTCTTCAGCCCGGCTAGCTTGATTCCAGTGGTGTGGAGTGCCTGGGACTCACGTCTGAGCATCCCCAGTACACTTAGAGCGGTAA
The DNA here is from genome assembly GCF_964261635.1 of Lissotriton helveticus. Classification (NCBI taxonomy): domain Eukaryota; kingdom Metazoa; phylum Chordata; class Amphibia; order Caudata; family Salamandridae; genus Lissotriton; species Lissotriton helveticus. Next base: position 541,582,667 of record NC_136065.1, on the reverse strand, counting down.
CTGCAAACACAACAATGATGGACAGAATGTGGATCAATGTCACACATTCACCCCAGTCCAAAGATCTGGGCCCAAATCCATCGTTTTTCCACTCCACACCACCCTGGGTTAGACAATGGTGATATGCAAATCAGCGCTGACCCTGTGCCCCATGGGAACAGTCCAGTCCGAACTACAAAAGCCATGTCCTTCCCAGAACGGAAACAAGCATCCGAGGACCGGCCCGGTTTCGAGGTAACACCTCTCTTCAGCCCGGCTAGCTTGATTCCAGTGGTGTGGAGTGCCTGGGACTCACGTCTGAGCATCCCCAGTACACTTAGAGCGGTAACTGCAAACACAACAATGATGGACAGAATGTGGATCAATGTCACACATTCACCCCAGTCCAAAGATCTGGGCCCAAATCCATCGTTTTTCCACTCCACACCACCCTGGGTTAGACAATGGCGATATGCAAATCAGCGCTGACCCTGTGCCCCATGGGAACAGTCCAGTCCGAACTACAAAAGCCATGTCCTTCCCAGAACGGAAACAAGCATCCGAGGACCGGCCCGGTTTCGAGGTAACACCTCTCTTCAGCCCGGCTAGCTTGATTCCAGTGGTGTGGAGTGCCTGGGACTCACGTCTGAGCATCCCCAGTACACTTTGAGCGGTAACTGCAAACACAACAATGATGGACAGAATGTGGATCAATGTCACACATTCACCCCAGTCCAAAGATCTGGGCCCAAATCCATCGTTTTTCCACTACACACCACCCTGGGTTAGACAATGGCGATATGCAAATCAGCGCTGACCCTGTGCCCCATGGGAACAGTCCAGTCCGAACTACAAAAGCCATGTCCTTCCCAGAACGGAAACAAGCACCCGAGGACCGGCCCGGTTTCGAGGTAACACCTCTCTTCAGCCCGGCTAGCTTGATTCCAGTGGTGTGGAGTGCCTGGGACTCACGTCTGAGCATCCCCAGTACACTTAGAGCGGTAACTGCAAACACAACAATGATGGACAGTTTGTGGATCAATGTCACACATTCACTCCAGTCCAAAGATCTGGGCCCAAATCCATCGTTTTTCCACTCCACACCACCCTGGGTTAGACAATGGCGATATGCAAATCAGCGCTGACCCTGTGCCCCATGGGAACAGTTTAGTCCGAACTACAAAAGCCATGTGCTTCCCAGAACGGAAACAAGCATCCGAGGACCGGCCCGGTTTTCGAGGTAACACCTCTCTTCAGCCCGGCTAGCTTGATTCCAGTGGTGTGGAGTGCCTGGGACTCACGTCTGAGCATCCCCAGTACACTTAGAGCGGTAACTGCAAACACAACAATGATGGACAGAATGTGGATCAATGTCACACATTCACCCCAGTCCAAAGATCTGGGCCCAAATCCATAGTTTTTCCACTCCACACCACCCTGGGTTAGACAATGGCGATATGCAAATCAGCGCTGACCCTGTGCCCCATGGGAACAGTCCAGTCCGAACTACAAAAGCCATGTCCTTCCCAGAACGGAAACAAGCATCCGAGGACCGGCCCGGTTTCGAGGTAACACCTCTCTTCAGCCCGGCTAGCTTGATTCCAGTGGTGTGGAGTGCCTGGGACTCACGTCTGAGCATCCCCAGTACACTTAGAGCGGTAACTGCAAACACAACAATGATGGACAGAATGTGGATCAATGTCACACATTCACCCCAGTCCAAAGATCTGGGCCCAAATCCATTGTTTTTCCACTCCACACCACCCTGGGTTAGACAATGGCGATATGCAAATCAGCGCTGACCCTGTGCCCCATGGGAACAGTCCAGTCCGAACTACAAAAGCCATGTCCTTCCCAGAACGGAAACAAGCATCCGAGGACCGGCCCGGTTTCGAGGTAACACCTCTCTTCAGCCCGGCTAGCTTGATTCCAGTGGTGTGGAGTGCCTGGGACTCACGTCTGAGCATCCCCAGTACACTTTGAGCGGTAACTGCAAACACAACAATGATGGACAGAATGTGGATCAATGTCACACATTCACCCCAGTCCAAAGATCTGGGCCCAAATCCATCGTTTTTCCACTACACACCACCCTGGGTTAGACAATGGCGATATGCAAATCAGCGCTGACCCTGTGCCCCATGGGAACAGTCCAGTCCGAACTACAAAAGCCATGTCCTTCCCAGAACGGAAACAAGCACCCGAGGACCGGCCCGGTTTCGAGGTAACACCTCTCTTCAGCCCGGCTAGCTTGATTCCAGTGGTGTGGAGTGCCTGGGACTCACGTCTGAGCATCCCCAGTACACTTAGAGCGGTAACTGCAAACACAACAATGATGGACAGTTTGTGGATCAATGTCACACATTCACTCCAGTCCAAAGATCTGGGCCCAAATCCATCATTTTTCCACTCCACACCACCCTGGGTTAGACAATGGCGATATGCAAATCAGCGCTGACCCTGTGCCCCATGGGAACAGTCCAGTCCGAACTACAAAAGCCATGTCCTTCCCAGAACGAAAACAAGCATCCGAGGACCGGCCCGGTTTCGAGGTAACACCTCTCTTCAGCCCGGCTAGCTTGATTCCAGTGGTGTGGAGTGCCTGGGACTCACGTCTGAGCATCCCCAGTACACTTAGAGCGGTAACTGCAAACACAACAATGATGGACAGAATGTGGATCAATGTCACACATTCACCCCAGTCCAAAGATCTGGGCCCAAATCCATCGTTTTTCCACTCCACACCACCCTGGGTTAGACAATGGCGATATGCAAATCAGCGCTGACCCTGTGCCCCATGGGAACAGTCCAGTCCGAACTACAAAAGCCATGTCCTTCCCAGAACGGAAACAAGCATCCGAGGACCGGCCCGGTTTCGAGGTAACACCTCTCTTCAGCCCGGCTAGCTTGATTCCAGTGGTGTGGAGTGCCTGGGACTCACGTCTGAGCATCCCCAGTACACTTTGAGCGGTAACTGCAAACACAACAATGATGGACAGAATGTGGATCAATGTCACACATTCACCCCAGTCCAAAGATCTGGGCCCAAATCCATCGTTTTTCCACTACACACCACCCTGGGTTAGACAATGGCGATATGCAAATCAGCGCTGACCCTGTGCCCCATGGGAACAGTCCAGTCCGAACTACAAAAGCCATGTCCTTCCCAGAACGGAAACAAGCACCCGAGGACCGGCCCGGTTTCGAGGTAACACCTCTCTTCAGCCCGGCTAGCTTGATTCCAGTGGTGTGGAGTGCCTGGGACTCACGTCTGAGCATCCCCAGTACACTTAGAGCGGTAACTGCAAACACAACAATGATGGACAGTTTGTGGATCAATGTCACACATTCACTCCAGTCCAAAGATCTGGGCCCAAATCCATCGTTTTTCCACTCCACACCACCCTGGGTTAGACAATGGCAATATGCAAATCAGCGCTGACCCTGTGCCCCATGGGAACAGTTTAGTCCGAACTACAAAAGCCATGTGCTTCCCAGAACGGAAACAAGCATCCGAGGACCGGCCCGGTTTTCGAGGTAACACCTCTCTTCAGCCCGGCTAGCTTGATTCCAGTGGTGTGGAGTGCCTGGGACTCACGTCTGAGCATCCCCAGTACACTTAGAGCGGTAACTGCAAACACAACAATGATGGACAGAATGTGGATCAATGTCACACATTCACCCCAGTCCAAAGATCTGGGCCCAAATCCATCGTTTTTCCACTCCACACCACCCTGGGTTAGACAATGGCGATATGCAAATCAGCGCTGACCCTGTGCCCCATGGGAACAGTCCAGTCCGAACTACAAAAGCCATGTCCTTCCCAGAACGGAAACAAGCATCCGAGGACCGGCCCGGTTTCGAGGTAACACCTCTCTTCAGCCCGGCTAGCTTGATTCCAGTGGTGTGGAGTGCCTGGGACTCACGTCTGAGCATCCCCAGTACACTTAGAGCGGTAACTGCAAACACAACAATGATGGACAGAATGTGGATCAATGTCACACATTCACCCCAGTCCAAAGATCTGGGCCCAAATCCATCGTTTTTCCACTCCACACCACCCTGGGTTAGACAATGGCGATATGCAAATCAGCGCTGACCCTGTGCCCCATGGGAACAGTCCAGTCCGAACTACAAAAGCCATGTCCTTCCCAGAACGGAAACAAGCATCCGAGGACCGGCCCGGTTTCGAGGTAACACCTCTCTTCAGCCCGGCTAGCTTGATTCCAGTGGTGTGGAGTGCCTGGGACTCACGTCTGAGCATCCCCAGTACACTTAGAGCGGTAACTGCAAACACAACAATGATGGACAGAATGTGGATCAATGTCACACATTCACCCCAGTCCAAAGATCTGGGCCCAAATCCATCGTTTTTCCACTCCACACCACCCTGGGTTAGACAATGGCGATATGCAAATCAGCGCTGACCCTGTGCCCCATGGGAACAGTCCAGTCTGAACTACAAAAGCCATGTCCTTCCCAGAACGGAAACAAGCATCCGAGGACCGGCCCGGTTTCGAGGTAACACCTCTCTTCAGCCCGGCTAGCTTGATTCCAGTGGTGTGGAGTGCCTGGGACTCATGTCTGAGCATCCCCAGTACACTTAGAGCGGTAACTGCAAACACAACAATGATGGACAGAATGTGGATCAATGTCACACATTCACCCCAGTCCAAAGATCTGGGCCCAAATCCATCGTTTTTCCACTACACACCACCCTGGGTTAGACAATGGCAATATGCAAATCAGCGCTGACCCTGTGCCCCATGGGAACAGTCCAGTCCGAACTACAAAAGCCATGTCCTTCCCAGAACGGAAACAAGCATCCGAGGACCGGCCCGGTTTCAAGGTAACACCTCTCTTCAGCCCGGCTAGCTTGATTCCAGTGGTGTGGAGTGCCTGGGACTCACATCTGAGCATCCCCAGTACATTTAGAGCGGTAACTGCAAACACAACAATGATGGACAGAATGTGGATCAATGTCACACATTCACCCCAGTCCAAAGATCTGGGCCCAAATCCATCGTTTTTCCACTCCACACCACCCTGGGTTAGACAATGGCGATATGCAAATCAGCGCTGACCCTGTGCCCCATGGGAACAGTCCAGTCCGAACTACAAAAGCCATGTCCTTCCCAGAACGGAAACAAGCATCCGAGGACCGGCCCGGTTTCTAGGTAACACCTCTCTTCAGCCCGGCTAGCTTGATTCCAGTGGTGTGGAGTGCCTGGGACTCACGTCTGAGCATCCCCAGTACACTTAGAGCGGTAACTGCAAACACAACAATGATGGACAGAATGTGGATCAATGTCACACATTCACCCCAGTCCAAAGATCTGGGCCCAAATCCATCGTTTTTCCACTCCACACCACCCTGGGTTAGACAATGGCGATATGCAAATCAGCGCTGACCCTGTGCCCCATGGGAACAGTCCAGTCCGAACTACAAAAGCCATGTCCTTCCCAGAACGGAAACAAGCATCCGAGGACCGGCCCGGTTTCGAGGTAACACCTCTCTTCAGCCCGGCTAGCTTGATTCCAGTGGTGTGGAGTGCCTGGGACTCACGTCTGAGCATCCCCAGTACACTTAGAGCGGTAACTGCAAACACAACAATGATGGACAGAATGTGGATCAATGTCACACATTCACCCCAGTCCAAAGATCTGGGCCCAAATCCATCGTTTTTCCACTCCACACCACCCTGGGTTAGACAATGGCGATATGCAAATCAGCGCTGACCCTGTGCCCCATGGGAACAGTCCAGTCCGAACTACAAAAGCCATGTCCTTCCCAGAACGGAAACAAGCATCCGAGGACCGGCCCGGTTTTGAGGTAACACCTCTCTTCAGCCCGGCTAGCTTGATTCCAGTGGTGTGGAGTGCCTGGGACTCATGTCTGAGCATCCCCAGTACACTTAGAGCGGTAACTGCAAACACAACAATGATGGACAGAATGTGGATCAATGTCACACATTCACCCAGTCCAAAGATCTGGGCCCAAATCCATCGTTTTTCCACTACACACCACCCTGGGTTAGACAATGGCGATATGCAAATCAGCGCTGACCCTGTGCCCCATGGGAACAGTCCAGTCCGAACTACAAAAGCCATGTCCTTCCCAGAACGGATACAAGCATCCGAGGACCGGCCCGGTTTCAAGGTAACACCTCTCTTCAGCCCGGCTAGCTTGATTCCAGTGGTGTGGAGTGCCTGGGACTCACATCTGAGCATCCCCAGTACACTTAGAGCGGTAACTGCAAACACAACAATGATGGACAGAATGTGGATCAATGTCACACATTCACCCCAGTCCAAAGATCTGGGCCCAAATCCATCGTTTTTCCACTCCACACCACCCTGGGTTAGACAATGGCGATTCAGCGCTGACCCTGTGCCCCATGGGAACAGTCCAGTCCGAACTACAAAAGCCATGTCCTTCCCAGAACGGAAACAAGCATCCGAGGACCGGCCCGGTTTCGAGGTAACACCTCTCTTCAGCCCGGCTAGCTTGATTCCAGTGGTGTGGAGTGCCTGGGACTCACGTCTGAGCATCCCCAGTACACTTAGAGCGGTAACTGCAAACACAACAATGATGGACAGAATGTGGATCAATGTCACACATTCACCCCAGTCCAAAGATCTGGGCCCAAATCCATCGTTTTTCCACTCCACACCACCCTGGGTTAGACAATGGCGATATGCAAATCAGCGCTGACCCTGTGCCCCATGGGAACAGTCCAGTCCGAACTACAAAAGCCATGTCCTTCCCAGAACGGAAACAAGCATCCGAGGACCGGCCCGGTTTCGAGGTAACACCTCTCTTCAGCCCGGCTAGCTTGATTCCAGTGGTGTGGAGTGCCTGGGACTCACGTCTGAGCATCCCCAGTACACTTAGAGCGGTAACTGCAAACACAACAATGATGGACAGAATGTGGATCAATGTCACACATTCACCCCAGTCCAAAGATCTGGGACCAAATCCATCGTTTTTCCACTCCACACCACCCTGGGTTAGACAATGGCGATATGCAAATCAGCGCTGACCCTGTGCCCCATGGGAACAGTCCAGTCCGAACTACAAAAGCCATGTCCTTCCCAGAACGGAAACAAGCATCCGAGGACCGGCCCGGTTTTGAGGTAACACCTCTCTTCAGCCCGGCTAGCTTGATTCCAGTGGTGTGGAGTGCCTGGGACTCATGTCTGAGCATCCCCAGTACACTTAGAGCGGTAACTGCAAACACAACAATGATGGACAGAATGTGGATCAATGTCACACATTCACCCCAGTCCAAAGATCTGGGCCCAAATCCATCGTTTTTCCACTACACACCACCCTGGGTTAGACAATGGCGATATGCAAATCAGCGCTGACCCTGTGCCCCATGGGAACAGTCCAGTCCGAACTACAAAAGCCATGTCCTTCCCAGAACGGATACAAGCATCCGAGGACCGGCCCGGTTTCAAGGTAACACCTCTCTTCAGCCCGGCTAGCTTGATTCCAGTGGTGTGGAGTGCCTGGGACTCACATCTGAGCATCCCCAGTACACTTAGAGCGGTAACTGCAAACACAACAATGATGGACAGAATGTGGATCAATGTCACACATTCACCCCAGTCCAAAGATCTGGGCCCAAATCCATCGTTTTTCCACTCCACACCACCCTGGGTTAGACAATGGCGATTCAGCGCTGACCCTGTGCCCCATGGGAACAGTCCAGTCCGAACTACAAAAGCCATGTCCTTCCCAGAACGGAAACAAGCATCCGAGGACCGGCCCGGTTTCGAGGTAACACCTCTCTTCAGCCCGGCTAGCTTGATTCCAGTGGTGTGGAGTGCCTGGGACTCACGTCTGAGCATCCCCAGTACACTTAGAGCGGTAACTGCAAACACAACAATGATGGACAGAATGTGGATCAATGTCACACATTCACCCCAGTCCAAAGATCTGGGCCCAAATCCATCGTTTTTCCACTCCACACCACCCTGGGTTAGACAATGGCGATATGCAAATCAGCGCTGACCCTGTGCCCCATGGGAACAGTCCAGTCCGAACTACAAAAGCCATGTCCTTCCCAGAACGGAAACAAGCATCCGAGGACCGGCCCGGTTTCGAGGTAACACCTCTCTTCAGCCCGGCTAGCTTGATTCCAGTGGTGTGGAGTACCTGGGACTCACGTCTGAGCATCCCCAGTACACTTAGAGCGGTAACTGCAAACACAACAATGATGGACAGAATGTGGATCAATGTCACACATTCACCCCAGTCCAAAGATCTGGGACCAAATCCATCGTTTTTCCACTCCACACCACCCTGGGTTAGACAATGGCGATATGCAAATCAGCGCTGACCCTGTGCCCCATGGGAACAGTCCAGTCCGAACTACAAAAGCCATGTCCTTCCCAGAACGGAAACAAGCATCCGAGGACCGGCCCGGTTTCGAGGTAACACCTCTCTTCAGCCCGGCTAGCTTGATTCCAGTGGTGTGGAGTGCCTGGGACTCATGTCTGAGCATCCCCAGTACACTTAGAGCGGTAACTGCAAACACAACAATGATGGACAGAATGTGGATCAATGTCACACATTCACCCCAGTCCAAAGATCTGGGCCCAAATCCATCGTTTTTCCACTACACACCACCCTGGGTTAGACAATGGCGATATGCAAATCAGCGCTGACCCTGTGCCCCATGGGAACAGTCCAGTCCGAACTACAAAAGCCATGTCCTTCCCAGAACGGATACAAGCATCCGAGGACCGGCCCGGTTTCAAGGTAACACCTCTCTTAAGCCCGGCTAGCTTGATTCCAGTGGTGTGGAGTGCCTGGGACTCACATCTGAGCATCCCCAGTACACTTAGAGCGGTAACTGCAAACACAACAATGATGGACAGAATGTGGATCAATGTCACACATTCACCCCAGTCCAAAGATCTGGGCCCAAATCCATCGTTTTTCCACTCCACACCACCCTGGGTTAGACAATGGCGATATGCAAATCAGCGCTGACCCTGTGCCCCATGGGAACAGTCCAGTCCGAACTACAAAAGCCATGTCCTTCCCAGAACGGAAACAAGCATCCGAGGACCGGCCCGGTTTCGAGGTAACACCTCTCTTCAGCCCGGCTAGCTTGATTCCAGTGGTGTGGAGTGCCTGGGACTCACGTCTGAGCATCCCCAGTACACTTAGAGCGGTAACTGCAAACACAACAATGATGGACAGAATGTGGATCAATGTCACACATTCACCCCAGTCCAAAGATCTGGGCCCAAATCCATAGTTTTTCCACTCCACACCACCCTGGGTTAGACAATGGCGATATGCAAATCAGCGCTGACCCTGTGCCCCATGGGAACAGTCCAGTCCGAACTACAAAAGCCATGTCCTTCCCAGAACGGAAACAAGCATCCGAGGACCGGCCCGGTTTCGAGGTAACACCTCTCTTCAGCCCGGCTAGCTTGATTCCAGTGGTGTGGAGTGCCTGGGACTCACGTCTGAGCATCCCCAGTACACTTAGAGCGGTAACTGCAAACACAACAATGATCCTCCCTGGGGTCTAGTGGGTGGATCCCTCTTGGGGATCGTCCTCCTGTGGCGATCCCCAAGCAAGCAGGGATCCACTGGGGAAGGGTGCCATTGGAAAAGGGAGATTCTCCCCTTTCCAATGATACCTATCCGATCTTTCTACGTCCTCAGGGGACTGAGATAGCCCCCTGAGCACAAAGGGAAACTGAAATGACCCTTTTGGCTCATTTCAGTTTTGGTATTACTGAAATGACGTCAGTGCGACGTGCGCGCTGATCGTCATTTCAGGGAAACCAGGGGGGCCTCGGGAGCTGGGGAAGCTCTTCTCCAGCTCCCGAGGCTCTGGGGGAGAAGAGGGAATCCCTCTGGTGCCCGCACCAGAGGGATTTCCAGGGGTGGGGCTCATGACGAGCTGAGCTCGACATGAGCACCCGAGAGGTGTATGCCATGACGAGCTCAGCTCGTCATGATCATACAAGGGGTTAAAATATTTTAGATTATCGCTTGCTGTCATATACGGTTTAAAGTTATTTAGATATACTTTTGAGACTAAAAAAAGGGTATGGCGTACCCGGCGTGACACATACGTCTGACGTCACACAGGGCCTGGCGGCGAGCACTCGTCGAATAGGCAACGGGCAGCGGACGCGACCCCATAAGTACATGATGTAACGCATGGCTTGGTACTGTGTACCCATCGGACAGCTAAGTAGCAGCTGGGGTGACTTCATACGTATATGATCTTCCTCGGGACGTGGTGTCACAAACCTGTCGGATACAAAATGCGCATCCTTTATGAGTTTAGCAATAGGGTGGATCGGATTCGCATGGTGATGGAGCTTGATACGCTACCGGTATGGGAGTGCAGTTTTCTCTAAAAAAAAAAGATACATATTTTTGGGGGAAGATATAAAACATTACATCATTTTTAAAGTAAAAAAAAGTATAATAGAGTTCCAAAATATTTAAAATATAATAGAAAAAATATAGGTTTTATAAACATTAAAGTATGAAATTAACATTAAAAAACCTTTTGAAATTCATTGAAAAAAACATAGGTTTTACAGACGTTATAGTTAGGAATTTGCATTTAAAAAAACCTTAGAAATTCACACAAAAAAACATAGGTTTTAAGGACGTTATTGTTAGTTGAACATTTGACTCGTATAAAACCAGATAAATTTGCCTGTTATAGTTAGTTGAGCTAAGTATACCTCTCAAACCCGCAATGCACTGGTGATTAAGTCACATATTACATCACTCATGACATGGTCAGTGACATCACTGATGACATCACTTATGCCATCTCAAATGACATCACTGATGACATCATCCACGTGAAAATCTGATGCATATACTGATGCCCTAACATAAAGTTTGATACACGCACTCCAAAATACAGACTACTATTTTTGAAACCATACACACAACAATGCCAGATACCACATACCATCCACTATTTCCTAGGTCTGTACACACATCGAGTCACTTATATGTGCAGTTACTCATCAATACAGCACTATAATATGCAATCATACACTTATACATACAGTAACACTCCGCTACTGAGCCATAGAGTTTCTCACACACCTAGTCAGTCATGCAAAGAGTCAATGACATACCAATTTACACATGTATACAGTTATACACACCAACTCTGTTATTTATAAACACACCACATCACTTATTTATGCAGATACTAACAGATACTTACTGTCTTACACAATCACTGATACAAGCCGACACTCATTTATACACACGCTCTTCAAATAACTTACTCTCACATATAGTCATTGATCTATTCCAACACTCACATATACTGCCTTAAAACATGAAGTTACTCACACATATTCTACATAGACATTCATTCACTCACCAACACACCCATACACACACTGACTCACCCATACAGCCCTTCCCTTCCTACAGACACTCAGGTACCTATAAAGATACTCAGACGACAAATCAATAACACATATAGACACGAATGTAGCTACTCATCAACCCATGAAGCCGCTTACACACCAACTGTGGGACTAATACAGACTTTCACACAGTTTAGTCACTAATCCATGCATTCAGTAAGATACGTTCAATCACACACTTATACTGTAAGTCACGCACCTACTAAATAATTTTTTCAGGCACTTTTAAATCCACTCATTCTTCAAAACACCTTGGCCTAGATATATATGAAAAATATTTAAACTTTCCAGAAACACACAGTCACTGATTGATGTCATCAGTGATGTCATCAGTTATGTCATTTGATATGTCATTAGTGATGTCACTGACCATGTCATGAGTGATGTAATGTGTGATGTCATTACCAGTGCATTGCGGGCGTGCAAGTTATAGTTAGCTCAATTAACTATAACAGGCGAATTTCTATGGTTTTATGTGAGTCAAATGTTCAACCAACTATAACGTCCTTGAAACCTATGTTTTTTTAGAGAATATATATATATATATATATATATTCACTTAAAAACAAAGGCTATGTAACGTTACAGTTAGGTGAATATGTTAGTGGAAACATTTCCATTTGAAACTAAAAAAAAACACAGAAATTTACCAGACATAGTTAGCAGAGCTAAATATTACAGCCCTGCTCTGCTTACGACCTCACATACTGGATGTATATATGACACAGTTGTAGGCAACTGACAAAACGTGTAGGTCTGTCTGTTGTCGCAAATGCACTTTTCACTTTGCTTTAAAGATGAAAAAAGAAAAAAGGAACTAACTCAATAAATAATTGCCGTTAAATCCTTCTGGTTCCATCTTTCTATATTGCTTAGAAAAGTGTTGAATTGAAGAAGGGCAGTATTCAGAGACAAATGCCATATATATATATATATATATATATATATATATATATATATATATATATATATATATATATATATTACCTACTGGCGGTCGCCAGTAGGTATATATAGTTAGGATTTTTTCTCTATGGGTTTTTTGAAAATTCTATGTCTAATAACTTTGGCGTTTGTGGACGGAATCGGCTGAAATTTTCAGGAAAATGGCACATTTTGTTTCTGAGCAGCCCTTGAAAATTTGGGGGGGGTTCGTCCAGTGGGGGCCGAGAAAAAAGGGGGGTCCCAAAACGTGTTTTTAACATTGAGTTTTCCATAGGGCGGTTGGCCTCACTTTTAGCCCGAACGGCTGAATGGATTTGCACGAAACTTGGCAAAATTGTAGGGACTGGTAGCCCGATGTGCCTTTTGTAGGTCTCAATATATGTGCTCCAGTGGATTTTGAGAAATTAACGTTTAAAAAAAGATATATATCTGTAACAGCGGACCGGTTAGCGCTCTGGTTCGCGGACTTTTCGCGCAACGGAGCTTTGTGAAGCGAAGCTGATTGGTTCTCCGGCGTCTGTCAACATTCCAAACAGTCCGTAGCGGCCGCCATCTTGTCTCTCGGTAGGATCGAGAGACAAGAGGAGGTCAAAACAAAGGGGGAAATAACTATAAGGGGGCATAGTAGATCCTCGCTGACCCCCTAGGTTTGATGTGGAGGTTTTAAAAGGGCCCCGCGGGGCAAAAAAAAAACAAAATAATAATAATCGAACGGCTGAATGGATTTGCACGAAACTTGGCAAAATATTAGGGACTGGTAGCCCGATGTGCCTTTGCTAGGTCTCAATATATGTGCTCCAGTGGATTTTGAGAAATTAACGTTGAAAAAAAGATATATATCTGTAACAGCGCTCCGCTTCGCGTACTTTTCGCGTTACGGAGCTTTGCGAAGCTGATTGGTTCTCCGGCGTCTGTCAACATTCCAAACAGTCCGTAGCGGCCGCCATCTTGTCCCTCGGTAGGATTGAGAGACAAGAGGAGGCCAAAGCGAAGGGGGAAATGACCATAAGGGGGCATAGTAGATCCTTCCTGACCTCTTAGGTTTGATGTACCATTTTGCCAAGTTTGGTGTAATTCCGTTCAGCCATTCAGGCTGTAGACGTATGTAAATGTCCTATGGAAAATTGCATGGGGAAAACACATTTGAAAGTGTTGAAATTTAGAACCAATTAAAATGTTACTTTGGTTTTGTATTTGTGTGTGATGAAAGTTAATTGGTTATGTATATATGTCAAATGAGAGGAAACCACAGCCATTTTGTGATACTACTGTCTGAGGTACATTTGTGAGGAATTTTTGGTGGTGAATTTCTGGTGTTTGATTTACACAGTACTAACACTTCTGCTACTTTTAAAAAGGTGAGTTGTTAATTTGTATGGGGAACTATGTTGTACACTTGAAGATAATTTGAAAAATGTTTTCTGTTATTTATTTGCAGTCCTTCTGTTATACTAAATACTTGATAAAGTTAGTTTTATATTATGTATTACTAAAGACGATAAATGAAAGTGATAATTTTTTTCTGCAATTTACAGCAAGCAATTTCAAAATAAAATGGCTCACAATGAAGAGACCGTGGCAATTTCTTTTGAATTGTCCAACACATTGATTGAAATTGAGAGCACCAATAATGAAATATTGTCACAAGGAGGACATGACTTGTATGATTCCATTAGATTGATTGAAATGGACAGCACCAAGAATGAAATATTGTCACAAGGAGATGACTTGAATGATTCCACTACATTGATTGAAATTGAGAGCACCAATAATGAAATATTGTCACAAGGAGGAGATGGCTTGTATGATTCCATTAGATTGATTGAAATGGACAGCACCAATAATGAAATATTGTCACAAGGAGCAGATGACTTGAATGATTCCACTACATTGATTGAAATTGAGAGCACCAATAATGAAATATTGTCACGAGGAGATGACTTGAATGATTCCACTACATTGATTGAAATTGACAGCACCAATAATGAAATATTGTCAGAAGGAGGAGATGACTTGAATGATTTTTTTGATCAATCTCTTGATGGCGAATTTATCGAGTGTTTGGAGACCATAGAGTTACAAGAATCATCATTGCAGACTTTTAATGAGGAGATTCCAGATGAGATGATTGAAGAGGAAATTACTGATGAGGACATGTTACTAGTTGTTTCAAATTTAGAAAATTCTGAAGAATAAATTTATATTTAGAAATCAAAAATTGTTTGAGACATTATTCATTTTAATTTTTAATTTATGAGGTTGTAGCGAAGTGATTGTAGTATAAAATGAGACTTATAGTATAGAGTGCAACATTGTTATGTTACATGGTAAGTTTACTCATATTTACTTCCCTTCTGCCACTATATTATCTCCAATGTGTATTTGACATGTCTTCTTCATCTCCGGCCTCCTTTCTCTCACTGTGTGTCTCCGATGCATCTTATCGCTGGTATTTTGTGTAATTACAGAAGAGAGTAAAATAAAATAGTTCGGAACGTGAAAAGGGGGCAAAGTAGAGTACTCCTCACCCCCTAGGCCTTTTTAGGCGGTCCCAAAAGGATCAGTTTCTGCTTTCCTGAGAGATTATGGTATGAGTTCCATATACCACAATAACTTGCATTACAACATGCAAGATATCTATCTCCTATTACCAACTTTTGGAGATATTCGCGCTAAGCGCGAATATCTCCAAAAAGTAACACCTGCCCTGAGCAGTTCTTAGCCATGTTATCCAATGGGAGGTGGATAACATGGCTAAGAGTATTAGCTCGGTAATGCATGAATATCGCTGAGTTTTTAGCGATATTCATGCATTGCGGCCGTTTATTATCGCATTTGCGATAAACCTTGATAATAGTAAGGTTTATCTTCGATAATTTCTGACGATGCTTAGTGGTAAAAAATTGGTTGGTAAGCATCGTTAGCGATAAATATCGCTTAACTTTGGTAATATGCCCCAACGTCTGTTAACGTTCGATTCGAAGGAAATGAGGAAGTGTTGAAAAACATTGTCTGCGCCATCTTGCCTTTTTTGAAATGCCACACTTTTGTCGTGCACGGCAGCCATTTTAGATGTCTTGACCAGACCCACTCTCTGCACGCTGTCGATTCGTAGCATGGCTCCTCACCCTCGTAAGCATCTCCCCCAGGCACTGGTCACCACTGCTCTCTGTCTTATGCATGGGCAATAAACCTTCCCCCATCTGCGCTGCTCTTCCCTGAGAATCACACTCTGTGCCCGCCCGACACCTCCCTTTCGCCCTATTCACTACCGCACCCTCTGACACTCCTCTTCCTCTGTGTCCGAATGTCCAGGCCGGTCCTAGGCTATCAGCTAGCCCTGCAGATGTAGTTTATGGCCCCAGCTGTAAAGAATCACCCCTCTTCAAAGGAGTTATAGTAGATCAAGGCCCACACCCGATGTGATCCGTCACAGCACACGCGTTCCTACTATCTGAAAACCATCCTGTATTGTGATTGGGGAGGGGACCGAGCCTGAAGCGGAAGATTCCAGGAATGACTCTTTGTACATCAAAGTTTTTACAATTATGTGTCACATTAAAAATATATAGCACTCCAACAAAGTAGTAGGAATATAAAACTTTAATAACATATAAATATATACAACAAAACAAAAACAGTAAAAACATTTAAACAACGAAGAGACCGTGGCAATTTCTTTTTAATTATCCAATAGATTTATTGAAATTGACAGCACCAATAATGAAATATTCTTGTCAGTAGCGGTCTGTTGTGCGAATAGTTCCAAGGCAGCAGAACGCGCTGAAATCTAGATGGCACGAAAGTGATGTCTAGTAAGTTGCCGCCCAGCAAAAAACGGCGTGGGGCGCCGCGGGGGTGAGTGAGTCCAGTAGGCACCACAGCTATTCTTACCGGCATTGCAGAATTACTGCTGGGGACAATGCCTGTGCTGTAGCAGGGTCACAGCAGAAACAAAAAGGATTCTGTTGAAGATGTTGTTGGTTTTCAATTTGAAAACAGTTCTGGTGTCAACTGCTATGCTAATGTAGTGGTTAATGTTTTGTTTTCTCTAGAAAATGTAAAAGAGGGGGAGGCAGTCCAAAGTTCCGTTAAAAGGGCAAAGGAAAGGATCGGTGGTTTGAACTATCAGTCAAAAAGGGGAGGGGGTGCAATAATTTTTCCTACCGGGTCACACTGTGCTTTCACCGGAAGTGAGGTCTGCAGGATTGTAGTAATTCAAAGTGAGGCTGGCGCCAGCATGGGAGCGCCGACGTCCCGCGGATACAGTTTCGTCACTCCACGGGCGATCATGGCAGTCATTCCCCATCGGGGGTCGGAGACTCCCGCGGCTCCTCTAGAATCTTCAAGGTCGTGGAGGACTACGGTGGTGGAGTCAACCAGTGACCGGGCCATTTCTTTATGTTGGGCCCTCTCTTGCCAGGTCGACCGCCATTTTGAGAGTTCGGCAGCTACCGGCGATCGCGGGGTCACATGAGCGGACGGGCTCCACCCTGCCGGGCGAGACGTTGCAGCATGGCCACAGTGGAAGAACCGTTATCTAGGTCGTTCCGAAACTGTGCAGCACTGTAGTTGTTAGGATGCCACCGCCTGGAGCGCTGAGGGTGCAGCTGGGAAGCCTCCACCTGGGGAGGTGGGAGAGGCCTGTTCGCACCGTCTCTCCCTCCCAGTGCACCCCACGGCGTCTCGCTTGAGATTTGTTATGGCCGGACCAGGCGATGAGGACGAGGGGGGGGTCGGAGGCATGTGCAAGACATCCCCCTCCAGTGTTGTCGCAGCCATTATAAAAGAAAGAAGTGTCCCGTCCGTCTTCGGGCCGGGCTTCCGGTGGATGTCGGCCGGACGCCCCTGGCTCTGGCCCCATGAACGGGTTTCTTGGTTTATCGGCTGCAGCCGGATCCCGTCGGCCTCGGCCCCCCGACCGTTGGTGGTCGGACCGGAAGAGCATGTGGCGGGACTACCTGCAACTCTCAAGGGCCACCGCGGCCGGACTGGGAGAGAGAGGGGAGGGTCGAGGAGACATTCCCCCCCCTGCAACTGTTCAGCGTTGTAAAGGCAATCCCCTGGCCGGGTCCCGCTGGTCTCGGCCTCTCCTCCGGCTACACCCTACGTTAGGATCTCCTGGCCGAGGCGTGGCAGCAGGACCTGCCTTATATGGGCTGCTCCCGGCTGGGCGTAGCCGGAACCCTGCCCCACCTTGGAAGTTTCCAGAGTGGGGGTGGATGTTCTACTGACTTGCATTTTCCCTAGTCTATCGATTTTTTTGGCGTGGCAGGCGGTGGGACAGCGAGGGGTGATTTGGTTTCTCTTACTGTTTTTCTGGTCTCTCACCACTGGCATATTTTAACGTTTTCTTGTTTCTAGGACATTAATAGGTTTTATCATTACGTTATGTTATCGTTTCTTTGTTCGTTGTTTAATAAAAGTTCATGTTCATCAGTGGCCTACTGATTTTCGTTTTCCTATTTTTTTCTTTCCAGGTTGTTTCATGGTAAAGTTTCTGTTAACAGGATACAGTGATCACTTCGTTATTATTGCATATGTCCTTTTCACTAGGGGTGCTCTCTGGTCGGGCCAGATGACGTATCTCTAGTAAATGGTCCGGGTGAAAAAGGTGCATCAATCAGTGGGGAGTAGATAGGCATGACAGATTACAACGGGGGAGAACGGTCCGCATTACGTACCCTTTCACTACTTGCAAAGATTTTCCTACGTTTATTTGCAAACAGGGAATACCTCCGAAAAGAACTAATTCCCAAACAGTCAATGTTCGGACAATCAATCAATCAATGAGGAATGAAATAGGTACGACGTGTTAAAGGCTTGCGTTACCTACCCTTCACTATCTGCAAAGGGAGATAGAATATTCCTATTCTTCCTCGTTTGCAGGTAGAGAAGATCGTTAAGAGAATTAACTTCGAACAATTCAATGCTCGATTGAAACAATCAACAAGGGGTACTGTGAACACAAATGAACGCCGCTTATATACATACGCATTGCTATTTTCAACAGGTTGTTCCTAATGTTTCTATTTTAGCGAGGTCAAAAGAGATCCCATTAGTGGCCTACTGATTTTGCTCGATTCCTTTTGTTTTTTTACACGATTTTTCGCTATCTGCAAAGACTAAACAGAGTATTGCGACTCTGTGCTTGTTTGTAAATAGAGAATGAACCAAAGAGAACAATCAATCAAATGGAGAGAGAAGCAGGCACGACGGATTACAAAGGGGGAAAGGGCTGCGTTAACTACCCTTCACTATCTGCAAAGAGAGAGTACTCCTAATAGAAATGAGGGGTGGGGGGCAGCAATCAAAGCAGATCAGTGTGCATAAACACGAAAAAAAAAATTCTTACCACGTACTTGACATTCGACAGCTTATGATATTTGCTATTAAAAAACCATTGAAATTCACTGAAAAAACCATAGGTTATAGACCATATATAGTTAGGAATTAGCATTTACAAAACCTTGAAAATTCACTGAAAAAACCATAGGTTATAGACCATATATAGTTAGGAATTAGCATTTAAAAAACCTTATTTTACTCACACAAAACCATTGAAATTCCATATATAGTTAGTTGCACTAACTATATATTGCGCACCCGCAATCCACTGCTGATGATGTCACATATTACATCATTCATGACATGGTCAGTGACATCACTGATGACATCACTGATGACATCTCAAATGACATCACTGATGACATCACTGATGACATCTCATTTGACATCAATGACCACATCACTGATGATATCATTCATGTGACAATACAATGCATCTCCTCACATTTTAATATAACCTCTGTTTCACCCAGTGTTAAAAACAGAGTATAATTTTTGAAACCATTGACACACCAATACTAGTTACTACATACGTACTCACTGATTCCTACGTCTACACACACATTCACTCATTCACCCATACAATCCTTCATACATACAATCACTCATGTTTACAACACAATCATATGCACTCATACACCTATACAGACACTCACACTCTGCCACTCATCCATGGAGTTACTCACACACCTAGTCAGTCCTGTAAAGAATCAATCACACTTCCATTTTCTACTCTATACAGTTAAACATAGAGCACCTTACGTTTTCAACCATATACTAACACATACTTACTCTCTTATACAATCATTGATACAAGTACACATTGATCTGTACAGAGTCACACACCTCCCATCCAGCCACATACACACTCAGTCTCCCATGCAAATACTTGGGCAATCAATCAATAACCCATATAGTTACTCATATAGCTACTGATCAACACATGCAGCAGTTTACAGAACAACAGACATAATGATGCACAAATTAAGACAGTTTAGTCACTAACCCATGCACTCAGTGAGACACATTTAATCACTCACTCATACATTCAGTCATGCACCTACTAAATCCTTCGTCCAGACACTTATACATCCACTCATTCTTCAATATGTAAGACATATTTTAACTTTACAGAAACATAGTCACTGGATGTTGTCATCAGTGATGTCATCAGTGATGTCATTTGAGATGTCATCAGTGATGTCATCAGTGATGTCACTGACCATGTCATGAATGATGTAATATGTGACATCATCAGCAGTGGATTGCGGGTGCGCAATATATAGTTAGTGCAACTAACTATATATGGAATTTCAATGGTTTTGTGTGAGTAAAATAAGGTTTTTTAAATGCTAATTCCTAACTATATATGGTCTATAACCTATGGTTTTTTCAGTGAATATATATATATATATACCGTGAACAAGACAGCGGAGGCTGTCGAAACGCGTTGGTCCCCCAATGGATTGAAGAATAAGTTAACCAAAATATTATCCTGTGTGAACTGCGACTAAATTAATTGCGACTCCAAGGTTTCTCTTCCGGAGGAATCATTGTTGTGATATATATATATACATATATATATATATATATATATATATATATATATATATATATATATAT
Source organism: Lissotriton helveticus (assembly GCF_964261635.1). Lineage (NCBI taxonomy): Eukaryota > Metazoa > Chordata > Amphibia > Caudata > Salamandridae > Lissotriton > Lissotriton helveticus. The sequence goes on along the minus strand of NC_136065.1, from coordinate 541,562,327 downwards.
ATATATATATATATATATATATATATATATATATTACCTACTGGCGGTCGCCAGTAGGTATATATAGTTAGGATTTTTTCCCTATGGGATTTTTGAAAATTCTATGTCTAATAACTTTGGCGTTTGTGGACGGAATTGGCTGAAATTTTCAGGAAAATGGCACATTTTGTTTCTGAGCAGCCCTTGAAAATTTGGGGGGGGTTCGTCAAGGGGGGGCCGAGAAAAAAGGGGGGTCCCAAAACGTGTTTTTAACATTGAGTTTTCCATAGGGCGGTTGGCCTCACTTTTAGCCCGAACGGCTGAATGGATTTGCACGAAACTTGGCAAAATTGTAGGGACTGGTAGCCCGATGTGCCTTTTGTAGGTCTCAATATATGTGCTTCAGTGGATTTTGAGAAATTAACGTTCAAAAAAATATATATATCTGTAACAGCGGACCGGGCAGCGCTCAAGTTTGCGTACTTTTCGCGCAACGGAGCTTTGTGAAGCGAAGCTGATTGGTTCTCCGGCATCTGTAACCATTCCAAACAGTCCGTAGCGGCCGCCATCTTGTCTCTCGGTAGGATCGAGAGACAAGAGGAGGCCAAAGCGAAGGGGCAAATGACCATAAGGGGGCATAGTAGATCCTCGCTGACCCCCTAGGTTTGATGTGGAGGTTTTAAAAGGGCCCCGCGGGGCAAAAAAAAAAAATAATAATAATAATCGAACGGCTGAATGGATTTGCACGAAACTTGGTAAAATATTAGGGACTGGTAGCCCGATGTGCCTTTGCTAGGTCTCAATATATGTGCTCCAGTGGATTTTGAGAAATTAACGTTCAAAAAAAGATATATATCTGTAACAGCGCTCCGCTTCGCGTAACGGAGGTTTGCGAAGCTGATTGGTTCTCCGGCGTCTGTAAACATTGCAAACAGTCCGTAGCGGCCGCCATCTTGTCTCTCGGTAGGATCGAGAGACAAGAGGAGGCCAAAGCGAAGGGGCAAATGACCATAAGGGGGCATAGTAGATCCTCCTTGACCTCTTAGGTTTGATGTGGAGGTTTTAAAAGGGCCCCGCGAGGCAAAAAAAAAAAATAATAATAATAATCGAACGGCTGAATGGATTTGCACGAAACTTGGCAAAATTGTAGGGACTGGTAGTCCGATGTGCCTTTGCTAGGTCTCAATATATGTGCTCCAGTGGATTTTGAGAAATTAACGTTCAAAAAAAGATATATATCTGTAACAGCGCTCCGCTTCGCGGAGATAAAATTATATCTGTATTACCTAGCTGTTGCTAACACCAGTTAGCGACGGCTAGTAGGAGATAGCGACCATCTTGGGCCCCACTTTGCATGTGAGTGATATTTATCACTAATGACATGCAAAGTGGGCATGCCAAGATGTTAGCGACTGGAAACAGTCGCTAACATCGCTATCTCCTATTATCAACTTTTGGAAATATTCGCGATAAGCGCGAATATCTCCAAAAGCTAGCACCTACCCTGAGCAGTTCTAAGGCATGTTATCCAATGGGAGGTGGATAACATGGCTAAGAGCATTAGCTCGGTAATGCATGAATATCGCTGAGTTTTCAGCGATATTAATGCATTGCGGTCGTTTTTTATCGTATTTGCGATAAACCTTGATAATAGCAAGGTTTATCTGCGATAATTTCTGACGATGCTTAGCGGTAAAAAAATCGTTGCTAAGCATCGTTAGGGATAAATATCGCTTAACTTTGGTAATATGCCCCAACGTCTGTTAACGTTCGATTCGAAGGAAATCAGGAAGTGTTGAAAAACATTGTCTGCGCCATCTTGCCTTTTTTCAAATGCCACACTTTTGTCGTGCACGGCAGTCATTTTAGATGCCTTGACCAGACCCACTCTGTGCACGCTGTCGATCCTTAGCATGACACCCCACCCTCGCAAGCATCTCCCCCAGGCAGTGGTCACCCCCGCTCTCTGTCTTATGCATGGGTAATAAACCACCCCCCATCGGCGCTGCTCTTCCCTGAGAATCACACCCTGTGCCCGCCCGACACCTCCCTTTCGCCCTATTCACTACCGCACCCTCTGACACTCCTTTTCCTCTGTGTCCGATTGTCCAGGCCGGTCCTAGGGTATCAGCTAGCCCTGCAGATGTAGTTTATGGCCCCAGCTGTAAAGAATCACCCCTCTTCAAAGGAGTTATAGTAGATCAAGGCCCACACTCGATGAGATCCGTCACAGCAGACGCGTTCCTATTATCTGAAAACCATCCTGTATTGTGATTGGGGAGGGGACCGAGCCTGAAGCGGAAGATTCCAGGGATGACTCTTTGTACATCAAAGTTTTTACAATTATGTGTCACATTAAAAATATATAGCACTCCAACAAAGTAGTAAGATTATAAAACTTTAATAACTTATAAATATATACAAGAAAACAAAAACAGTAATAACATATAAACATTTTTAGGGAAAAACAACGAAGTAGCGGTCGGCTGTGCGAATAGTCCCAACGCAGCACAACGTCCAGATTTCTGGCATGGGGCGTCGCGGGGGTGGGTCATCAGTAGCAAACTGTTGTGCGAATAGTTCCAAGGCAGCAGAACGATGGCACCAAGGTGATGTCCAGTAAGTTGCCGCACTGGTTTTGGTATCCTACAATGCTGCTCCGAATAACGGCGTGGGGCGCCCCGGGGGAGGCGGCGTGAACGGGCCTCTCCAGGTGGAGTCTCATCTGTTGTAGTGGGGCGCCCCTTTACCGTTTCAGTTGCCATTCCGTCCGCTTTTGGTCCACTGTGTCAAAAGCCGCAATTCAGCTGAGTTGCGCCCACTCTTGCGGTGCAGCGATAGGCGGCTGTCACAGGACTCTCAAAATGGCGGCAGGCTGTTTCCTTTTTGGGCCTGGTCCACTGAAATGGCCCTGGGACACCTTGGAAATCGGACGCTTGTCTGCTAGGTCTTGGACCCCATTCTCGAAAGCGTCCCCTCCGCCTTGAGGATTCATCAAACGTTTTGGGGGCCCCCGACTCCTGTAGGCTTCTGGTGGGGAGCGGCTGCCATGATTGCTCGCGGAATGACCACGACGGAGCTACGAGATGGTGGTGCTCTCATGCTGACGCCAGCTTCAGTCTGAAACATCCAGAAACAAGATGGGGCTTTCATCGTTTGGGAAAAAAAAAGTTTTCATCCAATGAAAAGTGTTGTTTTTAGGTCATATGATCAAGCCTTCCATCATTAGGAAACCAAAAGTAAAATGAACCAATGAAAAGTTTTATAAACAAGTCACATGACCTGTTATGCGGCATAGGGTATAAAATGCGGAGAAAATACGTTGGCACGTGAGGCGGCGTCAGTAGCGGACCGATGTGCGAATAGGCCGAAGGCAGCGCAACAATATTTCCTGAATAGAAGACACCACAAGGCGCTGAGATGCCAAGATCCGGATGGCACCGAGGTGGTGTCTAGTAAGTTGCCGCACTGGTGTGGCAATCCTACAATGGTAAAAGTCGGCGTGGGGCGCCCCGTTGGCCTGTGAGATGGCGTCAGTAGCGGACCGATGTGCGAATGGGGCCAAAGGCAGCGCAACAATATTTTCGGAATAGAAGACACCACAAGGCGCTGAGATGCCAAGATCCGGATGGCACCGAGGTGGTGTCTAGCAAGTTGTGGCACTGGTGTGGCCATCCTACAATGGTAAAAGTCGGCGTGGGGCGCCCTGTTGGCCTGTGAGATGGTGTCAGTAGCGGACCGATGTGCGAATGGGGCCAAAGGCAGCGCAACAATATTTTCTGACTGACACCACAAGGCGCTGAGATGCCAAGATCCGGATGGCACCGAGGTGATGTCTAGCAAGTTGCTTTACTGGTGTGGCCATCCTACAATGGTAAAAGTCGGCGTGGGGCGCCCTGTTGGCCTGTGAGATGGTGTCAGTTGCAGACCGATGTGCGAATGGGGCCAAAGGCAGCGCAACAATATTTTCTGTATGGAAGATACCAATAGGCGTTGAGATGCCAAGATCCGGATGGCACCGAGGTGATGTCTAGCAAGTTGCTGTACTGGTGTGGTCATCCTACAATGCTGAAACTCGGCGTGGGGCACCCCATTAGCCTGTGAGATGGCGTCAGTAGCGGACCGATGTGTGAATAGGCCAGAACCAGCACAAGGCGCCAAGATCCGGATGTCACCGTGGTGGTTTCATAGTTGAGAGGTACTTCATCTGCAGTGGGGCGCCGAGATCCGGATGGCACCGAGGTGATGTCTAGCAAGTTGCTGTACTGGTGTGGTCATCCTACAATGCTGAAACTCGGCGTGGGGCGCCCCATTAGCCTGTGAGATGGCGTCAGTAGCGGACCGATGTGTGAATGGGGCAAAGGTAGCGCAAGAATATTTTCTGAAGAGGAGACACCACAAGGGGCTGAGATTCGGTTACCACCGAGGTGATGTCTAGCAAGTTGCCGCACTGGTGTGGCCATCCTACAATACTGCTCCGAATAACGGCGTGGGGTGCCCGAAGGGGGGGGGGGGAGGCGGCGTGAACGGGCCTTCCTAGGTGGAGGCTCGTCTGCTGTAGTGGGGCGCCCCTTTACCGTTTCAGTTGCCATTCAGCTGAGTTTCGGCTGCTCTTGATGCTACAGCGACAGGCGGCTGCAACAGGACTCTCAAAATGGCGGCCTGTTCTTTGGATTTGGGCCTGGTCCACTAAAATGGCCCTGGGACACCTTAGAACTCGGACGCTCGATTTTTTTTTTCCTTTCCTGTACATGCAAAAAAAGGTAAATGCCCGGTACGTTACACGCTTCATCTGCCACGATGAACTCTCCAGAGGAACCGAAAAAAAATATAGTTATGGTAACTATACCATGCATCGTCATATGGAGAGGTGGCACCAATTAATTATAGTGCTGCATAAAAGAGAGATTTGGAGGAGAACCCCTGACCTGCTAGTACATTCATCAAAGAAGTGGCACTGACAGCATCAGAGGCAAGGGAAACGGTCCCAAATATTTAGAAGAACTTTGGAAAGATTAAAATGACATGTTTAGATTGTGGCAAATTAATTTCATGTGGACAGATGAGTGTTACTCTAATAAATACAGCATATGAACATCATCATAGTCGATGGTTGGTAGAGACATTTTGACTATATCCTGGACCTGCCCGTCCTCGCCCAAAATGGCGCCGGAATAAATGGGACTCGTAACTCCTTGTTGTGTACTGGTTGCAGAACCTTGAAATCACGAGATACGTTTGCAGTTTTGAAGCACATGGCGGGCGGGGACGAGAATTGATTGAATATTTCAACATCCCTATTGATATTAAGTTCTGATGTGTTATTGATTACTGTACTATTGAAAGTTCGAATTAACGTCACCCATGGTACTTGCCCGCAAATGTATATCTAGATAATTTTTTTGTAACTGGCCCCGTCGTATTTTAATTATAAAATGTACGTCCACCGATTCCGTAACTGTTAGACACCTTAGTTCTTGCAACCTAATGGCCCGCCCGTTACGTTCCTCTACAGTGTAAATGTCTACTCATCATATACGATTACAGTTTGCTCCGTGGCCGGCCGACGTGGTTATAGGCTCGTATTTGTATAATGAAATTTTCACAATAAAGGTTTTTAAAAGAAAACATGGTAGTAGTATATACATTGGTAAAGTTTTTAATAATAGTCACTGTTTTAGAATCAGTAAAAGGCAAGTGAAATAAAGCAGACCAATTACATGAAGGGTAAAAGGTATAATTCGAAGGAACGCAGTAAAGATAAATGGTCAAGGGCTGTTGTGTTTTCTACTCCTGCAACATAAAGTGATCGATAAGAATCTCATATTCAGGCGTATCGGCGACTAAGACAGCAGGTCGACCCTCTTTTGCTCAACGGCTCCGTCATGGGACGAAGAAACGCTCTTTTTCTCGAAAAAAGAATATATTTTACTTGCAGGACAGTTGTAAATTTTCGGGAAAAGTACATTAGCCTGGAACATTATAACATATATTTAAGAAAAAATAATGTTCGGAAGTAATAAAAAGCGTAATTTTTAGGTCATATGACCAAGCCTTTCATCATTAGAATAAGAAAAGTAAAATGAACCAATGAAAAGTTTTATTAACAAGTCACATGACTTGTTATGCTTACGTTACGCGCTGCGCGCCCCGGATGACTTCCGGATACGCTAACGCGGCGCGTCATATGACGCATTACGCGACAACGCATGTCCAGAATATAGTCAAAATGTCTCCACCAACCAGCGGTTGGAACACAACCCCTTTCAGCAGGCTAAATAGTTCTGTTAAATGACAACAGAAGGGACAGGCAACAAGAACCATCAGTCAAAGAGGGGAGGGCTAGTTCTTCTCTACCGGGTTACATTGGGGCGCTACCGGAACTGATCGAATTGGTAGTCTACAGTGTTTCTGGATATTCAGACTGAAGCTGGGGTTAGCATGAGAGCAGCACCATTTCGTAGCTCCGTCGTGGCCATTCCGCAACCAATCATGGCAGCCGCTCTTTATCGTTATTTTGGGCGGGGTGGGTGGCGGAGCCAAGCTGTTTTGCAGCCATCATTGTGTGGAGTTCAGTTCATCTCACTAGTTTTGTATTTGTCATGAGGGGTTGTTCCTAATGTTTCTATTTTAGCGAGGTCAAAAAGAGATCCCATTAGTGGCCTACTGATTTTGCTTGATTTTTTTTTTTTTTTTTACACGATTTTTCGTTATCTGCGAAGACTAAACAGAGTATTGCGACTCTGTGTTTGTTTGTAAATAGAGAATGAACCAAAGAGAACCAATTCTAAAACAGTAAATACTTGGATAACAATCAATCAAATGGAGAGAGAAGCAGGCACGACGTATAACAACGGGGGCAAAGGCCTGCGTTAACTACCCTTCACTATGTGCAAAGAGAGAGTACTCCTAATAGAAATGAGGGGGGGGGGCACCATTCAAAGCAGATCAGTGTGCATAAACACGAAAATGTTTTCACTTACCACGTACTTGACATTCGACAGCTTATGATATTTGCTATTAAAAAACCATTGAAATTCACTGAAAAAACCATAGGTTATAGACCATATATAGTTAGGAATTAGCATTTACAAAACCTTGAAAATTCTCTGAAAAAACCATAGGTTATAGACCATATATAGTTAGGAATTAGCATTTAAAAAACCTTATTTTACTCACACAAAACCATTGAAATTCCATATATAGTTAGTTGCACTAACTATATATCGCGCACCCGCAATCCACTGCTGATCATGTCACATATTACATCATTCATGACATGGTCAGTGACATCACTGATGACATCACTGATGACATCTCAAATGACATCACTGATGAGATCACTGATGACATCATCCAGTGACTGTGTGTTTCTGTAAAGTTTAAATATGTTTTACATATTGAAGAATGAGTAGATGTATAAGTGTCTGGACGAAGGATTTAGTAGGTGCATGACTGAATGTATGAGTGAGTGATTAAATGTGTCTCACTGAGTGCATGGGTTAGTGACTAAACTGTCTTAATTTGTGCATCATTATGTCTGTTGTTCTGTAAACTGCTGCATGTGTTGATCAGTAGCTATATGATTAACTATATGGGTTATTGATTGATTGTCCAAGTATTTGTATGGGAGACTGAGTGTGTGTGTGGCTGGCTGGGAGGTGTGTGACTCTGTGCAGATCAATGTGTACTTGTATCAATGATTGTATAAGAAAGTAAGTATGTGTTAGTATATGTTTGAAAATGTAAGGTGCTCTATGTTTAACTGTATAGACAAGAAAATGGAAGTGTGATTGATTCTTTACAGGACTGACTAGGTGTGTGAGTAACTCCATGGATGAGTGGCAGAGTGTGAGTGTCTGTATAGGTGTATGAGTGCATATGATAGTGTTGTAAAGATGAGTGATTGTATGTATGAATGATTGTATGGGTGAATGAGTGAATGTGTGTGTAGACGTAGGAATCAGTGAGTACGTATGTAGTAACTAGTATTGGTGTGTCAATGGTTTCAAAAATTATACTCTGTATTTAACACTGGGTGAAACAGAGGTTATATTAAAATGTGAGGAGATGCATTGTATTGTCACATGAATGATATCATCAGTGATGTGGTCATTGATGTCAAATGAGATGTCATCAGTGATCTCATCAGTGATGTCATTTGAGATGTCATCAGTGATGTCATCAGTGATGTCACTGACCATGTCATGAATGATGTAATATGTGACATGATCAGCAGTGGATTGCGGGTGCGCGATATATAGTTAGTGCAACTAACTATATATGGAATTTCAATGGTTTTGTGTGAGTAAAATAAGGTTTTTTAAATGCTAATTCCTAACTATATATGGTCTATAACCTATGGTTTTTTCAGTGAATTTTCAAGGTTTTGTAAATGCTAATTCCTAACTATATATGGTCTATAACCTATGGTTTTTTCAGTGAATATATGTATATATATATATATTACCTACTGGCGGTCGCCAGTAGGTATTTATAGTTAGGACCTAGTTACCATAGGAAATCTCCAACATTCTATTGGGAATAACTTTGGCGCTGATTGAGAGATTCGCCTGTAATTTTGCTTAAATTTGCCTCGCTGTGCTCCGCTCCTTCCCTGAAAGTTTTGGGGGATTCGTCAAACGGGGGCCGAGAAAAAAGGGGGGTCCCAAAACGTGTTTTCCCCATGTTAATTTCCATAGGGGCATTCTGACAAGGCTACAGCTCAAACGGCTGAACGGAATTACACCATATTTGGCAAAATGGTAGGGACTGGTATGTAGCAGTGCCTTTTGTATGTTTGGTGTGAATCCCTCCAGTAGTTCTTGAGAAAATTGAATTTGAAATGGCATTTTTTTATGGGACCTTTAGACACAGCCCGAACGGCTGAACAGAATTACACCAAACTTGGCAAAATGGTAGGGTCAGGTATGCAGTAGTGCCTTTTCTATATTTGGTGAAAATCCCTCCAGTAGTTTTTGAGAATATGAATTTGAGCAAATTATATATCTATGTGCGCTCAACATTCTATTGGGAATAACTTTGGCACCGATTGAGGAATCTGCGTGTAATTCTCCAGAATTTTGGCCAGCTCTGCTCCGCTTCTTCCCTGAAAGTTTTGGGGGGATTCGTCAAGTGGGGACCGAAAGGGGGGTCCCAAAACGTCTTTTCCCCATGTTAATTTCCATAGGGACTTTTAGACACGGCTACAGCCCGAACGGCTGAATGGAATTACACCAAACTTGGCAAAATGGTAGGGCATGGTATGCAGATGTGTCTTTGCTATGTTTGGTGAAAATCCCTCCAGTAGTTCTTGAGAAAATTGAATTTGAAATTTTTCAAATGGCATTTTTTATGGGACCTTTAGACAGGGCTACAGCCCGAATGGCTGAACGGAATTACACCAAACTTGGCAAAATGGTAGGCTCAGGTATGCAGTAGTGCCTTTTCTATATTTGGTGAAAATCCCTCCAGTAGTTTTTGAGAATATGAATTTGAGCACATTATATATCTATATGTGCTCAACATTCTAATGAGAATAACTTTGGCACCGATTGAGGAATCTGTGTGTAATTCTCCAGACTTTTGGCCAGCTCCGCTTCGCTTCTTCCCTGAAAGTTTTGGGGGGATTCGTCAAGCGGGGACTGAAAGGGGGGTCCCAAAACGTCTTTTCCCCATGTTAATTTCCATAGGGACCTTTAGACACGGCTACAGCCCGAACGGCTGAACGGAATTACACCAAAATTGGCAAAATGGTAGGGCATGATATGCAGATGTGCCTTTGCTATGTTTGGTGAAAATCCCTCCAGTAGTTCTTGAGAAAATTGAATTTGAATTTTTTAAATTGCATTTTTTTATGTGACCTTTAGACACGGCTACAGCCCGAACGGCTGAACGGAATTACACCAAACTTGGAAAAATGGTAGGGTCACGTATGCAGTAGTGCCTTTTCTATATTTGGTGAAAATCCCTCCAGTAGTTTTTGAGAATATGAATTTGAGCAAATTATATATCTATATGCGCTCAACATTCTATTGGGAATAACTTTGGCACCGATTGAGAAATCTGTGTGTAATTCTCCAGAATTTTGGCCAGCTCCGCTCCGCTTCGTCCCTGAAAGTTTTGGGGGGACTCGTCAAGCGGGGGCCGAAAGGGGGGTCCCAAAACGTGTTTTGCCCCATGTTAATTTCCATAGGGACCTTTAGACACGGCTACAGCCCGAATGGCTGAATGGAATTACACCAAACTAGGCAAAATGGTAGGGCATGGTATGCAGATGTGCCTTTGCTATGTTTGGTGAAAATCCCTCCAGTAGTTCTTGAGAAAATTGAATTTGAAATTTTTCAAATGGCATTTTCTATGGGACCTTTAGACACGGCTACAGCCCGAACGGCTGAACAGAATTACACCAAACTTGGCAAAATGGTAGGGACAGGTATGCAGTAGTGCCTTTTCTATATTTGGTGAAAATCCCTCCAGTAGTTGTTGAGAAAATTGAATTTGAGCAAATTATATATCTATATGCGCTCACCGTACGCGCACCGTACGCGTACGTGCGCATACCCTTACGTGCGCGAGCGAGTTTCTGATTGGCTAGCAGTCGACTGTCAACATTCCAAACTGTCCAAACCAAGAAGTGTTGGCCACCATCTTGTTTTTCAGGAGAACTGAGGCACAAGAGAGCCAAAAACAAGAGTTGAAAACACGAAAAGGTGGCAGGGTAGAGACCCCCCAACCCTCTAGCCCTTCTCAGGGGGTCCCAAAAGGACCCCCAAGGACAAAAAAATAAATCCTAAAAATTGCGGGGTACGCGTGCCCCGCGATTTAAAAAAAAAAAAAATTGTTTTTGGCACTTGATGGTCCTTCTGGGACCCCCTGAGAAGGGCAAGGGAGTCAGGGGGTCTCAACCCTGCCCCCTTTTCGTGTTTTCCACTCTTGTTTTGTGCTCTCTTGTGCCTCAATTCTCCTGAGAAACAAGATGGCTGCTCAGGTGGTCCCAGAAGGATAATAACATATATAAAGGTTATCCGCTAATAGAATTAGCACTTACAAAACCTTTGACATTTATTGAAAAAAAATATAGGTTTCACGCCTGATATAGTTAGGAATTAGCATTTAAAAAACCTTGCAAATTCACTGAAAAAACCATAGGGTTCAAGCCTTATATAGTTAGGAATTAGCATTTAAAAAACCTTGCAAATTCACTTAAAAAAACATGGGTTTCAGGCCTTATATAGTTAGGAATTAGCATTTTAAAAACCTTGCAAATTTACTTAAAAAATCATAGGTTTCAGGCCTTATATAGTAAGGAATTAGCATTTAAAAAACCATTGAAATTGCTCCTATATAGTTAGTTGTACTAACTATATTTCGCGCACCCGCAATCCACTGCTGATGATGTCACATATTACATCATTCATGACATGGTCAGTGACATCACTGATGACATCACTGATGACATCTCAAATGACATCACTGATGACATCACTGATGACATCTCATTTGACATCACTGATCACATCACTGATGATATCAGTCATGTGATAATACGATGCACCTCCTCACACTCTAATATAACCTTTGATACACCCAGTGTTAAATACAGACTACCATTCTTGAAACCATTGACACACCAATACCAGTTACTACATACACACTCACTGATTCCTAGGTCTACACACACATTCACTCATTCACCCTTAGAATCAGGAGGAGCACAAGGATGGCAAACAAAAAGATCCTTGCGCTCGAACACAAAGAAGTAATGGAAGTAACTGATAAAGACACTACGATTATTAATTTGAGTTCCGTGACGTTGACCAAAGATGATGAGACAATCTTGAAGTTAGGCCTTTCTTACTGTGATACAAATGATTTTAACTATCCAAACAGCAGAATGGACCTTTATCGTTACATCAGGAAATTGAAATTGACAAAATTACATGCCGGACGGAAAAATATCCAGGAGTCTGAAGTTGAAACTGTGTCGGATACCCCCACTGCCTTCTTAAGTGTCAATGATATACCGGCCATGACGGACATGATAACATTAATGGATGATACCTCTCAATTGGAGAGAGATGACATTATTGAACAAGAGAATAGTTTACAAGCGAACGATCATACACCGTTCAGGGCTCCTTCAAAGTTTCTCCCACAGACTATAAAAGACAATGTGGACCTGTTTGGGGAAAATATATAGAGAGACTTAAAAAATCTGTATTTTCAGGAAAATCAAAGGAAATATAAAATGAATCCTAAAAAAGCACTTTATCACAAGACAGTGAAAAAATTACAGATGGAAGATGGACTCCTAATTAAACCTTCTGATAAAGGAGGTAACGTGGTTCTTTGGAGCAGAGAGCAATATAAAAAAGAGGCACTGAGTCAACTGCAGGACTGTAGTTGCTACAGTAAAATAAGTCCCAAAGAATATGAGAAGGTGATTGTGGAATTTTTTGGAAGACTGGACCATTGGAAAGAAAATGGATTGCTTAGCTGGGATGAGCACAAGTTCATCAAACAAGATAATCCGATGGTTCCAGTCTTCTATATGTTACCAAAAATACACAAAAACCCCACTAGTCCACCAGGGAGACCTATTATCTCATCGTGTGGTATTCTTTTTGAGAATGCTTCACGCTATATAGATTACTTTTTTAACCCTATTGTTAGATCGCTCCCTTCATATTTAAAGGATTCAACTGATTTTTTGAAATGTATATATGATATATGTTGGGATGCTGAAACTATGGTCCTTTTAACGCTGGACATTTCAACCTTGTACACCAGCATAAGGCATGTAGATGGTTTAAGGGCATGTGAGTACTACCTGAATAGGAGACCAGCACGCCTTGCTTCCCAGAATAGAATGATTCTTGAAATCATGGAGTGGTGTTTAACCAAAAACATTTTTCTCTTTGGTAACGACCTTTACCTGCAGGAACAGGGGACCGCGATGGGCACCTGTTTTGCCCCCAGTTATGCCAATTTACATCTCGGCTGGTGGGAGGAATGGGTGCTCAGAGGTGGTCCCCTTGACCATTGGACGTAACATGTTCTATTATGGGTCAGATATATCGATGATGTCTTCGTGCTGTGGCAGGGCACAGAGACATCAATCGGCCTATTTATTGAGGATTTAAATCAGAATTCCCTCAATTTAGAATTTGTAGGACATTCAAGCAAGACAACATTTGATTTCCTCGATATCAGGATTACTCCCATTGACAGCAGATTAGAAACTACAGTGTTCCGGAAAACAACTGCAGGTAACTCAATCTTACACGCTGAAAGCGCCCATCCAACAGCTCTCATAAGAAGTATTCCGTTTGGGGAATACTACAGAGCCAGGCGTACATGCAGTAGTGACGAGGAATATGAGAAGATTGAGACAGAAATGACCCAGAGGTTTATTCAAAGAGGGTACAAGGACACTATTCTAAAGGGAGCATCTAGCAAGGCAAAAAAGTTGGTGAGACAGAATATATTATTTGAACCTTCTAGAACTCAGAAACAAAAGAATTTAGGTAAACTACAGAAAGATCAAGTTACTTCGAGATTCATAACCACTTTCAACACTAAACATAAAGAAATAAGATCAATTCTAAGAAAACACTGGTATCTTATAAGGAATGATCCAGTGCTAGGTTTGAAGGTGAAAAGGAATCCCGAAATGACATTTAGAAAATCTAAATCTCTAAAACATCTAGTTGTAAAAAGTGAGTTCACGGAAAAAAAGAAAAGCAACACCAAATGGCTGAAACCGAAACCTGGTTTTAAAAGATGTTTTAAATGTAAAGCTTGTCAACATGGAATGAATCGTACGAATTCTAAAACATCTTTTAATAAGCCAGTCACCATCAGGAGTGCTATAAATTCTAGAAGTGAATATGTAGTATATGTACTGCAATGCCCATGCCCTAAGATATATATTGGTAGCACGATTTTACCCGCGCACCAGCGAATCCTGCAGCACAGACGTGCAATTGTGAATCAAGACAGATCCTACCCTGTAGCACGGCATTTTGAGTCACACCACCAAAGTAACCCTGCAGGCCTACAATATACTTGCATTGCAGAGGTCCCGAAAAAAAAGAGAGGAGGTGACAGGAAGGGAGAGTTAAGGAGGTTGGAGACTTACTTTATTTTAGAATTTAATTGCACAGAGCTACATGGTTTAAATGTAGATGAGGATCTTCACACTTGTCTGAACTGATCACATGTTTTATTTAAGAAATAAAAGAATAGCCTTGAGCAAATCGAAACTGCATATCGAAACTATGAATTGTTAGTGTTTTTAATTGAAAAAAACCTTTTTATCTTTTTTCTGTTAAATACATGAGTGGTAGTATAATGTGCGAAATCGAAGTGGCATTGAAGAAAAAGAATGGAATGGATAATGCTTTTTATTAACTATTTATGCACTGACACTTTATTTTCATGTGCAATAGGAGTGTATTGTTTACAGAAATATTATAGTGTATTACTGTTTACATTTAAGCACTAGCACTTTATCTATGTGATACTTTATCCTGACGTACATTAGGAGTGGATGGTTTACATCAGAAATGTAGCGTATCCAAGCACCAGCACTTTATTTTTGTCTTTGTGCATTGTAAATAGTAATTGTTTACAGTAAGAGAGTATTATTGTTTACAAATAGGCACTTGCACTTTATGAAAATAATTAGGATGATTTAGTAAAATTGCATTATTAAGAAACTTTTTCCATTTTGATTAGAATAGTCAGTTATATAGACAAAGCCACGTGGTATCATTTTTTGTCAGTTGTCTAAGGTTTAATGATTGCGATTAATTGAAAATATTAGTTGTTCAGTATGTGATAAGGAATTGTAAAGAAATCCTATGAATGTTTTCCCAAGGTTCTTTCGGTTTACGGGCACCTGCCCAAATACATGTTTATTGTTTGAGCAAATGGAATTGATTTTAAAATGCACTTGCGCGTTATTGACATTGTTTTCTTATCCATTTCCTTTGAAACGGTAGAAAATGGGATAACAGGCTTTTTACACTCCGTTATTGGCGTTTGCCGTAACATGAATTGTGCTTTTATTGCTAAACAATGCTTTTTTTCTCTTTGCAAGTATTAAAATGGCCGGCGCACTAGGAGACGACTTGACTAAGATTTGAATGTCCTTTTACACTGTCTGCTACCTTTCTTGTGTATTTTTACCAGTCCGTAATGGCGGCAAAAACATCGCGATCAAGGCAGCCTGACTCCTGAAACGCGTTGATGTAAACTCTTAAATAAATAAAGAAGCCTGAAACAACGATACCCTTGTACAAGTGCTGGATGATTTCCTTTTGTTGTGAAATGGATATCCTATTTGAATATATATATATATATATATATATATATATTTCAAACAATGGCGTATGCATTTCGGCCGGTATGGCCTCATCAGCGCCTGCGGTAGTAATTGCGGAAGTCCTGGCGTTCTGCAGCCTGTTAATGCACCCTGCCACACTATGATAGGTGCGATGTCACAGCTCCGCCCCTCAGCAAACACAATCCTCAGAGTGACGGGTCCAAGAAAATCATCGGACTCCATGTCCCAGGATGCACCAGTGGCTCCCAGGTGAGTATTGCTGTGGTGCGGTCTTGAAAATAATCAAGCAAATAGCGAAGGGACAGGTGCGCTGCAAAGCGTTCATGGAAACCGCAGATTGAAACACAGGGTGCAGCCATAAGTCCCAACGACCTCATCAACCATAAGTCCAAGCCCCAGAAATAGCGTGAGCAGGGAGGAGTGAACCCCACCCAAATGGAGAATAATGTCTCTCAGTATCGCTTCAGGTGCGAGGTCTGCCGGTGGGTCTGGAGAATTCAATGACTTGAAGAAATAAACGGTGCCGGAGCAGGTTCCAGAGTCTCCAGGCCACTTGAGATGAAGGGGCTCCTGAACCGCGCTTCTGGAAAGCGCGCAGAAATATAAATAATCGTCTCCTCTCAAAGAAAGAAGCAGGAGCCTCATTGGGGACTGAAAGCGGCAGCACCTTTATTTCAAACAATGGCGTATGCATTTCGGCCGGTATGGCCTCATCAGCGCCTGCGGTAGTAATTGCGGAAGTCCTGGCGTTCTGCAGCCTGTTAATGCACCCTGCCACACTATGATAGGTGCGATGTCACAGCTCCGCCCCTCAGCAAACACAATCCTCAGAGTGACGGGTCCGAGAAAATCAGCGGACTCCATGTCCCAGGATGCACCAGTGGCTCCCAGGTGAGTATTGCTGTGGTGCGGTCTTGAAAATAATCAAGCAAATAGCGAAGGGACAGGTGCGCTGCAAAGCGTTCATGGAAACCGCAGATTGAAACACAGGGTGCAGCCTTAAGTCCCGACGACCTCATCAACCATAAGTCCAAGCCCCAGAAATAGCGTGAGCAGGGAGGAGTGAACCCCACCCAAATGGAGAATAATGTCTCTCAGTATCGCTTCAGGTGCGAGGTCTGCCGGTGGGTCTGGAGAATTCAATGACTTGAAGAAACAAACGGTGCCGGAGCAGGTTCCAGAGTCTCCATGCCACTTGAGATGAAGGGGCTCCTGAACCGCGCTTCTGGAAAGCGCGCAGAAATATAAATAATCGTCTCCTCTCAAAGAAAGAAGCAGGAGCCTCATTGGGGACTGAAAGCGGCAGCACCTTTATTTCAAACAATGGCGTATGCATTTCGGCCGGTATGGCCTCATCAGCGCCTGCGGTAGTAATTGCGGAAGTCCTGGCGTTCTGCAGCCTGTTAATGCACCCTGCCACACTATGATAGGTGCGATGTCACAGCTCCGCCCCTCAGCAAACACAATCCTCAGAGTAACGGGTCCGAGAAAATCAGCGGACTCCATGTCCCAGGATGCACCAGTGGCTCCCAGGTGAGTATTGCTGTGGTGCGGTCTTGAAAATAATCAAGCAAATAGCGAAGGGACAGGTGCGCTGCAAAGCGTTCATGGAAACCGCAGATTGAAACACAGGGTGCAGCCTTAACTCCCGACGACCTCATCAACCATAAGTCCAAGCCCCAGAAATAGCGTGAGCAGGGAGGAGTGAACCCCACCCAAATGGAGAATAATGTCTCTCAGTATCGCTTCAGGTGCGAGGTCTGCCGGTGGGTCTGGAGAATTCAATGACTTGAAGAAACAAACGGTGCCGGAGCAGGTTCCAGAGTCTCCAGGCCACTTGAGATGAAGGGGCTCCTGAACCGCGCTTCTGGAAAGCGCGCAGAAATATAAATAATCATCTCCTCTCAAAGAAAGAAGCAGGAGCCTCATTGGGGACTGAAAGCGGCAGCACCTTTATTTCAAACAATGGCGTATGCATTTCGGCCGGTATGGCCTCATCAGCGCCTGCGGTAGTAATTGCGGAAGTCCTGGCGTTCTGCAGCCTGTTAATGCACCCTGCCACACTATGATAGGTGCGATGTCACAGCTCCGCCCCTCAGCAAACACAATCCTCAGAGTGACGGGTCCGAGAAAATCAGCGGACTCCATGTCCCAGGATGCACCAGTGGCTCCCAGGTGAGTATTGCTGTGGTGCGGTCTTGAAAATAATCAAGCAAATAGCGAAGGGACAGGTGCGCTGCAAAGCGTTCATGGAAACCGCAGATTGAAACACAGGGTGCAGCCTTAAGTCCCGACGACCTCATCAACCATAAGTCCAAGCCCCAGAAATAGCGTGAGCAGGGAGGAGTGAACCCCACCCAAATGGAGAATAATGTCTCTCAGTATTGCTTCAGGTGAGAGGTCTGCCGGTGGGTCTGGAGAATTCAATGACTTGAAGAAACAAACGGTGCCGGAGCAGGTTCCAGAGTCTCCAGGCCACTTGAGATGAAGGGGCTCCTGAACCGCGCTTCTGGAAAGCGCGCAGAAATATAAATAATCGTCTCCTCTCAAAGAAAGAAGCAGGAGCCTCATTGGGGACTGAAAGCGGCAGCACCTTTATTTCAAACAATGGCGTATGCATTTCGGCCGGTATGGCCTCATCAGCGCCTGCGGTAGTAATTGCGGAAGTCCTGGCGTTCTGCAGCCTGTTAATGCACCCTGCCACACTATGATAGGTGCGATGTCACAGCTCCGCCCCTCAGCAAACACAATCCTCAGAGTAACGGGTCCGAGAAAATCAGCGGACTCCATGTCCCAGGATGCACCAGTGGCTCCCAGGTGAGTATTGCTGTGGTGCGGTCTTGAAAATAATCAAGCAAATAGCGAAGGGACAGGTGCGCTGCAAAGCGTTCATGGAAACCGCAGATTGAAACACAGGGTGCAGCCTTAACTCCCGACGACCTCATCAACCATAAGTCCAAGTCCCAGAAATAGCTTGAGCAGGGAGGAGTGAACCCCACCCAAATGGAGAATAATGTCTCTCAGTATCGCTTCAGGTGCGAGGTCTGCCGGTGGGTCTGGAGAATTCAATGACTTGAAGAAACAAACGGTGCCGGAGCAGGTTCCAGAGTCTCCAGGCCACTTGAGATGAAGGGGCTCCTGAACCGCGCTTCTGGAAAGCGCGCAGAAATATAAATAATCGTCTCCTCTCAAAGAAAGAAGCAGGAGCCTCATTGGGGACTGAAAGCGGCAGCACCTTTATTTCAAACAATGGCGTATGCATTTCGGCCGGTATGGCCTCATCAGCGCCTGTGGTAGTAATTGCGGAAGTCCTGGCGTTCTGCAGCCTGTTAATGCACCCTGCCACACTATGATAGGTGCGATGTCACTGCTCCGCCCCTCAGCAAACACAATCCTCAGAGTGACGGGTCCGAGAAAATCAGCGGACTCCATGTCCCAGGATGCATCAGTGGCTCCCAGGTGAGTATTGCTGTGGTGCGGTCTTGAAAATAATCAAGCAAATAGCGAAGGGACAGGTGCGCTGCAAAGCGTTCATGGAAATCGCCGATTGAAACACAGGGTGCAGCCTTAAGTCCTGACGACCTCATCAACCATAAGTCCAAGCCCCAGAAATAGCGTGAGCAGGGAGGAGTGAACCCCACCCAAATGGAGAATAATGTCTCTCAGTATCGCTTCAAGAACTATAAGAACTCCTGCTTCTTTCTTTGAGAGGAGACATTATTCTCCAGCCACTGGTGCATCCTGGGACATGGAGTCCGCTGATTTTCTCAGACCCGTTACTCTGAGGATTGTGTTTGCTGAGGGGCGGAGCTGTGACATCGCACCTATCATAGTGAGGCAGGGTGCATTAACAGGCTGCAGAACGCCAGGACTTCCGCAATTACTACCGCAGGCACTTTCCCTTCTTCGGTGGCTCAAAGTCTGAATGAAAATGGAAGCGCATGCATCGCGCACTGGTGTTTGAACTGTAGGAAGGACGAACTGCTGGCGTTTCTGCAGGGGAGTGCCTGCTTTTCCGTGATGACAGCAAAAAAGCGGGGCAGGGGACAACAGTGACTCATTTCTACCCACTGGGGAAATATTAGTTTTATTCGAAAATGGAGCGCACCCACTGGGAAGGACGCTGCGCACTACGACATCCAGAAGGCCATGCTGCTTGCCTGGCCGCGCCCACTGAGGCAGGTGTCTTAATTGACTGTGCGCGATGCATGCGCTTCCATTTTCATTCAGACTTTGAGCCACCGAAGAAGGGAAAGCAAGATTCCCGAAACGCATCTGGCATATAAACAGTTTGATTTGAGATCCTGAGAGCTCTCCTGCTTGCCTGCTGCCATTAAACTTGCAAAAGGAATAATTTGGTGTCCTGAGGTCTCTTTTCGAATGGGTTACCTGCGTTTGTTGGATTTGTAACGGCTGTCTCCGGTCGTGAAGAGAGGCCCACCGCTGGTAGCGGCTCCTACCGAGCGCCAATCTGGTGTTTGAACTGTAGGAAGGACGAACTGCTGGCGTTTCTGCAGGGGAGTGCCTGCTTTTCCGTGATGACAGCAAAAAAGCGGGGCAGGGGACAACAGTGACTCATTTCTACCCACTGGGGAAATATTAGTTTTATTCGAAAATGGAGCGCACCCACTGGGAAGGACGCTGTGCACTACGACATCCAGAAGGCCATGCTGCTTGCCTGGCCGCGCCCACTGAGGCAGGTGTCTTAATTGACTGTGCGCGATGCATGCGCTTCCATTTTCATTCAGACTTTGAGCCACCGAAGAAGGGAAAGCAAGATTCCCGAAACGCGTCTGGCATATAAACAGTTTGATTTGAGATGCTGAGAGCTCTCCTGCTTGCCTGCTGCCATTAAACTTGCAAAAGGAATAATTTGGTGTCCTGAGGTCTCTTTTCGAATGGGTTACCTGCGTTTGTTGGATTTGTAACGGCTGTCTCCGGTCGTGAAGAGAGGCCCACCGCTGGTAGCGGCTCCTACCGAGCGCCAATCTGGTGTTTGAACTGTAGGAAGGACGAACTGCTGGCGTTTCTGCAGGGGAGTGCCTGCTTTTCCGTGATGACAGCAAAAAAGCGGGGCAGGGGACAACAGTGACTCATTTCTACCCACTGGGGAAATATTAGTTTTATTCGAAAATGGAGCGCACCCACTGGGAAGGACGCTGCGCACTACGACATCCAGAAGGCCATGCTGCTTGCCTGGCCCTGCCCACTGAGGCAGGTGTCTTAATTGACTGTGCGCGATGCATGCGCTTCCATTTTCATTCAGACTTTGAGCCACCGAAGAAGGGAAAGCAAGATTCCCGAAACGCGTCTGGCATATAAACAGTTTGATTTGTGATGCTGAGAGCTCTCCTGCTTGCCTGCTGCCATTAAACTTGCAAAAGGAATAATTTGGTGTCCTGAGGTCTCTTTTCGAATGGGTTACCTGCGTTTGTTGGATTTGTAACGGCTGTCTCCGGTCGTGAAGAGAGGCCCACCGCTGGTAGCGGCTCCTACCGAGCGCCAATCTGGTGTTTGAACTGTAGGAAGGACGAACTGCTGGCGTTTCTGCAGGGGAGTGCCTGCTTTTCCGTGATGACAGCAAAAAACCGGGGCAGGGGACAACAGTGACTCATTTCTACCCACTGGGGAAATATTAGTTTTATTCGAAAATGGAGCGCACCCACTGGGAAGGACGCTGCGCACTACGACATCCAGAAGGCCATGCTGCTTGCCTGGCCGCGCCCACTGAGGCAGGTGTCTTAATTGTGCGCGATGCATGCGCTTCCATTTTCATTCAGACTTTGAGCCACCGAAGAAGGGAAAGCAAGATTCCCGAAACGCGTCTGGCATATAAACAGTTTGATTTGAGATGCTGAGAGCTCTCCTGCTTGCCTGCTGCCATTAAACTTGCAAAAGGAATAATTTGGTGTCCTGAGGTCTCTTTTCGAATGGGTTACCTGCGTTTGTTGGATATATATATATATATATATATATATATATATACACACATATATATATATATATATATATATATATATATATTCTCGCTACCAAGACCACGAGCGCGAAGCACTCGCAGACGGGTGCTTTCGAATGTGGAGTTGTGCCCGCACAATCAATTTCTCCCAATTCTCCTTCAAATCCACGTTTCCGTGAAAGAAAAAAAGCTCTCCCGGCGGTAGTTTCTGTTATTTATTCACAGAACTTGCACAACCACAAAACAGACGTGGCGTGGACCACCTCTCTGCAATGCAGCCCTGTGGTGCTTTCTGGAGGTACCTGGTGGGTCAGTTGGCCCCCAGGGGCCCTCAGGATTGAAGAGGAATTATTTCCTAACTTAAAATGCGCCACAGGGTGTGTTTGCACATATGTCACCTCAGGCCCCTTCCCCTCCCTTCACCACTGTGCAAACGCGCCCCATGGCACATTTTAAGTTGGAGGATTAAGTCCCCTTGAATCCTGAGGGTAACTGGGAACCAACTAGCCCACCAGGTACCTCCAGTAAGCGCCAGAGAGCTGCGTTGCTGAGAGCTAAAAAAAAGGGGCGTGGCCTGGACTACCTCTCTGCAATGCAGCCCTGTGGCGCTTACTGGAGGTACCTGCTGGGCTAGTTGGCCCCAGGGACCCCCAGTATTGAAGGGGAATTCATTCCCCAATGTAAAATGTGCCACAGGGCGCCTTAGCAGAGTTTTACTGGGAGGCAGCGGAGCCTCCGTCCATATCGCGGTCTTTTTTTTTTTTAGAAGGGAGGCTGTGTGACCACCTTTCTTTTCCCTTTTTTTGGGCCCTGGGGACCCCATCCCCCAGGGCCTAACCCCTTTTAAAAAAAAAGATTTAAGTGGAAAGAGGCCGCGTGGACCCCTCTCCTGTGGCCAATTCCGGCCCCGGGGACCCCATCCCCCGGGGTCCCGGGGTAAAAAGAAATTGCTCGGAAGATAATGACATCGAACAGAACATTGAAGACACAGGTTTAAGATTCTTGGCCAGAGGATATCCTATGGAGGTTGTTGAAGAGGCAAAAATGAAAATCAAAGAAAGACCACGATCCACATTATTGGAAACATCGGAAAGGGCGGATAATGAGGAAACAACCCGCATCATTATGGACTTCAACTCAGAAAACAGAAGTCTTAAAAAAATCATAAAGAACAATTGGAACATCTTGATGCTGAATGACTCATTGAAAAAAACACTCCCACCCATCCCCCAAATAACATACAGGAAGACAGCTTCGTTGGGTGATATCCTTACACAAAGTCATCTAACCACCTACAATTCAAAGAATGAGAAAGGTAAAAAATCATGGCTAACAACACCTAGCTTCTGGAAGTGCTCGAAATGCAAAGCCTGCGAGCACGGCTGTAACACTCTCTCATATCAACTACAAAACGGAAAAAAGGAAAACATCACTGACCACATAACATGTGAATCCAAATTTGTGGTGTACGTTCTACAATGCCCATGCCAAAAACTATACGTTGGGAGCACAATAAACAAACTTAAATTGCGCATATTACAACATTTAAGGGCAATTAGGAATCAGGATCTCTCTTACCCAATGGCTAAACACTTTCTGGAGAAACATTCAAGCAACAACCAAGAACTAAAATTCTTCGGTGCAAAATTGGTAAAACCAAATGAAAGAGGTGGGGATAGAACCTTGGACTTAAGAAGAGCAGAATCGAGGTTCATCCTGGCATTGGGTACAGAGAGTCCTTTTGGACATAATCAGGATGCTGAACTATATGTGCATCTGTAGAAGTGCAACCGCTTGGATAAGACATGAAGAACATACTCAATTTATGGGGACAGAATAACCTTAAGTGCAATGTGATAATACCTCTATGATAAATTTAACAACAACTTAAAAATGAGGAAACAATTGGGAAGAAGGAAACAAGGGGCGTACGATGTGTAGACATAATTAAAATATTGAGCAGGGGTGATTTGTATAGAAGGATCGAGGGGAGTTTATTTTTTCTTTAAAAATCAAATGTGACACTTAGGGATGGATTAAGAAAAAATGGATAGATAATTCTTATTTTCTCCTCTCCTTATCTGTGTTTGTTTCTTGAAAGTCTACTTTAGCATGATTGAACACAGGGAAATGGTAAATTCTCTTTTTTAAGAAAAAGTTTTTATATAAAAAAAAGGTTGTAAGATAAGTTCTAGAAACTTAATGCGTCTTTGCACATGAAAAACATTTGCACATATTTTGCACAATGCACATGACACTTTATTATTCAAATTCTCCTTGATCCATCCCATAGATATTTGCTATTCCCTCTTGCTCTCTCCGCCCTTCTTTTTTGTCCTTCACTCGCCCTCCCTCCCCTTTCACTCCCTCACCCCCTCCTCTTCCCCCCCCTCCCCCTTCCTTTTCTCACTCTCCCTGTCCTGGGTCCCCCTTCTCTGTCTCGAACTTCCTGATTTTGCCTCTTCTCTCTTCCACTAGAATGTCCATTTACTTCGAATTTATAACAATTGAAGGTTATACACTGTACATTCTGACATATATAAACCCCTATATTTCCGTTCTTATGTAATTTTATAACACAATTTTAACCAGGTTGTGAGAATGTTAACATTAATTTTATTACCTTTCTTGTCTTAGGGTACTTTACCATTATGTTTCTCTGCCTCAAAGAGTCATTACAAAAATGTATGTCCTAAATGGCCACTGAATAAGAACGACTAGTAGGGTTAACAGTCTAGTCTATTTTTAAATGAAATGAAGAAGGGACTTATGCACTTATCACTTTAAATGGACAGTTTAGACTGCGGGACTCTATGGTCCAGTTGAAGGCAATCGCCAAAACGCGTTGACCGTCCTCCTTGTTTGCACAAAATGGTGTTGTAAAAAATTAAAATGACCTCTATTTGAAGAAATTACGTTTTGAATTCCATTTGTGCTGTGGTGTATCTGGACTGCTGGGCTGCGAACTGGAGCTCGGCTGGGTCCGTTCTTGTCTGAGGGATATATATATATATATATATATATATACACACACACACACACACACACACACACACACACACACACACACACACATGTAGACCTACTCTCTGAGCCTATTAGGGCCCCGGGGGCCCTATTCCCCAGGGCAGGCATTATTTAAAAGTGAGTGCCTCGGTGCCCACCCAAGGCACCCACCGCGCCACCATGTGCATGTTGGGGGCTGCAAGGGGATTGTCAGGGCCCTCGCAACCTCAGACAGCTCCCCGCATGCTTTGGGTGCTAGCATTGATCCCGCCAGGAGGGAGCAGCTATTTATGCTCCTTCCTCTGGGCAGGAGCAATATTTTGTTCCATTTCCATGTCCTCATCAGTGCAGGCAGGGAAACAGAATACAAGTCTGCTCCCAGCTGGCCGTAGCATTTTTAAAGCTCCTTCCTGCTGGGAGCAGAGGTTGTGCTTGCTCCCATTTGGTGGGAAATCAGAAAATTCTCCCTGCAGATCGGCGTAAACACATGTACGTGCCAGTACAGTCAAAGAAACCACTGTGTCCCGGGTGTGGGCTCCCAAAGACACAGCAAGTGATCCGGGCCTGGGGTTAGGGCCTCCGGGCCCATTAATTGCTCACATAGGCGGGCCCCATTGCCCCCTTCCCCTTAATTAAAGAAATCAAATGTCTCTTTTTCAACAGAAGGAAACATCCTAGCAGGTCTTCTCTTTTTATAGTTCTCTGGCAGCCTGCGATTGAGTGTCATTGGTGTTTGTTTTAGCTGTGGCTGCTGACTAAGGGCCAGATGTAGGTAGCCAAATACCGGTCGGTAACGGACAAAATTCGGTAATTTTCAGCCGTTACCAACCGGTATTTGGAAAATTAGATGTAGGAGTCAAAGTTCTGACAAATCGGTAAATATGAGTCGGTATTCTAATGATTCAGAATGTTCCGAGTCCTTTTTTACCGAATTCTTATTTACCGAATCGGTAAATAAGAAATGGTAAAAAATTACTATCTAGATGTAGGAAACCAAAAAAATACAGAATTTCATGAAATTCAGTATTTAAGAGTCGTATTTACCATGGACTGAAAGCAGGTGGTAACCAGGTGCAGGCTATCAAAATAAGGACCCAAAATGCAACAGTGTTACCAGAATGGCGGCATTCTACATCATAGCAAGGCGGCTACGGCTACAGGCAGCAGGAGAGAGGGTATGGAGAAGGGAGGAGCAAGTCTACAGGCAGAGGATAACGCTCTTCCAACTGACTGAGCCAGAGATACTGCAAAGGTACAGGCTACACCCCCAAACCATCCTGGACTTGATCAGGGACCTGCACCCACTCCTGGATCACCCAACACCAAGGGCGTACGCCATCCCACCCCATGTGCAGGGCTGTGTAGCCTACACTTGCTTGCCTCTGGGAGTTACCAGAGTGTGATTGCTGCAGTAGGTGGTGTGTCCCAGAGCTGCCTGTCCCGTTTCTTCAGGAAGTTTCTTGAGGCCATGATGCAGAGAAAGCATCATTATATTAGGTTCCCTGACACACCTGCAGAACTTGCGAAGACCAAAACAGGTTTCTATCAACTGGCACGCTTCCCTCACGTCATAGGCTGTATAGATGGCACCCACTTCCCACTCTGCCCACCTGCAGCCACAGAACACATTTACAGGAACCGGAAGTCAACGCACTCAATAAATGTGCAGGTGATATGCAACGCTGGCAACATCATAACAGACATTGTGGCCAAATTCCCAGGGAGTACCGATGACTGGTACATCTTCCAGAACAGTGGGATATACACACGCCTTGTTGCTGGAGATTTCGGGGATGGATTCCTGCTAGGTAAATAACTGTGACACACCCTGATAGTCAATGCAGATGAATCAATCATGAGTATGTAACTAATGGCACTCTCTTTTCCACCTAGGCGATAGTGCTTATGCTCTGCGGTCCTTTGTTCTCACCCCCTACATGAATCCATCTACCAGGAGTGAGAGGCGTTACAATGTGGCACACAGAGCAACATGCAGCGTTGTAGAACGCACATTTGGAATTCTAAAAAGCAATTTCCGCTGCCTCCACAAGAGCGGAGGTGCACAGCAGTACACTCCAATCATCTGCTGCAAAATAATTGCGACCTGTGCCATGCTGCACAACCTTGCCACCAAGGACGGCACAGAGGTGGACATCACACATCATGAGGACAATGATGATGGAACAGAACAGGCAGAGCCCTATGCAGCAGGAGCAGTGCAAGCCACATATGGGAGACTGAGACGGGCAGAGATCACACACAGCTATTTCTAAGTAAGTAAGGAGACACAGGCAGGCTTAGTATTTGAATTACGTAGTTTAATAGGCATTACGGCAGTTTACTGATACCACACCATGGCACTACAATGTCTGTATTACACACTGGGTGGTCACAGTTTACCTCACCGTGACCTGTCCTCTGGGTTGAGGACTTCATCAATGTTTGCGCCCACGCACTACAGTGCGGGATGCATGAGGCTGGGTGTCAACGTTTACAGTGGTGCCTGGGTCAGGTGTTATACCCTCCACATCTTCCTCATCTGAAGTCTCCAGAATCCTGAGAGGGGGCAAATCATGCCTCCTTGGCCTTACCAGCACAGATGACTCTGACGCTGGTGTGGGGGAAAGTGCTGGTGGTTCCAACTGTTGTGAACCAAACAGCAGAGGTGACAGATGCTGTGGTGTGGTGGCTCGCTCCGGTGTAGTGGCTGCCTGCACTGTGGGTGTGTGTGGCAGAACAGTGCTTTGACCGGCTCTTTCTCGTGTTTCCTCACTCCTTTCCGTTGCCGGTGCCCTCTCCTCCCTTTCCTGTGCTGTACTGCGCGATGACTCTCCTGTGGACAGATATGAACATTGGGTCAGTGGTGTTGTACACCTGTGTGTCATTATTAAATCACATTCCTATCACACAATTGCCTAGTCCTCCACAGCTTATGGATGTAGTGTGTGGCATGCCTTGCTGATTTCTATGTTGACTGCATTGATGTATGTTCCTATGACTACGTCTCCCATGATGCATTGCTGTTAAAACCTAAAACCAGTTCTGGTGTGTGATGCAGACACCCACATTGGGGAAGGGGGTCAGGGAAAAGGGTGGGGATTTATGTCCATGCATCTTACCTTGTTTTTTTGCAGCTCTGGCTAAGCTGTCAGCATCCCTGATCCCATGGACACTATCTGGTTCCAGGGTGGATTCCACCAGCTGCTCCAGGTCTGTTAGTCTTGGTGCACGGATCCTGTGGCTCCGGCTTCTTTTCTCTGGGCTTCAAGTTTTTTTTGTTTTGATCCGCAGATCATACCACCTTTTTTTCAGGTCATCAATGTCCCTGTGTATGACCCCAATGGCACCTGCAGTTCTGCTGGGCTGAATTTCATTTTCCCCTTGCGCTCAGCTCCATCCTTCTGGCCATCCTGGGACTCCATTATGCAGCTCAGCTATGCTCAGGACAGCCTGTTCCTCTGTGTTTCCTCCGGCTCTCCAAACAGTTCAGTTGCTCTGCACCTGCATGGGTGTGGCCACTTCCAGGTAGTGGGGAGGGATAGTTGCATCTGATTTGTTGGTTCCTCTGTTGCTTTGTTGTGGGGTGTGGTGGGTGTTCCTGATTGGTTGACAGGCGCAATAGTTTTTTTTTTTGTATTTACCGAATCGGTATTTACCAAATTGGTATTTACCAAATCTGTAAATACCGATTCGGTAAATACCAATTCGGTAATTCCCGTTTATTCCTATGGGCCAATGGGTATTACCGAATTGTTTTTTTTCCGAATCGGTATTTACCGATTCGGTAAATACAGATACGAAAAATCTGAATGTTACCGACTGTATTTTTTACCGATTTTTTACCTACATCCTGTTTTCCGAATCTGAAATACCGAATCAGCATGATTCGGTATTTAAGAGTCTGTAAACTGGGATTACCTACATCTGGCCCCTAATCTCCTATTATGGGCTAAAGTAATGAATCCTGGTGCAGCAAGGACTTGCGCCTGACTCAAGAGAGAAATCTAGTAATGGTTTGAAATATTTCACCTTTGTATAAGACTCTTCAAAGATTCAAACTTGACTAAAATGAAAACTCCTAGGTAAAAGCGTGCAGTCCTGATTCTTCTTGTGCTTTTTTTTACATTATATGTTGCATGCGTGACTTGCTATTTAGGTAATTTATCTGAAACTTGGCGCACCATTATGATGCTTGACTTAAGAAGGACATCTAGTAATAACTTCCGGTCCTTCACTTTTTTGAAAGATTCTTCAAGCGCTTGTTTCTAAATCACACATGATATTTAAGTGATATTGAATAATGTCTTTTTGGAGGTGCAAGCAGGCCTTACACAAATCTGAAACTCTCCAAGTTCACCTTCAAAGGTAACTTCAGTCTTCCTAATGAAATTGTGCGACTAAAAGAAGGTGAGCATCATGCTGTATGTCTAATACAACACATTTCCTTAAATGTTACAGGACAGTGTGTGTAAGATTTACTGTCATTGAAGTCTCCAATATTCCTTGAAACAGTTCTGTGGTATATTATAGAATAGCAGGGCATGCAATGTG
Organism: Lissotriton helveticus; assembly: GCF_964261635.1. Lineage (NCBI taxonomy): Eukaryota > Metazoa > Chordata > Amphibia > Caudata > Salamandridae > Lissotriton > Lissotriton helveticus. Next base: position 541,533,480 of record NC_136065.1, on the reverse strand, counting down.
ACATATTGGTTTATTACAAATTATCTGGCTTAACTTATTATTACATTGTAGTGCTTCAACTATGTGCTTCAAGAATAGATGTTCTTTAATGCGCTAACGTTTGCGAGCAACATTTGTGCATGCTTGATTTTGCATGCATTAGTGCATAAAATCAAGAAATGTTTGATATTTTCATTGTCTGTTATGCATGGTAAAAAACAAAATGGTCTTTGTATAATGAGTGCAGGAAAGAAATATTTGTTGAAGAAGATCCCATTTACTAACAGCATCAAACTTCAGCCAGAGACTAAATACATCTATAGAAGTAAAATCTGACTACTGTTATTTCACAAACTACATTGTATCAAAACCATACAAACATCTTTGGATTAGATGCTTTGATACACAGATTTTATGGAAATGTATTGAATAGAATTTTGCGGATTTTGTGTAATTTTGTATGCAGATTTCCAACCAATGGGAAGCCTTCCATAAAACATTTTTGTTGCCCATGTAAATAAACCAATGATTATTGGGATGGGGAACGGGAGGAGTCAGATGTGTTGTGAGGACCAGTGAAGAATGTTTACCATGACTCCAGTACAGACCTAGGCCCAGATTCACAAAGGTTTAGCATTGGGTTAGCGTTAATTTTGTAACGCTTACCCGACTCTAAACCTTTTTGGGGATCAACAAACCAACGCTAAATGGTATTAGTGTTGGTTTGTATGGGAAAGTAATGCAAAGCAGGGGGAAAAGCTGCTTTGCATTACTTTGCCTCAAGGGGACATTAGATGGGTGGTGCATGGGCATTCCCATGCAACCACCCATGATGTCTGGCCAGCTGCGGTCCGTGCAGGAAACAGCGGTGGGGTGGTGGGCCGTGTTGGGGCGGATTTCGAGGGACGATGCTGAGGGAAAATGTATTATTTATTTAATTCTCCCTCGGCATCGCCCCTCGAAATCCCCCCAACCCGGCCCCTCGATCCCACCGCTGTTACCTGCACAGACCGCGGCTGTGTTTGACGATTAACCCTATCGCCTAACATGAGTGGACATGGTTTAGTGCCAAAAACTAACGCAGCTGGAAAGCAGGCGTTAAAAAAAGAAATGCATTTCTCCTTCTTTTCTGACTTTGCATGTGTGCTGCACTATACAGACCACATACAAAGTAGGAAAAGCTTAAAGGTCTGTTTAGCCATACATAGTATTTTGTCAGAAACCTATTGTAGATTCAGGCATGTACCCTAGCACTATGGCCCTAAGGTGTGTGCCTGGTGCACCGCAGCTGAAAACAGCACCAGCGTTATGAAGAGGGGAGAAGAGAGCCATTTCTCTGTGAATACAGTGCTCTCCTGCTCTCTCCATGTCACGCAATGGAGCACAGCATTTTGGAGGCTGTGCAGTGCGCTGTGGCACCTTTTAGAATCTGAGCCTTCACATGGTGGCCTAGAGGAAAGACAGGTTGATGGCAGTCAGGTTTATACTGAAATGACAGGGTCAATTGACCTGAAATAGGAAAAATCACACCACACAATCAATATTAGTGCACTCTGCTGTCATTTAAAGCACTAGCTGAACCAGGTTCTTCTCGTTTGTGATTATCAAGATAGCACAGTTCATTTACAGTACTTTTTCTTTGCTCATTCGCAGCACCACATAGAATACTATTGAGAGCATGAAAGTGTTTCAAAAGGAGTTTCCCCATTGTTTTGAGACAAAGACAGTATGGCAATAAATCAATTAAGCTTTTATTAACTATTTTAAATAAAGCGACTTTTACCACTCCTGATCTGTTCCAACCGGAGGCAAATATCTGGGTGTGTTAGAGAACAGGGTTTTACCTGAGTTAAGATTAGATAAATGATGACAGTGAGGTGAAGAATCACCTGTTGGTTCAGCATGGCATGCTGAGCAAACAGCATGGAGAGTTATTTACAAACCAGATTTGAAGCCGAACAAAGGGGCGCACAGTGTCACTTGGAAGTGAGAAAATGAGACAGTAGCCATTGTCAGACTGAGCCTGTGAAAAAATACACCTGTACCTAAATATGCTGCACGCTTATATGAAAAAAAGCCATGAGAATTTGCGTAATGTGATATTTTGAGAATTTTTACAATTTTGCAAAATGTTAAATTTGGAAATGTAACACATTTTGCAGCTGCAATTGAATTATTGCCCTAGTCTAGTTCTTTCTCACCCTAAAATTAACATCTGTGAATCATAGAAGTATATTACTTTCCAAGCTGTGAAAGAGATTGCACACTCCCATGGCACACTAAAGAAAATCGTGGAAGAAGTGTTTTCTCCAAGTATGTGTTTTTACTTCCTGAATTTCTTTTCCTCACACGGAACACTACTCTTGATTCTTCTCCGTGTTAAATGTCCCTCTGTTGTATTAGCACGTTATAATATACCTGGCCTCACAACTTAAACCCACAGCGCTTTTTAAGTCCTTTTTTTCCCAGTTAGCACTCTTTATTTCTCAACCGTTCATGTTACTACAACTGTACACTAATCTGTGTACACTGGGTACAGCTTACACAGCCACACCCAATGCGCAGGTGCCGACATCCGGTACCGCGTATGCTCATAGCAGAATACACTACTCTCCCGCGCACGGGCATGCTCACAGCAGTATACACTACTTTCCCGCACATTGGCATGCTCACAGCAGGATGCACTACTCTCACGCACATGCGCACCATAGCCATGACTCAGCTTGTCCTCGCACAGTCTGTTTTCTCTGTCCTTCCCCGGACAGGTCATCCGAATGATGCAGACTGCATTTAAGGCACAAACACGTCCCAGGACAGTCTTACGGAGGCTTCAGAGACAACAAGAGGTTCAACGCAGACACTGACCGAAAGTTTTGTGAGTAAACCGAGTGCTTCAGCTAAGAAGCTCTCTTTCCACAGGTCACTAACCCCCTGAGGCCCCTTTATCTTCCCAGGGTCCACTCCTCTGCCGGAATACTCCATGGGGCAAATTTGGCAACAAGCCAACGTGAGGATAATCTTCCTATTATGCACTTACCACTGTTTTTTTGTGTCGATGCGCTTACGATGCTTAGCCTACCACAAAACTTTATGTATATATGATAACTTTCACCCTAGCCATACCACCAATATGGCTACACCCTTTGCCGCTTATTTATCATCTACAAGCACAATAGGTATCGGCAATCAAACTGTCTTGTGAATATGTTACCATAATAAGACTCTCCCCTGTATGTGTGTTTTGTCATACTTGTTGTATATCCAGTAATGCTCTAGGAGGGAATCCCCCTCACACATGTAAAGCTCCTTAGTGAGTGCTACACATTTTTCAAAATTACACAATCACTTAAAATTAAGTAATTTGCACCTACACACTTTGGTCCTGAGGAACGTCAGTTTTATTCATAAAGGCCTGGCTGAAACATGTAGACCACATCTGGATGTAGGAGACCCTAATTAACACTCCTATAACATCCAACAGCCTTTTTTTTAATGCTAACAGTGACCCAGTTATTAAAAAATAATATACCCTTGGGTACTGGGACCCCTGTACAGCTTTTAAATTTTCACCTTCACGTCATTACACTGCACACTAAGAAACATACCTGCTCCGCTGTATTCAGGCGTCGAAGCACACCCGGGACACACTCGGTGTCACTGGGTGGGCCCGATGATGAAGCATGCCACCAACCAGGTTGGTGGGTGAGGGCTTCATGAACAAACAAAAGGGTTTGTACCCTGTCTTACAGTCTTGAGTCTAGATAAATGTATCACCCCATTCACAAGCTGGTGCTAACAGCCCATATCACCAGTTTACCCGCGATAGCATCCGCAAAAAACATCGCCACAGATGACCCTGGCAACTATCGCTAATGAGATGCAGGTGTAGGCGTTCCTGTGCAAAAAGCCGCGACAACACCACTCCGCAAAATTCACAATGGCCAGCCAGATTGGCGATAAGAACCCAAAACAGGTGATAAGGCGAGTTAGCAGCAGGAAATTAACACCTGCTTTCACCTGGTGTAAAGTCGGACGCCAACCTGCACCAGGAAAAGGAGCCCTGGCCAGAGCCACACCTGAAGATCAACAGATGCCATGGAGCTACTGATCAGGCAGCTTGGGGCCCCAAAAGGGCCACAACACCCATCACACCCACCCCCAGGCCCGCAACACCCGGGCCCCCTGCACCCACCCCGGACCACCACAGAGGCAGCATAGACAAAGACAGCGGACCTTCAAGAAATGCACAAGCCTCACAGACTCAACACCAGAGAATGTCATCGCCTACTACAAGCTCAAAAGGACAACCATCCTCTGCATCCTGACCATCATTGCCCACAGGCTGATGGTACCAACACAGCGTACAACCAACATCCCACCTCAGACAAAGCTGCTGGCTGTGCTGCATCTGTTGCCATCTGGTACCTTCCAACCAACAACCGTCAAAGTAGGAGGAGTCTCACAGCCAGCCCTATCCAAGTTCCTCACACCTGTCCTGGATGCCATCATCAGCTAGGTACCGCAGTGCCTATACTTCCCCCACACAGCGAAGGAACAGCTGGAGACCAAGCAATGCTTCTATGCCATAGCTGGCTTCCCGCACGTGTAGGGGAGAATTAACTGCACACATGTCCTACTTGTGCCCCCTGCCGACACTGCACACAATTACCGCAACAGAAAGCACACACATTCCATCAATGTGCAAGCAATAGTGGACCACCAGGGACTCTTCACCAATGTCTTCGCCAACTACCCAGGCAGTGTGCATGATTCATACATCTTCCGACAGTCCATCATCAACCAGTGCTTCCAGGATGGCACCTATGGAAATGCACTGCTCAACTCCACAATCATGCAACTCACAACTCTGGAAATGCACATGTTACAAACTCACATACAACATGCCAAACAACATGCCTACCCACCAGACATGACAGCCCAACTTACTGTGGATAAGCCATCAACGGCATGGCACCTGAGCCACACAATAGCAGATTGTGGGTAGAGGTGGGAACCAGGCATGTGCGAAGGAGGCAAGCGACCCATGAATGAGAATGTACACAATGCCAAGTGTGGCGTGGATGTGATGGATAGACTGCAGTATGCAGACCACACACATATCCATGTCGACATTCACCGCTGGTATATGGAGTGTAGTGTTCAGTGGACACAACCATGTCACCCCAGCCAGTAGGGAAGATTGTGGGAATGCAGCTTGTTACGTCCCCCCTGAATGCGTGGGCGAAGTGGGATGGCCCGGTTTATGCCAGGCCAGTGTAGGGGTGTGAATAAAAAGCATGTAGCTCTGGGGGTGGTTCTCTTCTGGAATGCCCAACATGTCTGCCAGGGTGGCACCTCTCACCCCGCCATGTGGCAAACGCCGTCGCTGTGAGTGGTGTTGCCTGCATTCCTGTGTACCTGCTGCACCCGCGGCCCTTGGTCCCCGAACCTGTCTTGCCCGCCTCTGCGCACCCAGGCCTCACTGCTCACCTGCCGACAATGGTGTGTGTCAAAGAGGGCCCACCAGGTGCTGGTGCAATCTCCAAGCCCCAGGCCCATGACCTTGGCAGCCTCTTCGTACCATCACGGCCTACGCGAGCAAGGCCTGCAGTACTCCTTTCTAGTTGACGTACTCTGCCGATATACACAGCAGACAAGTAGGTCACACATTTGGAACTGAGTCTTGATTACACTATGGCAGAGTACTTATTTTATGGAAGAGTTTATATCACTATACTCCTGCCGATGTGCCACTAAGTCTGTGTATAGCATTACAACCACACGTGTCTGTGGTCCCTTGCTGACTACCGCCTTCGACCCACACTGTGCTGGAGTAGGTCACACTTTTGGAACTGAGTCTTGATTTCACAATGGCAGAGTTCATATCATTGCACGCAAGGAGAGGTGTAAGAGGAAGACGCGTTTCAGTCAGGAGGAAAAGGATCATCGTTACGGACGTGATCAAACACTATCAACAACTGCTCTGGTGTCACTAACTCAGTGCATCGCAAGCCAATGACATGTGGCTGTGGGCCCCTGCTGACCGATGCCTCCAGCCTACACTGCGGTCAAGTAGGTCACACATTTGGAACTGAGTCTTGACTTATTTATGGCAGAGTTTATATCATTGTACCGGCCTCATCGCAGACTGCATCCCCTATCAGCTCCGTTGCCAAAGTTTGTTCCCTGACAATCATGGACGCTCTCTGGTTGAACTTTGGTGGCGTCTGAGTCTATGGACTGGGGGTTGTCTTCATCATCATATAGCTGATACCGACTTGGTGCTAATAACGAGGCTGTAGCATTCCACTGCTCAATTTGCTGCTTCCAGATGGCTTCTAACCTCTGCATCATGCCCTGGAGGACACCTTCTACTGTCCCCCGCAACCCTCTGCCACATTCACCTTCAACATCAGCGAGGACCTGCTCAGTCCACGTGGCACTACCTCAGTGAACCACAAGTCACCGTCCCATGGAGGTGTGTCTGTGCCGGCCGCAGTGCATCCGGGGCCACTAACTCTGTACAGCTCAAGTCAGGGACCCTGTCTGATAGGATATTGGATGGCCTCCGGGTCAATGGCCTTGGGGTCATGTGTCTGTGGCCCTGAGCTGTACGCTCCCTCCGGCCTCAACTGCAGTCCACAGGGCTCACACATCAAACCTGGTCCAGACCGGCCCGGATGTTGCATCACCACAGGAGGCACATACCACCACCGCCGGGACCACCTCCAAACAACAACTGCCAGAGTCAAAACAGTCGTACTGGCAGACTATCTCAGTTGCTCACACCTGTCGTGGATGCCATCATCTGCCTGATACCCTGCTCAGCTCTTTAGGTGCCACTAGCTCAGTGCACCACAACTCATGCACCATTTCTGATTGAGTTCTGTGCTGTGGAGAGCTCACACAGCAATGTCACCTCAGGCTGTGTGGGAGACCTGGGACGATAATGAGGAAGATGATGCAGATGTAACATACCCCACTGCAGCTGCATCAGGAATATCCTGAATGGACACAATCCTAGACAATTTATTCACATGAGCACACTCAGCTCCAGCGCCCCAACCTCAGTGCACTGCAACTCACGGACACTCCTGTTTGCATATTGGGTGACCTCTGTACTTGCTCCGGCTACCACCATGATGCTTCGCAGTTGTTTCTGTAATGCTGGTGTTTTCTGTTTCCGTTTTAATAGTGATCACTGTTCAAGTTGTTGCCAGCACCAACCTCTCCGTGAGGTCTGGGTTACACGCACCCCACACACATCCAGCAAAGGCGTCACTGTACATGTGACCCTGCCAATAAATGTGCCGGGCTAACGTGCCCGTAGCCAGTTCCACATTCTATCTGAGTGTGTCCGTGTGGTCATAATGTATACATGAGGGCCCCGGGCCCTACAACATTACATTGTGCTGTGTACAGGGGATTCAACCATGTCACAGCAGGCAAGAACTTGGATATGTAGCTTTGTCATCACCCACTCATCACATAAGAGGAGTGTACTGGGCCGTCATACGCAGGTCCAGCTTGGGGGTGTGAATGATTATTCTGGGGCTCTGGGCATGGTTCAGTGCAGGAAATGTTCAAATGCATGTCTCTCTGTCGCAGTGTGGGTCTCTGTTGTGGGGTGTCGGTGGTCCCTGATGGGACTTAGACACCCAATGTATGTGATCTATTCGGCTTCCATGAGGTCTGACCCCACCTGCACCTGTTCGGCCACCTTCTTTTGGCATTCTAACACCTGGCATTGGAATGCGATGTGTGCCTCGAAGTGTTGGGAGCCAGCCATGGCGGTGGGTGCTTCTTGCTGTGTAGTCTGTGCAGGGGCTGGGGTTTCCTCTAAGTAGCTGGGCTGCCCAGCTCCTGGAGGTGGGTTGTCTAAGATGTCTATGAGTTGTTGTAGGGCGTCGAGGTCGAAGGTGTGGAGATCCTCTCCAGCATCACTGATGAGTTGTCTGGTTTGTAATGCAGGAAGTGTTGTTTGTCCCTCTGCAATGTGAAGGAGAGATGCATTTTGACATTGGGTTGACCTGTATGTTGGCGCATTGTTCAAGTTTACATGCAGACTGTATTAAAATCTGCATTGTGACTGTTTGGGAGGTGCTGAATATTTGATGCGGGACAGAGGACATTTGGACTACATGACAGGTGTGAGGTTGTACACGTACATTTTCATCTCACAGTTGCCTGCTATGTTAGATGTGATTGGCCTGTTTCTACGCATGAGCAGACCCAGTTGTGTCCTCTATTCTGCAGTCTAAGTGTTGTACTTTGTACCACATTGTCATCAATGTGGAAGTTATGTTATTGCTATGTGTGTGTGCAGTATTGTGGGAGAGTCGCCCCTGCAGCTGTCATTTTGCTGCCCCTTATCCCTCAGAGGTGGTGTGCCTTTGACTTTTGTGCTTTTACAGTGCTGAAATGTTGGCGACTTTGGTTATTTGTGCTCTTGGATGTTATTGTACTCTTGCGCATTGTTTGTCTGCAGATGTGTTGTTGACATCAGGGGTTGTTTGTGCATGTGAATGTGTCAGAGTGTGACCTGCTCCTTTCCGGATGTGGTCCACACTCAGCTGTCTCAGTGTTGTAGCTTGCACAATGTCATGATGATTGTACTAGAGCCATGCTGATCATCATGAAGTGTCAAAAGGCCCCCAGCAACACTCATTGCACACCCCTTGTAAATGTATTGCGACTTATATAGCGCACGTATCACCCGAAGGCCTCAAGGCGCTTGCCTTGGGAACCCGTCCTGGCTTTTCCCTGTGAGATAACCCCTACTGGGTATCCCCAGGGTGAAAGCCAGGCATCCCGCAGCGGGTGGGCCACTGTAGTGGAGATTAAGCAACTATTGCCCAGAGTTGCAGTGTGGGACCCCATGATTAGAATAGGCACCAAGGCGAGGATTATCCAGTCCGTGGACATTTTTGGGCTCAGGACCCTGCCGCGTCGGGAATTGAACCCTGTTCCCGGGCCAGACCTCTGCATCAGGGTCTGCCGCTCTAATCAGTGAGCCACACTCCTCCCTTTAATGCAGAACACTGTGTTGAAGGGTTCTGATATTTATCAGGTAGCATTAGGCCGGAAAAAAGTGGCTTAGTGCTGCCTGATAAATATCACGCAGGCTTCTGCGCCAAGAAACGTCACAAAAAGTGACGTTCCGATGGCACAAGGGGCCGCCCCTAGTTTTTGGCAGCTTTATTATGTTTTAAAAAACTGCATTAGGGTTTTTCATGTAGCATACTTTTGGAAACAATTGTTGCCAAAATTGTACGCATGATGGTATAGTGTTGTTTAAAATGTAAGGTTGAATGGTCTGTGAAAGAGAAGTAAAAGTGATGTTAATGAATAAAGCTTTATCCCTTCCAGACTCAGGAATAGCACAATGAATTTGATTGGAAATGGGGCTGTGTTCTTTGAATTTAATTGCTTGAAGGCAGGCCCTGAAATTCCTTTTAAATATAAAGGATTTTACTTGCTAAAGGTTTCCGAGAAATGGCTGAGGGTTATTGAATGTAATTGAATTTACTCCCCTTATGTTATTATGCTCCATTGTATAGCACATTCTTCGTTCACCCTGGTGTATAAATAATCTGTTAGATGTTTAACATTTGATTCAATGCCTTTTAGACTACCCATTTGACCTCTGTTTTGATTACTGTTTTGGGTACTGGTTATAGAGTTATACAGCGCCGGGACGCCCCGTTGCTGGGGCAGCTGTGCGCTTTACAAGTATACTACATTTACATTTACATTTACATTTACATTATTATTCCTGTTTATGATTATTGTACGTACTCCGCTTATCTCTCTATGCTCCATCGCGTAGCCCATTCCTACTCGTGCACTCAGGTTATATTGAGCTGTTATGTTTGTACTAGTTGATTCAATGCCTATTAGATTCCCCATGTTAGACTCATGTTTTGATTTGTTACCTTTGCCTCAAATTGTAAAGCGCTCAGATATCCTTTGGGATCAAGTTAGCGCTATATAAAACTTAAAATTTATAAAACTTTATAAATAAATAAAAATAAATAGGAGGTGTTCAATCTGACAGCTTTAGAGTGGTCTTAGACCCAACTTTATGCCAACCTCCTCCACTTTTTATGACCTAATTTGTGCTGTGCTGGTATTAGGACACTGCTCACTTTGCCACTGCTACCCAGGGCTAAATTGCTTGTGCTCTGCCCCCTAAACATGTAATAATGGTTCATCTCCAACTGGCATATTTCATTTACTTCTAAGTCCTGAGTAAACTGGTAATACATGCACCCCGGGCCTGTAAATTAAATGCTACTAGTGGGCCTGCAGCACTGATTGTTTCACCTACTTAAGTAGCCCTATAACCATGTGTCACACCCGACATTGCAGAGCCTCTGTGTGCAGTTTACACTGCCAAGTTGACCTGACACAATAAACTTTTTGGCAGGCCTACACCATCCCTTTTTATACATATGTTTCTCCAATTCACTTTTATTTTGCAGTATTTGTAGAGCTCAAACGCTCATCCCCAGAGGGCAAACATGGCACTGAAACTGCCTGCAGCCTCTCTACTAATGTACTGCGGGAAGGGGCAATTCAATAAATCGAGTGCATTACTAAACTTTTTCCTGAATATAATGTAGTTGCTTCTGAGGCGCAGGTCAGGGACAATAAATTCCACTGGGCCGCTGCAAGATGACAGAATGAGCGGCTTCAGGCTCTGGTTTATTTGACATGTTTGTTTTTGTCTAAGGCTAGATTTACTGATCTCAAATTTCCTACAGGTTTGTAAAACTCTACTTTAGATCAGAGGATCACAGGAATGGAATCATGAAGAGCCTTGTGAGCATGGCATAGAAGCTTAAATTTTGCTCTCTTTTGGATGGGCAGTCAGTAGAGGGTTTTTAGGCAGACAGAGTGGTATAGATGTTTATTGGATATTAGTTTCACTGCCACGTTTTGAATCACCTTCAGGTGGGTAAAAATCAAATCAAAGTTTAATGTATATGATTACTTAAAATCGTTACAATTTACAATTGAAAAGAGTATTAAACGTATTCTTCCATAAAATATCAATTATCAACAATGAACTTGGCAGTATTAAGATTTCGTCTCATCTCATCTCATAAACATTAATAAACCTCTTAAAATATTTGTTAACCGGTTAAACAATCTGCGAAATTCTATACTTCATAACATTTCCAGGCGCTTCAATGACCAAAGTTATCCCACAATAAATTGTTTGAGGTAAAATAACCATATAAAGTGCCAAACTTTCCTGTATCTTTTTAGTCCGCCACCGTTTTTCTGTGTTGTTCCTATTTTCTTGTGGGGTAGTCCTTATTCTATTTGAAGTGGTGAAGGGGATTCATATTCACAGTCCCTGTCGTCCTTGTTCATACTGTATCAATTGCTTCTAAATCGGCTTGCTTTAAAAGTTCTCTTACTTTTGCCAGATATTTTACCCCTCGGCAACATTATATGCCAACTTGATAGAGGAACCTTCCAACCAACATATCACAGCTTGCCTACATGTACAAATCTTTAATTCATTAAAAATCGGTTTTAAAAGCCCCCTTCTTAGTTCATTAATTGCGGGGCAGGCACAGAGAAGGTGAGTTAATGTTTCGTTACAGAAAACGCATAATCAACAGTGAGCCGCTTGTTGGTTGCTTTTCCATCACGGTTGTAGATCTTTTCAATCATGCGTTCCTAAAACGGTAATTGCTGAAACTTTTTTTGTTCTACACTGAAGTGAGTTACTAAGTAGGCCTGCGACTTTGGTAAGATGTAGGAGTTAATCACGGTCCACCCATGTCTGCGTTTCGAGGTTCTAATTTTATCTTCTAAGAAGGACTTCTACTTCACCATCCGTTTTGCCAATTTCGAAACGCTGCCCGGTCTATCTGGCTGTCCCATGTCATATGTATGTCCAGTTCCGCCAATGATCTTCTCAGATATGCTCCCCACAAATGTGGAGTGTCCTGATCCATCTGAGTTTTGATTTCTTTCCAGCATAGATTGTTCAATGTCCCTGGTTCAAATGCTTGGAATTTGTGGCATAATTTCACGAAGCCACTCATGCTCTGGAATTTCTGATTTTGAAGGCCAAATTCCAGCCGCATCTGTACTGGGCCGACCTTGGTAAATTAAAAACGGCCTTATAAACGTTCGTCTGCAGCTCATTTAGAAGTTCCACCTCCTTGCCACACCAGACTATAAGGGCATATGACAAAGTTGGTACTATTTGTGCGGCCTTGACTTTTAAAAGATGTGCGTAGTTCGGGCAACCCAGTTTTTTGCTCAATAATCTGTACGCAAAAATTACCGATTGAGATTTTGCTTTTAGGTCCATTTTTTGTTCCTTGTGTGTGGTGCTTCTCCCCATTTTTAAGCCGAGATATTTAAAGGCCGCTTGTTCTTCAATTTTAGTCTCCTTTACAAACCATTTAAACTTGGATTTTTTTGGGTCCACAAGGCGTACAACCTTGGTTTTGTCTTTATTTAATTCCAAGTTGTCTCCATCAAAATAGGTGGCTACATTGTTTATTGCTGTTTGGCTGAGCACCACTATATCATTTGCGTTTTGTAAAAAGGGTATTGCCTCCTTAGCTAAATTTGACAAATGACATTCGGCTGCTAGCATGTATTTACCAATATCCGCCATAAATAAATTGAATAAGCTCGGGGCTAAGACGCAGCCTTGTTTTAGGCCTTGTTGAGTATTTATACTGGTAGTGGTACTTCGTCCATCGCCTAGTTTAACTCTTGCCCAAGTGTCACTATGCAGGGCTATTATTGTGTCCAATAGTTTGCTTGGTAGCCCCCATGCTCTTAATTTTTCCCAAAGGTGATTTCTGCTTACTTTGTCAAATGCGGCTTTCAAGTCGACAAAGCATGCAAACAGCCGTGTTTTCCTTCTTCTTGCTTTTTCGATTAAAAGTGCCAGCGTAGCCAGGTTTGTTAAAGTGCCCATGCCTGGTCTGAAGCCGGTTTGGAATATGGGGATAATGCTGGTCTCACCCATCCAATCTTGCAGGTAGCGAAGTAGGCATGATCCGTATAGTTTGGCCTCAACATCCATCAATGATATCAATCTATAATTTTCTGGATTGTTGTGACTTCCCTGTTTAAATATTGGGTGAATGATATTTCCTTTCCAAGATTTGGGGATGGTGTTCTGTCTGTAAATCTGATTAAACAAAGGTGTGAGGTAGTCTGCCCAAAAGTCCGGAGCATGTTTAAATAGTGCGTTGGGCAATCCATTCGGACCTGCCGCTCCCTCAGTTTTTAATCTTTTTATTATTCCTCTCAGTTGCTTTTTGTCAGTCAGCTCCTTTAAATCATAGTAGCATTCTACTTGACCAGTATATTCTTCTCCATCAGGTCTTATATCTTTTGGGGGTTTTGGGTAGTCTGTTGCCCTTACACACTTATCATTCCTCCCTTTGCTGTACCTAATGTGTACATGCTGTATCCAGATATTTTCGCCAATTCCCGCTTCTTGTTGTAGTATTTTTCCCTTGGTCATGTTGTTAATGATTCCCCAGAATTCTCTACTGTTTGGCAATGTGCTAGCCCACAGTAGTTTTGACCAGATTTTTTCTTTATATTCTGCCTTTGCTTCCCGCAGCTTTTTAGATAATTTTTCTGTAGATCCTTTAGTTTGTTCTTATTTGTACTCATACCCAATTTAGCCGCTATAGTGTGAGTTTGTACCTCTTTTGCCACCATTCTCGTTTTGTTTTGTAGCGAAAGGTTAAACCAAGGATCTTTTCTGCTGTGTATCCTTTTTTTAGTTTTTACTGGTAGCGGGAAAGTTCCGGGTAAGGAATAGGCACAGGTCTTCCCAAGTTTTTATTTGATTTTCTTCTATCAAGGGACCTGTTTGACTTATGTGTTCTTTAACAGAGTCCATTATGGTCGTCAAATTTAGTCCTCGCCATCTTAGTTTCCTCAGGTTAAACTTTTCTGCGTATTGTCCCAGCATGTTTAATTTTTGCGTTCGGGCCAGGTTTATATTCAGAGTTGTAATGTGCGGATGGTGGTCACTTTCTATGCATGACCACGAAGGGCGCGCTATCTACACTGCAGCGCTGCTAGAAATCGCGCTATTTGGAAATAATTGTTGCAGGCAATTGTTTGGCACAGATGTGTTTTTAAATATACCAGTTTGCTATTTTAGTTTGTTTCTGTTTAATTTTCCCTCGTTTAAAAAAAAAGCCTATTCCACTCACTTGCACGTTAAATGCCTGAAAGCACCGCATTTTGCGGGTCCTCTTTCCAATCCTCCTCATTTACGGCCATCTAAAGGGAAGTACGAGACGCTCGGCAGCGTTATCTTTGTTGCCGCGCTAGTGTCTGACAGGCAGGTATTTAGGGCGGCCATGCTGACGCGCAGCGCTCGCGCGCAGCGTGAGCACGCCGGAGTCATACGAGAGTCCAGCCCGTCTGCGCCCGTCCGCGCACGAACGGGCGCAGGGGCTGGGACACCTGGCAAACGCCTGATTTACACATCGGCAGACCTATATTTACGACACACTGAAGGGGCAGCACTAGACCCAGGTATTGTGGACATACTATCGGATCTGGGCATCCTAAGATCAACAATCAGTAAGCCCGGCTTAAGGCCACTTCCCTTAAAAATTGGCCAGCCTAAACACCAGGTCACTGAAATGTCATATTCTGGAGATATTCTCCTTACTTCAGGATGGGGAAATTGATGTTTTAACATTAACGGAGACTTGGCTGGGAGATAATTCACTGCCAGATATCATAGCCGCCGTCCCGACCGAATACGATATTCTATGGCATAATAGAGCAGATAATGCCAGAGGGGGGGGTGTGGCAATTGTTTTAAAAAAATCTTTGATGGTAACACAAATTCTGGCAGAATCGATAGACCTAGCTGATATGATAGCGGCAAGACTTACATTTGACAATTTATGTCTGGTAATTCTTGCAGTCTATCGTCCACCCAAATCCACCCCAAATTTTAATGAACTGTACCTGTCCACTATATCGGACATTCGATCACACTACAAAAATATCGTAGTAACGGGAGATTTTAATTTACATTGGGACAGGTTAATAAAAGAACCTGCGGCATGTCATTTAGAGCAGACCATGTCATCCTTAGGTTTTAGACAGCTAGTCGACACGCCCACACACATAAAAGGACACATCCTAGACCTTATTTGGACTCTGGATCCTAAGGTAGCTCCCCCGAGGGTTGTGCCTTGCATTTGGTCGGATCATCATTTACTGTATTGTGATATTCCTATAAATGCTAGACCAATGCAATTGCCTCCTAAAGTGAAGAAAGTTCGGCAATGGAAAAAAATTGAACAAAGCATTTTGAGAATGACTCTTTCAGAAATCATTCAACCGATAGACCCCAATAGAAATGTGGACCAAGAATACAAGGCTTTAACTTCTAGTCTGACCAAAGCTTTTGATCAAATCGCACCTGAGAAATCGCAAAGAGTCAGGGGGGTGGGAAAGGGAGCACCATGGTTCACTCAAGCCTTAAGGGAGCATAAGAAGAAGCTCCGTAACGCCGAAAGAAATTGGAGAAAGCAAAAAGATGAAATAGCGCGAGAACAATATAGAAATCTATTTCGTCTGTATAAAAAGCTTATCCTGGCAACTAAGGCTGCCTATTTCGAGACTCGGATCAGCCAAGCTGAGAATGTCCAGAAGGAGACATTTAAAATTTTAATGGAATTAAGTAAAAGACCCCAAGAAACGGAAATAACAATCTCCTGTAATGCGTTTCAAGGCTACTTCTTGGAAAAAGTAGACACCATCTTACAGGACATCAGAAAGGATGCTGGGCCAGGCCTTGCCAATCAATTGGCTGATCATCCTCTGAAGGATGTTGCCATTTCACACTTTCCCCAACTAGACTCTATGACCCTGGAGCAAATAATGATTAGAACTAAATCTGGGTCCCCAGCCGATCCATGCCCCCCTGGTGTATTTCGTCTAGCACGTTCCATCTTGGAGGAGCATATCCTCTCATTGCTAAACAAATCACTACTTACAGGGCAGCTACCTGATGGATTTAAAGAAGCTCGGGTAAAACCTCTAATAAAGAAACCTGGAGCGGATCCTAAGTCCCTGAAAAACTATAGACCGATCTCTCAGCTCCCATTTCTGGCCAAAGTCCTGGAGCAACATGTGCTAAAATCTTTGGCTATGTTTTTGGAATCTCACCATCTTCTCCATGAGCTCCAGGCGGGTTTCCGAGCACACCACAGTACCGAATTGGTGATGCTCTCGGTGCTGGATGAGCTGAGAGAGATGGCTGACAGTAAGAAACCGAGCGCCCTGATACTTTTAGACCTGTCAGCGGCGTTCGATACTGTCAGCCATACACTGCTTCTGGACAGGTTGTCCAGTTTTGGAATTCAGGGGCCAGCATTCTGCTGGCTGAAATCTTTCTTGACTGGGAGAATACAGAGGATTCAGTTGGGGGAGGAGATTTCAGAGGTTGGAAACCTAACATGTGGGGTGCCCCAGGGCTCTGCCTTATCCCCCCTCCTGTTTAATCTGTACCTTCAGCCTTTAATCAGCTCCTTGGCAAAGATGGGTTGCCGTGTATTTAACTATGCCGATGACACCCAACTGCTGCTGAGTATAGATAATACAACACAAGCTCAAACCCAGGCACAGAATGTACTCAGATTTGTTGTCGGATGGATGTCCTCGAACCTTCTGAGAATAAACCCTGAGAAGACAGAAGTCTTAGTGGTTGCACCGACCTGCTCTGCATGGAGCGACTTGTACTGGCCCCAGGAGTTGGGCCCTACCCCCAAACCAGCAGACAAAGTGAAAAGCTTGGGCATTAAAATAGATCGTGAGCTATCAATGGCAAGCCAGATTGCCACCATAGCTGGTGCCTGCACAGGGCTGATTAGACAAGTACGTAAGTTAGCCCCCCTTTTGTCCACGTCCATGCTGCGTACGGTCGTATCTGCGACCATTATATCCAGGCTAGACTACGGCAATGCCCTGTATCTGGGCCTTCCAAAAATATTAATTAATAGACTGCAGGTGACTCTGAACGATGCGGCTCGGCTCATTTTTAGGCTACCAAGATGCTCACATGCCTCACCATTGTTACAGAGCCTCCACTGGCTGACCATAAGGCAGCGGTCTGAATTCAAGAGTCTTTGTATTGCCCATAAAGCGATTTACGGACAAGCTCCGTCATATATAAAAAAACTTCTAGAGCTGTATAAACCAGAACGGTGCCTTAGGTCTTCCAATTCTCAATTGCTCGTCTGTCCTCGTTATAGACTTGCTACAAAAGGTGGAAGATCTTTCTCAGTCTTGACCCCCAAGATTTGGAACAAATTACATGAGTCCCTTCGCAAAGAAGGAAACATCCTTCGGTTTAGGAAGTCCCTGAAAACTATCTTATTCAGAGAGGCTTTGAGTTCAGTTTAAGCCTGCCCCTCTCTAGTCTCCCTGCTGAGTATGTTGTTGTGTTTTTTTTGGTCAAAAGCGCCTTGAGACCTGCCGGTGAGTTGGCGCTATAGAAACCGGAAATACAAATACAAATACAAATACAAATGTGCAAACTTGAAATGAGTCTATTCTTGGGACTAGATTGCTGCTAGTGATGGTAAAGTCTATTGCAGAGCGGCTTTTTCCCTTTGAATATGTTGTAGCAGCTGGTATATCCCCTATAGTGTTACCATTCAGGATTGTCGGGCCCTACTTTTCTAAGTTTCGCGTTATTATTTGGCATCCCCAGTCCTCATGCCTCTTTCTGTTATTCTGTTTTATTAGGTTACTGTTAAAGTCTCCTGAAATGATCACTGGGCAGAATTCATGTGATTTTTGTAATGCGCTGATCAGATTAATTATTGTTGTAAATTTCTCCTTCGGATTTTTTTTGTATTTCGTAGGGTGAGCATAAACGTTGACTAGTATTAATTGCCAATCTAGATTATTCAAATTTTGCTTTCCAGTAAGTTTTTTAAATTGCAGCCAGTTTACGTCGGTTTCTATCTCTTTCGTTTGCCAACCATGTCTTTGTGATATGTATGTTGATAAGCCTCTTCTTGGGTGACCAAATCCTGCAAATTTTTCTGCTAAAATGTGATGTTCTATATAGCCTGATATCGCTGTTGGAGTCATGTTCCAGGTTTCTTGGCGTAATATTATATCTTGTTGTTCCAGGAAGGACATAGTTTCATGGTCCAACCCCATATTTTTAAAACCATGGACGTTCCATGAACATATTTTTATCGTGTTCTGCCTTATTTCCCCTAACTTGTGGGCTGCCTTGACGAAATTATTGCGTCCAATTTGTCTCCTTGAGTTTTCTCCCCCCATCTGTTATCCATCCTAAGCGAGTTTGAATGTTTGTTAGGTACATGTGTTACTAAGTACCTTTGGCACCCAAGACCAGTCACCCTATCCTCTGTAGGCTGTACAGGGATGGCTTGCCTTGCTGTTTCCTTTGCCTCCTTTGGGTCAATTTGCCCTGTTAGCGAGGTGGATCGGCTGCCCTGTAAGCATGTTATTTGCTTTTTTTCAGGTATGTACTTCTGATTTGTTAAGAAGGGATAAGGGTACCGTGTGTGTTTGTATGGCCTCAGTAAGATTCCCCAGGATTCGAATATTACTCTGGTAGCATATATCCTGTTCACTAGTTCCTTTGTGGTCCAGGTAGTCAAGGTCTCTTCTATATCCGGATTTTCTGGGGAATTCCTAAATTCCACGGCTAGGAGATCATGCGATGATATTTCTTTTAAATCTGGGATTTCTTAAAACAACCTTAGAAGGGTTCCCTCTGTTTAGTATATCTTGCCGTCCTTTTGTACAGTATTCTGGCACAAACGTCAGTTTCGAAGTATACTCCCACAAGTTACTTACACTTCCCGCTCTTTCCTCTTTTTCTATTTGAGTATTTGTGTTGTTCGTAATTCCATTATTAACATGTCTGTCTTGACTTCTTCGTTCATTACTGGTCTTTTACCGTAGAGTATCAGTTTTTTTTGCTACCTTGGACTCTTGCTCCAGTTTTCCTGCTTCTATATGTATTACTGGTCCTTGTTGCTCACTCTTCCGGTCGGTAATGGGCATCCTACACACTCTGCCTTTTCTATTTATTGTAACTTTTATTGCCTTTTGGGTACTATGTTCATTGCTGTCTATTTGCTTGCAAACCTTTTACCTGGTGTTCCTTCACTTCCTTCTTGCTTGTCTCGTTTTATGTCCTTCTTTTCTCCTCTTAACTGCTTGCCATCCATTCTCTGGAGTGATACCTCTTTCGTCTTTGGGTGTGGTCCTTGCATGTGCCTGTGATGTATTTTCGGTCTCTTCTCCCTTTTTAGTATGTTGAATTATTAATTGCATTGGTTTACCCTTCTTTTCCCTGCTTGGTTCTTGAACTTCGTAGTCTGAACGTGAACCTCTCTCCTCTTTAGATATCACTCGTGTTTAGACCTGCATAGTTTTTTCTGCCTTTTCTCCCTTGTCAATACATTGAGTTCCTTCAAGTTTTTTTTTTTAAGATTCCAGGAGTTGGCGTGTGGTCTGTGGCTGCCTAATAGGTAGGTGTTATAAGACCCATCTGATTCATATTCTCTTTGTAATTGATAGCCAGAGAGTTTATTGCATTCTGCTTTATATTGAAGCTATTAGAATCTAATGTATGATTCGATTGGTCTGGGCCTGTTGCTGGATCCTCCTCTATACCTTCTACCAAAGCCTTATTTTCTTTCCTATGTGTGTTTTGGTTTGCAAAAATAGGAAACATTTTCTCTGCTTTTGTAGTTCGTTGAATATTGTATTTTGTCCTACCCTTTCTGGCACAATTCCTTTGTTATTTTGTAGGCTTTGCAGTTTTTGAAGTGTCAATAGTGCTTTGAGTAATTTCCTTTCGGTGGTCCATTGTTTTCGCACTTTGAACCTCTATTTCCTCTTTTTCAACTTCTCCCTTGTCAATTTCACCTGTCCCTTTACATATATCTTTCATTGGCTCCTGTTCCTCTGTGACCTTTTTGGCTTCCCTTGTATATTTTGATTTTGCTGTTAGTTGCACTGCCCCTAGGATGTCCTTTAATATTTCGGGCACATTTGCCAGTTTATCTATTATGTTGCCACATCCACAGTTGGGCTGCAGGGGGTATTGGCTTGTTTGTAATTCTAGGGTTCCCCTACGCGATACGAAGGAAGTGATTGAGTCCAGCTTGGTATTTATACCCGCAATGTGACCAGCAATTAGGTTTGTTAGGTCAATCTGGAAGTTCAGTACCTTAATTGCTTGTTCCAATGTGCTTACTAAAGTATTACTCCATGGTGCCATGTGCAGTTCGTCAATGGAGTTTCCAATACCCCTAGGATCAGGGTCTATCCTACTTACCGATAAAATTGTTATCGGAGGTGAAAAATTGAATTGATTTATTTTTATCTAGGAGCTCCCTTCCTCCTGTACATTTGCCTGTTTATCAATCCTACTGACCGATGAAATTGTTATTGGAGATGACAAGTTAAGTTGCTCCTTTTCTGTTGGCTGTCTTCCCTCCTCTTGTGTGTTTGTCTGTTGGTCTGATCTTTGACCATGATTTGAGGGAGTAGATACCATCATTTCCGCTCCTCCTAATTCTCCCTTTTTAGTAGGCTGTGTCATGATAGGCACTATTGCGATGTTCCCTTTAATTACATCATTCATTAATTCTTGTGTATGCGTATTGTTATCTAATATTTGCAACATGTTGGCATCGTTTGATAGTGAGAATGAGCTTCACCAGGTGTTATCTAGGTGCCTTTTCTGGTCCTCCTGATCATTCATTTTGTTGTTTATTTCCTCAACATGCTCGTTTTTATCGTCCTCAGTTGCATCTATTCCCAATGCATGGTTTGTTGGAGAAGTAATCTGATGTATCTGAGCTATTGCTGTTACCAATCTTCCTACTTGCATTTCCACGATTGGTTTTTGTGTGTTTTGATTTGTTTTTTGAATGTTTGAGTTATTTGAAGGTTGCTGTGCGTAAGGAGGACTTCCTTTACTGAAGGTAAATACATGCTTTTGCTGTTGCTCGGTCGTTCCTAATTTGTCGTAACTTTTATTCGCCCTTGTTACTGGTGCTATGGGGCTCGGCAACCAGGCTGTCTCAACTGATGGTGCATAAATAGCCGCCATTGGATCTTTTAAAAAGAAATTTTTTGGGATTCTTGTATTTTTATCAGGGCTGAGAAATGTTGTGACTGGTGTTGGTGCCGAGACTAGCCTCTCTCTTTGTCTTGGAGCGCTTCTTTTTTGGCTTTTTTGGCTTGTGTCTGGCCCTACCTCTTTGACGTTTTAATTATTATTTTTTTATTTTTGCCTATATTCGCCTGCCGAACTTTCCCAGATCTCATATTTCTCTATTGTAGAATATGGCTTATGTCTCCTTGAGCACACCAGTAGTGTACTTGTTTAATTGCGGTAGGAGTTAGTATGGGTGTTGATGTTAATGTTGATAAACACTGTGTTGACTGGTGCTCCGACCCACGTCGCCTCGACCCACGTCCCCAATCAACCCTAATTCGAACCAAAATTAACCCTAAAAAGGGTGGCTGAGCTGCTTAGTTTTATTTATACTTCAACTTTAATGCTGAAACAGCTATCAGTCAACTATGGGTCAAGCACGATGCAGACAAAAGGCAGAACAGTACTTTTTGAAGTCATGGTCCTTGGGAATCTGCAAGTTTGGAAGTTTGTGGTAAAACCAATTGTCACAGATATCCTTGAGCCCACTAGCCACAACCGCAATCCACACCCGCAATCCTCACCCGGTCTCAGACCACCGAGCTGCTTCTGCGGGGCAAAAAGACGCTGGAATTTACAGTTACTGTGCAGTCTGCTTCCCTCTGTTCTCCATTTGACCCTCTTGTCTGCCTCCAGCCTTCAGTCTTGTTCCCAATGCTCAACTGCCCCTCAACCCGCTCTGCCCACCGCAGGGGGTACGAGACTCATCTGGTCACCTAGCGGGGTCCAAGGAACTTGAGCTGATGAACAGCGAAACTCGGGCAGCAGTGCTCAACAGGACAACATGAAAAACCGGACTGCTTCAGAGAGAGATTTGCTGATTTCAGGCAGCCGCTTAGAGAAGCTCTTTCTGCCTCGTTTATTCAATATTTTACGGCGTCAGGCTTCAAGTTCAGAAAATGTCTCATGGCTTCTGCCTCGTTAAACAAAAGCTAACGTGTAAAAGGAGCTCTCGTGGCTCGGGCGTTTAGGCAAATGTTCAGCGCCCCCTGCCGCGATAAACAATAAGCTGGTATTTTCTTTTAGGCAAGATTTTGGCAAAATTTGGCAAGATTGCAGCTCCTGCCGCATTGGCAAACAACTCCTTCCGCGGCACCTACTGCACCTCCTACCTTGGCTCCATCTCTGTCTCTGCCGTGCTACTCCCCATGTTGCACGTTGCACTGCAGCAGAACTGGAAATGGGGCGGCAAGGGACGGGCTCTTGCCAGGGAAACAGCGCCGGAGCAATAATCTGGGGCTTGGACACAATGTTGCCAGAACCGCCCAAACCGCGAGGGAAAGGTGGCTACAAAGTATCCAATCGCCCGAATACCAGCAAATGCGAAGGAACGGCACTCCAGACTCCAGACGGAGCTCATGCAGGAGGATGAGAAGCGCAACCGGATCGATCTAGGATAAAAAATAATGTGGGTACAAAGAAATTCAGCCACCCCATGTATAGGGCATTTCATAGTCCAACCTACTGGCTTCGACTACACTTCTACGCCAGTCGACTTGCATTCAAAGGAAATGTTTTCTGAGGAGTTCGAGCAAGCCAAAACATTTACCACAAGAGGCATTGACTTGCTTCTGCATGGATAAAGACTCATCAATGTGGGCTCCTAGGTTTTTTCCACTTTTCTGGGCTCAGTTGAAGGTCTCTGGGATTCAGGCCATCATACCACTATTCCTCCTTGAGAGCCAAACACAATGGGAGTTTAGGTGCGTCTTGATGAGCCATCTCTAGCAGGATGGGAGCGAGGAGCTGGGCACACAACCTCACAATTGAATAGGCTGTGTCCTGTCCATACACAAAGGCCTACATGCAACCCTGTAGTTAGTCTGGAGCAAGTGCACAAAGGGATTACATCTGCCACTTCAAAGGCATATCTTTGATGTCTACCCCACTTAAAAGGCACCACTGGGTATAAGTATTGGATGTCAGACACCACCAATATAGTACACTTCTAGACCTGCAGATACTCTACCAGTATTAAGGACTGCTGTGCTGTTGAAAGACTACGACTCTGCTCGACTGCTACTCTGCTGGAATCCTGATTTGCCGTGCGGACCACTAGCCTGCTAGCCTTCTGGCCTCCTGCTTGGGTGAGATGGAGTAGATTGGCATTATGTCAGCCCAGAACCCAAAGTGACTCCAAGGGCTAGTTGACTGGACTCCTGGTCTGAAGCCAAAGCCCTGAACTTGGACTCTGCCATCTGTGAGTCTACCCTGCCAAGTGGTGCCATCCCAATCTTGGACCCTTGGGCGAGGGCCTAAGGTGCTTGCCAGTGGAACCAACTCATCTTCACTGCTGAACGGCACATCCACAAGCAGATCCAAAACATCACCTCGGCTGGGCGCCCCATCTCCAAGCAGAACCGACACATCTCCGCTGCTGCATAGATTGGACTCATCGCAAAAGACTTGCATTGTCCGCACAACTCGCACCTTGGGACTGAGGCTTCGCCTTCAAAACTGCTGCTCTGTGTTGCTTTTCCTGGTGCAAGTTCCTCACTTCCCTCATTGACAGCAACCTTGAAAACGATGTTGAAACTCCACATCACAGCCTCAGTGCTTTTCAGAGCTAGCTCATTGCCTCAGCTGAGCATCACGTCCTCCACACTGAACTTTGCATCTCAAACCCCATCAATAGGATCCTCAACGTTGGTGTGTCAGAGCCTTGCAATATGGCCTTGCCACATCTTGGAACTGATGCATTGCCTCGGCTGCACAACACATCTTCGATGAGGATCTGTGCAGCGCTCTATTAGGTGGCCCTAACTGGGTCCCTGCAGACCAACACATGCTTGCTCACTGTCGGCCTGAACTTGTGACTTTGACCCGGTCCCGCATGTACAGATATCTCCATAATCGGTTTGAACTTTTTGGCGTTATTTCTCACTATAAACTTTAAATTTCACTTACTCCAGCTCTCCTGATTGGATTTTTGTCATTTTGGTCTTATTTTATTTATTAAACTTCAGTTCTATTTTTCTAATCTGGTGCCGGATCTTATTGTGTGGTGTTTTCACTGTTTTACTGTTTGATGTGTTGCACTAATACTTTACACTGCCTCTAGGTTAAGCCTGACAGCTCTGTGCCAAATTACCAGAGGGTGAGCACCAGTTATTTTAGTATTAGCCTGTCGTTTAACCTGAGTAACCCAATTACTAACAGGAGGGATACATATTTCATACATAAAATGATAAAGTATTTGTTATTTACACACTATATTTTACAACCAAACATATATGATCTGCCCAGAGCTGAAATTGATGGTGGTATGGAAGTGCATTATTAATTGTCAGGGAATAGGTATGATTTGTATGATTAAAACATAGTGAAATCTTTCATTACAGTAATTTGAAATTTACTAGGTTATAAGGAGTATTACTAGATAAAATGCCACAAAATCCAATGTGTACGAGTAGGGAATTTGATAGGAATAAAATTAAGAGAGAAATCAATGAATCAAACTGATATGCGACTGAGAATCCACAAAGCTCAAAATGAGAACCATCAGACACAAATCACTTTCAAACAGAAAACCACACCATAGCGAAAACAATTATATTGAAGCCAATGGAACTGGGAACATAGATAAGAAGTTGTTTAATGACTTCCAGAGACTATCTCTACTCACCAACCCACAACTGCACAGGGTGAAATATAATTGAGGTGGGATCCAACTTTTCTTTTCTGCTAAAGTGTTCAAACATGATCGCTTATGGAACATTCCGAAAAAAATTAAGGATAATCCTGGTAGCTCCCTCTGATGAGGGCCTCATCAAGTCAACACAATTTACAGACTTCCACTATTTTTGAGCTAGTTAAGGCACTTTCCGTGAGAGGGACTCAAAGCAGACTTCAGAGCCATGTTTTTTGCACCACTTTTGTGTTTAACTATGAAATTACTGAACATTTTCAATTTATTTTGTATTACATTGTAGCATTTTTATAGTGCTTCCTATGTCATTGTGTGGTGCTGATGCTCATTTCTGGATGAGTAGCTCCCTGCACTGTGGGGGTGTGTTTTGACCATATGTAGGAAAAATGTTGATCTCCTGTGTGAGTGGTCAGAGAGGTGCTTTTATGCTCAAAAAGAAGTTCCTATATTCTCTTGGGGTGCGGTGCCCAGCAGCGTGATAGAGGAGGTGTGAAACAGAGGTGTTCAAAATATAATTATAATCAGCTTGCAGTTATAATTGACTTTCTAGGTTCCATGTTATGTTTCATGGTCCTTGGTATGATGTAGGCAAGATAAATAGGCAGGGTTGTAGCTAGATTGTGTATGTTATAGGCATCCTGCTTGGGGCGTATTAGCAGCTGGAGTAGAATTTTCTGCTGTGTAGTTACAGAGCAAATACCCAGCCAAATGGGCAGCGGGGTTGCTGTGTGATTGTACACAGAAAAGGAGGTTAATCAGAGACTAACCAGTAATCTATATGGTAACAAGTCTATAAGAAAGGTGGGTCCTAACCGGTTTAAACTCCCTGAAATTTTAGATTTTCAACCGCCTGGTTTTTGGATCTCTGCAGTGAGACACCAGAATTAAGTCTCTCCCAATGAAATCATCTGTCAAAATGAATTTGAGTGATAGCTGCCTTTGATCACTTATTAATATAAGACCGCTGTTGCGTATTAGCTGTGTTCAGATGCTTTTGATGGTTACAAATGAACATGAGATAACACACTTGTACAAACATTTTCAGGATGAACAAGAAAGACTACTACTCAGCCTGGTATTTGCGCACAGGTAGCCTGTAGCATATGGGACCCTGCATAATTTGGTTATGGTATGCAAAGGCCTGAGATTTTAAATTTGGCGACCAAAAAGAAATGTACAATTTTTTTTTAGAAAATGTTCAAGCCTGTAGTGCTTCACTGTATTTACATTTTGAGTTTAAACTGTGCAACATGTCATGTTTTATTGGGTCAGCAAAGAAACAAGTAATTAACAAGATTTTATTTTTATGTGCTTAGGGGTCCCAGGCATAAATAAAAAGATCATTGATCCATTAATGCAATCCTTCAAATATATATATATATATATATTTTTATATATTTTCAATATTTTAATGAGCCAATGAAATTCATATCTTTGAACTTCCATGCTAGGAGAAGTAAACTATTCTGCTCGCCAAATAGCAGTTCAAAACACTTCTACGCCAGCTCGAATGTTATGGAAATGTCATACACCTCCACATACCTTTGTGCATCAGCAGTTACTTTGCATGTCGAAGTTACAACTCTTTCTATGCATTATTCAGACTTGAACAGATCCTGAAACGGGAACGTGTGTTTTGTACTCTGCTCTAAAAATCATCCTTTCCAAAATAAACAGTGAAGGGTAGTGCTAATTCCTAACATAGGATAACTTTTTCAAACTTTGACATATTCAGCAGAAAGAGAACATTACATTTATCAACGGTTCTCAGTTTTTGGACATTTTCCCTTTGAGGATAATAACTTGAACTCTGTCCTAGTGAGAGTATTTATCTTCTAAATATGACATAAGAGACTGATAAAAGTAGGTCACATTTCCATCACAAATTCTAATTCCGCTCTGACTGACAGCGTTGAAATTGAAAAGACAAAGTGTTTGAAAATATGAAATACAAGATGGCAGCATCCCCAGCCAGCACATTGAGATATCCTATGTTTGAAAATGAGAACAGGGTCACTTGAAAGGGTAAGTCTTCAGAGAGCGTTCCCCAAGGAGTCTGAACAACACAAGGATATATTGCAAACTGTACTAAATCCTTCATGTGAGTGTTGAGTGCCACTGCTGGAGGGGAGAATTCCCAGAGGCAGGTATCTTTCAGTAATTTGCACAAAGATACTGTAGATTTCTTTCTGTTATTCTTGAAGGTCAAATCTACTTAGCAGATTAGTGGGAATCCAAGGACTCCAACATATATATATTTTGTTCTTCCTAAAGAACATTTGTGACAAAAAATATATTTCACTTAAGCCACCAAATGGTGTCATTTACTGTCAATTACACAAACTAATTAGTTAGCATGGGAAGAACAACATGTACCTTCTACACTGCTTGAATGCAGATCTTATTACAGTTCTCAGAGCACAATTTTTCTCATAATGTATTGGGTGTGCTGTTATCAAATTTAAATGAAGGACCTCATTTACAAACTTTTGACACACAGCAGCCCTGTTGTGCTGCCATGCGTCAAAAGAAAAAGGCAGTAATGCGCCATATCTACAAGATATGGTGCATTCCTTTTCCTTCTCCCCTGTGCTGGTGCACAAATAGCAGCCGTGCGCCAATGCAGACACCCTTGAAACGTTGTCACTAGGATCTCATAATTGAGGTCCTAAGTGATCAAGTGAAGTACAAAGACGTAAGTGAGAAAAAGCTGTAAATCATTTATTTGAAAAGTCATCCATATATGTTCTGTTCCTCCTTCTTTTTGCCTGCTGGCTTATGTAAGCCATAGCAGACAGTGAATTTAGAAGCTAGTCGCATGCACGCAATTTACAGTAAAATAAGTAATATACCCAGAGCTTGTTATGCATACTAGAGTTTAAAATAAGACCAGCAGACTAAAGTGTTTTGACCCTAATATTATTATTTTTTTATTGCTTTTTTGCTGTGTCTTTGATTTATACATTTTAAAACCTTTTAATGTCTTCTATGCTATTCACAAACGTTTGGGTATATTGGAGTGTCATATTATGCTTTTTTAAATGTCCCCTGTCAAACTCTAAATCACACCCTTAGTCAATTTTCTGGTTTTTAATATCCTCCAGTGGAGCAAAGCTGGAACCTGTACCTGCTCTACTCTTCACAAGGCCAGAACACTTTAACGTTAAAGTTCCACTGAATCCATTTTCAGCACTGCAAAAGCCCCGAAGGGGTCAAACCTGGTAATTTTGCCCACCATGTGTGCAATCTCTGAGGGCAAGTGGCTGTACCTTGTTTATCTCACCTCAGTCCTGTGGAAGTAGAAAAAATTACTTTTCAACAACAGTTGGACAATAATTTCTGAGCACTCCAACAGGTATTAGGCTAAATGACATCCTTCGAGGGACAGACTCTCTCTCCAGCCAGGGATCCTGCAGTGTGCAGTCCTCTGTGGTCATATGGGCCCTCTTGGACTCAGGTGGACATCTTTTGTTTGTGTCTATTGAGCATGAAACTGGAAGACAGCTACCTAACCCTTTTAGAGAAGTTCCAGTCCCTGAGTACCAGCTGGAACTAATGTGTTATTGAGTGTTCTTTTTTCTTAGTAAAACCATCTTCTTTGGGTTTAGTATTCCCAGGTCCCAAGAATGTTGTGAGTATGTGGTGGTGAGGAGACAGTAATATCTTGTTCACTATCCAGTGATTGGATAATTTTCCTTATCCAGCCTTATCGTATCTCTCTTACCTATGCCCTCTTCTTTTTGCATTTGTCAGCTTCCAACTGAAATGAATAAGTGTTAAGGCTGTCAACTGTTCCTATTCCCTCCCAGTAGGCAAGTACCCATAAAGAGTCCAGTTGTTGACAAAACCTCTGGGGGCAGATTTATGTGAACTGGCGCATCCCCAGGGATGCGCCAGTTAATGTGCGCCACAGTGCGCCACAGCTCCGCCACCCATGGTGCGCCGCATTTACAATGCGGCGCACCATGGGGCAAAAACGGCACAGATGCGTGACGCATCTGTGCCGTAAAGGCGGCGCATTGCTGGAGTTGCGTCGCAAGCGCGACGCAGCTCCAGCAAGGCTCGGGGTGCCCTATCTGACCAATGCTGCATCAAGACCTACGCCTGCTTCAAGCAGGCGCAGGCTTTTGACGCAGCATTGGCCCGAAAGTGACTGAGTGAAATCTTATAGATTTCACTTAGCCACTTTTGCGAGGCGCACCTGCCCCGGAACGCCCACCCTGCGCCGGAACGCCCACAAGCGGCGCAGGGCTTTACAACGTGACGCATCTGCCTAGATGCGTCACGTTGTAAATCGTTCGTAGGGATGCGCCACGTTTACACCGCCTTGCGTGACGCAACAGCGGCGTAAACGTGGCGCAAGGGCCTCATAAATCTGCCCCTTGATTTCCTGTGCTAGGAGGTGCAGCCATCGTCCTGTAGACAGCAAAGTGGTTGGCTTCAGCCAAGACCCTGCATCAAACTGTAGTGTAGTTCCTATATTCCCAATAGGCTCTGCACATTGGAATAGTATATCCTGTAGTTTAAACGTAGGACTGAAGTCGACAAGGTCTCTACCGAATATACTAAACTTAATTGTGTGTGTGCCAGCTAGCTCAGAGGTCACTAGAAACTTTCCCGAATTAACAAGAAGGGATTCGTTTCTGACAACCGCTTAAAACATGACAACTTTGTTCCCTAAGAATAAGAAATATATCGCTATAGTCGCGGAAACAATAGATAGTTATTTCACTCAGTCAATCATGCATGCTTCGTTTCACCAGAGGTGCAGAGAAAATAGAGAGACTGGCGCTTTCAATCAAATATATTTATTGAACAGTCTTCTTTCTGAAGCATAAGAAATTAACTGCTGCAATCGTAATACTTGCTGTAAAGTACAAAGCGAACAATACGAAGAGTATTATAAAATAATACTGTAAAAGCATGATATGGTTTAAAAGCCATAAAATACCTACAATGCATAAAATACATACAGTGATAAATAATGACTAAAAGTACTCAACTGGTGCTTCTAAAATACGCCTACCCCGGTGTACCTAACCTAGGTCTAGTACAAGGGAAGAACTAAGTGAGGTGTAGCCTAGTTTTAGTATTCTTTGCCAAGAATCTAATACAAGAATTCTCTTAGGGTCCAATCAGCTCCGTACCTTGGTTTTTAGAATGTAGGAGGTCTGGTATCTCTCTCTCTCAGGACTCGATTTCCCAGCAACCCTCAAGGGTAGCCTGGAAACACTGGAGCTGGATTTCTCTGCAGGAGAAAGTACAGCCTCTCTCAGTGAGTCAGCTGGAGGGTCTTCCTTCGGCACTTTCTGCAGCAGGGCGCGTCGGGCAAGTAGATAGTCGAACTGCTCCAAACCACTGTTTGTTTGTTTGGACAAGTGGGGGCATATTTATACCTTGAAGGTGCCGAGTTTGACGTAAGATTGGACATAATAACTTCATTAGAGACTTAATTCTCTGAAAACTCCATGAGTTCTTGGATAAATTAATATTCATGCAGGGGGAAGTCCCTGACTGCTGAAGGCGGGTTTTTCCAAGAAATCAATGTAGATTTTCGGAACTAGTAGAAGTAGCCAAACCGTATTAGGACTACTTGAGCTATGTCTTAATATGGTTATGATTTCTATGCCTATATAAGGATACGATATTTTATACCTATATAAGGGCATGAATCGGGAAAATTCTAGTGGGGTCCTAAAACGCTATACAACAGAACCTCTAGGAAACCTCTAGACATTAGGTTTTTTATAAGCCACTTAAAAAAAAAGTTCTTTCTCCACTAAAGTTATCAACAATTGTTACCATTAATTTAGATTTTAGAAACTGATAACAAATAACCTTGATTCATTTTGTTAGCTTTTTCCCAACAGCTGATACAGATTAAGGATTTTAATTATATTTTCAGACCTGTTGTTGCAGATTGTAGAACTCGCCATACTGCAAACTGCTTTAGGTCTTCAGTCACCACAAAAGCACACTTTTTCGTTTTTGTTTTCTTCTATTTTTTTTATTTTTGTTCAATAAACAGAAAAAACCCAGCAAGAATACATTAATTGTCATTCCCCCCCTTACGACTTCCCTCCCCCCACCCTCTTGATCAAAAAGACAATTAAGCTTAACATTTCTTTATAGGCGAGTTGAATTTAAGAGCAGCCACATGACACTCCAAAATTATTATGCTATATTCAAAACATTCCTCCTTTACTCCTTTACACCCAGCTGGATTCCACCAATCCATTATTCCGGTTATTCCAGCTGATTAATGGCGCCCAGATTTCAGAGCCTTGTTTGCTGCCATGTATCCCCTCCGTTTATACACAGCCATCTCCCAGTGGTAAACCGTAAGTAGGTTGACAAGCCAATAATGTATAGAATGAGGATCATGATCAAACCAGACACTAGTCAAGCAAAGCCGAAGTACTGTTATGTCTGTAAAAACAAAAGTCTGGATTAGCCACGCCACATCCTAATTACTCACCTTTAAAATGATCACTTGGGGGCTTAGATCCAGACCAAATCCCAGCATATCGCTGAGCCATTTACCAATCTCGGTTTGGAGAGAAGCAAGTTTGGGACGTGTGGCCAACATATACACGCTGTCAGCAGCAAAAGATCCGCACCCTGAACAATGCACACCTGAGTTCTAGATATTCGTGCAGGTATAATGTATAAATTGAGCCAGGTTTTAAAGCATTGTACTTGAAGATTAGCCAAAACAAAGGCTGTCTAACTGAGCAAGAGCGAGTTCTCTCATTCTCCGGCCCCTGCTTGTAAGAGGTAGTGCCAGTGATTTGTATGTTTTAATACATTTTCTCCCATTTCTTTATATAGTAGTTTATAGATTGTAGACAGTGTTGGTCACGCTCCCAGCAAGGTGTCCAGTAGGGGGAACCTTAATGCAGCTAACTGCTTTCTTGGCCAGGATATCCCTTATCTGTAAATATTTTAAAAAAAAGTGATTAGTCCCCAGACCATATTTTTCCTTAATTACATCAAATGAATGCATCGTCCTACCTTCCATTAAATTCCCTAGGTTCCTCACAATTCTCTCGGTCCAGCATTTCATATACCCATCATGAAATATATCTTGGAGTAAATTGTTGTTAGCCAAGGGGGTATATCGATGGACTCTAGTAAGATTTAGTTTTTTTGCGGATTGAAGTCCAGACCCTGAATGCCCCCAGCAGTGTCTTAAATTTGACCCTTTGAAAATAAGCAAAATCAATATGGAACATAAGACAAACTCGAGCTTCTATCCAATATAAAAACTCATATATAGAGATATCAAATTCCTCCAGCTGCTCGCTATTGTCTCTTCCCAACATTCAGGCCATTTGTTGAATAGATGCGGCCCATTAATACAATTGAAAGTTTGGAACCGCCCAACCCCCCAGTCTCTTGGCAGTCATACATTTTAAGGCTCTCCGGGGCATGGTCCGGCCCATAAAAATCTAGAAATCAGCTGGTTTAGAGCTAAGAACCAGGATTTGCTAATTTCAACTGGGATGATTCTAAAAAAGTATCATATTTTTGGCAGAAACAGCATTTTAATAACGTTGCTCCTGCATAGCAGTGTGAGATGTAGATTATTCATTCTAGTGAAATCTGTTTTAAATTTCGGTAAAAGTGGTCCCAAATTAGGTTCAACAATTTTCTCACCATTGGCATTGATCTCAACCCCGAGGTACGTGAAATTCTGGATTACTTGTGCATCTTCTAGATCTAGTTTATCATTTTTAGTAATATGTGTTTTACTATCATTGAGTTGGTACCCTGAGATGTTGCCAAAGTGACTAGCCTCTCGTTCTATCTCCATAACAGCGTCACGCTTGTTGGATGTAATTATGGGCAGATCCTCAGCATAAGCTAAGATCTTAGTGTCCCTGCCTATAGTGTGTATAGCCTGGATCATTCCATTCTCTTCTATTTTCCTGATTAAAGGGTCAATGGAAAGGGGGAATAATAGAGGGGAGCAAGGACAGCTATGTCGCATGCCTCGTGATAGCCTGATTACATTAGACATACAGCCCATCATAGCTATTCTGGCAGTAGGATCACAGTACATAGTCTGAATAGCTCTAGTGAACTCTTTGCCCAGACCCTTTTTCTCCATGGTTGCCAATAGAAAAGGCCTGGAGACTCTATCAAAGGCTTTTTCTGCATCTAATATTATTAGACCCATAGGGTCTCCGGTAAACTTAGAGGAATCAAATAGGGCTATAGTCCTGCAGATATGATCCGTTGTGCCCCAACCCAGGACAAAACCATGTTGGAAGGGACAAACTAGCTTCTTAATGAGGAAATAATGTGGAATCAGCACCCATCAAAAAGTATCTTGCATAATGGCTGTTGTTCCTCAATCAAGAATAAAGTTGTTTCCAAATGAACAGGTCCGTACTTGAGTGTGGTTTATTTTCAGTTCTTTATTTTAATGTTCAACAATAGATAAAAACGTTCCAATATTACAGCCAGTTTGCTTCTTTTTGAGCCAACGCGTTTCGTCTCATGAAAGAGACTTCTTCAGGGCTCGTAGAAGTATTTTAAAGAAATGTGGTATAAATGGAAGATCCCTCTGTTCAGATACAATTATAGAGACTCTGTCAATTCAGATTTTTCTCCTGAAGAGACAATTGGGAATGGTAGCCTAGGAGTATTTGATCATCCGACGTGGAGCATCCTAGATGGGGATCTTCCACATTATTTCCTTGTATTTTTGGCTCTGCCTTGAAAGGAACAGACAGGGTTGTGTTCCTTGGTTTCTGGAGCACCATCACAATACTTCAAAGTCACAGACTGTAACAGGCGCAGGTCTATTGCCTCAACCCTTGTATGTATAAGTGTATAGCTTCTTAATGACTAACGCTAGTCAGTTAGCAAGGATTTTAGCATATATCTTCGTATCACTATTGACAACGTAATTGGTCGATATGAGCCCAATTCGCTAACAGGTTTACCTTTCTTTGGGAACACAACTATATTAGCGAACTTCCGGGACTCAGGGGCCCCCTCCCCTGATTGTGCCCTTACAAATATCTCTTGCATACTTTTTAGTAAGTGTGAAGTGAATTTAAAAACAAATTCTCCTGATATTAAATCAGTACCAACAGCCTTACCTGATGGTGTTGATTTGATTGCCTTTCTTACCTCCTCTGTTTTTATGGGTGCTTCTCAATTTCCTCTCTCCTCGGGAAAGCTGTTCCATCGGAAGACCATTTAGATATTCTTCTATTCCTCTATCCACTGCATGGATGTCCACTGCATATAATTTGAGATAACATGTTTTAAATGCTGAGAGAACTGCTGCGATCTCAGTAACTATACTACTGCTGGGGTCTCTAATTTTGGCTATTCCAGCTTGCACAACGTTTTCCCTAGTGCGGACTGCGAGCATATGGCCTACCCTTCAATTACTCTCATATGCCTTGCTACACCAGGCCTTGAACCTACTTGCAGATTTCTTGATTGAGATCTCTGTAATTGAGGACCTAGTGAGTAATATTCTTGATTGAGCTGTCTTGGGGTCTCCTCCATTGGATATAGCTTCATCAAATGTCTTTCAGCCATTGCCAGTTACTCAATTAGCGTATGTAGAAGTTTCTTCAGTTTTCTTTTACTCTCCCTGCCATACTTAGATGTTACCCCCCTGATACCAGCTTTAAGGGCATCCCAGACTGTGTGGATACTTGTGCTCCCTAAATTCTCTTCAATAAACCTTGGGAACCATAGTTTTGTTTGCTGCACATAGCCCTCCTCACTGAGTAGATCACTATTAAACATTCAACGTGCCGGTGAGGATTTAGTCTGAATATTTATTTCCAATACCTAGGGGTTGTGATCAGACATAACTCTGGGTTATTTGTATATTCTACAACCCTGCAACAGCTCTTTCGAGACAAAAAAATAGTCCAATCTAGCATGTGTTTGATGTGGTGCTGAAAAATACGGGAATCCCGGATCATTGGGTTCTTGCTTAGCCCAGACATCGGATAGGCCATGGAGTAGCTTTAATTGTGCCAACGACTTAAAAACTCTAGGTTTATGGCCTTGGTACACTACCCCTCCTAGATTAGATGTTTGACAGTTCAGATTTATATTAACCCATTGGCTGCGTCGAACGTTCAGCTCCAGTGCTGAACTTTTGAAAAACGGGTGGGGCAGCGTCGGCCAACGGACGTGCGCAGCACTACCAAGGTAGTGCACGCGACGACCGTTGGCCGACGGCAGCAGCAAAAGCGTAAAGTCCCTGCAAATAATAAGAGGAAGAGGCCAGCCCTACAGTTCCACATTAAGCCTTTTAAAGTGCCTGATCTTCGAGAAACGAACCATAGACTGAGCATAGAGCATAGTGTAAACATGTTATTTTCTAGACAACATTGAGTAATGACCCACCATTCCAGTCTATCCGAGCTAGACTGTGAGAACCTAGCTAATCCTTTCCGTGCCATAACTGCCACCCTTCTTGTCTTGTGTCTTGTGTAGTGTTAGAAACCAGTTGATAGCCCTCCAGCTCCAATACCTCCCATCAACTGGCTTTGATGTGTGTTTCCTGAAGGCAGATAATATCGGCCTTCAAGAATTGGATGACCAGACTTATTGTCCATCTTTTTTGGCTGTTGTTTAATCCACCTATATTAATCGTAGAATTTAAATAAAGCCTCTATGATTTTTCTTTTGGATCCGGCACTCCCCACCCTACTCTACCCACTAAAAAAGGAAAAAAAGGTCCATGGACCCTTGTGATGCCTCCTGCACCCTGCTGTGCCCCTAGCCACTCCCTGCCATAGATTACGACAAAAGGAACAAGAAAAACCCAAAGAAGATAGAAAGAAAATAAAAAGAAAGAAAAAGAGAGGACAAAGCAGTACTCTATCGGTATCCCACCCAAAAAAAAACTAGTATATGTGTCTCTCTAACAGCCTGTAGCCCTTATATTGTTTATCTATTTACATGAGAGTTCCTGCATATACCCTTGGGCTTGTATCTCTGAGGAGAATACCCTGGTTGTGCCTTCAAAGATGATCTGAAGTCTGGCGCGGTTGATTAAAAAGACCTCACAGCCCAGTTTCTGGAGAGGGGTGAGTAGCTGCCGGAGCCTCCATCTCCTTTCCACCGTAGTGTAACAAAAGTCCTGTCGTACATAAAAGAAGTGCCCCTCAGCTGCTCTCCTTGCATCGGATCTGGCTTTCTCAAATATTGTCTGGAACAGGAGAAAGTTTCCAAAACATATGAGAATGGTTCTGGGTTTTTCTTTTTGCCCTGCTCTCTTTTTCAGCATCAGATGGATTCGATGTACCCTCTGAACCTCTGACTCACAGTTCCAGTAAGCAAGTTTAGGGAAGGCCCCCAGGAGTCATTTCAGAAAAAATCTACGTTCATCACCCCCTTCCCCTTTCTCTTCGATCCCCAATAGGCGCAGGTTATTTTATCATTGCCGGTTTTCAAAGTCCTCCAATTTCCAGAGTACATCAGTCATCCTACTTTCATTTGACGTTATTTGTTGTCCTGTATTATCAGCCCCGGCCACCAGCTGCACAATGCGCTCTTCTAACAACGTAGTGTGTTTGGACATTTCTGAGCATGTTTTGTTGACTTTGCGGTAGCCCCCTGGAGTTTCTTTGTCACCAAATGAGCCCTCTTGTGTTCATGGCGAGCTTCTGTTTGCATCTGTTTGAGTGTTGAATAGATCAATTCCATAGACGGGGGATTCTGTGCTGATTTTGGGGTCCATAGATATTTTAGGAACGTCAAGTTGTATTCCATTCTCCTCGTCAGTTTCTATCCCGAAGTGGGTAGTAGAGTAATACCACTTTAACTGACTTGACTGGCTGTTATCAGAGTTTGAGACCTTGTATTTGCCTGTGCCTCTGGTACAACTCATTTTGATGCAGACGGGTATGCGCCTTTGAGTATCAGGTCTCAGGGGAGAACTGCCACTATCCTCTCCTGTGATCTCAGCATCTGTGCCTTTGATATCGCTGGTGTTGGTGAGTTCAGACTTATCTATCAAAGAGTAAAATTTGTCTCCGCCTGGAGTCCCTGTGCTCTTGCCACCTGAATGGGCGACACCCATGATATTTAGATCCTGAAAATTCTGAATGCTCTGTATTTTTGCATAGGGGTATTTACATGCGGCTCCATTTCATTGCCTGACTCATCGGTCACACTATTCATATCAGGCAGGTGTGCTCATTTCATGTTTGAGTTTGCAGCTAATAATGTCCCAGGGGGGAGCCTACCTGAATTTGTAGGTTTGCCAGCTGTGGACCCTTCAATACACTCTGAATCTTTAGTAATTTTTAGGGCTCTTGTGTTGGATTTACCTCTTCTTGTTAGTTATGTCTGGGTGCCAGTGACCCCGCGACTGGCAAACATCCCAGGAACCATCTGTTGTTTTGGCCTGGTTGCCGTGTCGACGAGACGCTGCTCTCCACTAGGCGTCCTGCCGCCAATCTCCTCTTCTCGTAAGCCAGCAGAGAGATTAGCATCCACGCTCTTCCCCTCCACAGTTGTCCTCCGAATTGACGGCAACCCCTTCCTTGAGTGGAGGTTTCGACTTTGGGGGCATGTTGATGAGCCTTGAAGGTACCGCGTTCTTCCGTAATGGAGTCAGATACCATAGAGCACTCCAGATTCACAGGTGCAATTTTCCCTTGTTCTGGAGACGCAGAGAACAATTTTCTTCACCGTGTGGGCTAGCAGAGCTCTGATTCCCTGCTCCGGCCTCATCCAGCGTCGTGTCTCTCTCAGGATGTTTGGCGGTATGTTTCTGTCCATTTTACGGGTTTACTTCATATTGGATTCTCCGTGGCGAGGTAAGCAGCTCTCACAGCAGTCACACAGCCACCATCTGGCCCTTAAAGCATACTATTTCCAATAA
Organism: Lissotriton helveticus; assembly: GCF_964261635.1. Taxonomy (NCBI): domain Eukaryota; kingdom Metazoa; phylum Chordata; class Amphibia; order Caudata; family Salamandridae; genus Lissotriton; species Lissotriton helveticus. Next base: position 541,495,722 of record NC_136065.1, on the reverse strand, counting down.
TTAGGGTGCCACTTTTTAAATATTAAGCAGCCTATCCTGTGGACCTACATGGTACACTTTAAGGGCACATTTTTCCTTTCCATATCTCATTACAGTGATTTTAAGCAGTCGCCTAGCCAGAGCCCAGTAGGCTCCTTGTAGCTATATATTTTTGTAAAATATGGAGTGGTGTAATTTGACCCTGGAGTCAACAAATTATATTTAATGTCTTTTACAGTTGTACAATTTCTTTGCCATCTACTATAGCCGTCCAGGAAAGGTAAAGAGCCCAAGTGGGAGAAACCAATTTAGGTTCAGAACATACAATGTGGCACCGAAAGTCAGTGTCACTGGGAAAAGAGTCATGGTACTGATGGAGCAAGGTAAAGAACAAGATTTTGTTCAAACTTGTGAAGTTGATCTCTTATAACAGAAGTAATTGAATTAATAAGCATGTGGTGAATTACTAATCAACTTAGTTTACGAAATTCAATAATTTATACACGTGGGATAAACTAATGTGCTTTATGTTGCAAACGCAAAGAAAAAATAATAAACTAATCTTGTCTATTGACTTTGTCAGTATTAAATGCGGCTGTTTAACTACTGGCATGTGCTTATTTTGTGTGCTTAAGTTATGTCCTTTCTGTGACAAAAGCTCGTGGAGAATCGTGCAGTACAAAAATAAGTAATTATGATGCTGCCTGTGTGTGCTTTGCTAGGTAACATAATTAACGGGTTCATTTAGTATTGGGGGTGAGTAACAGAATGGGTCTCAATTCTTTTATTAATTGATGTCTTGTGTTTGTTTAATAATAGTTTCCAAAGAGAGGCCTAAAGTTGGTTCAGAAAATGGCTGACAGAACTGCAGACGTGAAAGCTTGTCCAGAGTGGAGCCTTGCACATGCGCAGATGTGGAGATTTTCACTGTACTGTCAACATTGTTTGAGAAAGCAATTTCTTTCGTTGTGCTGAACGTGCTCTCGGAGAAAAAGGCTCAAGGACAGGAACTTTATGTGTCTGCCAAGGCTAGGAAGTTAAAAGTTTGAAACTCGAGGCAAAAGTATATTTTTTGAGGAAGCTGAAAGTTGTGGAAGTAAAGGACAATAGGGCTTATGTAAAGCCTGGACTTCGGATATGTCTTAACATTTTATCGTGTACTGACACTGAACAGCCAATGAGAAACTCGGTTTCGTGCAATAGAATGTAAAATGTAGAAAGTTTAGCTAGAAGTCAAAGTCAAAGTCAAAGTCAAAAGTTTTTATTTTGTTTCGGTACTCTTTTGAGGACCACAAATTTATTTAAAAGAAGATACATTTGATTTTACGTACAGCTTAATACATTTTCAATGTAATTTTCAAAAATTTAAAAATCTTATAACAAACATATTCATTTGGTGGCTTAACGCATACGGAAATAAAATCCCTTGCATTGACAATCCTGCAAGACCGATATATGGGCTCTAAGCATAATAACCTAGCAATGACAACATTTTTATTTGGACATATAAAGAGCAGATGCTCTAGATTCTGTTTGCCCCCCTGACACAGGTTACATTGCGAGGTACTGTTTTGTTTCCAGGAAGAGGTAAAGGATAATAAGGGGAGTATACCCAAACGTAGCATCATAATCGTGCGCCTTGCACCATGGGTAAGAGTGTATTCCAGATATAGCAGTTTTTGCTTATATTCTTGGGAGTCAGCATAAGTCTTGTACATAGATAATTTAGTACAATGGGAGTGATCAAGCTCGTAACTTAATTTGGGAGAAAAGTTTTTTAAATATAGTTTGAGTTGTGCGGATGTCCAAGATGATAACATTTCTGCACTAATTTTGGCTAGACGAAAAGCCTCTCCCAAGTTTTTAAGGAATGTAGAGTTAATGGTATCCTTACTAAAAGTCTCGATTTTTAACAAATGTCGTAGGGTACCCTCTTTGGAATGGAGAAGGTTATAGGCCCACCTAATGAGGCTTGCTATCGTTGTCGCATATGCGCTTGTGATCGTACATTCCAATCTTAGTGCCTGTACTGGTGTCGAATTGGAAACTTTCAGTAACTTTTTTAATATTTTGCCTTCATTTAAGTCCATATAACTCCATTGTTTTAGGGGAATATGTTCAGAGGCGTAAGATAGAACCGGGGGGATTTTGGCTCTATAAATTTTTATTAGTGCTGAAAAATGCCTGCTTCCAGTAGTCGTGTACAGGCGTGATATGGCCCCGGCATGTAGATCACTTTTCCTTTTTAAATGGTTAATTTGTTTGCTGTTGCTCATATTATGCGAAAAGATCTACCAAGATAGGTATATTCTTTTGTCTGTTCCAAAGTCTCACCTCCCAGTTTCCATTGGTACTTCACATCTTTTTTCTTGTTTGAAAATGCAACTACTTTAGTTTTACTTATATTTGGAGTTAGGAAATGTTCTTTCGAGTAGTTGTATAAGATATCTAAAAGACTTTGAAGTCCAAAAGGTGTCAGGTCGAGCATGACTATATCGTCCGCATACAGCAAAGCATGTATGCGCTGAGCGGCCATTTTCGGTGGAGTGCATAGCCCTTGTTGTAAATGCGATGGTAGGTCACTCAGATATAGAGAAAATAGAAACGGGGCCAAAAGACACCCTTGCTTTAGGCCATTGGATGTTTGTATTATCTTTGACAGGCCCCTGTCACCCCCCATTTGAACTCGGCACCAGGTATTACTATGTAGGTTCACAATTAGTTGTAATAGTGGTTCAGGGATACCCATTTTTCTCAATTTTATCCATAGTGTCGGCCTATCCACCCTGTCAAAGGCAGTAGAGTAGTCTATAAAAGCTGCATATATTGGTTGAGATTTTCCAGTTACGTATTTGTCTAGTAAAAATTGAAGGGTAGCTATATTATCCGTAACTGAATGGTTCGGTCGGAATCCAGCCTGAAACATGGGAATTAGTCCCTTCGAAAATGCCCAAGATTTCAGCCGGTCTAGTATTTCTGCAGCAAAGATCTTACCGCCAGCATCCATTAGAGCGATTTGTCTAAAATTTCCAGCTATACTCCTTTTTCCTTTTTTATATATTGGAATTATTGTGCTTCCTTTCCACGAGTTTGGAATGTTCCCGGAGTCGAATATATAATTGAATAATGGCGCGAGCATCTGGCCCCATGCTTTTTGGTCAGCTTGATAAACCTTGATAGGAATCTGATCAGGGCCAGATGCGCCCGTACTTCTTGCCTTTTTGATATTCAGAGCGATTGACACTGCCGAGGTCTTGGTGAGTTTTATATCTTTGGTTACCATTTCTTGTTCAATGTCCTTTCTCACCATTACATTCAGATTGGGTTTGTATAGATCATTTAGGAATATACCCCAGTCTTCTTCTGAGACAGGGATTGCTTCTAACTTCTTTTTAGTTCCCGTCATCTTCGCTATCAAAGACCAATATTTTCGTTGATTGCATTGCTTTGCTGCTAGTTGGATATCGATCCAATTACGATCCTGTTTCAACTTTTCCTGTTTAGCCCTTTGTCTTCGAATTTGATTCTTTAGTCTGTTTATTTCAACTTTATTTACTGACGAGTAACTCAAATACTGAGCTCGAATCAACTTATTGAGTTTTTTTATAGTTGGCTGGTTGCAATTTTTATTCTTGCTGGCACATTTTCTTTGTGTTGGTCTGTCCTGTTTTAATTTACTTTGTATGGCGTGTTTAAGTTCGTTCAATACAATTTCATAATTCTTTATGGGGTCATCAGAGTAAGTGGCAGTTAATAATTGAGTTTGTGTTATTAATACATTCAAATAATCCAAATTTTCCGCACCCCAATAGATCCGACGCTGGACTGTATTTACTTCCATTTTGGGTTTATAGAATATTGGTTCATTCTGGAAAGTAGTTTGTGGCGTCCAGAGTGTTGTTAAACGTAGGAGTGCATGATCACTTTCCTCATTAAATTTAATAGACAGTTGGGTAATTTGTTCTTTTACTTCATTCCCACATATGAAGTAATCAAGAATAGAAGGGACTCCATTTCCCTGCCTAGTAAATGAAGCTGGCTTATCTCCATTGATGTTTCCATTTAATATTGTCCCATTTATACTTGGAAGGAATGACAATAATGAGCTTCCTCTTTTATCCGACTTTACTCCTTTTGGAAATTGCGGGAGTGATGTTTCCAGTAATTCTTCCTTAAACAATGTAGACCATTTCTTTATTTCACTATTTGATATGTTAGCGTTTAAGTCGCCCATAATGATATATGATAAATGATGTTGATCTTCAAGGATGTTAGTTATGGTCTCTAGTAGATGATCAAATAAAGGGTCATATTTTTTACTTGGTGGAGCGTAGATATTGAAAAGTAATATTTTCTTATGAATATCTGATGATTGTAATTTAAATTGTACTTTGATACATTGTAGGTTGTGTGAATATGTGTCAATTATTTCTTGTGACCAAGAATAATCTTCTTTCAGCAGAATTGCCATACCTCCTTTCGCATGACCCCTTTTGGATTTTTTTGCTGGGATTTCATAAACATAATATCCTTTTTGTGTGAAGGGAGTGGTTGACCATGTTTCCTGCAGAGCAAGAATATCTGGATAATCTTTCGTTGCATCTTTCATCTTGTTGGTGGTTTTCCCGGCCAGATTCCATGACGAAAGCTTCAGACCTTTGCTAAACCTGATGTTGTTGTGGATTATCCATTTTTTTGCTGTTTAATGCTTCTGATAACCACGCCCAAGATTGTAGGTTGTTCTCTTTATCGTTTGGGTTAGTGTTCCGGGACCAAACCGACCTTTCGCCGTGCATTACTTGTATTTTTAATATATCTTTTCTCATATTGTTTGATGCATATTCTCCCCTTTCTGAGCTGAGGTTATTTTTAGTATGAGATTGTCTAATTGCCACTATATTTTGTAAATTGGTTTTGATTTCTGGTATTGAGATTACATCATAGCCATTCTTGTGTAGAATTTCCTTCTCTCTTATAATTATTCCAGGGAGAACTGGAGAAAAGAATGACACTTGTACAAATTTGTTATTTTCTTTTTTCGGAAAGCGTACTAGGTCAATTTCTTTACTTGTCAGAGATTTCAGGGAAGGTATTTCTTGTAATAGATTAATTATTCTTCCACGATTGAGCGGCATATTGTCAGTGGGAAAAAGTTCTTCTATTGTTAAATGTTTTGATTGATTTCCATCCCACTGCCATTTTTTGTAATCTTGTAGTTCTTTTGTATCATTACTTTTTTGCTCTGTTGGTTTTTTTACTGAGGTCGGGCAGTATTCTTCTGCTTTTGGGTTCAGAGGTTTCACCAGTGGTGTTATTTGAGTCGCTGAGGAGTTCACCGAGTTAGTGACAATGTGTCTTTGAAATTTAAGTTTGTTCCCTTTTTTCTTTTGGATTCTCCTCAGGGATCTTCTTCGCTTTTTCTTTCCAATTTTTTCCTTCAGGTCTTTGTTTTTTATGGTCTTTCCCATCTGTTTTGTTTCCTGTTCATTGATAACCTTTGTTGAATGTATTTTACTGTCGATAGCTATCGGACCTGGACCTTTCTCAGTTTCTTTGTTGGAAAAAATGGGATAGTGTTTGATGTTATTTTCGGTGATGTTTTCCTTTTCTTCTCTAAAGAGTTTCTTAAGAGAATAGGTTATGGGAGTTTTTTTCTTTTTTCTTATTTCCTTGATTTTAGTCTCAATTATTATCACATCTGATGTTTGTGTACTTGCATCTTGCATTTTTAGAAGCCTTATTCCTTTTTTGCAGCCATCTTCAGATTGTAATCGGTTAACCGTTACAGGTTTGTCAGATAAGTCATTAGGTAGTTCTTTTTTCTTTTTTTCTTCCACCAAGAACTTAAGAATACCTATTTGGACATCCAGGGTGTCATCTGAGTTAGATAGAATTTGGCCAAGGTGGGTGAGAACTGATTCCAAAATGTCCTGTAGGGAAAAAAGTGCTTTTGACAGGGGTGGAACAGTAGCTGCCTGAGTTAAATTAGAAAAGTAGAGATCAGTAAAATTAGTTTGATTAGTGTACAATTTGGGTGATTTTTCTGGGGAACTGGTAAGTGGCTGGTTTAGTCTTAGCGGAGTTACTGATTTTTGTTCTTCGATCTTCGTAATATTACTTTCAGAGACCTCCATGGCTAATTCATTATCCTGGTGTTTAATAGGTGTTATTTGAGACATCTCTAAGATTGATTGATGATACTCTTCCGAGAGGGAGATCTTTGCCAGATTAATCTCTGTGTTTGATGGTCCTTGGTTATGGTTGCTTAGTTCAGAGTGTAATAGTAACTGATGTTCAGAATTATTAATTGAGAGATTTTGCTTTTTTCCTTCTTCTGATGTAAGAAGAAATGAGTGATTTTTCACAGAGAGAGTGGAAAAGTATTTAGTTATTGCCGGTGTGCTGGAAATTTGACCTGGTTTCATTGATTTATCAACAGATTTTCTGATAGCTGCGTCGGTACCCATGCGCTTCATATAAATTGTTCTCGAACGAAGTTTTTTTAAGGCCATCATAAGGAAGTATTAAATTCCAAGTAATCGGATTGACCTATTCTCCTAGATTAGGAATTAGTGGGGTGGCCCGTCCCGTCCTCGGTCGTCCCCGGACGGCCACAGACGGTCCCGCCCTTGTCCCGGGCTTCTCCCGGCGCTCCCGCGCGCTCCCGCGCAGCTGTGATGACGTTCTGATTTATCAGGGCGAGAAGGCTGAAGGGGGCGTCACCTACAGGGAGAGCGGCACCAGGTGGTGATTCGGTGCAGGTGAGCAGCAGGGACTCTTGGGAATTGGAGTCCCACTGCAGACGCGCTCGCAGCCCTGTTTTCACGGAGTGCCTTCTCCCAAATGTCCCCAGCAGCAGGCAAGTTTGAATTTACCGCGCAGCGGGACCCGCAAAGCGGGTCCGGCCAGCAGTAGCGTTGAGAAAAGGGAAATGCGCTCAGGGTGTCAAATGCGCTATTGTCTCCAGCGACGAGGGTCCACCAAAACACAAGGAAATCCCAGCAAGGTTTGCGTCCAAGTTCCTTTTGAGCAGGGGAGGGGGGCGTCACCTACAGGGAGAGCGGCACCAGGTGGTGATTCGGTGCAGGTGAGCAGCAGGGACTCTTGGGAATTGGAGTCCCACTGCAGACGCGCTCGCAGCCCTGTTTTCACGGAGTGCCTTCTCCCAAATGTCCCCAGCAGCAGGCAAGTTTGAATTTACCGCGCAGCGGGAACCGCGAAGCGGGTCCGGCCAGCAGTAGCGTTGAGAAAAGGGAAATGCGCTCAGGGTGTCAAATGCGCTATTGTCTCCAGCGACGAGGGTCCACCAAAACACAAGGAAATCCCAGCAAGGTTTGCGTCCAAGTTCCTTTTGAGCAGGGGAGGGGGGCGTCACCTACAGGGAGAGCGGCACCAGGTGGTGATTCGGTGCAGGTGAGCAGCAGGGACTCTTGGGAATTGGAGTCCCACTGCAGACGCGCTCGCAGCCCTGTTTTCACGGAGTGCCTTGTCCCAAATGTCCCCAGCAGCAGGCAAGTTTGAATTTACCGCGCAGCGGGACCCGTGAAGCGGGTCCGGCCAGCAGTAGCGTTGAGAAAAGGGAAATGCGCTCAGGGTGTCAAATGCGCTATTGTCTCCAGCGACGAGGGTCCACCAAAACACAAGGAAATCCCAGCAAGGTTTGCGTCTAAGTTCCTTTTGAGAAGGGGAGGGGGGCGTCACCTACAGGGAGAGCGGCACCAGGTGGTGATTCGGTGCAGGTGAGCAGCAGGGACTCTTGGGAATTGGAGTCCCACTGCAGACGCGCTCGCAGCCCTGTTTTCACGGAGTGCCTTCTCCCAAATGTCCCCAGCAGCAGGCAAGTTTGAATTTACCGCGCAGCGGGACCCGCGAAGCGGGTCCGGCCAGCAGTAGCGTTGAGAAAAGGGAAATGCGCTCAGGGTGTCAAATGCGCTATTGTCTCCAGCGACGAGGGTCCACCAAAACACAAGGAAATCCCAGCAAGGTTTGCGTCCAAGTTCCTTTTGAGCAGGGGAGGGGGGCGTCACCTACAGGGAGAGCGGCACCAGGTGGTGATTCGGTGCAGGTGAGCAGCAGGGACTCTTGGGAATTGGAGTCCCACTGCAGACGCGCTCGCAGCCCTGTTTTCACGGAGTGCCTTCTCCCAAATGTCCCCAGCAGCAGGCAAGTTTGAATTTACCGCGCAGCGGGACCCGCGAAGCAGGTCCGGCCAGCAGTAGCGTTGAGAAAAGGGAAATGCGCTCAGGGTGTCAAATGCGCTATTGTCTCCAGCGACGAGGGTCCACCAAAACACAAGGAAATTAGCTAGAAAGAAAGGTATAAAACCTGACACTTGGAGCAGGGAAAAAACTCTTGCTTTTCGATTCCTGATTGACGTGACATGCTGTTGGACTTTTGGCTCACGTAAGGACAGCAGACTTTAAATGATTTTTCCTTTCTAGGTGGAGTGAGAAATAGACAGGGAAATAGATTTAGGGAAAGGAAACTGTTATTTTTGCTAATTATTCATGTTTTCTGGGCTTGCCTTGAGAATGTCAGTCTAATAAATCATTTCCTTATTAAAATGCTGCTTTCATATTAGTTTTAAAAAATAAAGATTCTTTAACGAAAATGCTCTTTCTTTGATAAATAAAGTTAATAAAATTAGATTTGAAACAACAAGCCGGTCTTGTTTATTCATGGTCTAGTTTCCATCAATTGTTCCAATCGCCTTAGAGGCATAAATATAGATGATAAATGCTTAAAACCATGGAAAGATTAGATAAACTGCTGTTGTATATAATTATGTAAATACTTTGTGAGTAGTTATGATTAATTATGTCACTTGATTCAGTCGCTTAAAAATTGTCTCATTGGTTTATGGGCCTTTGTAAATGATTCATGATTAATGGTGAGAATTGTGGTGATAGGTAGCGTTGGTGAGACAGTTTTTCAATCAGAGCGCTGGATCAATTACTTGGTAGCAGAGGAGGGTTACTATGGTAACTGACATGTTCTGACATGTTACATGGTAAATACATAGGATTAATGTCTAAAACATGTTAAGTCTGTTCAGTTGTTATATGTAGTCGAAAGGTTTTTTTCCAGCAGTGTGAAAATTCCTGGTTTGCCGGCAAGAGAAGTGTGACAGGTGAAGTTACACAGCGTATTTGATCTGTTTCAAAATAGTGGTATCGCCATATATCACATGTGTTGTGGACGTACAGCACAAGTTTAGGGATTTTAGGTGTGTAAGGTAGAATGCATAGTGAGGGTTGTCTATGAAATCGTAGCTTTCGAGTATAGGGACGTATGTCCTGTTTTAAAACTCACAGTGAAAAGAGTAGTAGAATTTATCCAAGCTTGAGTCAAGGGTAAGGAAGCGTCGTCTATCGTACTGGCGAGTGAGGATTTCTATTGGTGGGTTAAAGTCCTTCTAAAGATTTATATATGCATGGTTATGGATTTTCCTGTATGAGTGTGCGTAAATGAATTTGTAATATACGATCGAGTGCTCCTCTGAATTGTCTCTAAGGAGATATCAAATATCTCTGTATTTGCATTTAGAGAGAAACGAGTTCGTTATTACCTGCAAGAAGGGTAAAGTAGCCTTACTTTATCAACGAATTTAAATATTCTCTGAGAATAGCGTAGTCTATTTCACGCAAAAGAATACTTGAATGTTTGGGAAAGCTATCACTTTATTTTAGCAAAACAGACAAATGGTTTGTTTTTGTGAAGTTACTAACTGAATTCAATTGAAAGTTTTGTAAATATGGCGCTGTGAAAATATTTTGTAAAGGAGGTGTTAGTTCTATATGTGATGTAAAGCAGTCAGTCAGTCAAATACACTTTATTCGATTGTTAAAATCATAAAAGGCATACAACTATTTATATACATACATTAAAAATATACAGAATAACACATAATAAAAAAAAATTTGTGTTAACAGTTGATTAAAAAAAAATGATTCGGAAGATTTAATTATAGAGCTTCCATTTCAAAAGGGAAAACAGGCAACCTCGTGTTAAAAATAATCATATTTGTGTTTTGCGTGATTTAGTTCTGGTCGCAGCTACCAAGAAATTTGCAACGCTAAATATAACATAAGTGCTGCCTAAGAGCTGAAGATAAATTACAGCAGGCCTCACCTGGGTGATGCCCTCCTTTCTTAAAATTGGTAACAAATATTTACCCCTTTCCACAGCAAAAAACCTACAAAACATGGTAAAATGCATTGTGTTTTGTATGGACATATCATCGCATTTACAAAATGGGGCTGCCTCAGGTTTCACCCATTTAGGGTAACTGCCTAGATGATAATGGATTAAGTTAAAACGAAACTTGGTCAATAGGAACCTATGGAATGGCTTAGTGACAATGGCAAGATATGGCTCCATTAATGGGGAATGCAGAAGCAAGTAATGCGATCTAACAGTCGGCTTCCTCAGTTCCCCTTCCTCACGTGCCAATCTGGCCCCCTCCATATATTGCTTTCTGATCACACTAATATCCTCCCTCCTAATACGGAAGGTGAATAAAAAAGTTCCGGGCGACCCAGCTCAGCTAAAGATCTTCTTATATATTCCAGCCAGGGCACCCTTTTGGAATGATCTAGGGACATGACGTCGGCCATAATAGCGTGGTTAAGAGATAATTTACTATTCAGCCATGTCCTAGGCCAAAATGTTATTGGGGCCAGCCTCAACCTATCAGTAACAAAGTCCAAACCAACCTCCACATGGGTCGAGAAGGTCAGGGTGGACTGGGGGACAGACAGCAGTGATCATAGGTTACCTATCTTCCACCCTCTGGATAGTGTCGTCTTTTATATATCCCCATAGGGCTGAACCATAGACTGCAATTGCCAAGCATTTGGAGTTATACATTTTTTTCACTGCCTCCATCGGCCTGGCCCCCAGCCTTTTGGAAAACCCCATGAGTGAGGCAGTTGACCTAGCCACCGCTAGGCCCCTAGCTCTAACCTGTGGCCCCCATGAGCCTCTCTCATCAAAGAGTACTCCTAAATAAGGAAAGACAGCCACTCTTGTAACCACCTCGTTCTTACATTTAAAAATTTTATTTTTTCCTTTTTACTATGGAGGCCTACCACCATGGTGTGCGATTTGTTGCCGTTTATCTTTAGATCGAGTTGATCCATGAAAGCCCTGAATGCATCCAACAACCGTTGCAGTCCGACACCTGTGCGGGCTATAAGTACTGCGTCGTCCGCGTATAGGAGGGCAGGTATTTTAGCATCTCCAATACGCGGAACGTCGCCCTGTGCTGCCTCAAAATGACTACTTATGCCATTAATGTAGATTGTAAAAAGGAGGGGGGCCAGGATGCAGCCCTGGCGCACCCCTCGCATAGATTTAAAAGGGGTCGTGCATCTACCCTCCTTGGTGACTCTGACCTTGGCAAACAGCTCCTGGTGAAGTGATGCCATAAAGTTTACCAAGGACCCATCTATACCAATCTTCAAGAGGATAGCCCAAAATGTAGTTCTGTTCACCAGGTCGAAGGCCGAGGAGAGGTCCATGAAGGCCAAGAATAACGACCCCTCTTTGGCTACAGTGTATTTTGCAATCAGGAGATGCAAATTTGAACACTGCTCGACCGTACCTCTCTTCTCCCTGAACCCGTACTGGGTGTTAGCTATACCCCCACAACTTTCATCGCTATCCCTTAATTTCACCAAAAGGACTCTTCCCAGTATTTTGATGGCAGAATCTAAAAGGGATATAGGTCTATAACACCCTGGGTCCTCCCTCTGGCCTTTTTTAAAGATTGGTACTATAACTGAGGTGGCCCAGGAGATCGGGATTACGTTACAATTGGCGGCTGTAAAGACTTTAGATAATACTCCTGCCCACAGCTTTGGGGAGTGACGGTAAAAATCTGCGGGCACTCCGTCTGATCCTGGTGCTTTATTTTTGAAGGTTTCTAAGATGGCTCTCTCAATCTCCTCGTGAGTAAAAACTATTGGGGCGTACTCTGAGGTTGTCAATTGGGGGGCACATGGCCCAGGCGATGAATCCCCATACACAGATTTAAAATGGGCAAGCCACTTGTCATCGGGGATGACACAATCCATGAGCGTATTTTCCTGGCCCTAGAACATGGGCTGGTTTATCACTTGCCAGAATTGGCTACTGTCCCGCAGGACATCCACTGATAGTAGCTTCTCCCATGCGGCTTGCTTGATTCCATCCTTACGCTCTCTAATGGCCCGCTTGTACTCTCTCCTTAAGATAGAGATAGCTTTGGAGCAGTTGGAGTCAAACCAACGGTGTTGATTGTTACCACTCTGGCCCGATCTAACTATCAACTGATTCGAAATTTGTAAACAAATTTCTTCATAGGCCCCCAATATTTCATGTTTTTCCGCTCTAGGGTCTCGACAAATTGCCACAGAGCAATCAATCTTGGGGAACAGTACATCATAGAAATCATCCGGGACCACATTTGCCCACTTAAGCCTTGGTCCACTGCTTTTAGAGTTCCCAACCTAGGTTTAGCAGAGGGAGGCCTAAGACCCATGGAATCACCCCAATGAACTTCCAATAAAACAGGATTATGATCGCTAAACGGGGAAATCAGGGTTCTATACGATGCAACACTGTGTAATATCCCCGGTGACACAAATATATAATCAATAATGGATCCTGGAGCTGAGCCTTTATAAGTGGCAAGCCTCGGTCCCCTATGCCGCTGGCAGGTTCCAATAAATTGGAGTTAGCCAATAGCTCCTCTAATGCCTCTCCACATTTAGTGTGCTCAAAGTGCATAGTATCTGAACCACTCTGTCCCAAATAATCAATTGTACCACATGGCAAAGTACACGGATGGATATTAAAATCGCCCATAAGGACGAGTTCGATATTAGTGTATATATCTAGACTGTCCACTGACAAAAATGAGCCCAGGATAGCAAGGTTGTCGTTACTATTTTCCTGGATCCCAGCATTATAAAAATTAATAAAAATGGTTTTCTGGGTCGGGGAGATCACTCTTTCCACTATTAGTAGATTTGGTGAGGCATGTTTAATTACTTTTAGAGCCCCCTTAAGTTTTAGGGAAAAAAGCAAAATAAGGCCACCTTTGGCTCTACCCGCTACACTAGGGACAGCTGGCACAAAAAAACTCGAGAAACCATCTACACAAAAACTAGGTGATATGTCCCAAGACTCCTGAAGGGCTACGATATCGTGCATAGAAATAAAAGCGAGCCATGCCTCGTCAACCCTTTTAGTTCTAACTCCCGCCACATTCCAGCTCAATAACCTACATAAATCAACTAAATCAGGGATGGGACTAGGTGCTTCTCCTAGATGTGGTGATGGTGGTGCGGGTAGTCAATCTGTGTCCTCTAACCCCAAAAGGGAGGAGAAGCGATTATTAAGAACCAACCCACACCCCTCTGTCATTCCAGATATGTGTTGACCAGGAAATACATGCTGCCGTAACTCAGGGAGCTTGGTTCGGGTGTTGGTAATTGGTCCCGCACCTACTGTTAGTTGGTGACAAGAGGTTTGCATGCCTGCCCCCACCTCCCCTACTAATTGGGGCCTTCTCCTACCCCATATGGATGCGCAATGCAGTTCATTTGATCTTGCTATGGGTGGGTAGAAGAAGCCCAAGGGCAATGGTCTTAAGTAATCGTTACCCGAGACTCCAGATCCGTCCCAGAATAACCTTTCGGCCACATCAACCCTGTCAAAGTTGACTATCACGCAATCCCCCTGCACCAGTTTTGGTACCTTCCCGATCCAACCCACCCTGTTAGCTGAAATGATTCTGTTAGCAATGCTGCCCCCACTGCATGAATCCATGCACCAGGATTGTGCTTTAGCTATGAGGTCTCTTGATCGCTCCAACTCTCCTTCCTTCAATGGGGGGGTACCCATGAAAATTGCAACTAACGGGGCAGCATCTGGTGGTAAATCTAAATGTATTTTACTGCCCATAGACCTCTTCTCTGCGGGCAACCTTTGAGCCACCATACAATTTTCCAACTGGGTGGGGGGTAAAGGGGCCACCATAGGGCCAGCAGATGACACACTAGCCTTGGGCAATGCCAGATCATTCTGTTTCTCCCCCTTTGGGCTTCCTGTCCCAGGCCCAACAATGCCCACATTGTGTCTTTCCATAAGCAAATTATGACCATTAACCATTTTATCAATGATAACACATTTCTTGAGGAGTCCCTCCAAACAAGTGTTTAGGGTGTCCACGATGTCCTTGGCAATGGCCACAAGTAAAGGTTCGATCCGGGCAGCAAAGAGCGCCTCCAACTGATCCCCCATAGTGTTGGTAGATGTGCTTGGAGCCCCTGTCGTATGATTGGTTTTTCCCCATTTTTTCTTCGATGGTAGGTCACTAGGGTGTGGGCATGCGGTTAATTGTGGTGACTGTGGTCTATCAGGTAAGGTACCCGCTCCCATTGGAGGGAGAACTGCTGGCTTTGTGATAATTAACAAGGGTTCCAAGGGGATAGTGGGAGTAAAGAGTAATTCACCAGAGTCAGCAGGGTCAACAAGTTCCACAGGTGTTTGGATACTGGGTATATTGGGCAGGGGGGAAGCTTGTACCAGGCCCAGTTCATGTTCGGCATTAGCAATTTCTTTGTTAAGGGCCCCCGCAGCCGAAGAGAGAAATGCTAGAACGGACTGTGAATGTCTTGGCACCTTAGCTTTTTTACCCCCCTCGTCTCCATTACTTGTGTTCTTTCGCTTACCCATATGGAGTTTTCAGGGGCCTGGCCCAGCCCTGCCTCCTTCTGCCAACGACTGCCCGCCCTCTGCCCGGGCTCCGCCGGCGCCCGCACGCGTCCCGGAGAGACTGCTCGCCTTTAGCCCCCTCAGGGCGGAAGTGGCTGGCGTGAGACGGCGTCCGGTGCTGGCAAAGGACGCTGGGGGATGTAGTCCATCCCCGTCCCCTCGCAGCGGCCGCAAAGCAATGCGACGGCGGGGGAGAAGATTGTAGATGCGAACCCCCCTGTTGCACGCCCAGTATGCTCACAGGTCCCACAAACAAGCAGAGACCCCCGCTCCACCGGAGGGACTGCTCGCCTTTAGCCCACTCAGGGCGGAAGTGGCTGGCATGAGACGGCGTCCGGTGCTGGCAAAGGACAATGGGGGATGTAGTCCAGTAGTCCGTCCCCGTCCCCTCACAGCGGCCGCAAAGCAATGCAACGGCGGGGGAGAAGATTGTAGATGCGGACCCCCCTGTTGCACGCCCAGTGTGCTCACAGGTCCCACAAACAAGCAGAGAGGTGTTCAAGGAGCGGAGCGAGGGACAGAGAAGCTGCAGCGGCAGTATACGTCACAGGTGTCGCGCTGTGATTGGCTAACATACGTCACAGTGTTCACGCACTGATTGGCTCATGTGACTAAGGCAAGCTTACAGCTGATTGGCTCATCCTGAAAAGCAGTAGTTCTATTGGTTGAGCAAGACAGTGACATAGCTTAACCTGATTGGCTTGTTGGTGAGTTTTGCGCACGGATTGGTTGGTGTTGCGGAATAACAACTTCCTTGTTAAAAGTAGTTACGATCTTTACCGAAGTAAGGGAAATTGTTTTAAAACATGGATTATTATTACATGAAAGAGAAAAAGAAGCTTTCATGGTTTCAGAAACTGAAAAGCAAAATTAAACCGAACAAGAAAATTGCAACGCGAGGTGGAAGATTACTTCATAAGTATAAAACACCTGCAGCTTATATGTTAGGTGAATATGGTTATCATACTTGTCTTTGGATTGAGAATTGGATGAAATATACCGAAAATGATGGTGTATTGGCATGGCCGGAAGATGGATCATTTAACATAGCAGTTTTGGAAAATTTAAGAGAAAAGATGATGAAACTCGTACCAAAGCTTAGACCTACTCAATTTGAGGCTTTAGCTGAATGGGAGGATGAAATGTTTGAATTAGAACGAGTGAATAGAGAAATACCAAGAGGTACTGGATTAGGTCTTAGTAGAGAAACACATGAGGATAGAATGCGTTGATGGAGACGTGCAGACATGTGTGATGGTTTGTACCCAGCGAGAATAGTTAATGAGGTAACTGAACAAAAGGGTGCTCAAAATAAAAATAAAAACAGTGAAGAAAGTGATCAAGAGGATGCGATATTAGAGGACATTTTTATTAGAAAACCGCCACCTTATCAACCAGTTTGTTCATGGTCTTCCCCAAGTGCCCCACCAAGATCTTCCCCAGTGCTCCTCCAAGAGAAAAAATTGATGAGATATCTCCTAGAACAAATCCGAATAATAGAAAATCACCTGAAAGAGTAGAAACAAGATGTAATTCTAGTATATCAGGACAAAATAGAAATTATGCTGAAACCCCAGTTCAAAGAAATGAAACCCCAAGAAATGTAATGAGAACAGAAAGGTGTGAGGAATTACCGAATACTTCAGAATACTTTCGTTCAAAAGATGAATTAATACAGCAGTTGACTAAAAACATGGAAGCAGTAACAGTACCTGTAACGATTGAACCTGTTCTTCCAGTATTTGATCAAAAAGAAGTTAGACATTCAGCTTTAACTGTTCCTTTAAATGTAGAAATGCAGAAAGTGGCTGAAAAATTGTATTCAGACTTGTCTGAAATACATCGAGAGAAAACAATGATGCCCGACTTGACTTTTAATCAAAGTTTGTCATGTAAAACTCCATCTGGTGCAGATTCTGACTCTGGAACTCCAGAAAAGAGTGTGAATAAAATAGATTTAACACAAAGCCCAGAATCTAAATTACTTGATGTTGCAAAATTAAAAGCAGATATAGAGGAATTAATAATTGGAACAATTGGAACTGACAGTTTGAAGGCATATCAGGATGATGAATTATTATTTATTTGCAAAAGCATAACATGGAAAACGAAAAACAAATAGGATCAATTAGAAGAAATAGCTTTTGAATTAGAAGTAGATTTAAGTAAGCAAAAGAATTTGCAGAAACATTATAGAGTGGATTTCTCTGAAAAAGACATTGAAAATATGAATACCACTGGAAGAAGAATTCATATAAAATAATGAATTGTGATTTTGAGAAAATGGGGTGAATTAAGTAAATGGAGAATAAAATGGGCAAAGAAAAGAGGGGAAGACAGAACAACCTTAGCTTTTCCTACCAGAGAAAAGGAAGCAGTAGTAAATTAGTTTCCAATGAGAGAAATACCGGGAGGAGGGTATGTGCATGTTCCTTGGACAAGACAGGACATTTTACTGTTTACAAATGATTTTCCTCGATTGAGAGAAAAACCTGTAGAATGGTATCGACAGGTAGACAGATTTGTGAAAGTTTCAAAAGTTTTATGGGTTGATCTTGATGGATTCTTTGACATAGTTGTCCCATCAGATCTATGGACAGAATGTAAAATTTCTATTGATTGGCCTAAAGAAGAACCTGCTCGACATAAAGTAACAGGTGCTCCTTCATCAGATGTAAAGAAAGTGTACGAAAAGGTAATTGTGTGGTTGAAAAACAGGATTCCCCCAAAAGAAGTAGATTGGGTTAAAATAGATAGAACAACCCAAGAGCCAAAAGAATCAGTACATTCATTTTATGAAAGATTACTGCTGGTATTTAAACAATACAGTGGTTTTGAAAGTTTGAGTGAAAAGGATATGAGCCATTTTATATACAGATTTGTATATGGCTTGAGACCTGAAATTGGTGAAATGCATAGAACTGGGATAGTTGGTTGGTAATCACTCACAGTGGATGAAATTTTGAGAAAGGCAAAATACTGTAGTGATTAATTAGATGCGAAACAAAAGAAGCTGAAAGAAAAAGCTATGTGGGTTCAAGTAAAAGTGGCTGAACAACAAGTAGCAACTTTAGGAAATAAAAATGTTGATCAGAATCAAGGCAAATTTAAAGGTAATTATAATAAGCCAAAATTGATGGGAAATATTGAAGAGTTAAAACAGAAACTCCCATGTTTTAATTGCGGCGAAATTGGACACTGGAAGCGTGAATGTAAGAATGCGCCCAGAAATTTTAAAAATGCAACATTAAATCCACAGATGCAGAATGAGATAAATCAGCAGCAACAGCTACAGCGACAGGTAGTGTTTCAGCAGAGTCAGATACCACAACCGCCACTTCCAAACTGTGTAAATGTGCAGAGATACAGTGCAGAAACAGGATTCAGCGGAGGCGAACAGGTAAACAGATCGCCATGGGTGAATGTGTTGAATGTTTCTCAACAATTTTTGATGAAAGAAGATGGAGGGAGTGAATCTGAAGATTATTTCTGACGGTGCCTGAGAGAGGAGGAAGAGTGTGTGCTTGGAGCCACTCTTGAGGTAGATCAATCTGGTCCATTTGTAAATGGTAAAGTGAATCATGTAGAAATTACTTTCCTAGTGGATACAGGTGCTACCCGTTCTACTGTTAGATCAGTGGAAATAGAAAACCTTCCTCTCTCTGGAGAAAAGATCCAAGTAGTAGGTGCAGCTAATCAGCAAATTAAAACTGATTTAACTGAACCAGTTGAAGTTGAAATTGACAAATTTAAGGACATGCATAGATTTGTAGTTTGTGATAGCAGTCCTGTAAATCTATTAGGTAGGGATATCCTCTGTAAGATGAATTGTAAAATATATTGCTCACCGGATGGTATTGAGCTCCAAACTCCAGAAGAAGATGGGCTTTACAAATTAACAATGTTAATGGTTGAGGCAGAAGAATGTAAATTATTTCCTGTATTTGATAAGAGTAATCTACCTGAAGAATTGAAAGAGACAGTGAAAGTAAAAATTTGGGATTTCACTGGAGATGAAATGGGTTTGATGAAAAATGTAGACCCAGTAAAAATATCAGTAAAACAAGGAGCAGATTATCCAAACATTCCTCAGTATAAAATGAAAGCAAAAGTGATTGAAGGTGTAACTCCTGTGATAGACAAGTTCATAAAACAAGGTGTTTTAAAAGAAAATGAGAGTAGCCCATGTAATTCACTGATCATGGGAATTAAATAGCCAAACTGACCTTTTAGGATTGTTCAGGACCTGAGAAAGGTTAATAAAATAGTTGTTCCATGTTGACCAGTTGTACCAAACCCAGCGGTAATTTTATATCAGATTCCGCATGATGCAGAATGGTATACAGTTATTGATTTATGTAATGCTTTCTTTACTGTTCCATTGCATCCAGAAAGCCAGCAAATTTGTGCGTTCAGGTTCAAAGAGCGTATTCTAGCATGGTGTCATATCCCTCAAGGGTACACTGAAAGTCCATCTATTTTTTAATCAGTTGCTAAAGAAATCCTTAGAAAATTTAGATTTACCTGGAAAATCTACGTTAGTGCAGTATATTGATGATCTCCTTGTGGCTGCAAAAACGAGAGATAATTGTGTAACAGATACCATTACTCTTTTAAATCATTTGGCAGATGAGGGACATAAAGTGTCTCCTGCAAAATTACAATTTTGCAAACAAGAAGAAAAATATCTTGGTCACAGAATTGCAAAGGGAGTCAGACAGGTGACAACAGAAAGAATAAAAATGATTCAGGCAATGCAACCTCCAAAAACACAGAGACAGGTCAGAATGTTTCTAGGAATGGTTGGTTATTGTCGCCAATGGATTAGTGGATTTTCAGTAATTGCAAAGCCACTGTAAAGAATGACAAAAGCAGACATAAAAGACCTAATTAGCTTAACTGAAACTGAATTAGAAGCTTTTGAACAGTTAAAGAAAAGTTTGTGTGAAGCTCCAGCATTGGGAAGGCCTGATTATGAGAGAGAATTTGAGCTGTACTGCAGTGAAAGAAAAGGATGTGCATTATCAGTTTTGATTCAAAGACATGGAAGACTGAGAAAGCCAATAGCCTATTTCTCAGCTGTTCTTGACCCTGTTGCAAAAGCATTACCAGGTTGCATAAAAGCAGTAGCTGCAACAAGTGTAAGTATGGAACAAAGTGAAGGAATAATAATGGGATTTCCTATAAAAGTATATGTACCACACTCAGTTGAAATTCTTCTCACTAGAAGCAAAACACAGCATTTGACGAATAACAGGCTAACACAATATGAAAAGGTTATTCTTGGCTCAGATAATGTTTCTATAGCGAGATGTGTGAATTTAAATCCTTCTACATTATTACCGGATGGTACAGAAACAGAAGTCAGAGATGAGATTGATAACGAATGCTTGGATGTATTAGAATATTGCACAAAACCTAGGCAAGATATAAAAGATGTCCCATTAGCTGAATCAGACTATCTTCTATTTGTTGACGGTTCATGCTTAAGAACAGATGAAGGTGTTCTGAGTGCAGCATATTCTGTGTGCACAGTTACAGATGTAATTGAAGCTTCTTGTCTCAAAGGAATTCGTTCAGCTCAAGTAGCAGAATTGATTGCTTTGATTCGTGCATGTGAAAAAGGAAAAGAGTTAAAAATTACCATAGTGACTGATAGTCAATATGGTTATGGCGTAGTCCATGACTATGGCCAGCTCTGGTCTCAAAGGGGTTATTTGACTTCTGCGGGATCTCCAATCAGAAATGCAAAATTAATCAAAAGATTAATTGACGGAATTCAGCTTCCAGAGAAAATTGCAGTTGTAAAGTGCACAGCACATAAAAAAGGAGAGGATTACATAACCAAAGGAAACTCATATGCTGACTCAATAGCAAAATTCTGTGCAAAGAATAATATGTCCATTAATCGGGAAAAAGACAATGAACATGTTTTGAACTCACTTATGCTAACATCTGTAGTTGAGACTTGGCAAGGAGTAAAAGAGTTGCAAGACGAAGCAGACGATGATGAG
Organism: Lissotriton helveticus; assembly: GCF_964261635.1. Lineage (NCBI taxonomy): Eukaryota > Metazoa > Chordata > Amphibia > Caudata > Salamandridae > Lissotriton > Lissotriton helveticus. The sequence goes on along the minus strand of NC_136065.1, from coordinate 541,474,966 downwards.
AAAGACACATGGCTAAAAGCAGGATGCAGACAGAGAGAAGAAGATGAGGTTTGGGTTTACAAAGATGACAGACCAGTAATGCCAGACATTATGATTACTGACATGGTACGCATGTACCATGGTCCGGGACATATTGGCAGAGATTCAATGATTAGATTGTTTAGACAAACATGGTACAATCCAAAATTCAGAATAATTGCAGAATCTTTTTGTCAAAGGTGCCTGATCTGCCAGCAGATCAATACAAACAGAAAAACAGTTGTGAGCATGGGAACCATAGGACGGGAGGGTGGTCCATTTACCAGAATACAGCTTGACTTCATTGACATGCCACCTCACAACAAACTCAGATATGTCTTGGTGATAATCTGTCTGTTTTCAAGGTGGGTAGAAGCGTTCCCAACACGTCACAATGATTCAGTTACTGTGGCAAAATTGTTTTTGAGAGAAATCATACCAAGGTATGGATTTCCAGTGACGGTCAAAACTGATCGTGGAACACATTTTGAAAACAGATTGCTAAAATTGATATGTGAAGCTCTGGACATAAAGCAAAAACTGCATTGTGATTACAGACCAGAAGCATCAGGTGTTGTTGAGCAAGTGAACGGTACAATAAAAAACAGAATAGCAAAGATGTGTCTAGCGACAGGAATGAAGTGGACTGACGCACTTCCACTTGTTTTGATGTCTTTGAGAAGCATTCCAGATAGAAAGACAGATTTGAGCCTCATGAGATCCTAATGGGCAGGGTCATGAGGCAAGCATTTGTTCCAGTTGATAAACTGTTGAGCATTAATGATAGCGTCATTATGCATTACTGCAAAAATCTATCTGATGTGGTGACTTCGGTGTTCCACCAGGTGGGAACCGAAGTAATTACAAAAGAGAAAGAACAAGCTCATGATCTGTTACCTGGAGACTGGGTAAGGACAAAAGTACACCGGAGAAGAAATTGCCTAGTACCAAGATGGCAGAAGGCAAGACAAGTGATATTTCACAACAAATGCAGTAAAGTGTAGAGGATTGAAGAGATAGATTCATGCTAGCCATACAATATGTGTGCCAGCACCCAAAAATCCTGACGAAGGTGAAACAACAGCTGATTCAGATTCAGAAGAAGAACCTGAAAGAAATCCAGATCCTGAAGATCGACAAGAAGGTCGACATCTGGAAAATTCAAATGCGAATGAGGCATTGAATGAGGAAAATGAAGAGATTGTAATACAAGAGTCTGAAAATGATGAAGACTCGCTAGATCAAGTAGCAGAAAAAGAGTCTGAACAAGAGGTGATTGAAGACCAGGAGAGTATTGAAAAGCAGATTGGAAGCTCTGGAAGAAGGAACGAAAATTCTGAAACTGGTGGATTGGAAGTAATCGAAGAAGAAGAAGAAATTCCAAGTACCAGCTATAAGGATGATGTTCCTAACAGGGTGAAACTGCCGAGTAAAGAAGTACCTGGATCTAAAGCTGATAACACAGAAAGTGAAACAGATGAAAGTGGAGATGAATCAAAAGTAAAAAGTTCAAGGAAAAGAGCTTGGAGAGTGGAGTATAATCTAGCTGAACCAAAAAATAAATTATCAAGAAAGGGAGATAATTGGCCAATGAAAATGAAGGCCTAAAATTTAAAATAGCAAAAGAGCAAGTCAATGAGATTTCAAGTCAAAAGGAAGAGGACTCAAATAAGAAAAAAACAAGCAGGAAAGAAAATTGAAGTGATTAACAGCAGAGCAAAAAGAGTAATAAAGCCAAACCAGAAGTACAAGTCACCTGAATGGACCTGTATAATTATACCACCTGTAGTTGAGGTAAATAGTAATCAGGTTAATTTGGATGATGCAAGTGACAATGATTGATTTTGTTCCTTAGCTGACATAAGGTTGAAGAAAAAGTGTTAGGTGACACAAGGTTGAAGAAATTGTGTTAGCTGAAAAAACACGTTGATGTATGACATAAGGTCGAAGAAAAGCTGTTAGAAAATAGAGTTTTCTGTTAAAAAAAAGAGGGGAGTATACAAATTTTTAATTTTTAATTTTTTTCATAGGCTTTTGTTTGTAAGTAAAGATGCCTTCTACTAATAATAATTCAAGATGCTCAATTTTCAGAAGATGTTGCAAATTGTCTTCAATATGTGTAATCCTGATAATTTTAGTTTGGTTAATTTTAGCTGTCATTTTTCCTTTTGGAGCAGATAAAGAGATGTATAAAACTAACATGACTAGTAAAGTTGTGGTTAATCATGATAAAGATGAAAAATCTGATAAAATCATTGCACATAATCCAGAGATTCACCAAGATAGATCTGTAGGTGATTTTTCTAGTAATACTTTTTCAAGACTTTTTATCTGAATATGTTAAGGTGATGGATGCAAAGGATTGCTATATTTGTGTGAAATTACCTACTTCTGTGTCTGAAGGTGTTACATATAATATGCTTCCTCTTACTTATGGCATAACCTGTAGTGTAATAGCTAGTTTGTTTTTATCAAACAGGTCGTTTAGAGTACTATTACTCAGATTTTGATGAGATTTTTGCAAATCTAAAAGTTGATAATAGCTTGAATAAAGTGAAACATGCTAAACAGATGAGGGAATTTTTCCTAGTGACTAGTGAACTTACTTATGAGTATGCTCTTAGAAATAATTTAACATGTAAATTGAGAACAGAAGAGAAAACATTCTTAAATTTGGTGGAAGAGAGAAGGGCAATTTACAAGCGAAATGAGTTGTTGAAACAAACTAAGTCAAAATTTTGGCAAATCGAAGATGAAAAACTCAATGGAAGAAATGAAAATGTTGCAATTCATATAGATAAACCTGTTAGTGGAAAATTATGTATTAGAAGAGATAATACTTTGTTTCATAATTATTTTGTAGGTGCAAGTCAATGTGAAGACACTTATCGTATTATAGGGGGATGGGGATTTAAAGGAGGCAAGGATCCAATTTTTCCTGGAATTTATTTTGTTTGTGGGAACAAAGCTTATTACAATCTCCCATACCACTGGTATGGGACATGTTACGTGGGATTAGTTTTTCCCAAACATTTTCATGTAGATAGAATTGCAAAAGGTTCCTTTGAAATTACCAATCATCTGAGTAGATTCAGAAGGGGAAGCTTTTCAGAAATCTTGGGAGACATATTTGGTGCAGTAATACCTATGGTAGGAATAACCCTGAATGCAAATAAAATTAGAAGAATGTCTACAATTGTTGATAGGCTGTCAACAGATACTGCTACTGGATTTCAATTAGTGAATACAGAACTTATTGCTATGAGAACAATAGTAATGCAGAATCGTCTTGCTTTAGACATTCTGCTGGCAAAAGAGGGTGGAGTTTGTGGAATTTTACATGTCCAACATTGCTGTACATATGTTCCTGACAAAAGTAAAGATATAGAAATGTATATTAAGAATATAACTGAGTTGCATGACGAGCTAGAACCTTTAGAAGATGATAGTTTTTCAGAACGTTTGGGTAAAAGAATTGCAGCAATCAAACACTGGTTTCTAGAGATTGGTAGTTCAATCGTAGGTAAAATAGTTTTTCCTTTAATAGTCATAGCTATAGTGATACTTTTGTTAAAAATTAGTTGCATGATACACAGGAGAAGAAAACATGTGATGGAAAAGAAAAGAATTTAGAAACTTAGAAAAGAAAAAGAAAAAGAAATAGAATTAGAAGAGTTTCGGAGAACTCAATATGAAGGTTGCAAAAATGTTAATGAAACCAAACTTTAGAGATACTAATATTAAGAAAGTCCAAAACATGTTCAAGGGTTGAAAATTTAATACATTTTTGGGTATTATTTGGTGATTTTGAAATCACCAGATGAGGGAGTTGATGAAGCAAGGTTAAGAACAAGATTTTGTTCAAACTTGCGAAGTTGATCTCCAATAACAGAAGTAATTGAATTAATAAGCATGTGGTGAATTACTAATCAACTTAGTTCAAGAATTTCAATCATTTATACGCGTGGGATAAACTCATGTGCTTTAGGTTGCAAACGCAAAGAAAAAAATAGTAAACTAATCTTGTCAGTATTAAATGCAGCTGTTTAACTAATGGCATGTGCTTATTTCGTGTGCTTAAGTTATGTCCTTTCTGTGACAAAAGCTCGTGGAGAATCGTGCAGCACAAAGAAGAAAAGTAATTATGATGCTGCCTGTGTGTGCTTTGCTAGGTAACATAATTAACGGGTTCATTTAGTATTGGGGGTGGGTAACAGAATGGGTCTCAATTCTTTAATTCATTGATGTCTTCTGTTTGTTTAATAATAGTTTCCAAAGAGAGGCCTAAAGTTGGTTCAGAAAATGGCTGACAGAACTGCAGACATGAAAGCTTGTCCAGAGTGGAGCCTTGCACATGCGCAGATGTGGAGATTTTTACCGTACTGTCAACATTGTTTGAGAAAGCAATTTCTTTCGTTATGCTGAACGTGCTCTCGGAGAAAAAGGCTCAAGGACAGGAACTTTATGTGTCTGTCAAGGCTAGGAAGTTAAAAGTTTGAAACTCGAGGCAAAAGTATCTTTTTTGAGGAAGCCGAAAGTTGTGGAAGTAAAGGACAATAGGGCTTATGTAAAGCCTGGACTTCGGATATTTCTTAACATTTTATCGTGGACTGACACTGAACAGCCAATGAGAAACTCGGTTTCATGCAAAAGAATGTAAAATGTAGAAAGTTTAGCTAGAAAGAAAGGTATAAAACCTGACACTTGGAGCAGGGAAAAAACTCTTGGTTTCCGATTCCTGATTGACGTGTCATGCTGTTGGACTTTTGGCTCACGTAAGGACAGCAGACTTTAAATGATTTTTCCTTTCTAGGTGGAGTGAGAAATAGACAGGGAAATAGATTTAGGGAAAGGAAACTGTTATTTTTGCTAATTATTCATGTTTTCTGAGCTTGCCTTGAGAATGTCAGTCTAATAAATCATTTCCTTATTAAAATGCTGCTTTCATATTAGTTTTAAAAAATAAAGATTCTTTAACGAAAATGCTCTTTCTTTGATTAATAAAGGTAATAAAATTAGATTTGAAACAACAAGCTGGTCTTGTTTATTCATGGTCTAGTTTCCATCAGTTGATCCAATCGCCTTAGTGGCCTAAATATAAATGATAAATGCTTAAAACCATGGAGAGATTAGATAAACTGCAGTTGTATATAATTATGTAAATACTTTGTGAATAGTTATAATTAATTAGGTCTCTTGATTCAGTCGCTTCAAAATTGTCTCATTGGTTTATGGGCCTTTGTAAATGATTCATGATTAATGGTGAGAATTGTGGTGATAGGTAGCATTGGTGAGACAGTTTTTCAATCAGAGCGCTGGATCAGTACCTTAAAAAATAGGGTTTAGAAATAAGAAAACGATTCCGGTGTTACCATGCAGAAAGGGAGGATTTACTCTAATTTAATACAAACAATCATTAAAACGCATTATTATTTGTCATGTTGGAAAACAAAAAGAAATGATAGAGAGCGGAGAAATGTGAGGAAGTTAAGGTGGTTTTATACAATGCTACATTTTCCACAAAAAATGTCACATATTTATTGATCTTTATCATTTTACGAAAAATGGATTGCAGACTTCAGATTTTCCTTTTTTTAACACTACTAACTGAATTAGTGGGCTTTCAGTCAAAGACCCACAAGCAACATTAGGCATTTGTGTTACTGGTGATCACATGTGCTTGAGTGAAAAGTGCATGTTGAGGAAAGGAGCGAGTAGGAAAATTGGTGAATCTTTTCTTTAAGAACCTACTTCAATATTGCACTGTTTTTTCCTTGCTCACTCTGCGTTTGGTGACTTATCTGCTGAAATTACTATTGGATTAGGGAGACGCTGTGCCTGGAATTTTCTCTGCTACACCGGGGACTCGAACTACCAGAGACCTGCGGGGGCCGCCACAAGACCGCCTTGCCCCTCTTCTCTGCACCGGAGGCATATTTAAACCTCTTGCGTCTCCCGCTTTGCGGGAGACGCTGCACCTGGAATTTTCTCTGCTACACCGGGGACTCGAACTACCAGAGACCTGTGGTGGCCGCCACGAGACCGCTCCGCCCCTACTCTTTGCACCAGCAGTACTTTGGGAAGCACCTACTCCGCAGCACGAACGTGCAACGGGCGAAGCCCGGGCCAAGGGCGGACTCGTTTGAGCCCGTTCGAGGACAAAAGAGGACGGGACGGGGCCACCCTCTTTCGCCTGCATTCTACGGCGCCGGATAAGGTCAGTCTTAAGACACTGTTACATCTCCCGTAGACGGGGCTCCATAGTACTAGATCTATCCTGTGGACTTTAAGTAGCTAGTGTTGTATTGACTTTTCTAATGGCGACCGTAAATGTGGGAAAGGGTTGAAAGTCGATCCCAGGGGGGTCGTTCATAGGAACGCTGGACCAATTCCTTATCAGGGCATCATCCATGCTGACCCACCAAATTGATATTACGGTAAAAAGGTTATCCCTGGACCCTAACTTTGATAAACGGTCATCTCTGGGACGCCTGGCGTAGGTACCATCGCCAAACCAGCAAGACTCTCCTGGTACATCTGTAAGAGGGGATGGTACCGAGGGTCCACACCAGGTCCAAGTAGAAACCAGACCCCAGGGTCCTTCTGCCAGGTTGAATGCTGCCTCACCTGTTGTTCCACCTGCCTTGGGGCTGGCAAACTGAACCGATCCTTTGGGCCCGTCTTCCAGGAAATTACAAACTCGATCTGCAACCAGCTCTAGGAGGGGTGCAGAAGCTGTGGTAGTAATGGAAAACATCTTTTCAGAGACCTGCCGCCCCCTGCATGAAAGACTCAATGCTGACTGTCTGCACCCAGCCGCTACAGGGGAACGGGGGGCTGTTGAAATCATAGATGCCAATGACATTATAGCAATGCCCCAAGGGAGTGCTAATGCTTCTTGTAACCCTCCTGTCTTGCAAGTAAATAACTTCGACGGCCTGACTCAACAAAGCATCTCGTTATCGGGTCAGGTGGTCCAGCCAAGGGAGAGCTTTGTAAATAACCCCAACAGGAGTAGAATTTCTGGGTGTGAGAGGGGTAGAGGGGCACCAAATTCCCAAGTCATACCTATTAGGAGTGTAAGCTGTGATCGTCCAGCTACAGAATTGAAATGTTTGGATCTCCCCCCTGAGTCCGCCCCATATGTAATAGTTCTTTCTGGGGTTCCAGTTTTGGACCGGGGGAAAAGGGAGGAATATGGGGACCTTAAAAATAAATGTACCCATTGGCTCAATCACAACAGGACACTACCACTGCAGTTATCAAGTGAAATTCTTTTCGCGCGACATGTTGAATGGGTTGGGACACGGGTGAAAAACATCAGGGGAGATTGCGTAGTTGTTAATTTCAGGGACAATAGGGTGGTGGAATACATCTCTAATTGGGGCTCATGCCATCCAGGCATGCAAATTCAAACACTACCCCTGACCTATTTTTATCCGACTCCTACTAGGGCTAGAGGGCAACATTTAAGGGGTGGCCGTGACACTCAGGGTTCTAGGATTTTGGACATTCAAGTTGCTCGGTTGGGATATAAAAACAAATCCCCCAGATGTGACTTGTTTGGACTGAGTAATAGATTTAGCGTCCTAGACCAGATAGATTGACGGCAGACCACTGGCCCACTGCAGCCGCCTAATGACGATGCAGAGGGCCCGCACATTGCCCATAGCTGCCCAGACTCCTGTAGGTGGCCTACTAAAGTACAGAGTCCCCAGGAGGGTTGGAGAGCCAGGAAGGACCCAGGGTGTGCTGCTAAGGCGATTAAGACTGGCAATCAGGTGATGGGCCCAGAGACTGGAACTCCCTATTTAGCTATTCAGGCGGTTGCTAGAGGCGCTGCATCCCAATTGGATGTGGGAAGGACGATTGAGTGTGAGGGTGAAGGAATCGGTCAAACTCGCATTGGAAATATTGCTGAGGATCTGACCACTTTAGGGGTTAATGCAGACCTAGTGGAAATCGAAACCAGGGAGGGTGAGACAAAGGATTTAATTAAAATTCTTTCCTGGAATGTGGCTGGGATTAAAAACAAACTGCTGTGTCCAGAATGGGGAGCATTTGTGGAGGAAAGTGATGTCTGCCTATACCAGGAAACCTGGGCGCTGGCCGGCACTCAAAGGCGGGGGTATTCTAACTTTAGTGTACCGGCAACCACGAATGGCAGGGGTAGACCGTCAGGGGGTCTTAGCATCTGGGTTGGTACACATCTGGGGGCCCAGGCAGTCCAGATTCCTACTGGGTCACTAGATGTGCAGTGTGTCTTGCTCACATTTCCAGAAAATAGACAAACTGCTTTTATAAACATCTATTCACGACCTACCTCGAGTGGGAAGAAGTCTGGTACTATTGACCAGCTTAGGCAGTTTATTTCAACTCTTGATCCATCAATTATTCTAATTGTGGGTGGTGATTTTAACTGCCAGTTTGAGCCACTCACTGATGCAACCCAAGATGGCCTAGACGACGAGGACCAGCACCGGCACGTTCCGGAACGGCAGATTCCGGTAGTTAGAGCTTGGACCCCCTTGGTATTACAAATCAATTCATTTACTCTTTTGTCCTCTCTTAGAGCCTGTATCAGTAGGAAAAAATCAGATAGACCAGGTCGTATGACATTTAATAGAGAAGGCCATAACTCTATCTTGGATTACATCTTGGTCGAACCCAGAACTTGGGGAATGGTCCTGGATTTTAAGATATACAACAGAAAAGATAGTGACCACAACCCCTTGGTCATGATGTTAAAACCAGAGAGTATGGGCATCCCAAATCTAGTCCTGGACCAAAACTCAATTGGTCCGCCTCTCCTACTGACTAATAATAGGCGGAGAGTCAAGTGGCCACAGATATTAGGCTCCCCAAACAAACTTGCTGTTGTGTACCGAAGGTCCCTGCCTTGCCTGAGTGACATGGGTGAGGTGTTGGATAAAGCCATGCACTCAGGGACTGGTGATGAGCCCGTAAAAATACACCAGGGGCTCATTCAGAATCTTTCTGATGTGTTTTGTCTCGAAGGAAGACCAAAGTCAAATCCAGTTGTAGCCAACCCTTGGTACAACCACATTGTAGGGAAGCCAAAAAGGACTTGCTCCTTGCGGTCAAGTCAAAGGACAAAACCAGGATCATGCTTTGTCGGCGCTTATATAAGCAGGCTAACCAGAGAGGGAGAAAAGAGTAGGAGGCAGATAACTGGGAAGACCTTAGAATTGCACTTAAGTCCAAAGATTTTAAATCTTTTTGGACAATTATTAGCTGTGGGATCAGGGCTGGCACCCTGGCCAATAAACCAAATATAGCTGCCTCGGCCTGGGAATCGCATTTTGGGGCTCCGTATTCCTCGCTGTGTAATGACAGCTCTGAAATTACTCTCCCATGCCTCCCCCATGAGTATCGACTGGAGGGGGCCTGGGAGATTACATTGATGGAGGTAGAGGTTGCCATTTCGAAGTTAGCTCCAAACAAGGCCCCTGGTTTGGATAAGATACCGGGAGATCTATACCGCTCCGAACCGAAAATATGGGCTCGTTATTTATATGTTCTTTTTAATGCCATATTAAACAGTATGGATCCCCCAGATACATGGCGGGGTGATGAAATAGTACCTATCTTCAAGAAAGGCTGCCCCCTCAAACCGTCAAACTATAAGCCAATTAACCTTATAGATGTGACGCAAAAACTGATGGGTCGAATTATTCTAGGTAGAATACAGAGTTGGATGGAGGACAATGAGATTTTATTTCCTTTCCAGGCTGGTTTTAGGCAGGGCACATCAACAGTGGATCAGCTATTTAGACTGCAGGTCCTATATTGGAAAACTGTGACTGTAGAGGGTGGCAGCCTCTACATGATCTTTGTTAACCTGCGGTCGGCATTCGACCTGGTGCCTAGAAATAAACTGTGGAGTGTATTGCAGGATTTGAGCTTACCACGATATTTACTCAACGTTTTAATGAGACTCCATATTGGCACTTACGCTCGGGTAAGGTGTGGGAAGCATGGGGAATTGTCAGGTCGTTTCCCGGTCAACCAAGGGGTGCGCCAGGGCTGCGTCCTGGCTCCCACCCTTTTTTGCCTTTACATAAATGGATTGGTTGATCACCTCCTTGGAGTAATGAATATTGATGCCCCGAGGCTAGCCACCGGCCGGGTGCCCACTCTGATGTTCGCGGACGACACTTTGTTGTTGTCCAAGAAATCAACGGGCATTCAACGCATCCTCGATGGCTTCGCCGACTTCTGTGTATCGAGGGGGTTGGAGATCAACTTGGATAAAACTAAGTTTATGATCTTTAACCCGCCGAGGCAGACACGCCCGAACCCCCTCCTAGGTGGAATCCCACTGGAGAGAGTGAAGACCTTTGAATATCTGGGTATCACTTCGGGAGAACACTTGGAATGGGATTCGCAGTTGGCCAAAGCCGCACTTAAGCTAACTAAGGTGGTGGGGGGGATCCAGAAGCTGCATAGAGAGTCCGAACTCAAGCCCGCTGTTCCAGTAATTGAAATCTACAGTGTCCATGCTAGATTGGCAGCTCTATATGGGGCCAAACTCTGGGGGGCATGAGAAATCTCAAAATCTAGCCAGGGTGGAACACACATTTGTTAGCAATATATTGGGTCTTCATGTTAGTACCCCACTTGTACCATTGCGCATGGACCTAGGGCTACTCCCTATTGAGGAGGTTATGCCTTTACGCCCGCTACTATACTGGAAAAGATTATGGTCCGTGCCGGAACTCATGTGCTACAAAAATGAATTTATGGGTATTTGGGATGCACTGAGAAGTAAGAACATCAGGTGGCTGTCCCACATAAAGCTAATTATTCATAGGCTAGGCCTATCGGATCTTTGGGAAACTCCGGAAGTTGCTTGTCCAGAGATATCCAAAGCCGACCTGAGACGCTACTATAAGAACCATAACTTAGCATCCCTGCATGAGAGTTCTGTGGGGGACAGACTGACCTCTGAGTTCCTCCATGTCAAAGTAGATTACAAAAGAGAGGAATTTTTAGACCTAATATTCCCTGCAGTAGAACGAAAATTGTATATGCAATTTAGACTCGGCGCTCTTCCACTCAGAGCTCTTACCAGTAAATGGGATAGAGCTTTGAGCAGGGAGTGCATTGCCCGTGGTTTTCGCCTGGAAGATGAAATTCATGTATTCTTTTTTTGCCCAGCGTACCAGGGTCCACACAAACACTGGCTAATTGCAATCTGTAGAAACATAGGTTTCCGCCAGTGTGCACATGCATTTAGGGTGTTAAAATACGATACGCACCCTCCAATTATCTTTGCAGTTTCCTGCTTTCTGAATGCAATGTGGCACAAACGCAGGAAATTGATTACTGTACCCCGTGTCTAGCATGAGCTTCCTGTTTTAAATTCAATATGATGTTCGATAATGAATTCTAGGTTTAATCCTTGTTTTATCCTCTGTATAGTATTGTATGTATTTGTTAATCTGAAAATATAATGTATGTTTAAATGATACTCCTATTTATTATCTTAAATCCTGTATTATATGTATTTTTATGAACCTTTATGGTCATTGGTGGCCGAAATAAAGTTATCGAACGAAATATTGGATTAGGATTCAGACCTGATGAAATTAGATGTGACTCAGTCAGACCTGCTCTGTGTTTGGTCTTCCCTTTATTGTTTATGGACAGAGTCCTGCGAATGGTCTTGCAGCTTATTACCACTAACAACCGAAATGTAGATGACTATCCCACATCAGCCCATCAACGTTATATTTAATGCTTCACAGAGACTTTACTTTTGGACTGAGTGATTGTTACACAATCTAAGGCTCCTTCATTGACTGATGGATTTAGCAAATGAGCTGGCATTTTGTAGAATTTGCTATTTGTTTGACCCTCAATCAATTTTTTTTTTTTCAATTTATAAAGCTTTATTCGACATTTGTCATAAAAGCATTCACCTAACCCTATACAATAAATACTAGATATAAAAATACTTCTAAAAATACATATTAAACATTAAATGCCGAATAAGACATGATAAAAAGTACATCAGAATTACACACATTATTACATTTTTAAAAAATTAAAATTCCTTTACATTAGAAAACAAAGGACAATAGTCCCATGTCGCAAAAACAGGATTAAGGATATACATAATTTCATTGTAATGCAATAGCCGTTAATGATCGAGTACGGATTAGCCATGACCAAGCCAAAAATTTTGCTACACCAACCACAAGCAATGTTGAACAATCTGTTTCGAGTATCCTAAGGGCTTCGGAATGGCTTCGGGTACCCAACTTTGAGCACACCGGATTTAACCACTTACGTCTAGGGGGCAAATACAGTGGACAACAAAACAAGAAATGGGCGATATGTTCAGTTTCTTCTTTACAATGGTGACAATTCTCATCCCATGCCGGGGACCAATGCCTCTTAAACGCATTCAAAGGTAGTGTACCAATGCGGAATTGAAAGTAAAGTTTTCTGTCGTATGGTTTTTCAATAAGGTCCCAAAAAGGCTCATAGGAGGGATACATTTTTGCATTTAAAAAGCGAGATGTTAAATTTACGCTTGTACTGCCACTAAACATTGTATAATATACCATTTCCCAGTATAGCTCTTTTAGCTTTTCCTTAGTAGGAAAGCAAGCTAGGTCATTGTTGTCCCATAAATAGTCCAATTTCAATTTTGTAAGGAGCCCCCGCAACTCCCTTAACCATGGGATAATATGGAAACGATCAAAATTGATGACATCCCTCAATGCTGCTGCATAATGGTTTAATTCTGGGGTCACCATAACTCGTCTCCAATATAGGAGGGGCCGGAGCCTCGCTACATCCTCAACAGATTTCCTTCCCAGGTCTAGTTTTAACGGGATTGTTGGCGTACTTTGGGGGACCATTGTGATCCCTCTTAGAAACCTATTTTCTGCTCGGCCCAATTCACTCAGGTTTGAAAAACCCCATAGTTCCGATCCATATAAACAAGCCCCCAGGACTTTCATGGAATATATTTCCATCACGCAGTTTACCGGCTTTGTCAATGAGGTACGATGTTTTAATGAGATGGCACCTGCTAGTTGTCTAAATTTTAGTAGGGTTGTAGTTATGTGTTGCTTCCAGCTCATGTTTTCTTGCAGAGTGATACGTAGGTATGAGAAGGAGTCCACTCTTTCTAATGGTGTTCCTTTGTATTTTATTACACCCTTAAAAGAGGACTGCAAATTGAGGCACATGAATTTCGTTTTAGTAGTATTTAATTCTAGGCCCCTCTCATCACAATATACACCAAAGGCATCAACTACTTTTTGTAACCCACTAGGGGTGCGGGAAAGTAAAAGTGTATCATCCGCAAACATGAGGACTGGCACACGGGAGCCGGCAATTACAGGGGCGTCACTAGCAATCTTCTCTAGGTGTTCAACAATACCATTTATATAAATAGAGAAGAGGGTTGGCGCTAGGACACACCCTTGTCTCACCCCACGTTCAACCGGAAAGGGATCAGTTACATCTCCTTGTTTGCCCCATCGTATCCTTGCAAAATTATTTTCGTGCAGGCGCACGAGGAGTGTAAGCAATTCCTGGTTTAAGCCTGCGTCCGCCAAGGTCTGCCAGAGTTTTTCCCTGGGGACCAGGTCGAAAGCGGCTTTTAAATCTACAAAAACTGCATACAATGTCCCCTTCTTCAGGATAACATTTCTCCAATAGATTGTTAGAAAATGGAGGACTTGGTCGACGCTGCTAGTTAGGGGCCTGAACCCAGCTTGATAAGATGACAGAATGTTGTTTTCGTCGATCCATTGTTGCAGTTTATTTTGCAGTAGTCGACCCATTAGCTTTTGTGCTGTATCAATCAGGCTAATGGGTCTGTAATTTTTAGCCTGGGATCGGTCACCTTTCTTATATATAGGGATTATTTCGGCTCCCTTCCATGAGGCAGGCACTCTCCCTCCCATAGCCACTGCATTAGCCAGCATTGTAAAGTAGCTGCACCATGACTTCCGATCGGATAAAAAAATATCGGCCGGAATTCCATCCATGCCTGGTGCTTTCCCCCCTGCTACACAGTCCAATACATCACTCACATCCCTCTCAACAAATAAAGGTACTTTATAGTAGACTTGCGGAGGTGGACTAACGTTATTAAACATGGGGTTACGGGCATACTGTGGTCGGAAGTATTCTATCCAACTGTTTTTTGCGACATTATTAGCAGGCTGGGGTGCTATACCACCCTTTGCCCATTTTACTGAAGCCCAGAAGCGCTTGGAATCCTTGGAGGCACAAACCTCCTTTAGTTCACGCCAGCAATCCTCGTCCCAACGCTTCTTTGCTAGTTTTTGAACCTGCCTATACTGGTCTCTTGCCAGCCTTACTACTTCTGGCCTTCCTGATCTTAGTTCCCTGCTAAGATTATCTCGTGCTGCCCTACAGCTCTTATCATACCACCCTCTAGTTTCTTGGGCTTTCTTTATTTTATTTGTAGATATTTTTTTAAGCAAAAAGCTTTGGATTCTAGAGAAGAGTATCTCATGGGCAGCCATCATATAGTCAATAAAATCGGTCTGTCCATAATGAGACTTAATCTTAGCAACTTCGCCCACCACTACTTTCCTAAGGGTTTCCAGTTTAGGAATATCTTCTAGGAGCATGCTCCACTTCAAATATCGAGTGTTATTTGAGCTTACAAGGTCCCGCGTAACCATGTGATCCTCTATAGGATGCTCGGGTTTGTCATGGTAGGTATGTAGCGTCAGACACAATGGATTATGATCACTTTCAATCTTATCCTTCACTTCCATATCTACCAATTTGTCCCAAGCCCTTACATCCAGGAGTATATAATCTATCCTACTGGCTGATCGGCCATTATCAAAGGTATTATTCCCCCTTGGATCTGACAATGCTCGCCCATTGACTGCTCTAAGTCCTCTAGAAAGACAAAAACTTTTCAGTTGGATTGCTACCGTGCTCCATTTCCTAATTGCTGGGATATCTAGTTGGGGGATTCCCCACTTGGTATCCTCATCTTCGGCCAGGATCTTATCCTCCTCACCCAAGGGTTCAAAGGTGGTATTAAAATCCCCGCCTATTAATATATGGGTGGGGTCTGGCAGCAATTCAATATAGTTCTCAAGGCACGTTAGAGTCTCTGATGATTTACCCCTGGCAACTCCCCTCGAATAGAGATTAAACAGGGCTAATTGCTGACCATTTTGCCAGGTGATATCAAGTGCCAAAATGTCATTAGAGGGTATAGACCTTTGTTTAACCGAACAATTCAAAGTTTGGCGTACCCAAATTAACAGGCCCCCCGAGGGACGTCCCACTCGATTTCTTAAAGCCGGGACGTAAAAATTCAAATACCCTTGCCTGAAAATTGGTGTAAGCGACCAAGTTTCTTGGAACATGACAATGTCGTAATAGTTAGTAAAGTCGACCCAGTCTGGGATGTTTTGTTTATTAGAAATTCCAGCTATGTTCCATGAGACAATTGATAATTTCGGTTTGGCCTTTAGGGTGTGAGCATGATCAATATCAGGGGCTTTTACTGTTTCTGTAGGATCTATTCCCGGTATCACATTATTACTCACTGTTGGTGACATCTCAATTTCTTCCAATAGCCTTTTCTGTCCCACCTGAACCCTATTTACTTCCTCTAGGACGGTGGTCCGAAATACATCTGGGACTATTGTAGGCTCGTCTAGCATGGGAGTCTTAACATATCTTTGGCCCAGGTGCATATCTAGGGTGGCGGAGGAGGCACATGCGAGTCAATCACACTCATTTAAATCAGTTAACACAGAATATTGGTTGTCCAAATTTAACCCCCACTCACATACTGGATTGGACCTAGCAATTCTATTTCCCACAACTGTCCATTTTGTTCTTAATATGCTCGGTTTGGCTACTATACCTCTTCTGCTATAGAAAAAATCCAGTGTCAATGGAACTATTTCAGCTGTCCTACGTTGTGGGGGGAGGATGTTCCGTAGGACATCAGGCAGGACTTCAGGTCCCTTAAAGTTCAAGACCACACAATCCCCTTGGAATTTCTTCGCCTTAGTACCTATCCACCTAACCCTTCTTGCTGTAAGCAGATCGTCAGATAGTTTTTCCTTGCCCCAGGGAGTTATATGCATATTACTACTAAGCCACTGAAGGGCCTTATTTCTTAAGAAATCTGGTGACTCAATCTGTCCAGTTTTCAGCAAGGGTGTGTTTGCTAGTACTAAAATAAGGGGCGAGGCCTCAACTATTAGTTCAACTGGGGCAGTTTCTGGATTCAGAATCTCAGGGATAGTATTGCCCATTAATTGGGCTGCATCTGGAACTAGGACCATATCAGGAGTGTTATCGAGCATGGGGCTAATTTGTTGGACTTGCTCAGAGGGAGCTTGTAGGCCAATATTCATGTTCACCCCAAGTGATTTCCCCGCCGTCTCCAGTTGTTCAAATTTAGTTACTACTAGGTTTGATATTTCCCCCACCCCCTCGTTGGTTTTCCTTAACAGGGACTCCAGCTTGTTGACCTTATTAGCTAATTGGTCAACTTTTGATATGAGGGGTTTCATTAAACCTAATAGTTTAGACTCTAATGTACCCATAAGCTTAATTAAGAGGGTATCCTCCCCTTCTTCATTTTCGTACTCCTCTTCCCTTATCCCATCCTCTATCCTTTTCTTTGTTCGTCTAGGGGGGTTGCGGGTTTATTTTTACAAGAGCGTAGGCCACCTCTTCTAGGAGGAGCCTTGGTAATCCCTTTTTTAGCTCTTGGAGCGGGAACCGGTGTGGGGGGAGTGTTGCTCTCTATAACAAACTCCTCAATTGTTACAGATTTATCTTGGTCTTCTAGATTAATTAGGTCTGTAAAAGGGTCAAGTTGTTGGTCAGTAGGGGCCATGGATACATCAATGGGTGGTTGCTCATTTGGAACCTCAATAAGATCGGGGAAAATGAGATCGTCAGCGGCAGACTGAGTTACCCCTGATTGATTGAATTGAGCACAAGGTGGCGAATCCTCAATGCCCAAAGAGGACCTCCGATTGGTATTAATTTTTGACACTACCTGGACCAGGTAGTTGTGCATTGTATTAGCCGGGGTGACAGGCGTTTTTTGCTTGGACATAATGAGCAAACAATAATAAACAGCGAGGCCCTGTGGGTTTATATAACAGTTATAGACTATAATACACTGTGGATATAAGTGAGTTTTACCTTGCCAAAGTTCAGTTTAAAAGATGGAAGTAAGAGGGGTGGCCCAGTCCAGTCTCTCACTGTCTAGAACGGGCTAAAACGGGCCCGCCCGGCGTCCCGCTCGCGTCCCGCGAGACGGGGGTGACGCGCAATTTGTACGCCTCCTGGCGCGTGGATGGCGCGGCGTGCGCCGCTTTGGCTGATGGGAAATGTAGTTCAGCCAGTCCCCCTCAGACCGCGCTCCGCTCGCCTACAGAGCTCAGATGACACCAGAGCTGGGCAGCGGGAGGCGGGAAGAGGACCGACAAGGCACGCTGGACTCCTGAAGATACTCCCCGGCAAACAGGCAAACAGGCAGCAAAGCAGGTAGGCGGCAGAGGTTTCCGCTTCAAAGGGCTTCCCACCCCTCGACCGGGGTGACGCGCAATTTGTACGCCTCCTGGCGCGTGGATGGCGCGGCGTGCGCCGCTTTGGCTGATGGGAAATGTAGTTCAGCCAGTCCCCCTCAGACCGCGCTCCGCTCGCCTACAGAGCTCAGATGACACCAGAGCTGGGCAGCGGGAGGCGGGAAGAGGACCGACAAGGCACGCTGGACTCCTGAAGATACTCCCCGGCAAACAGGCAAACAGGCAGCAAAGCAGGTAGGCGGCAGAGGTTTCCGCTTCAAAGGGCTTCCCACCCCTCGACCGGGGTGACGCGCAATTTGTACGCCTCCTGGCGCGTGGATGGCGCGGCGTGCGCCGCTTTGGCTGATGGGAAATGTAGTTCAGCCAGTCCCCCTCAGACCGCGCTCCGCTCGCCTACAGAGCTCAGATGACACCAGAGCTGGGCAGCGGGAGGCGGGAAGAGGACCGACAAGGCACGCTGGACTCCTGAAGATACTCCCCGGCAAACAGGCAAACAGGCAGCAAAGCAGGTAGGCGGCAGAGGTTTCCGCTTCAAAGGGCTTCCCACCCCTCGACCGGGGTGACGCGCAATTTGTACGCCTCCTGGCGCGTGGATGGCGCGGCGTGCGCCGCTTTGGCTGATGGGAAATGTAGTTCAGCCAGTCCCCCTCAGACCGCGCTCCGCTCGCCTACAGAGCTCAGATGACACCAGAGCTGGGCAGCGGGAGGCGGGAAGAGGACCGACAAGGCACGCTGGACTCCTGAAGATACTCCCCGGCAAACAGGCAAACAGGCAGCAAAGCAGGTAGGCGGCAGAGGTTTCCGCTTCAAAGGGCTTCCCCAATGTATTTAAAGACCGTTTATCACAGTGTGATGTGGTATTGAATAAATAATCATGTCATGTGCTACATACATGTGCTACATACATCTGACACAAAACATGACTTGATATATTTCAAAAAACATTTCATCTACTCACATAATAAATATGGGTGTTCAGAATATTTGGTTACAATGTGAGTTTGGCAGAAATTTGGTCACTCCACATTACTCTTTAATGTGGAGTTCCGGCCAAATTCCAATAATTGCCATGTGGTGGAATTTTTTGCTGCGAGGCTCCAGGAATTGCATGGCTGGCAAGCGAGAGTGAAATTTGGTGTCCCCTAGCAACATTTTCTAATACAGGCGATCATGGTGGTCGCAGTTAGAGGGCTGCCATTTTAGTAGATTTGCTGCAGCTCTGATATATATTTTCTACTCGAGTGGTAGCGAAGTAAATCAAAATGGCCATGTGATCTTGCGCAATGCATGGTGCCATTTGTGATGATTTTTCAGTGCTGCTCGCTCTACCAGTGCTAAATTGCAGCACAAGCTGCAAATTACCCGCTCATTGGTGTAACTCTGTGGAATGTCATAGAATTCTATTATTTAACGCTGTGGAATTGCACAAGGTGGAATTCTGTGGGTTCTGCCCAACCCTACTAAGACCAGTCCTTTGAAATACAGATATAAACACTTAAATCATTTCATTCTGAAGCCTCTTACATAATAGGGTTAAATCTCCTGTATTCCATGTATGTGCAGGGGAAGATTCCTTATTTGAAAATTATAGGTCTTCCGCAATCTCCAGGGAAAATACTTTCTGAATGGGCTTCACTGGAAAAGGAAGTATCTCTTATTTCCAACAGTGCATCTCCAATGCTGTTGTGTGACCAGATAACAGGGTTATGCCCTAGGGGTTGACAAAACATTTAGTGTATTTTTACAAATCTGCACCTACAGCATCAAAAAAGTACACTGATAGTTGTGGCATGCCAATGGTGTCATATACTGCTGCTCCCAGTGTAGAGATATAGCATGGAAGCGCCAGGGCTTTTTTTTCTGCCCAGTGCGAAAACATGGATAGTGCATCTTTTATACCACTGAGGTAGTGCTGAAGATGTGGCCTCCACATTCTGAGCAATAAGGATGCTGAAGGCTACTGCGAAGGCACATTCGGCATTCACTTGGCTTATCTACTGACTTTCAGAAGCAGGAGAGAATAGTCGATGTTGTTTCTTTACAGAACATTGGTTCTTTGTTCAGAAAAGATATATGGGTGTGAACTGTCTTTAAAACTGGTAATAGGCCTCTTTTGGTCTCAAAGTTCAGCTTAATTAGATGAGAGAATGGTGGGGTTGGAAATATTAAGGTAGGGAAGCTTCATGATACCATCATAATGTAATAATATTCTTTATTATTCTGCCTCTTGATAGTGTTATTATCAGTATATTGCTTATTTTAATAGGTTACTATGCATATTGTCAGCTCCAGCATAGGATTATGATTTTAATAAATCTTGAAAATAGATTCATGCTTTCTTATCGTTTTTGAGTTGCCTATTCATGAAAAAAAAGGGCTTGGGATCGACTAACTAGCTCTGTGAAATCTAACATGATTGACTGTTACCTAAAATGCACCTCACTCAAGTAATGCTCAGTGAGTTGCAGGGTTAATCCCCTCCAACAGGTGTTCTGTCTCAGGGTGACATATTGACCAAGTATTTAGTGTCAGAGGACCTAGAAAGAAAACTTTATGAAGCGAGTTAGGCAGTGCTAATGTGAGTACACTCTGTTCTTTCTTCTAAATATATCATTTCACAGAGGACTTTTTCACCCGACAGAGTGCTGAAGAGTGATCTGTGTCCCTCTCCAAGATTAGAAATTTCTTTTCATCAAGGTAAAATGTAAATATGCAAATACTGTTTGTGTCACTTTGTTACAGAGACGCTGTACCGATTGTGGGAAATGTGCGAATTAGCGCAGTTTCTTACAGCCTGATTCATCAACGGGCCGTTTTGCGAGCCCCTAATAGCGATTCATAGCGAATCGCTATTAAGGACTCGCAAAACGGTATTCATGTAGGAATTGCTAAATAAATAGCGATTCCTACACATTCCTTATTTGCGAGTAGCAAATTGCTAATCGCAAATAAGGAATAACTCCCCATTCATTCCTATGGGCCTTTTGGCCCATAGGAATGAATGGGGAGTATTCCTTATTTGCGATTAGCAATTTGCTACTCGCAAATAAGATAGCGATTGAAAGGGTGCCAGGGGTGTCCAAAGGACACCCTGTAGCACCCCTTAAATGTAAATTGAAACAGGTGTTGTGCACACACATGTCCAAAGGACATGTGTGTGTGCAACATGTAACTTAGAAAAATGCTTTTAAAAGCATTTTTCTTAGTTTTTGCTATTTATCGAGAGGTCTGACCTCTCGGTAAATAGCGGCCCGAAATTGCGAATTAGCAATTTAAAAATGGTTGATGAATTGCATTTAAGGAATCTCAAATAGAGATTCCTTAAATGTAATTCCTCGCAATTTAGCGAATTAGCAATTACCGATTTTTGCATTTGGGATGATGAATCCCAAATGCAAAAATTGCACTCGCAAAGGGCCAGATTCTCAGAATCTGGCCCTTTGCAAGCGCAATTCGGCTTGATGAATCAGGCTGTAAGCTCCCAGGGACAGATGTCCTTCATATCCTGCATCTCAGCTACAGTAACATTTTCAGGTGGACATTTTGGATACTGGAAGTCACCTATTGTCACCCACTTGATGATTAATATGCCAATATCTGTAATTCAGTTGGGTAGAACTTTCAGGGCTGCGCACTCTTTATTTTGTACAATGAACTTTAGGCAATGTAATTCAGGAGCATCAGTCCCTATTCGCCTTACGAAGCATAAATCAGTTGAAAGTAATATTTCTAAAATATTTTATACCTTGCATGCTATCCATTAACCCCCTCCCTCCCACAATACCTCTTTTGTAATGTCCATAACGAATACTCCAGCTGCATGAAGAGCATGAAAAAATAATGGGAAGCATAAACAATTTCCATTTCTCATTCTCATAGCCAAATGCCTCTAAGATTTTGCCATCAGGCACAGAATCTAGCAATGACGTCTATCGTCTAACACCACCTGGCTATGATGGAATGAGGCCCGTAGAGAGCAAACTCTGCTTTTCCACTGTGTGGTCTTGAGCATGGAGAAACACCCACCCTGATCCTCTATCTAGATGTTGATAGTAATACATAAAGGGATTTTCCAAGCCAGAGAGCTGTGAAATTAGTAATAAACTAGTTGCACCAATATCTTGATTGGCCAGTGCAATTTCTGGCATTCAGCTAACAAACAATGACAAGCCTGCACATTATTTGTTTCTTGTTACACATTGGAACAATGCACTCTGGAGATGCAGTTCATTTCCTAAGTCAAAATGTGTTCCCCAGGGGTGGAGATAAGGGGTACATGAAGTTAATCTAATATGAACAAAATAATAATTTTGCATCTTGTTAGGCAAAAAAGCATATCCAACCATTTTTTTAGGAGTTTTTAAACCCAGGCACAGACTGTGGGCGTTTCCCCCTAATGTATACATGTATACATGTTAATAGGGAGGGTAAAAATCATTGTTATCAAATATCTCTATGTTTAATTAAAGCATAGAACATTACACAGGGTAAGATGTATCTTCATGGTAAATATACATTTCGGCACTGCTTACAAAATATAGAAAATTGCACTTTCTATGCACTCATTGATGATTCAATACATGCACAGCCTTGGCAAAAAAAATATTTTAACAGATTTGATAAATAACATTGCTTCGTGCTGATCGTGCGTTTTGTTTAAGCTTCCCAATATTCGTTTATCCATAGGTATACGTTTGTTTTCCTTGCCCTCATTTGAGCATGCCAATTGGCAGCTGGTAAACTTTGAGACTAGTAGATTACAGTGGTGGCTCCTTTACTAAGGTACAGGATTGTCGCCCCACTGCTCATTGAGCATTGCAAAAGAAAAATACAATGATAATAACAAGAACTGATTACTATTTTATATAACAGTCATGAACACTTGGCATGTTCTCAACAAGGCTGTGTTGCACAGCCCAGTGCAGAACATGACCAGCCTCCAAGGTCTGGCCTGAGCGGCCCAAAGAAGCCGCTCAGACCAATCACGACTCTGCTCCTGCAGAGTTGTGATTGGCTGGGAGACTCCAGAAGCCTGGGTGCTTCCGGTGGGAGAGAGTGAGAACGGATGAGAGATGTGTGGCGGCAAAGAAGATACGATTTTTTTATGCCCCCACCTCACCCCTCACCCTGCTCCACCACCCCCGTACAGAGGCAGCCGCCACTGGTAGATTATGAAATACTTGTCTCAAGTAGCACAAAGCAAGTACACTAACAGAACTCACCCGAATTCCACCAGAGATTTGGTGGGTGTTCTGTTTTCAAGATCATTCATAAAAAATCTTTGTCAGGGGTTCTTGTTCCAGCAACATTTCTAACTAAAATACAAAGGTTTTGCATGGAGGAACAAATTCCAATATATTCAATACATGACAACCAAGCCTGACTCTCTCCAGGGATATTGTGGGTTCATGGTTGAGACACTAATATAATGTTTTAATCAACTGTATTTTTGCACACTCTTCCTAAAAATGTCTATAGAGGCATAGGTACAAGGTAACAGCACGCGCGTTTCGCTGCTGTATTGTAGGCTGCAGCGCTGATAATTTTAAAAACTTACAGTTTTTCTATTTTCTTTGTATTTTATTTGCATTTAGCCCTGATTTTAATTCTTTTGTAGCGCCCACACACTTGCACGATAATTGTGCCCCTCACCGCGTTCTGAGCGGATTTGTGATCTCTCTGCTAGCGTTTTTGGCGCGTGGCGTCCATCTTGGGGGTGGCTAGTGGCGAGTGTGCCATTTGTTGAGCGCTCTAGCGCTTTTTACATTCACAGCTGTGCCCTACTTAAGGTGAGCACTCTTTCAGCTCGCCCTCGGACAAGGTAACAGCACGCGCGTTTCGCTGCTGTATTGTAGGCTGCAGCGCTGATAATTTTAAAAACTTACCGTTTTTCTATTTTCTTTGTATTTTATTTGCATTTAGCCCTGATTTTAATTCTTTTGTAGCGCCCACACACTTGCACGATAATTGTGCCCCTCACCGCGTTCTGAGCGGATTTGTGATCTCTCTGCTAGCGTTTTTGGCGCGTGGCGGCCATCTTGGGGGTGGCTAGTGGCGAGTGTGCCATTTGTTGAGCGCTCTAGCGCTTTTTACATTCACAGGTGTGCCCTACTTAATGCTCGCGTGACCCGCGCAGCGGTGACGCGCAGCGGTAGCGCCTGGTCGGCGCCTGAGTCGTGCCAGAGTCCTGCCCGTCTGCGCCTGTCAGCGTTCCGGAGGCTTCCGAGGCGACGGGCAGGACTGGCCTTTTGTGTGCACTCTGTTCGTATACGTGTGCATCATGCTCCATTACTCGGGTTTGGAGCTTCGCTCTTGGCAACAGACTAATGGCTCCTGTCGTACGGTATTCCCTGCACGCCACAAGGGTAAGAGGTGCTGCCCTGAGTGCGGTTGGCGCCCGCAGAAACATCTGGCTGGCGCACCGCAGAAGGCGGCAGTTAGCGTCAAACATTTGTGCCTACTGCTTAATACTAGATCTCTCGGCCGGCATGCTCTGGATATCTTTGACCTGTTGGAGTCAGAGAAACCATTGTTTCTGATGCTCACCGAGACATGGCTCGGCGAGGCATCCAACCCTGATATTGCCACAGCTATCCCGCCTGACTATAACATCTTCAGGCAGGATAGACTGAAGGGGCGCGGAGGTGGGGTGGCATTGATAGTAAACAAAAGTGCCACCTGCATCATCATTCCCTCGGATGCGATTAAGGATTGTGAATCCCTCGCCTTTTCTATTGTTCTTTCACCACACCAATCTGTGAAAGGCCTCCTCGTTTATCGACCCCCAGGGCCCACGGGCTCTTTTTTCGAAGAGCTCCAGTCGGTAACCTCATCGCTGTTACTTACGTCAGAGCATTGTATAGTCGCCGGGGACTTTAATGTCCATATGGACGTTGAAACGGATGCCGACGCAATCAAAATGCTGGATGTCACAGCCCCTCTGGGCCTGGTGCCCTATCACGTTGGGTCGACTCATGAGAAAGGACACACCCTGGACCTGACTTTCTCTACGAC
Source organism: Lissotriton helveticus (assembly GCF_964261635.1). Lineage (NCBI taxonomy): Eukaryota > Metazoa > Chordata > Amphibia > Caudata > Salamandridae > Lissotriton > Lissotriton helveticus. The sequence goes on along the minus strand of NC_136065.1, from coordinate 541,450,337 downwards.
CCCTATAGAGATGCTTGCTCCTATTCAGGTGCTTTGGTCTGATCACAGGCTGGTTAAATTTTTTCTTTTTGAAGTCAGGAAGCCTTCCGGTGCCCCCCGGCAAGCCTCCCAGGGATTTAGGGCACTTCACCGGGTCACTCCGGAACTACTGGCACAGTCTTGTGCGGACCATCCCTATGCTCCGACGGGGGATTTAGATGAGGATGTTGGGCGATTACAGACCTGGCTCTTAGAGAGGTTAAATGATCTTGCTCCTCTGAGGCCTCCGCGCCAACTTGATAAAGGTGCATCCGCCCCATGGTTTACGGAAGCGTTGGCGGCTTCACGTCGACAATGCAAGGTAGCGGAAAGAGCATGGCGCGTGAAATACGACCCGACAGCGAAGCTTGCTTACAGGTCCTTGGCGAAAGCTTACCATCGGGATATCCTTTCTGAGAAGAAGGCTTACTTCGCGAGAAAAATCGAAGCTGCCTCCAATTCCTGTAAGGAGCTCTTTGCTATTGTGCGGGAGTTTACGACCTCACGTGCTGCACCGACGCAGACTCCCCCTCCTGCGCCTTGGGTCAGAGCGATCGCGGACTTTTTTACCTCTAAGATCCAATCGATCCAAGACTATTTCCCTGTGCAGGGACCCGAGGCGCCCTGCTGGGCGGAGAATGTTGCTGCTACCTCGCCCAGTGCAGGTGTGGCCCTGACAGCTTTTCCTCCTTTCTCTATGACCGCCTCATTCGATCTGATGGCCTGTCTTAAATCAGGTTCTCCCCAGGATGCCTGCCCTGCCAAGTTTTTGGCAAAAATGGCAGTTATCATTAACCCATATGTGAACCCTCTGCTGAACTGTTCTCTTGCACAGGGTGTGGTTCCCCAGTCTTGGAAGCAGGCAATGATTATCCCCCTGCTCAAAAAGCCCGGTTTGGATGCGGAGGTGTTGGCAAATTACAGGCCTATCTCGCTCTTGCCTGCTTTCGCGAAGATCATTGAAAAGCATGTGGACAAGGTGCTGGCCGATTATCTGTAGTCCCATGATCTACTGCACCCTACTCAATCGGGTTTCCGCACCAATCTTAGCACCGAGACTGCTCTCCTGGAAGTTTCGGAGGCGATTAAGGAGGTGCTGGATTCGGGTGGCAGGGCGATGCTGGTGATGTTAGATCTGTCGGCGGCCTTTGACACCGTCCCCCATGAGGGTCTCCTTGCAAGACTCTCAGAGATTGGTCTCAGGGGGACGGTGCTCCAGTGGTACCGTTCATTCCTGGCAGGCCGTCGACAAACGGTCTGGGCCTCCGCCTGCTCCGCCGAGATGTCGCCATTGGGTGTCGGAGTTCCTCAGGGCTCAGTATTGAGCCCAACTCTATTTAACATCTTCATGACCCCTCTGGCGGCTCTGGCGGAGTCTTTCGGGGCTCAGATCGTCTCTTACGCCGATGACACCCAGCTCCTCTTCACCTGCGAGAGGGGTGCGGATTTCGATGGAGGTAGGATCCAGGGTTGCCTTGAGGCTGTATTTCAGTGGTTCCAACATCACAGCCTCAAGTGCAACTCGGATAAATCCGAGGTCCTCTTTTTTGGGTGCAGTTCGGATCCGGACTGGAAAGTGTGGTGGCCTGAGAGCATGTTTCCACCAGCAAGTTCGTCCCAGGTGGCGAAAAACCTTGGGATTAAGATTGACAACGGCCTCACACTGCGCTCACAGATAATTGGCCTCACGGGCACCTGTTTTGGCTTGCTCCGGATGTTGCGTAAGTTTCTCTCTTTGTTATCGGAGGAACACAGGAAGATCACAAGGCAGGCGATAATTGGCTCGAGAATTGACTATGCTAACGCTCTCTATCTCGGCCTGCCAGAATATCTGCTTCAACGGTTACAGGTGGTCCAGAATTCAGCAGCTCGGGCCATCTTTGGACTATCTCGCCGTGCTAGAGCCTCGGGTCTCCTGGAGGCACTGCACTGGCTTCCTGTCCGGAAGCGGATAATTTTTAAGATCCTGACTCTGGCGCACAAAGCCCTGCACGCCTCCGGTGCGAAATACCTCCAAAAAATTGAGGTCAGAATCCTTGTTTCTTGTTGCAGTGCCTCGTGTGAAGAGGGCACGCATTGGAGGCCGCTCTTTCAGACTACTGGCGCCCCAGTTGTGGAATAAGCTGCCAGTGGCCCTGCGCAGCATTTCAAACTTGTTGGCTTTTAGGAAAGGGCTCAAAACCTGGCTTTTTACTACTTAGTTTTTTCTGGGCTCCGTTGGTTTCCTTTCTGTTTTTTATCTGTTTTCCTCTTGTTATGTTGTGAGATCGGTCTGCAAAACAAAGCGCCGGGACACTCTTTGAGTAGCCGTGCGCTATATAAAACCCCAGTATAACATAACATAACATAACAAAAGCTGGTTATAAAATCTAGGTATGCAACTTCACAAGGTTTACCATTTTTCAGTGTGTTAAGATCATTTTGCTGCACTTTTGTCCACTTCCTATCGGGCTCCCTTCCCAGCAATTTCAAAGTCAAGTAATTTAAACCTGAATGGTAAAGGGTGGAAAAATCAAATGTTGCAAAAAGTTCACCGAAACATACTATGATACAAATTCAGGCAATGCTAAGGCAAATTTGGTGTGCATTGTTTCAGAGAGAGATAAACATATCGTGCCATTACCACCCTTTTGCAAACCATGTACCAACATACACTCCCTTGTGTCATAGTGCAAGTGTGTGTGTGCGTTCTCTGCAGCATAGGTTTTTTACTGGAAGGGGGTCCTTCCAGTTCAAAAACTATGCTTAAATGATTTCCCCACTTTTTATATGTACTGTACAATTCAGCATACATACAAATTTGTACCAACAAATGTAAATGTCTCCTCGTTGCAGGCAAGTGCAACAGGGATAAATACCCATGCACCACACATGGAATGCCCCTTGACATAAATTAAAGCAAGGGAACCCATTGTGATACTATGTGTTACATTGGGAAACTAACCAATGCAAATCCTGATTTGCAGTGATTAGCAAATTCCAGCATAACAAAAGTAACACAACCCTAGTGCAAAGCGTTAGTAAATCTGAGCCTTCGGGCTCAAATAGCAGTGTTACTGCTCAATTTCGAGTACAAAAAGGAAAAAGGCTTAAAAAATCCATCTTTAGGAGTCAAATAGCACTAGTGACTTTGCAATAAAAATTTAGCTGAACGCAGCTGGCATCACCGTGAAGTTCTAGAGATCACTCCCCACATACCAGTAATGACTGTTGTTGTATAATCTGTGTCTCTTTGATTTTTTTGACAATAATTGCCTTGGGAAGGGGAAACAGAGTGTGGACTGTGGTGCTGGATGTTTGAGATGAGGGAAGTTGTTAGGTTAATTTTTCTCTTTTAGGTTGATGCCCCCTCTCTGACCATTTGGTTGTAGTTGAAAGTATGTGTGCAACAACTTACAAATGTAGATGGAATACACAAAAAAATGGAATTAGCACTGAGTGCTTTCTTGTACTAAAAAGTCAAGATATGCAATAAACCACTCACAACAAGCATAAATAAACAGTCAAATATTTTCATTTACCCAAACCTCCAAACAGAAGTTACACATTTCTTATCCTTCTCCTCCCACCCACAAATCTGACGTACCTTCTGGCATTGAGTACAGTAGTGCTGGTTCTTTAGAATCTCTCTTGGCACCTCTGGGCTCTCCTACAGCTATGGACATTGATTCAGTGAAGAAGAAGGAACAAGCAGAAGCTGCCAAGAACAGCGGTTTCTGCTTGTATCAACCAGCTCCATGAGTCAGTGCCTCTGCCATGTTTCTTCTGAGCATTTTGATGCTTTAGATCTGGAATCAGAAACTTAGATAGAAAGAAAGCCAGACAGAGAGGCAGCGGATACAGGGAGATTAGAAACGTTAGGGTTTGTTTTCCTTTCATGAAAAAATAGTGATAAAACAATGGAAACATTTTAATGAAGATGATGCACTATGACTGCTAGATAAGAAGGAATTCTGCCTTTTGATCCTCCTCTACTTATTGTCAATGTTTGATACTGTTAAGCACGACAACCTAATAGACCTCTTGGAGCACTGTATGGGGCTTTCTGGGTCTCTACCACACTAGTTCTCCTCATTTCTCTACAATAGAACCAACCCCTTCACCCCTCACTTTGGGGTTTCCACAGGGATCTGTGCTTTCACCCACTCTATTCAACTTGTTTATGGAGCCTTTAACAGAAATTCTGAAATATCCAGCATTCACTATCACATGAATTCCGATGACACCCTACTGTACCTGAAGGTCTGCTCCCTTGAAGACATCAGGTCCCTCAACTAATTCATACTGAAAACACAAAGCTGGATGACACGTAACCACCTGAAACTAAACACTCTAAAAACGAAATTTCTCTTAATCTCCCCACCCAAACAGTCTCCAGTCATCGACAATTGGATGAATCAAATAACAGCTCTTAATTGCTTGCCACACATAACTGATTCCACAAGTTCATTGGGAATAATGCTAGATAAGAGTCTAAACACGCAGAAGCACATTAGTGCACCAAAGGAGCAAACTTCCAGCTCAGCATAAGGAAAATAAAACCTTTCCTCTCTTCACATGACTTAAAGGTTGCGATGCAAGCCCTATTAATCTCTAAACTGGATTATGGAAGCGCAAACCTTTGTGGCCTTCCTAGATCAAAGAGGGCTCCACTCAGGGCTGCCCTCAACATGGCTGCAAGGCTCATAACATGCTATAACAGAAACAATCATATCATGCCGGAGCAGATATCCCTAAGCTCCCAAATGAAGCTAGGGTGCAACTAAAAATTGCATGCATGGCACATAAAGCCATTTATTTCAACACCCCGTTATACCTCGCTCAAAAACCGGAGTTCTCGGGTGGATCTAGATCCTCTAGAAGTGCCAGCACATTATTGCTCAAACCACGAAAATTCAATAAAAAGAAAACTTTCAATCAAGCATTCTCTGGTATCGTCCCAAGGATATGGAACTCCCTACCCCTGAAGTCAGACTGAATCCTTCTATTGCCTTTTTCAAAAAGGAAGTTAAAGCAATACTGATGAAGAAATATTTGCCTTCGAACTGGAGCTTCCAAGGCTAGAGAGGACATGCTAGTTGACTTGAGAACTTGAGAATGTGAAAATTGTTTGGTTGATCTGTTGGTCCTCTGTTACCTCTTCTTGTTCTGTTCACAACTGATATACTGTAAAGTGCTCTGATACCCCCTGTGTCATTTTTGCAACATAAACTGAATCCCTCTACTGCCTTTTTCAAGGAAGCAAAAACGATACTGCTGAAGAAACTTTTGCCTTAGAACCCTAGCTTCCAATATTCCAGAGGGCTCCCTAGTTCTATGGAACTGTTAAGATTATATGTTGTTTTTCTTTTTATCTGCTTTTACCTCTGCGTACCCTTTTGTGATTGCTAAATTTTAAAGCGCTCTGATACCCCAGTGGTCATATTCACACTATAGAAAATATTTTTAAATAAAAAAAAGAAATGGGCAATTTGTGAGAGGCAGTGGAATTATGTTATTCTGTGACTTCAGCGTTTGGCATAATTATTGATTTCTAGAATTTCCCATTTAATTTGGCTAATTTGTGGATTGCACAAAATGTTTCTAGCTCAAAAAGACATAATGCAGTAAAATAGAGCACCCTTTTTTACAGGTAACCATAAAATATTGGAAATTATTTATTACTGCCTGTGAAATACTTCATCATAATGACAGCTTCCAAACCACTCTGCAAAACATTACTATTGCTATGGATACTACTGCTATGTGGTATGGAAGATTAAATTAAGCAGCAAAGTTATCTAAGTTATGCAGTAAAAAACTAAATTATTCGGCATGACAGTTTTATTTGCATCCACATAAGCTAGAAATAATAATTTTGACAAATATGAACGTTTTGGAAATTATGTGGAACAATACAGTCATCCATAATTATGTGTGAAACTTTTAGACCACATAATTGCATACATAATGTGGCTTTTACCATGGTCTATGTTTTATCAACAATTTATTACTGAATAGTAAACACAACTTTAATATTGTAATTTCAATCGAAAATAAACATGCCAGATAACAATACATAAAGGGTGGCATGTAATATGATGTAATATAATGATCCAATATGGCCTTCTTGGTCTTTTGATGATATCTATTCAATGGAATTTAATGTCGCTGTAAGAATACCAAAGTTATGCTTACACATATTTGCTTATAGTGATAATCCATATTCTGGATTCGATATTTTTGTAGGTTGATATGAAAAACTTTGTAATGTGAGAGAGTACTCTTTCTCTCATTGATCATATCCAATATATCCAAGAGAGAGGTTCAGGGTTTGATCACTGACGGCAGCTCAGCCCAGCGCCATGTGACTCTGGGCAATAGCTCACTTAATCTCGCCATAGCCCCCAGCAGCTTGAGACCCTTAGGGGTGCTTAGTTTGTGCTTTACAAAAATATTCGGTTCCATCATATTTGCTGATATAGCAAGAAGTGGATGTTGGACTTGTCCAATTCATGTAGCTGACGTGTCGCACTTCCTGGAGCATGCAGAACATCTCATTAATGTATTATGACCATGTAAGAAGGGTGCTATTGTGTATGTCCTTCACACATGCACAATGCAGGTGAGAAAGCAGAGCCCTCGGTTTTGCTGGCATGCAGTGTACAACAGAGCAAGTTATCCAGAGAGATTTTTTCTTTCATGCAGCCAATGTTGAACAGCCTTTTCTGTCTTGGCCAGCCATCAATGAGCCTGTGGTGTAAAATGTTGGAACTAGTGTGGTTTCTTCTCCAATGGTCAACCAGAGGAGCTGCAGAGAGTTGGAGAGAGTATCTTGGAATGAAAAGCAAGTCGTCATTTAAATGCAAATAAGAGTATCTCAATGACAACCTCCTTTCCATCGAAGAAATGTAATTAGCACAAAGGCCCACATGCATCAAGCATTTTTGCAGTCGCAGACGGTGCGATTCCTTAAAATCGGCCGTTTGCGAATGCAAAAGTGCTTGTTGGGATGCATCATGCCATTTTAGAAGTCGCATCTTTTTTACGATTTCTAAAATTGCATTAGCATTTAAGAAATCGCAATTGTGCGATTTCTTAAATGCTATGCATCATTGTTGAAAAATATGCTTTTTTTAAAATTGGAAGTGCAAATTACCACGAAGTTCAACTTCGTGGTAAATTGCGAAATTGATTAAATATGCACAAAAATGCATTTTTTAAACTGTAAAGTTACACACACACATGTCCTTAGGACATGTGTGTATGTAACTTATGCTGAAAAGTACATTTCAGGGGTGCATGGGGGGGTCCTTTGGACCCCCCCCTGCACCCATGAAATTTTCTAAGTGCCACTCGCAATTTCCATTGACTCCTATGGGCCTTTTGGCCCATAGGAATCAATGGAAATTGCGAAAATTAAGTTAAGAAATCGGTATTTCTTTGGGATTCGGTAAAAAATGCGATTTTTACCGAATCCCACAAGAATACCGAAAATATTGATGCATATCATTTTGCATTTCTTAATTTGCGATTCCTTATTTTTCGCAAATTAAGAAATGCAAAAAGACACAATGATGCATGTGGGCCAATATGTTGTTGGTGCTTTGCAAAGCTTCATTATTTGGATCAATTAATCATAACTGACAATTTTGAAAACCATATAGAACCAATTTATCATAACAGTGCACTTACCATGAAAATAAACTCAAACATTTCAAATGATTTATTTATGCTAGACATGAAAGCAAGTCCCAGTCACGAGCATCAGAGCAATGTAAAAGCCATTTTAGCGATTTAACAAAAGAAGAAAATAGTAAATACATTAAAGCCATCGCACGCTTTTTGTGTATCAGCACCAGTGCACACCACCAACAACAGCCTGTAGGAACTGTGTAGGAAACATGTTTCAGTGTCTCGAATGCTTTTAGCAAAATTAGGAAGGAATGAACAGGGCCTGCTCTAGAATTTGTGCTACCCCAACCGAAATTGGCCAAGCCCTGTCACACCTCTCCGTTCACTTCGCCATGAACACACCCATGCACAAAACAACATGCAGAGCGACTCAGTGAGCTATTTATTTATCGTATGGGTTGCAGAGCTAACAACTACCAGAGCCAATGATGACACGTGTTACAAGTTTCATGCCGTCTCCATTGCTGTCCACAGTTAAAAGTTATACATTTCCTGGAGCAACTTGCGTGATATTGGGGATACCTGTGACGCAATCATGAAACACAGAATAATTTGCCTGAGCAGTGCGCCTGCCACTAAAACTGCAGTTCACAAGTGTGAGTGAAACAAGAGGAGACAAACAGCCTGATTCATCAAGCTGATTTGCGCTCGCAAAGGGCCAGATTCTGAGAATCTGGCCCTTTGCGAGTGCGATTTTTGCATTTGGTATTCATCATCCCAAATGCAAAAATCGCTATTTAAGAATTCGCATATTTGCGAGGAATTGGATTTAAGGAATCTCTAATAGAGATTCCTTAAATGCAATTCATCAACCAAATAGAAATAGCGAAATCGCTATATTTGGTCTCAATTTACCACCAGGTCTGACTTGGTGGTAAATTGCGTAAATAGTGTAAAAAGCACTTTAGTGCATTTTTTTCTTTTGCATGTTACACACACACATGTCCTTTGGACATGTGTGTGCGCAACACCTGTTCAAATGTGCATTTTAGGGGTGCTACAGGGTGTCCTTTGGACACCCCTGGCACCCTTAAAATCGCTATCTGATTTGCGAGTAGCAAATTGCTACTCGCAAATAAGGGATACTCCCCATTCATTCCTATGGGCCTTTTGGCCCATAGGAATGAATGGGGAGTTATTCCTTTTTTTGCGAGTAGCAAATTGCTACTCGCAAATAGAGAACATGTAGGAATCGCTATTTATTTAGCAATTCCTACATGAATATCGTTTTGCGTGTCCTCAATAGCGAGTCGCTATGATTCGCTATTAGGGCCACGCAAAACGGCCCCTTGATGAATCAGGCTGATACTCACTACAGTACAATCGCACGTCTTGTTCTCTCTTCTCTGCAGTGAGGGGTAGGGGCTGCTGTATTCAGGAACCGGGGTGGCCACAGCCAGACAGGTGGCTCAATTATGTAGACTTTACTTACTGTTCACACCAAGCAAGGGACGGGAATAGAATGAAAAGTTACGTTTAATTCCAAACCTTTGCACAGCGACATGCAGAGATGTTTGCATCCATTAGGGACCAATGCAGTTTTCTGATAAAGACAGATGCTATATCTGCGAGTATGATCGTCCTAATTACTCCGTGTGCTGGCACGTCCAGGCCTGTGAAAAATACATTTTGTGAAAAAAGTTCAGCCAAACAGAATTGTAGCATAGGCGCAGAATGTTCAAACTCTTTATAAGTGTCTCTGAGGTTATATCTGTATTACAAGTGTGCTCACATCTCATTCTCCTCAATGTGAAAAATCACCTCCGTGAAAGAGCCTCATGCTGGAGAAACAAACACTACATCTACATCAAGGTCGGACAGCCCATACCGGGAGGCTGCAAGGGTGGGGGCTGCTTTTGTTACAGGGGGGCTGTTTTGTAAAAGTGCAGCAGTTTTAAAAGCACTGCAGAGTTCCTTGTATTTCTAACAGTTTTCAGGCAACAGTAAATCCTGCCAAGATAACTCCGATTTATTAATTTGCCTGCTGGAGAGATACTGGAGTTTTGTCTAGAGGCAGTTTTACTCATCTCAAGTAGCACAGAGGGTTAATATGTCTGCTGCAAATTACATGTACTATGCAGATTACAGAACAGTATTTCATGTGCAATGGTCAGTAAGAATTCTGCTTTTATCACAGACATCCTTTTTTCACTGTGCAGTTCCTAACGGGCATATTGTCAAGCAGAAACGATAATTATGGCTGGGCGCGCTTAGCGTGAGAATTTTTATCGCCGGCTTTCGCTGGAAATTATCGCCATGCTAGCTCTGTATTAACAACGCTTAGAGCTATGGCAATAAATATTCCAGCGATAGCTGGTATATCGCCTTTTTCCATGGAACAACGCTGGTTTTCCAGCAATGTTTCATAGAAAGCGGCATGAAACCACTGGGTATAAGCGCGCTAAATAAATGCTTTTAAATTCAAATTCAAATTCAAATATCCTTGATGATAGTACCTGTGGTCTTAGCTACACAATTCACCTCCCATATTAGGTATGCGTTGGTCTGGAATTTAACAGACATTAAATTCCAGCGTTAAGGCCCAGTTAGTGCAAAAAAAGTCAGCGCTAAACCGTATGGGGCTTCGTTGTAAATACAGCGAAGCACCGTTAGCAATATTTTATAATGTAGTTGTAAGGGGCACGCCTAACTTGCATCTCATTAGCGATGCGGGCGATAGGAAACCGGGCGCTAAGGCAAGGAAACATGCACTAACGTGTCCTTGTTAATAAAGCGATAAAATTATCACCGCTTTTCACCCAAAAACGGACGCTAAAGCGGCGATAATGTTAGCGCCAGCCTTTGATAATATGCCCTTAAATTCCTATCATAATCTAGCATAGTGAGCTATGAACTGCCATAAAGCGCTGTATGCAAACAGCATGGTACAGGTTAGAAAGTTATGTTTTCTTCCCAGACTTTATCTATCCTAATTTTACAAAAAAAAATTTATCTGGGTAGAAATACATTGTTATTAGTAAAGTCAACATTAACCATAGTGTAATGGTCTGGATCCTGGGTTTATAGCTCCTCAGACAAAGAAATCCTAAAAAATGCCTACCAGTATACATGACATGTGAATCCTACACTTTGTTGTCCCCTTTGTCTGATGTAACATTTTCTATACACTGATTTACACATGTATGATTCATTGTCTGTGTATGTGTGTGTGTGATGTAAAGTGCTCTAACATCGTATGGAGGTGAGGGAGGCACTATCACTGGTGTAACAATAGCTCCATAGTCCCTGCGGTGCAGTGGGGCAAGCTCCAGGGGGGCAGTGAACTGTACGTGGGTGGTGGTCCCTTGCAGAGAGCTCCAGACTGGTTTGGGGGGCCTCGATGTACTTTGCACGGGAGCCCTTCTAGTTTCTTCACACCACTAATCTCAACACCAACCATCAGTCCTGCTTATGACTTGTACATGTTGTTTTAGAAAAAAATCACAATGAAAATAATAAATGTGTCCAGGCTATATACAGGAAAGAAACTAAAGAGCCATATTTATCAAGTAGTTGCGTCGCACTTGTACCATTCAATGGGGTGCATGTGCAATGCAAATAAGGGTGATTTATGAGGCCACGCAGGGCCACACTGTTTGGCTCTGGGTGGCTTGATAAATCTTGGGGAGCACAAAATAGTGCAAATCGCTGCGTTGAATTACTCTATCCCAGGGAGGCATTCATTGGGTGGTAACTGGGTGTTCCAAGCAAAACTCATGGATTTTGGCACATTCCAAGATTTACCATCACTGGTTGACTTTGGAAGGCACCAAAATGGTACGCCTACCCAGGTGAAGATTAAAAAGGAGAAATATGTTTATTTCTCTTCATTCTTTCCGGCCTCTATGCATGCTGCATTGTGCAGCACACATAGAAAGAGGAAAATGCTTCAGGCAATAGTGTTTGTGCAGGAAGGCATTCCTTCCTGCACAAAAACAATCCTACTTACAACACAGACACCCTTTCACACTAACGCAAGGGTGCCTACATTGAAGCTAGGCAGCACATTGTGTGCCAGTGCTGTGTAAAGACAGGAATGCGCTGTATAATGATAAATATGGTTCATTCCTGCTCTTTTTCTGCCATGAAGCCCAGCACAACAAGGTGGCTGCACTACATAACTTTTTAATAATGATGTCTCTGACTGTGCGCTGTGATTTGAATATAATGCGAATAGTACAATCATTGTCTTAACAAACTGTAAGGCAATTGATTAAATGATTCTGTTTCAACAATATCAAACAAAATTATGATGAATGGGTCCACTATAAAAGGTAGGCAATTTATGGAAAGTAAACGGACTAGAGAGTGAAACAGTAAAACCTACAAATACTTGTGAATCATATTTCATGATAGGGTTACCTTTAAATATCATTTTACAAGTTTAAAGGCCAAAACTGCATCACTTGCATTCGCTTTTAGAATCCTTCGAGATAAATTTGCATTTCCCAGTCATGTGCACATTGTAAAATTTATGAAAGCAATGACGATTCCCGCCTTGGCCTATGGATCTGTAATTTTCCGAGGCAAGGATTCTAAAATTTTAGGTAATTTACGAATTAAGGTTAATAAATCTACTTTTAGGATTTCCCAAAATATTGGGCATGCAAATATCCGATTGGAATTTGGCAAGTCAGGCCAATCACCCGTAAGGCAATCAACATTCCTGAAATGATTATATTCCTTGTTTTTATCCAATTCCTGCTGGGTTGCAATTTTGTGTTGGCAAGAATTGAATAAATAAGACTATGCAACTGGGATGACATCTTACTTAACTAAGCGTCTCAATACATTTAACCAGGGAGCGTGGCCAAGATGGCAACAAGGTAAGGCATGCTTTGATCATCTCCCCGCTCCCTCCGCCCACCGTGACGCCGGCCGCCAATATAGCGGCAAAAGTTGCCTCAAATTGAAGGATGGTCCCCTGCAAGAACAATAGGAGGCCCCTAGGTGAAGAGTCAGAGCAAAAGTGTAATTCCGTATTTGTCGTTTTCTGCAGCGGAGGAGAAGCAAGATGGAGGTCACTTCTTGAGCTGGTGCGGAGACGTCAGAGCTCTGGCAGAGGGACAGAGAAGAAGGAACGGGGGCCAAGAGTGGTGGAAGAGCTGCATGAAATTCCATGCCCGCAGAGAAGACACGCGAGAGGCTCTCTCCGCCGCAGTTCCTCGGAAGGGAACCTGAGGTGTGGAACGGCTGCCAGAATGTCCCTGCAGGCCGGAAAGACACAAGCAAGGAGGGGAATGGGATGGTGCAGCCCTAGACTGGGTGGAGGCCCATGGGAGAAGGTAGGAATAGGGGGGACGTTCCTTGCTGCCCAATGGCTACAGTGGCGGAGGAGTAAAGGGGAAGTGACTCCTAGAGACGGAGTGGGGATGCCGGTGTGCCAGCCGAGGGACAGAGAAGAAGGATTTGGGTCCAGGTGCAGAAGAGGGGCCGCTTCCAGGCCCAAACACTCGGTAAAGAAGTGCGAGCGTAGGCCTTGAGGTGGCCCCTTGGAATGGAACTGGGGGCATAGAGCAGAGGCCGGTGAATTCTCGAGGTTCGAGGAGACACACGAGTGGGAAGTGAGGGAGAAGTTGCCTCCCGGGACCGTGCCGCTCCCAACTCAGTGTCTGACTCTGACATGTGGAAAGGCGATGCCTTAACATACAGGTCTGAGGCCCAATAGACAATACCCCTCAGCCGCCTAGAGTCCAGGGACAAGAGCGAAGTCTTCGGAGGTGCCATTCAGAATGGCGTGTGGATAAGGAAAGCACTCACACCCACCGAGAAGGGTAAGAGACCAGCAAAGGGAGAGACTGGAAAGAGTGGAGCGAGCCCTGGCAGAGTGGAGCCCAAGGCATGAAACAGGATGCGGGCTAAAATACAATGAACTCACACCGATAAAGGCTGCAGATCACGAGCAGGTTATGGGGACAAGCCAAGAGGGGCTAACAGACAAAGTGGCTGATGGGGGTTTTGGTCCCGTTTCGGGACATACTCTCAGTAGGGGAGTGAGCTGTCTGGCCCCCCATATTGCAACCGGGCGCCCGACCACAAGGGCCGACGTTTAGCCTTCAGGAGGGGCACAAGAACATGGGGATTAAGCACCTGGAAGTGCACAAGACTTGGTCCCTCCCCATCCGGGAGCTCAGCAGACGCGAATTACCTAGCAGAGATACAGGGAGATTTAACATTGCAAACAAAGGTACGGTCCGAGGCTTGAGACCGGTGGCCAATACCAGACGTTTGCTATAGGGAAGTCCCTTCTGAGCACCGGCTACAACCAATAATCACTCCAGGCCTGGGGAAATTTCAGGGAGATCTCAGGCAACAACAGGGTTACCAAATGAATTGGTGGAAGACATGGCATCAGCGAGGGTGAATAAAGACAGGAATTTAAAAGACATGCTGAGCATACTCCTGACATCGAGGGGAGGAGAAGGGAGAGCGTCGCCTACCACACTGGTGGAGCAGGATTCAGATGGTGCCGAAGAACTGGTCATTCGCTCCTTCTTGGAAACGCTGTTCAACAATTTGTAGACCATCAAAGGAGAATTCGCAAGAGAGGTGAAGGAGGTTTGACGGGATGTGGATGCAGTGGGGGAAAAAATTGCAACCATCGAGAAACACGACATAACCCGTGACGAGGAGGTGGAGCACCTACAACAAAAAGTAATTCAGTTGAGGGCCCAGCAAATTGACCTTCAGGCTCACCCCAAAGATTTGGAGAATCGTTCTTGAAGAAAGAACATCAGAGTGAAAGGAGTTCCGCCCAAGGAAGAAGGCCCGGACATCATGCTCTACTTACAAGAGGTACCATCAGACTTCGAAATTAAAATAGAATAAGCACATAGTGTAGGCCTGTAATGTCAGGCACCAGCCTCACCGCCGGATATATTGGCCTATCTCCCAGAATTTCAGTTGAAAGAACTCATCTTAAGAAAAGCCAAAGACAAACACCCACTTAAATATCAGGGTCACCAGGACTTGGCAATGATTACTTTACAAAAACTAAGAGATTTTCGGCCAGCAACCACAGACCTGTGCTACATGGGGATAGAATATTCATGGGGCCTTCCCTTTAGATTGATTTTCCGATGGGAGGGCAAATTGCACCAACTCAGGTCATTGCAGAACATGTGCAGGGTTCCGGGCATCGAATATCTACAACAAGAGGAGGCTGAGAGAAGGGGGGGTAAGGCTACTCGAGAAAGATGGTGGCGAGCTCACAATGGCCACACCATGGAGGACATGGCAAAATCAGACCCAGCGACAATAGCACAGGAGAGACAGGCAGTCATTAAGTCATTGGCTAATGAGAAGACCTCTGCAGAGGACAAATGAAGCTGCAGGGGAAAGATAAGTGTACAGAGTTGGGCCTGGCGGGCGAGGGAATGGGGAGCTGGGAGGGTGATTATCGGGCACAAAATGCACCCAATTTTGTGGCAATCCAGGGACAAGGGGACTCAACTTGTGGGTCTTGGACTATTTTGGGGTTTTCTTTGTTTTCCAGTTGTGGAGGGACGGGTTGGGAGCTGGTATTCACAGTAAAAGTATTATGGAGGCGATACATGTTTAAAGAGGATAAGAGCGACTCTATATGGAAAAGAAGGGATCAAGGAACCAAAGAAACAGGGTTGGTCCAGTTTAGTTCAGTTCACTCCCTTCCACAATGTCAAAAAACTCATTGAAGGTCTTTACTATTAATGTGAAAGGCCTCAACAATCCCATTAAAAGGACGGCCATCCTCATATCAGGATACATTGGAGGGAGTCATGGAGGTTTTCCGGCAGTTTTACTGTTCTTTATATACAGAGGATACCAGAGATTTTTATTCAGAATGTGAAGCTGAGGATTTCCTACAGGACCTCAACACTCTCCAGGTCACTGCTCAGCAGAAAGAAGTTCTTTCTGCCCCTATAGATTGGGATGAGGTCGAGTTGGCAATTAATTCATTAGCTAATGGGGAAGCTGCCGGCCCTGATTCCATTCCTTTGGAATTTTATAGTTTGTTTCGCTCAGAGATTAGGGACGATCTGTTAGCAACTTTTAGAGGGGCACAGCTCCAGTGCATACCAGCCAGATGGCGCCAAACTACCATTATTTGAATTAAGAAGAAAGGGAAACTGGAACTAGACCCATCTTCATTTCGCCCAATATCTCTAATTAATGCAGATAATAAAATATACTCTAAAATTCTATCCGCTAGATTGGCCTCGGTAATCTCTCCATTATTCTCCTTGCGCCAGCAAGGCTTCATTCCAGGCAGGGACACGGCGGACCATGTCTGCCGTGTAATTGCACTTTTGGACTAGGCCCAAGCTACACAATTTCACCTCGGTGCTATCCTGTTGGACGCCGAAAAGGCATTCGACAGGGTCGCTTGGGGGTTCTTATGGGCGGTCCTACAGTGGAAGGGGTCCAGCTTTGAATTTATTTAAGCAGTCCAATCACTTTATATTACCCCAGAGGCTTCTCTTTTTGTCTCAGGGCTACTATCAAGATCATTTAGCATCAGAAGGGGCACTTTATATTGACCCCTTTTAAAGTAAAATCGAGTGCTCTTTGAATATACTCTCAGTTAGGGTCAATATGTCAGAATATAAGGTTTTGGCTTATGCTGATGAAATTATAGTTTTGACCAGTAATGTAGCATTAGCTTTTCTAGCTATTAAGAACTAAGCAGAACAATACGGCCAGTTCTCTGGCTATAAACTTAATGTTACCAAAACTCAGGTTATCCAATCAGCAGCTATGGCCCCTCTGAAGCTCCAGTTGTTCAAAGTGCGCTGTATCTCGGGGTCAAAATCACAGCTACAGTTGAAAAGATTCCTGACCAGAATATCTTACCTATTATTGATTCTGTTAATTCTACTTTGGTAAGACTAGATAATTTGCATTTGTCTTTGTATGGTAGGGGGAATGTTCTGAAAATGTTGGTTCTACCAAAGTTTTTATATTTATTTAGAACAATCCCGCTTGAATTCTCCCAAGCTAGCCTTGTTCGTGCTGAGAGATGCTGTAATAGATTTCTTTGGGGATATCATCAACCCCGAAGAGCGGCTAAGTGGATGCATCTCTCGCATGATCGGGGAGGATGGTCTGTGCCGTATTTGGCACTGTATTGTTGGTCAGCTTTTCTTCAGTATTTTGCCACACAATTATTTGGGGATAGAGCACTGTTGCCATCCTTTTGCAGACCTTCCATCTTTAAAATAGGGCTTGGGGAAGATGCTATGGGGATTCTGTTACGGGTCTTGGAACCTAGCTATTATAAGAAGACAAAGTTTAAGGTTGTTAAAGAAATGTTCACAGTTTGGCGTAAGATCCGGCACAAATGGTCGATTCCTAACCTTAATTGCTATACACCTTTCCTTGCAGCCAGACTCTTACCCCATATTTTTCAAGATCACACTACATTTAGGTGGATGTCGCAGGGAATAACGTCTCTGGGCGATCTAGGGTGTGAAGGGACTATGGCCTCTTTTTTTATTTTTAAAGGATAAGTTTTCTTTAGCCACTCATGAATTCTTTAAATATTTACAGATTCGAAGTTTTGTGGATAAATTGAAGGACCATGAATCTATTCTATTTAGTAAGAACTTACTTATGGAATTGTGTTTTGAGGCGATCAAGAATTGATACACTGTATCAGCACTTGCTCTCTGGCCTCCCTGACGATCTTCTTTCTCAAAATGCTAAGTGGGAGTTAAAGCTGGGCAAGACAGGGCTAGATATTTCTCAGGCTCTAGAACTGTCAAACAGTGTCCTAATATCAGGAAGCTTACGCTTTCAATGCTACATGGCATTATTCGATCTTTACTACACACCAGCCAAAATGTCTAAATGGGGAGGAAGAGGGGGTCATTGTTGTCTGAGATGTGGGTTGGCAGCTGCCAAAGATATACATATGTTTTTTGATTACCCTAATCTCACCACATTTCTTCAGGAAGTAGAATTGTTAATCAAATCTAGACTTAACATTCTGGTTGTTCTCTCGTAAGAGCTTGCCATTTTTTGTTGTGAGAACAATTGTGCATTGGAGAGATTGAGATATGCATCCGCCCTTCTTTTTATTTCTATGTCTCTAGTGAGACTTTGTATAACATCAGAGTGGATTAGTCCCGATGCTCCCCCTTTGTAAATTGGCTCTTCACAATTTAGAGTCAGCTGTCTTTCAGAGGTGGGGCAGAAGGAGGCGGGATCCGGAAGATCTGGGCTCCGCTGGAGGAGTGGCTTGGAGATTAGGGGAAAGGATGGTGATGTTCTATTTATTTCAGGTGTATTTTCTTTGTTTAGACCTTAATTATGTCTTGCTGATTATTATGTTTCTTTTTTCTTTTTTGCAAAGCTCTGTGTATGTATAATGTGAAGCCATGGTTCATATGTTTTTGCCAATATGTTGTTGTCATTTTCAAGACAAAATAAAAAAAAAATAGAGGAGGACAATCCTTTCATATTTTGAAAATTCTGAAGCAGACATTTGTCTCCTACTAGAGACCCATCTCTTATCTAAAGATTGTCATCGCCTGAGGGATCGAGCATTTCCCTAACAACTTTTCTCTTCTACATCGGATAAGAAGGAGGGAGTGGCTATCCTGATTGCTAGATGTTTCAGAAGGGAAGTCAAACATAAGGTAGCGGAAATCAAAAGGAGATTGTTAACTTACACATTCAATGTACGGGGACACTCCATATTGATAGGATCGATTTATACACCTAATTCTGGCCAGGAAAGATTCTTGAAGACAGCAATAGCAGAAATTATGAATGACAATGGTGGGGGGTCTTGAACATAGTCTTGGAGGCGAACAAAGACTGATCAGGTACCCACTTTCATCAAGCAGGTGAGATGTCAAAGGAAGGGAAGGAGTGGTTACAGTCCCTGGATTTGGAGGACCAATGGAGGGAAATGCACCCATTGTCCTCACAATATAAATTTTACTCACACACTCATGGGACCTATGCATGCCTTGATTATTTATTAGGAACTAAGGAAATTAGAAGAGTGGTTAGGGAGGTGGAAATTGAACCAGTAGCGCTCTCCGATCACGGTACAGTGACGGTCACTTTACAGCTGCCACCACAACTGAAGCATATAGGGAATTGAAGATTGAGAGATAGTATGCTCCACAAAGAACAGTGTTCTAACAACTTACCAAATGTATATCTGAATATCTAGAGATAAACGACTCCCCGGACATAGCTGTCTCTACTCTATGGGAGGCCCTTAAGTCAGTAGTCAGAGGAGAGCTTATAGCTTTATCGTCAGCAGAGAATAATGAGTGCTGGGAAAAGAGGCAACAACTGGCGGCACAGGTCAAGAAACTGGAGAGGGTACATAGTCGTACAGGCGTGACCAGTGCTTAATTTGTAAAATATGAAGTACAGGTGCTCAAATTTTTCTCGGAGGCCACACCCACTTTCCCCAGCTCCACCCACTTCCTTCATTGGCAGGCCCACCCACATCTTCATCTGGCACTAGCCTTCCTCAAGTAAGATTTTGATAGGAGGTTCATCCGCCCGCGAACCTTTTGAAAAAGGGGCATTTAAAGCACAATTTTGGAACAAATTGGCTAAAATGACAAAGCCATCACTGAAGTCATAGGATTGTGAAAAATCCAATCATCACACAAAGAACAAGCATAGCAAATTAGCCTTGCCCTTTCCGGCAGGGGGGTGTGGTATGTATGCAGTGTAGCTATTTTAATACCATGGTTGCAAACATATTACTAAAGATGCTGTGCACATTTTCCATTGAAATTGCCCAAAAATCCCACTTGCATGCAGATTTACTAATAAAACTATGTACCAATCAAACGATAATACGTAGAAATTGGGCTTCTGAAATTATTTACAATTTGCACATCACCAAGTAAGGTGTCTGAATTAAATTTTATCCTATTAAATCAGAATTACAAAATAACGTGCTTCACTTCTTTAAAGACTGATACACTAGCAAATATTTTAGCAGTTCCTTGACTTTTACTGATAGTTCGTTTTACAAAAGCCACTAACTTTAGAGGTACAGAAATAAAAGTAAAAAAACACTCTCCGTTTAAAAATGTTAAACATTTATCAGATGACATAGCCTGCCATTTGACCTGTTTGCACCCACAGCAAACCTGACAAGATGAAAAGAAGAAAGTAAAGGCATTTTCTTTTCCATTCCCCTTTTGAACTGTAGTATGATTATTTTAGGAGTGATGAAACAGCACCCACACCCCTATTTCAAGCACCTGTGGCCCAGGCTAGGAAGCATTGAAATGGCCCACATTAAGGTCGGACAATGCAAACTTAGCAGTCCGCTCTGCCTGTGCCACCCTCTATCCTCGTGGCTCGACGACCCTGGAGAAAGCCTCACACAGTCATGGTCCAAAACTCGAGGTCACAGAACAGAAGCACCCAGGGAGCCCTGTGCACGTGTGCAAGTCAAGGGGCAGTCAGCGAGGGTTTACATATCCTAAGTGAGAGGCTCCTGCATACTGGGGAGTCCAGGCACGAATTTGCATATTATTTAAAGCTTATGCTATGTGCCACACAGAGAATAGGCATTAAATAATAGGTAAATACGTGTCAAGATGATAGCGAGGCATGAAAGGCAGGGCAGTATAATATTTAATTCTTATGCATGCACCATAAGCATTACATAATATGGAAATGTGTGCAAGGGCCACAGTGGCAAGGCAGAGCAACCACCACCTGCGCAGTTAAATATGTAGTGCTTTCGTGCTACTAGATTGAATGACGGCCTTGGGGGTGGGGTGATGTTTATTTTAAAAAGAGAAAAAAAGCAGTGCAGGCTTCAACACTTGTGAAGAGTGCGCATGCTGAGCCGGCCAGAAGGGACTTGAGAAGGCGAGGCTGGCAGCATCACAGGCTTGGTGCAAAGTGTACAGGGGCCTGTTGATTTCTTAGTGTGGGAATTTTTTGCTAAAAATAAAAATAGGCCTCCACTTACCGAGAGCTGAGTACCCCCCGCCCCTTCTAAGTCCGGCTGAAAAACGCACCCATAAACTCACTCAGAGAGATCTGACCACCCGATCAACAAGCAAGCGGCTCAATAAATCTGCCCAACCCCCTCATTCAAGGCACTACCCATCACCTGCAACTGGTGTTTGGGAAGGCGGGGGGCTTTGCCAGGAACGCCCTAAAACACACACATAATATTAACAAGTACTAGAGTAAGTCTACCAATAAAAAAAAGAGACAGGGTTATTTAGCTTCTGACATTACGCAATGCACAGATGTGTCTAAGGCAGACGGAAAGTTCCTCACCTCATGACTGGTGTGTCTGTATACATTCTGTCTCATCTAAATAAGGCGTTATTTTAGATTTCCTGTTCCACGCAAATTGCCTTAGTACATTTAATTTGTTCCACGAGCAGTTAATGCTCTCTCCACACAACAGGGTAAAAAGCCTAATGGCCACGATAGGCAGCACCTTTCGAACTCGCCACAAAGCAGTATAGACCACTTCATGCGTGAATTGGAGTGACTTTCTATTATCTGCCACCAGCCTCTGTTGGGATTTTACTTATGGGTAAACTCTCTGTGGTGGCAATCAGGGAAAACATCAGCGCGCGCCACCCTGCCTGCTGCACAGCAACTACAACATCCGGCATGCTGGCATTTCACAACTTATCCTGGGCCAGGCGGGCGGCTGGCCTTGGCTTAACAGAAGCATGCAGGGACTCGGGAGATCAAGGCCAGAACAACTCTCTGCGCCAGCTTTGACCCGATATAGCCTCTGGGGCAGATTTATGAAGAGCTTGCGCCGCCGGTGCGTCACTTTTTCCCATGTTAAAAATGACGCACCGGCGGCGCAAGGCCTTCATAAATCTGCCCCTAAGTCACTGTTAAGCAGTTAGTAGTAAACTGTTTAGGAGGGGAGGAGCGGAGGAAACTTCGAAGTTCAAAGGCAGGGCCCGGGAAAGGCCTTTAACTTTAACAACAGCTAGCCGGCCCGGCGGGCCCTATTGTGATAATAAAATGTACCGGACCAGACAACGGCGTCGGTGGCCGCTAGTGGGCCACACCAGGCCAGCCCAGGCAGGGTGCTATGCATAAATTGAATGCGGAGGAAACTTGGGGCAGGCAGGGAGGTCATTCTTTAAAAACGTAACCCTGCGGCCCTACTGTGATATATTACTTACAGTTTTTTACACTCATCAGGGTTGGCGGGGG
Organism: Lissotriton helveticus; assembly: GCF_964261635.1. Lineage (NCBI taxonomy): Eukaryota > Metazoa > Chordata > Amphibia > Caudata > Salamandridae > Lissotriton > Lissotriton helveticus. The sequence goes on along the minus strand of NC_136065.1, from coordinate 541,428,476 downwards.
CTGCCTGCGGGGCACTTTCTTAATTGATAGGTCGCCTGGCGGTGGTGGTGCTGCCTGCCCACGACTTGGTCGGACTGGCTCTAACATGTGAAGTGCAGGGCCGTAGCAAGCTGAAACAAATCTGCGTGCAGCGCACACAACCAAATCCGACCCAATCATTGTCTGACTCCCGCCCAGTACTGCTCCTGAGTCTGCCCACCACCAGCAACACAACAGTCTGAACTGAGGCCCGCGCCCGCCATGATGATGCCAAGAGTCAGGTGAGTATCATTATTATGATTAATGATCCATGTAGTGAGCAATTACTTTGCTCCAGCTGATCGGCTCCAGGCTCACATTCACACTGACTGACTTCACTGAACTGAACCACACTGGGACTCAGGAGACCCAGAACCACTCTGAGCCGACTGCGAGTCACTGAGCAGTCAGTATTAATTATAATAAATTGTGCAGATTGGTGTAGACCCGGTCCTGAAAAGTAAGTGCCGGTGCTAAGCACCGGAAAGCACCGGCACAAATTAAGCACAGGGCGTGACACAGGTCTGGCGTCAGCTGAAGACAGCGAGAGCAAAATTGGTGGGGCTAGATCTGTATAGGGTACAATATGCGGCGCTGGGCTTAGTTCTGTATAGGGTACAATATGCGGCACTGTGCTTAAGACATTCTTACTACATAGGTTGGGACAGAACAGGGCGCCTGCTGGCAAGTAAACTAAGAGCCTGATGTCAGCAAATAAAGATCCATTCTCTTAAGTGGTGTAGTGGGGAGGAAATCACAGAAAATTTTTACACTGAATTATACAAAGGGGACAACCTAACAGTACACCACATGGCTTCATATTTGGAGGGCATACATACGTCCAAATGATATACCGACCTAGCTGACTCTCTGGAATCCCCAATACGGATCGAAGAGGTGATTGGGGCAATGTCTTGCATTGAAACTCTCAAGTCGCCGGGCCCAGGTGGATTTTCGGCGACTTTTTACAGGACATTCTGTCAACTCCTGGTCCCTATCCTGAAACGCCTATTTAACTATTTCGGGGGACCGGGATTGGTCCTCTCCAATATGTTAAAAGCGGCCATTGTGGTCCTATGCAGGCCGGGGAAGGACAAAACATTATGTGGGTCTTATTGCCCCGTCTCCCTGCTCAGTGTAGACTTAAAATTGTTCACAAGTATTCTAGCCACGAGATTGGAGCCACTGATGCCAGCCATAATTGAACCAGACCAAGCGGAATTCATACAAAACCGCCAAAGTGGGGACAACACCAAACGGATCCTCTACTTGATTGTCAAGGCAACCCAGACAAACCGGGACTCGATCCTATTAACGGTCAACGCGGAGAAAGCGTTTGATCGGATAGATTGGGGATACTTAGCAAAAACATTGGCCCACTTCGGTCTGGGGCGAACGCTTTAGATCCTGGGTGGCAAGTTGTTATAGCTCTCTCAGAGCTTCAATTAGGGTAAATGGCATCTCCTCTCACCCCTTTTCCATTCAACAAGGTACCAGGCAGGAGTGGCCTTTATCATCTATCTTGTTTGACGTTTACATTGAAAGCTGGCCCAAAGGGTTAGAGATAACCCAACCATCAAGGCATTCCATTTGGGGGGGGGGGACCACTCAATAAGCTTATATGCTGACAACATACTAGCGGCCATTGTGGTCCTACTCAGGCCGGGGAAGGTCAAAACAGTATGTGGGTCTTATCGCCCCGTCTCCCTGCTCAATGTTGACTTAAAATTGTTCACAAGTTTTCTAGCCACGAGATTGGACTCACTGATGCCAGCCATAAGTGAACCAGACCAAGCGGAATTCATTCAAAATCGTCAGAGTGGGGACACACCAAACGGATCCTCCACTTGATTGTCAAGGCTCACCAGACAAACCGGGACTCGATCTTATTAACGGTCAACGCGGAGAAAGCGTTTGATCGGGTAGATTGGGGATACTTAGCAAAAACATTGTCCCACTCCGGTCTGGGGCGAACGCTTTAGATCCTTGGTGGCAAGTTGTTATAGCTCTCTCAGAGCTTCAATTGGGGTAAATGGCATCTCCTCTCACCCCTTTTCCATTCAGCAGGGTACCAGGCAGGGGTGGCCTTTATCAACTCTCCTGTTTGCTGTTTACATTTAACCGCTGGCCCAAAGGGTTAGAGATAACCCGAACATCTAGGCATTCCATTTGGGGGGGGGAACCACTCAATAAGCTTATATGCTGACAACAGACTAGCCTCACTCGAGTCACCCGAGAGGTTTGCTGAAAGTTTTTCTGAAGAACTGGAGGCCTTTGGATTCTGGGTAAACGTAGGCAAATCACAGGAAATCAGCCTCTTGGAGAAACCCAGGGGCTCAGCAATAGGGGTTTTCCGGTGGCCCAAGCAACTGAATCTATCCCGTCTTTGGGGATAGAGCTGGTTCCCACTATTAGGCAAACGGTCACGTTGAATTACGCCAAACTAACTTAACGGATTAAGAAAAAAATTCGGCGGCTGGAGACACCACCACCTGTCACTCCTGGGTCGTATAGCAGCCATCAAAATGTCAATCTTACCTAAAGCTCTATCTGTATTAAAACAATCACTGGTTTCTCCAACTAAGGAAACTTTTGCATCATTACAAAAATACATACTCCACTTTGTCTGGCCAGGAACTAGGCCGCGCATGCAACAGGATTTGGGCAATATGACCCCAGAGGATGGAGGGTTGGGGATCCCAGATCTATTGGACTACTTTCGGGCAGCTCAGATGAGATATTTGGTGGAGTGGAGTAGGGAGGGATCAGAAAAAAGATGGTTGTTCCAAGATAGGGCAATCGCAGGAGTCCCTTTGTGGAAGGTGCCTTTTTTACAGAAAATGGACAGGCTTCAGAGTTTACTGTAATCACCTATCACAAGAACAGTGATGGAGGTGTGGGATGGGGTGGCTACTAGATGAGAACTTACAACGTTTTCCTCTCCGATGACAGCGCTGTTTGAAAATAAGGAATTTCCCCCTGGAGTGGAGGGTAAGGCATTAGCAGCATGGCAAGCTACACAACGCTAGGTAGTGGGACATATGTTTGACAGCCACATCAGGACTACATACTGCCGGAGTCAGAACAGTTCCGCTACTTGCAGTTGCAACACTGGCGGCCCCAGCCCAGCATACACCCATAAGTTAGCAAAAACTGACGAGAAATGTCACGACATGCTCTCTGTGTTCTTGTGACTGAACTGTGGGACTCTCCACTTTCATAATAAGCTACTAGACTCTCCCGTTCATGCATGTGCTGACTTCCAGCTATTTGGACACTATTTGGGAATTGACATTCCTTCCCAATCTATGCCGGGTTGTGTGAAAGCAAACCTGCTCATGCCTAAAACTCCATTACCTAGAATCCCCTGCTCGTGGGGGGGCGTGGCCAGCAGCCGAACATGGTGGACGTGATCTGAGCTTGCTCCGTCCACAATCCCCTATAATCCTGACATAAATCCTGTTTTCCGACATAAGACCCCTACCCTCTCACCTGTATCCGGTAAGCCTGCTGTCCGGTTCCTTGTTGGCCGGCTCAGAGAATTGTGAGCCCTACATCGCAGCCCGCACCCTGCCGCGGCGCCTCGGAGGAAACAGGGCCTGGAACAGCGTGGAAGCCGCGGCCCACAGCACTTGGAGAGGCGGACCGGAAGTGGCACAGGGCCGGCCGCGGAGGAGTTGCCAGTGGCGTCTGGACGTCCCGTCCGAATTTAGCACGCCTGGTCACGGCGGATACCCACGATTGGCCATCACGCAACTGGAGAAGTGTCTGGCGGGTCCGGAGGCGCTGAGAGGAGGGCTTACGCCGGCCAGACTACTGCCAACCTGCTACGGGGCTGAAAATGGTGCACTGATGCTTTGGAGGACCGCGGCGGCTGTGACCTGCATGGATGGTCTTCTGCCCCGCCGGTATTGTGGAGAGAGGGGGAGCCTGCAGACAGCACCGCGGGCATGCACTAGTGGGGGCCGACACGGCCGGGCGGCATATTGGCTGAGAGGCCTGGTTCCTGGTGAGGGCGCCGGAGCTTGTGACGGCGGTGGACGACCCGGGGCGGCCGGTCATTAAAAGGTGGGGTGCCGTCCTCGGACCCGTCGGCTGGTTGAGTGACATAGAAGGGGTGCATGTGGTGCAGAGTTGCCCTGATACTGGAGCACGAGTCCGGCAGACTTCCGGGAGGACCCGCAGCCGGCACCACAGCACGGACGACCGCAGCACTCTCCCCAGGGCACCGGGGACTACTGTGGCAGGTACGGGAGGCATGGGGAGTACGCGTTGAGGACAGGGGGGATTGACAAAGACCTCCGATGGGGCGCCGGACTTTCTGGGCGACACCCCACCCTCCCTCTGCCCCCCCCCATCGGCGGGAACAGTAGCAGGAACGCCACTGACCGGTCAGTGCACGGGGCCCGGCGCATTCTTGGCCACAACTGTCTGTCTGCCTCCCCATTATACACTGGTGGTGTTCTACGTGGCGAACTCCTACCGCCGGGAGTGATTACGGTGGTGCTCGCCGGCCATACCAGAAGCGCAGCACAGCTTCCCACGGGGCCTGCCTGTGAGCCTTGATGACGAGGTGTGCTGCCCGGACATGGTGGAGAGAACCGAAATGCGGACTCCTGCAAGCTGAGCGCCACTAGACACGAGGTGCAGCTGCGTATGTGGGTCCCTGAGCGGGTACGGACACTGCGGGAACCACATCCCTGCCAAGCACGTCTACTCCACTTCAAAGACAGGGATGTCATACTGAAGGCTGCGAGGGAGAACAGCCCTATCAAATACGAAAACCAAACGGTCTCCATCTATCCGGACTTCACGCAGGCAGTACAACGGGCTAGAGCATCCTTTTGGGGCATGAAGCGCACTCTCCGAGACCGCAATGTGAAGTACGCCTTGTTTTATCCGGCACGCCTCAGGGTCATCCATGACCGCAAAACCTACTTCTTTGACACTCCGGAGGAGGCTTCGGAGTGGATGGAGGTGGCTATTACTCCGATCTCGTCCCCTCGGGGCGGCCAGGAGGTACCAGAGACGCAGAGGTCCGATGTCCAGGACACAAATTGGGCTCGCCCCCAGTCCCCGGCGCAGGAGGCGGCCCAGGATAACAGATTGGCAGGAGGCGGTGACGGAGCCCCGACGGAAGTGGCGCTGCTGACAACAAACGCCTTGGCGGACCTGATGCGACCGCTGGAACAGCCTCGAACAGCCAGGCCAGCTCTCATGTGGCGCCATCAGACACAGACGGAAGCCTGCAGTTATTTCCTCACATCACGGCGCAGATGGCGGCGGACTTCTGAACATTGGTCCTGTGGCAGCGGGTTTGGTAATGTGATGGATGTTCTCCTTGTTTCACGGGGGGGTTGAGGGACTGGAACTGTTGCACCTGTAGGGGACTATGGGAACGAGACTTTCTTTTGGACAATTGTCATGGCCGTTTGACTGGGCTCACACCCCCAGGCTCAAGCACGGTCACAGTACGATTCTACCCCTGTTGGGTATTATGGTTTGGTCCTCCATGTTCCGGGGAAGGGACCTATCAGTTGGGGTCACGTACGTAAAAACAGCACTGAATGAGATTAAAGGCGTTGGCTCAAGACGGTCACATTCGGGGTTATGACATCTCCTAATACATATAGGGTCTGCTCTTGGAACGTGCGGGGGTTAGGTTCAATACATAAGAGGCATAGGGTACTAGCACAGCTGAACAGGCGACAGGTACACATAGCGTATCTCCAGGAGACACATCTGAATGGAGCGGAGGGCACTAAATTATCCCGGAATTTCGGAAATGGAAAGGCCAGCTCTACGCTACAACGTTTTCTGTCTTTTCCTGGGGGGCAGCCGTCTGGATCAGTAACTCAGTCCCCTTTAAGCCGGCTGAAGCAAGGGTGGATAAGGAGGGGTGGTATGTGTTCGTGAGGGGGATGCTGAATGGTGACTGTATCGTGCTGGGTAGTTTGTATGCTCCGAATGTGGATCAGGCACAGTTCTTTGCGGGCGTTGGCAGAGTGTTAGCGGACTGGGCTGAGTATAACTGGATTATCGGTGGTGATTGCAATGCGGTACTGGATCTCTCATTAGACAGGTCCCACCCCCCCCCTACATGCAACAGAGAGCAGAAAGCAGGTTATAGCGCTGACACAGTGGGCGGATGGTTGGTAATTGGACGACGCTTGGCGGATCCTTAACAAATTGAATAGAGAATACACGTACTACTCACCGCCGCATAAGCTACACACCAGAATAGACCGTATCTTCTGTTGCAGGGCGCTTACGCCTTACATTGTGAATGTGCAGCACATGGGTAAGACACAGTCGGACCACAATCCAGTGGAACTGTCTATACAGTGGGGGAGGTTGTCCACACCCATACCAAAGTGGCAGCTGACTACGAGTCTATTGGAGGACTCAGTATTCAAGTCCACACTTCTGGACCCCAGCACACGCTACTTCCAGGAGAACTCAGGCACGGCTAGCTCCCGACAGATAGAATGGGACGCCTTCAAGGCTACCATACGCGGAGTGGCGATAGGCACCAAGGTGGGCATCAAACACATGGTGCTGGATAATCTCAGGGCAGTGGAGGATAGTCTGGCGATGTTGGAAAACAAAGCCGCTGGCACGGGAGGCGCTCTCACGCAGCTACAGGAGGCCCATATCCAACATGCGGAACTCTTGGAGGAGATGCCTGTGCTGGATTACAGGGAATACACTGCGCGGCAGCACGCGCAGGCGGATAGGGCAGGTGCGCTTTTGGCACGTCTGACGAAAGACACCCCGACGAATGCCCCTATTATGGAAGTCAGAGGTGCAGTCGGGGAACTGATACAGGATCAGCGGGAGATAAATGCTGCGTTCCAACGATATTATTCCATTTTATATGGCCCACACGCCCCGATTTCGGATCAGGCCTTAGAGGGATTCTTCTCTGACTTATGTATCCACCAACTGAGCGAAGCACAAAGTGCGGACCTGGCGAAACCTATCACACTAGCGGAAATCAGGCAGGCCATTAGGGCTCTGCCGAGGAATAAGGCGCCCGGGACCGACGGACTCCCGTCGGAATTTTACCTGGCATACATTGATCTCTTGGCCCCACGTTTGCACGCACTGTGCGGTGAGGCACTGCAGACCGGCGCGCTGCCGAGCACGACTCTCCAGGCCCTCATTGTATCACTTCCGAAGCCTGGGAGGGATGCCTTGCAGCCGGAAAACTACAGGCCTCTGTCACTTCTGAATACAGATTCGAAAAACCTCAGCAAGATCCTGGCGACGTGGCTCTCCTGCTATGTCCCAGACTTGATTCACCCCGAACAATGCGGGTTTGTACCGGGCAGGAGCACGGCTCTGAACCTGCGGCGCCTTAGTCAATTGATGTCCTCGGATGGTGCGGGCAGGGACGCGGAGGGCTGCATCTCCCTGGACCTCCGACAGGCCTTTGACTCACTTAGGTGGGATTATATGTTTGCGGCCATGACTAGATTCGGGATCCTGCCAGCCTATATAGCCTGGGTCTCCTTACTATACCGGAAGCCCACGGCGCGGGTCCGGACCAACAGATGTATATCGGAACAGTTAGAGATAAGAAAGGGCACAAGACAGGGATGCCCCTTATCGGCCTTATTATTTATAACCGCTCTCGAGCCTCTCCTGGTGAAAGTCCTATCTGTTGCGGCTGAGGTGGGAATTACTAGACTCCGCACTCACCATGTCGTCTCGGCATATGCCGATGACATATTGCTCTTTCTCAAGGATGTGAACGGGCTGATGGAACCGCTGCCGCGGATCTTTAACGAATTCCGATAGCTGTCGGGCCTCACGATCAATGAGGCAAAATCATACAGGTTCGGCTTTCACGGTCCGGCGACAGGGACACACGTCCAATTCCCACCGTACAGCTTCCAGATGGCGCCCGTGACCTTTAAATGTTTGGGTATCCAGGTATATCAGCAGTCACAAGATCTGCTGGACGGCAATCTAGGCAAGGCAATGGCCAATTTAAAACGGCAGGTACAGTTCTGGAACACCCTGCCTCTGTCGGTGGCAGGCAGAGTGGCTATCTCAAAGATGGTGGTGCTGCCGCGGCTCCTTTATTTTTTCATGAACCTACCGGTACTGGTGCCAATGCCCCTTTTTAGGACCCTGACCTCGCTGCTGACAGAGCTGGTATGGGGGACAGGCAGATGTCGTATAAGCATGGCAAACTGCAGCTCCCAACGGACGGGGGCAGTCTGGGAGTGCCCGACCTGTTTGCCTAGAACTGTGCGTGTCAGCTTCAGTGGCTGGCGTACTGGCTCGCGGTCCGCAACCTACAGGAACTAAGTATGATGGAGGTGGATAGAGGCAGAGGGGAGATACACCGGTTACTACTTCCTAGGGCTAAGATACCATCCACGGCACCGCCCCTTCTTAAACTGGCTGTAGCATATTGGAGGAGAGCGGTCAAGTATACGGACAGACGGACAGCACACGCGCCCTCGATACCGCTATTGGGCATCCCCCTGGGGTCGGGTACGCTGACGGATCGGAGGTTGCTTTCCTGGCACGATGCTGGGGAAGTGCAAATCGGGGACTTTTTCTCGGAAGGCAGTATTTTACCGAACACAGATTTCGCTCGGTTGCACCACACACCAGCAGCATTATTTATACAACACGCTCAAGTAACTCGATATATAGGAACACATTGGCCACCGGATGGAATGGAACCTGACACAAATGCACTGATAACCATGCAATACCTTATGGGCACGGGTAGTCACCTGACGAAATGGCTGACCAACGGTATTCGCTCTGGCAGGGCTGTTTCTTTGCAGCCCCTCAAATTGCGATTGGAGGGCGACCTGGGCAGAGTACTTAGCGATAAGGAGTGGGAAAGAGTACTGAAGCTGCCTAAGAAAGTGTCCCGCAACCCAAAGTTTAAATTCATTCAACTCATGGTGGTACATAGGGCATACTTAACACCTCACAGGATACGGGTCATGTTCCCAGACGCAGCCGGCACCTGCCCCAAATTCCATCAGGAAGATGCCGACATCCTGCACATGTTTTGGGATTGTCCTAAACTGGGGTACTGGGATACTATTGGGGATCAGTTCACCGTATCCTAAACACGATAGCGCCAGGCAGGCCATACACAACTGCTTCCTACTGTCTGCTGGGGCTGGGTCACAAAGAGAAAAAACGGAGTGAGGCTACTAGATTTGTGGATTTGGTATTGTTGTTGGCAAAGCGGGCGGTAGCCATGAGATAGAAATCAGCTAGGCCACCGGACGTAGAGGCATGGAGTGGGGAGGTGGAGAAATGGGGCAAGGCAGAGGGACAGGAACTACTCAGGGAAGAGCGCAGAGGCCTTAGGAAAACACCCATTTCCTCGGACTGGAACGCTCTCTTGATAGAGTTTGAACAGGGAATGCGAGACCACGACGCTTAGATTCTGTGCTGGTTTGGGTGCAAGATCGTGGCAGGAATGGGATTCACCGCCTGTGCCGAGAGTCACGCACGCACGATCACTGAACCCAGAGTGAGGTCCCCCTTGACCAAGATGCAGACCCTGGCTGAGATATATGTTGCTTGATTATGTTCATGGAAGGAGATAGAAATACCAGGAAGACATTATGTGAACGCTAGGGATGGGTCAACGCTGCTTTTGAGATTTACTATGATTGAGAAAGTGCTGAGGGGGGAGGGTAGGGAGGGAGTTTGGGAGTTGGGAAGGGTATTGTATCACTATGCAAACGGAAAATGGAAGATGGAACTGATGGTTATATAATGATATGTACACTGTATGGATGGTATGTAACAAAGGGCATTGGAATTAGATATGTTACAGTGCTTATATGCTGTTAATAAAGACATTTTCAAAACAAAAACTAGAATCCCCTGCTCACTGCTTCATCTCCAACCCTGCAGGCCAAAGATGAGTGGAGAAATTCAACTCACCTGTGGCTGGCTGCTGCTAGCCTGCTCACACCTGATGCATTTGATTACTTTTAAGCCCTGCACCATTCAGTTCAGTGTTGGTCATTGTAGCTGTGTCCCAGTGAGACCGATCCTTATTTTCTGAGCTTTTGAAATTCCTTGATTCCTGAGCTATAGTTGAACCTCGTTCCTTTATTCCTGATGTATAGCTATTCCTTGAGCCTGAATTAGCACTACCTGCAGTGTTACCTTGTTTCCTGAGTTCTTGAGCTATAGCTATTCTTTGTTCCTGAGCTTCAACTATTTCTTGTTCTGCATTTGCACTGCTTGCAATGCACTCTTGACTTTTTGTTTCCTGAGCTGTAGCTATTTGCTGTTTCCTTGAACTAGCACTGCCTGCAGTGTTACCTTGACTCATGAGCTGTAGTAATTTCCTGTTCCTGAAATAGCACTGCCTGCAGTGCTACCTTGGCTCTTGAGCTTTTGCTAAATTCTTGTTTCTGCTCCTGCACAGCCTTCAGTGCTACTGTGTTTTCTTGTCTTTTGATTCAATACTATTCTTGTAAACCTTTGTAGCCTCCCCTTCTGTATATCCTTTTCCAGTCCCTGCTTTTCTTCCCATTTCTTCGGTTCCAGTTCTTAGTTTACTGTCTTTCTATTCCTGCTGTCTTGCTTTTATTACCTTTTGCGTTTGCTCCTTGCTTACAGTCAAGTGTGCCCGGTGATTTCCTTCCTTTCCTGTTAAGCGCCTCTCCTTGTCAGCTCTGTGTCTATTGTGCTTGTATTTAGTTCTACCCCCTTGCTGTTTCTGCCTTGCATGTTCCTGTTTCATCACCAGAATCCGTGGGCACAGATGACAACCTTGGTGATGTTTCTTGTTCACTGTGTGTATTGTCTTTGAGTTACGTTTATAACTCCACCATAGGTATCAGCTCCACAGACCCTGCCTTTGCAAGCATATCCTATCTGTGGGAATTTGCAGTCAGTATCTTTTACAGAAATTGTGGGTGAGGTACTTACTGAGCTTCAGTCTTACCGTGCGGAGCTCCTGAGTGCTTAACCTCACATTCCCTTTATTGTTAATGTTATTGTGTGTGTGTATATATGTCTGCACGTCCATCCTGGGTGTAGTTATTCTGAATGCTACATTGCCTCTTGAGTGCCCATCATTTGAGTCTTAGCCATCCTGTTCACATGTACAGGCTTCCCCTTTGGATTCCTTTTTCTCCTCTGACTCCCTGTATGATCCTGGGCAGCACTGTACTCTTCTTTCTGTGTATGTTTTCTATCCAGTTCCCAGTCCTTGCCCAAGTCCCTGAGTGTGTTGCAGACAGTTCCGGACAGTCCCTGACAAGATATGAAAAACGGTTAGTCACAAAGAACAACAATAAGAAATTGATTTCTGAACTTTACGCCATACTTCACCAGCCAGCCCAGACACAACCCACACCTAGTCAGAAATGCTGGGCTAAGGAGATAGGGAGGTACCTATCGAGTAAGGAATGGGGAGAAATTTACTATAGGGCCAGGCACACATCCATCGGGCTCAGAAACCGCTACCAAGATAGCAACTTATTGGTACCTGACACCAATGCGGCTTAACAAAGGAAACCCAGACCACAGTCCTACTTGCTGGCGGGGATGTAGGGAGGATGGTACCCCTTTGCACATATTGTGGGATTGTCGCTTTCTAGCAACTTATTGGCCCAAGGTATTGGATGATATTGACCAGCAGTTTAATACACAGATCCCAAGATTTCTGGCATGCATAATACTCAGATTGCCCAATCCTCTGACATTCCCTTTGAAATCTCGTAGGGAGGAGACAGATGGGAATTGCTTTGGGGAAGCGCTTCAGAACATGGTATTACACTGGGGGAAACCTAAGTACCAGGGGTGGTTTCATAGATTATGGTACGTTCTTGGGACAGAGCGAATAAATGCTACTCTAGTAAACTCAGAAGACACCTTTAAAAAGTATGGAAGCCACTTCTCATTCCCCTTGCAACAGAATTTAACAAAATTACATGCCCAAAATACCTCCGTCTTCTTGGATTAACGAGTACTGAATGAGTTCCACTACACATAATGAATCCCAGCTTAGATATACCTTCGTATACGTCAGTGTTTATTCCTGAAAGAACAACATATCTCAGAGCCATTCCTGGAATTCGGGGGCCCTTCCCTGTCCCCATCTGCAGGCCACCCTACGTTTAGCTAGAAGGAGTCACAGTGCGACATACCTCTTATAGGCCATGTCCAACTGTGCTGTTTATCCCAGAAAAGCTAATAGTGGAGACATTGGTAGCGATGTTTCTATCATTTGTGTCATTGCTGTAAAGACCTGTTGCCAATATTGGTGAATTCTGTCACAGCCCCAGGCAAGGTGTCAAAAGTACGCCCGCTCGGATCCACATCTATCATCATCTCGTAACCATAATGTATGCATCTTGAGCGGCGTGTAATAAGTGCGATGGAGGAACTTGAAATTAATTATGTGCCAACGGCTGGTAGCAGATATCTGTCCCATTTGTGTACAGCAGTACTCCCATTGCTTGTCAGATAGTTTAGATCCTTTCTCGCCTTCCCATTGCCATTGTCTAGCTGTGTATGAAATTTGTACATTGTGATACAGATTGTAGTAGTATATGTAGTGGGCGCAGAACAGGGGGCTCTTGTGGGAAGGATGGCATGATTGCTATAATGCTCTGTCGTGTCCTGACGTACAGAAATACATCCATGGGTGCGGGGTCCACTCCATTGAGAAACTGCTCTAGTGTCCAGAAAGCACTATCTGTGTATAGGTGCCCCCAGTTGGGTATGTTCGTGTTTCGAAGCAATTATTTGCAACTTGTTTCAAGGATTACCTAAGATGTGGGTAGTATATGAAGATGTACGAGTTAAGATTTTGGATTAATATTGATAATCAGGCCACAATGATGTAACTATGGAGGAAGAGTTTCACGAAGGAATGATTTCCTTAATCGCAGTGCGACAGTTGGGTGCAGGAGAGATGTGCCCTATCGGATTTGTTTCTAACTTAGCCGTAATGAGGCTTTTCACGACTCCTGTTCGCACGCATTTCATCACTTGAGCTGGAATATAAGAGTAATTGTTAAAGGGAAGGAGTGCAGTCACTCAATCTTGACTGAATTGCTTTGCAACATTATCGCCTCAGAGCTTGCACCCCAAGGATTCAAGTTTAACCTTCTAAAGGAAACACCATTACGGAGACAGAAAGAAAATATCATCTTAAGTGGAATGATCCAAATGCAATGATTAACAAAATTGACATTTGAATGAGGGGACAGTTGAACTTTGCTACTTGAATAGTTTGTTTTCTTTTAATGTTTTTTCACACGTATATTTTTTAGGAGGACGTATTGCTCGCGTGTGGCACTTTGATGTTTTTTCATTTCTGAAATATGTTTTTTATGTTGCTGGAGGATTTAAAGGGATTGATTTAATTTGGGGTGAGCATATTTTCTCTGATCACGATGTAGGGTATTATGGGAGATGAAGTCTATTGACATTGTTCATGTTCAAACAACAAGGAGGGGTGGAGTGGTTCATAGCTAGATTGTTCACAGGTGTGAGACTTTTCTCTTTAAAAACGGCACGAGCGTGAGGGAAAAACATCAAGAATTTTTGCCATGAAGAAGTGAAGTGGGGTTATGCTGCCGGTTGCGGCGCAGAGAAGGTAAATGTGTGAGAAGGGTGGCTTGTAGCTCAGTGGGAATTGTATAGCTGGGAGGGAGTTGTGATTCGCCGTACATATTGAGCAAAATGTTGATTGACACTTTGGGAGAGGGGAGGGTTTGAGCACGGAGGGAGAGTTATGTGTAGTGCAAATATCTGATGGTTTTCAGTTTTGTATAGTTGAGGGCAGAGGCAAAGTTATTAGTTTGCGTATATGAATAATGGTCGAGCAGCTAGCTTAATTGTTTCTTTATTTTATTTTCAGTTAAACCCCTGAGGAAGAATTGTAATAATTCGAAATGCATTGGGAGCACGCTGATGTCATTCAAAACACTGTTGAAACATGTTTGTCCTCACATGCCTCTGTTAAAGCCTAGAATGGCAACGTTTGGTATTTGAAAATGATGAATAAAGAATTCAAAGTACAAACATGCTGTCTCCGCAGTGATGTAATTAAGGAAGATGTACGAGTTAAGATTTTGGATTAATATTGATAATCAGGCAACAATAATGTAACTATGGAGGAAGAGTTTCATGAAGGAATGATTTCCTTAATCGCAGTGCGACAGTCGGGTGCAGGAGAGATGTGCCCTATCGGATTTGTTTCTAACTTAGCCGTGATGAGGCTTTTCACGGCTCCTGTTCGCACGCATTTCATCGCATGAGCTGGAATATAAGAGTAATTTTTAAAGGGAAGGAGTGCAGTCGCTCAATCTTGACTGAATTGCTTTGGTAGTATATGAGCGGCATTAGGGGCAAGTATATAATTGGAGCTTTCAATATCTTGGCCAATTGTCGCGAAGAGAGTGCAAGCAACTGTGGTCGGATCTCTCTCCCGAGTTTTGGGTGTATTAGTGATAGCTCCCACCAGGGAGACTGGATCCATGAATTCCTGCTCCACTGCTATATGTGGCAAGTAAGAGAGTGGTGCAACCAATATCTTGCATAATGAGCTTGAGCACAGTAATAATAGTGCTCTAAATTGGGAACATCGAAACACCCCTGTGAGTAGGGTCTGGTAAGTACATCCCACTGCAGTCTTGACTGCTTAACCTCCATGCCAGACAAATCATTTCCGTCTTTAAAAGGACTAAAAAATGTCTGCCGGAGTGATATGGTATGTTACGTTCTTAAAAAGGTATAATAATTTAGGCAGTGTTACTGTTTTAATGAGTGACAGTCTCCCCGCCATCAACAGAGGTAAAGAAATCCATTGTGTGACGGATGCGGCTATAAAAGCCAATGCTGTGCCATAATTGAGTCTCATTATTTCTGCCCTGTCCATAGTGATTTTAATTCCTAGGTACTTCACCTCTGACGTGAACCATTCTATGGGATAGTCTATCGGGAAGGATGCAGTAGTAGCCATCAACAGGAAAATCTGCAACTTTCCCCAATTAATATGAATGGTATGTAACGTTTACAACGCAATTTTTACAACGCACTACCATTACAACGAAACTTTTACAACGCAAAATCCATTACAACGCATGCATTTACAACCCAGTCATTACAACGCATGACACTACAACGCACACCACTACAACACATACCATTACAACGCAGTCATTACAACGCATACCATTACAACGCATAACTTACCATCCAACACTTACCCAACTGTTGCACCCCCTGGAGTTAGAATAGTAATTTTAACCACTACACTATCCAACACTTACCCTACTGTTGCACCCCCTGGAGTTAGAATAGTAATTTTAACCCCTACACTATCCAACACTTACCTTATATGCAAAGTAGTGTAATGCGTTGTAATGGTATGCGTTGTAAATGTACTATGCGTTGTAGTGGAATGCGTTGTAACGGTAGTTTTAAAGTATTCGTTGTAATGGTATGCGTTGTAATGGTGTGCGTTGTAATGGATGTTGCGGTGTAAAAAATGCGTTGTAATGGTATGCGTTGTAAAAGTGTGCGTTGTAACGTCACACATCCAATATGAATACCAGTAGCCTCTCCAAAAACAATGATATGTCTCAGTATAGGATTCAGATTTAGGTGCAGATTCCTCATGTACAGCGTGACGTCGTCGGCATAGAGGGAAATTAATATTTGTCATGTGGGGTATTATAGAGCTCTCTCCCGGTGATGCTGCGGTAGTTTCGTCGCCAGGGGTTCAATAGACAAAGCAAATAAGAGAGGGGAACATGGGCAGCCCGCCAAGTACCCCGCATGATTGAAAATGGTGGTGAACCCATGCCATTTATTAGAACTCGGGCTGTCATAAGATTTAATAACAACATTTTCCATGATAGGAAGCCTGCTGGCATTCTCATTCTTTGTAGTATTCCTATTAAGTAGTCCCACTCGACTGAATCAAAAGCCTTCATGGCGTCGAGAAAGACAGCCACAGCAGTTAATTCCATGTCTATATCCTGCATTATAGAGAAAAGGGTACAGAGATTGTGGGACGTAGCCCTCCCTGGTATAAATCTTGCTTGGTCAGGTAGCACCAGCTTCGCCATCAATAGGCTCAATCTATTAGACAAAACTTTGGCAAGAATTTTTTGCGTCAATATTAATTGGGAATAGGAGTCTATAGGAGTCGCACTGATTGGGTATTTTTGCGGTCTTTTAGTGAGATTATCAGTGGTTCCCTCATGATCTGAGGAAGGACTCCTATTTCTTGCACCTCCTCATACACCGTTTTTAGAATTTGTGTAAGCTGGTCCACATAGGCTTTGTAAAAATCAACCGGAAGGCCGTCTGGTCCGGGTGCTTCACCAGACTTCATTTGCATTATTGCAGCACAAATGTCATCTTCCTCTAGGGGCGCAGTGAGAAACTCCCGCTATGCATCTTCCAACCATTCGAGGGCCACATCCTCTAGATAATTACCTAGGTCTATTGGTTTATTCTGTCTAGTGGTATACAGTGTGGAGTAATGTGTGGTAAAAACCGTAAGTAATTCAGAAGCATCTCTATATGTGTTACCATTATAGTCATGGATCTCCAGCACATAGTTAGAGAAGCTAGGTCTAGGAATTACCTCTGCTAGTGCCTTCATAGGCCATTCACCCTCTCCATATTTGCGGGCCGTAAAATATTTCCCTTGGAATAGACTTTCCCTTTCTGCTGTGTCTTTGTATTCCGAGTTTATCCCTGAACTCTTTGAGCTCATTTCCATTTGAAGTGTTGCTCATATCGCGTTCTAGATGTTTCAGCTCCCCTTTCAGTGTTTGGAGTGTTCTACAACTGTCTCTAAGTATGTCTGACCCTTTAGCTATGCAAAGCCCTCTAACTGTGAGCTTAAAGGCCTCCCATTCCGAAGCTGTTTGGGTAACCGTGCTGGTATTGTGTTGGAAAAAATCAGTGATCTTGTGCCCTAATTCCGCACGGAACGCTGTGTCTAAAAGTGACAATGGCATCAGTTTCCAGAGCCCATGAGGTGCATTGATCCCCGGTGGGGACAGTGTAAGAAGAACCAGTGAGTGATCCAAATATGTTCTTGCCAGATGTTCTACTCTAGTGATCCAAGATCCCACACCCAGGGAGACCACCCAATATTCCAGCCTTGACCAGGATGAGTGGAATGTAGAGTGATGCGTGCCTTCCTATGTTGCAGGGTGTAAGTGTCTTCAGGCATCTATGAAGCCATTTTCAGTAAGTGTACCATGTAATACGTTATGTGCTCTTGTATAGCGATGCAGGAGGGGGTTGGGTCTATCTTTGGATGGATACAGCATTGGGTTGAAATTGCATCTCTAGTATCTTACCCCATGGTGTAGGAAACAATTTGGACCCCTGTGCCCCCCGTGGTGCTGCAACCGGTATCAGTTCAATAACTTGTGTTGTGGGTGGTCAGGCCTCCAAAGTCCTTTCAGTGACCCAACCTGAGTCACACTGCACTGGATACTGCTGAGGCAAGGTACAGGTCAGCTGCAGGTCTGAGTATGTCCTGATCGATGCTGGTATCGGGCAAAGGAGCTGGCACCAGGTAGAGGAGAGGAGTCTACAAGATGGGGTCATGCCACAAGAAGTGATCCCCGAGTCCAAAGCAACTCTGATGATGTGTTAGGGGGTTGGCACAGCGCGCTATAGGTCCGGTACGGGGGAGGAGAACTATCCCGGGGTATCTCCAAGACTTCAGATCGCCTGTATCGATGCACAGTCGGGTCCGTAGCCAATCCACGCTGGGGATCTGTGCTGCCCGGCGCAGTAGTGCAGGGGACAGGCCTCAAGCAGCACTCAACCCGCACGCAAGGGGCGCTCAGGGAAGCCTCTCCTCGAAGCAGTAGAGTAGCCAGTTAGGCCCGCAAAACAACGTCTTTGCCTTCGTGGCCCGGGGAGGGAAATGCAGCCCAACCCCCACCACCACGGACCCAACGACTGTACTCCTGCGCAATGTGTTAAGCTGAGTACCCCTCACACCAAGCCAGGTATCTGCGGGTCCATCCCGGTGACTCGTGGGACCGGGCCGCAAGCAGCACTCGACCTGCACCCGGCGGGGGGGCCGCAGGATCTCTTCGTCAGGGCTGCAGGGCTGCCTCCAAAGCTCCATGCAATTGTCTCCGCCAGGGAAGTCTAGGTAGCAACCCAGGCCCTCTCCCACACCGAAGGATCGCTACCGATAAGGGCGCCTTCGCCCAACGAGTCAATAGGCCATGGAAGGGTCCTGCCCTCGCTGCGGTGGGTGCAAAGCGTCTCTCCCTCAACTCGCCGCAGACATAAACCCACACCGGGAACTGGGCTGACCACAATGCCTCCGCCTCACCCGAGGATATGAGAGGAATCCAGGCCCCAACACAGTCCACCCCCAGTCATGTAGGGGGAGCAAAGACCGGGAGGGCGGCCAGAGAGGGGAGAGGCCTGCCTCGATGTCCCAGGCCAGGGATACCATGAGGGCGGCCAGGGATGCCTCTCCGGACCCTCGCCTCTGTCGCCCCCAGAAGTCGAGACATCAGTCCCGGGTAGATCGGCAGGTGCTCCGCGAGTCACTGAGCTGAAACCAGGCTAAACAGTAACCCTGGGTGAAGCACTACGCTACGCTCGCGTAGTTCGCGAAGTTTGCGCAACTTCGCACTACGCGAGCTGCACATAGCACAGCGCGAACACGCGTAGCGCAGCGTAGCGTAGTGCAGCAGTCATTTTTTGCTTGTTCGCGGTCCTCAACGTCATGTTCGCGACGCGAGCAAGCAAAATGACATCCTGGCGAGACTCTCAATGCATGGAGGTCAGGTTTCTCATTGTGAGTGGTCGTGCATGCTCGCGACCGCTCCTGATGAGAAACTACCAGTTCGCGTTGAGAAAGCTGCCGCTCGAGTAAACATCTACTCGAGCAGCAGAAAACTACAGCTCGCACTGTGCAAGATGACGTTTTTAATGATTGCACAGTGCCGGATGCTTGTTCGACTGTGCAATCATTGAAAATGCATCTTGCACAGTGCGAACATGCTACTACGCAGTTCGCGTAGTGCTACGTGAAGTTCGCGTAGTGCGAAGTGCACTTCGCGTAGCTTCGCGTAGCGCTACTACGCGAACTACGTCCAGGGTTACTAAACAGGCCCCTAAGGAGCCGTGCTGTGCTGTCCTAGGCGAACGGCAGACGGAAGCCTGAAAACAAGCGTCCTACCTCGCTGCCATCTTGACCACGCCCCCTTGTTCCCCTATTTAGGAGTTTTTTTTTATAGAAATCAATCATGGTCAAATTACTGGAGGGAGGTGCATTGAGCAGTCAGAGAAGCCTTATGGGACCGAAAACATTCTCTAAAAGGCTGGGAGTCAAACCTTGATTCTAATGAAAACATTTTACCATGCTAAAACTAAGGCGGTAGCAGTATATGGTGCAGCGGTATGGGGGATGGCTCACTATGATACTCGGCAGTCCATAGAGAACATTTTTTTATAGTTCTTTACTTCCGTTCCACAGTCATATTCAAAGTATGTTTTACACAGGGAATTTGCTTTACCATACATCATTGATACAATTAAAATGGCACCACTCCAACTGTGGCACTCTATATGGCGCTGGGTGACACTTCCCCTTACGCAAAACCTGATAACACTCATTCTAAAGTCAGATAATTACAGTAGGGTTAAGTGGCTTCAGTATGTGGAGTCAGAATTATCTGCCTTTGGTTTATTCTGCCTTCTTAAAGACCCCTCTACTTGTAAGTCCATGCCTAAGCAAAAACTGGTTCAGATATTCACTTTGAGGGCACAATATCTGAGAAAGGAAAAAAACTCCCACACCCAGATGTCTCTTTATGATCTAACACCAGCGTTGATGGTGGGAAGTTTTCTGTATTTGGCTGACGTAAAACTCTCACACCACAAATACATTTGACTGAGATTACGCTTAAATATGATCCCTCTGATGAGAGGATTTCCAGGAAAGCAATATAAACATTACGATCTCTCAGTATGTCTTTGTGACAGCAAGTCCCTACAAAATGATCTCCACATTTTGTTTTTTTGTGGTTTTTATTGTCAAGAACAACACAAATTTATTGTACCAATTTGCAATAGCCATAATTTTAAATGTTGCCGTGAGGCTCTGTTCTTCCTCGAATCCTTGCAGAACCCTTATGTCTGTTTTTCTCTAGCCTAATTTATCTGGGCATGCCTTAAAAAGAGAAAGCAGCTGGGCCCTTAAGATATAGCAGGATGACTAATCATGTTTTTATTGTATTCATATAGATGAATTAGATTTTATGATATAATGAATGTTTGCATTATTTTTACACTTAGGTTTATGAGAAATGTTACTATGTCTTTCCGAAAATGTGACTGTAAACACTTTTATGATCTTATGAGTGAGATCGAATAAAGGATTTTGAGATTGAGATTGAGATTGAACTCCTTTTTATTAACCTGTTAACAACATTCATGCTTGTATCTCCATTATCGTAAAATACTAAATATTTCCAAGTGGCAGAACGTTCATTGTAAGATGTACATGGAAAGTATGCTTAAAGGCGATTTTTTTGCCTAGTGTTGTTCTGCAAACCACAGAGCAAAAAAACAGACATGGAACACATGGATGATCTTCTGACTCTGGGAGAAAATTACTTTCCCAAATTTGTTGAGTGGTTTTAACTGTGTAGCTGCTAGTGTAACGTAAGTATGAAGCGCACAACAGAAAACTTGATAAGACAATTTTTCATTAATGCAATACTATGTGAGCAGGTCGGGAAGCAGTGCGAACCATTTCTCAAACTAAGAACCTGAGATAGTGAGAATGACACTTGCATGCTCCGGTTGGGGTTGTCTTATATGAGAATCTTTGATACGACTGCACTTCACCCTTAGAATCTATCTCAGTCTCGATATAAAATGTCTGCTGAAGTTTGATAACAGTACAAGAGATAATGGTCCCAGTGGAAAATGTTTTAGTGCCAAAATCAAAACATCACCATAATAAATCAATGAGTAGAATTAATTCATGGTCAGAAGTATGCTGGTATATTCAGAGAACAGCATTGATTGTCCGTACATTTCTAAGTACGTACTCCTGAAAGAAGAGAGGAGAAGGTGCTCTGAACGAGGAGTGCACGTGTGAGGGTGGTGAGAAAAAGGAAAGGCAATGTGCAATAAATAAATCAAAAGACTGATAGAAACCCATCCAGTCACATGAAGGCAAACATCACATATTAACATAAGATCCTCGTGAAACAGACAATAAATATCTGTTGTCTATACTTGAGTGTAAAATGGAGACCGTTGACGTTTTGACCCACTTGTCCTGTATAGGTTGGTAAACCCTTTAAAAGGGGTCTTCATCAGGACAGAAACGGAGGCACCATTCATTCGAAAAATCAGGGGCTTGATTTCACAAAAAGACGGCCCATAGACTCCAACGTCATGGAGGTGATCAGAGAGGACACATCATCAATTGGCTGTGTAACACGAGCTCCTCCGCACACTGAAGTTTGATAACAGACTGCACTGTGTCCCTCCCTTCGGTACCTTCTTTTATGCACAGACTTCAGAGAATACTCTTGCTGTGTGTTCACCAGATCACTGATTTTAGAATCAGGTTCATCAATGGTAGTAGAGATATAACCACTGCGGGACAAAGAATGGTTTGGTTACAGCTAGTCTAGCTATACAGCACAGTAAATGAAAAACGATGGTCTGGAATGCAAAGATTGTCAGCAGCAGAGATTTAGGGGCAGATGTATCAACATTTCATTTTGCGAGTCCTTATTTGCGATTTTTGGCAAATCGCAATTTCGGAATCGCAAAATGGGATGTATGTACATTTGTGCGATAAATTGGCGATTCCTTAAAAATCGCAGAATAAATTGCGATTTTTCTGCGATTTCTTATTTAGCGAATTTCGCAAATTAAGAAATCGCTAAAATGGGAACATGCAATGCAGGAACAGCCTGATGACATCACAACCAGGAAGTTCCAGTCATTGCTTGCACCTGCTTCCCTGAGCCACACCCAGTGGCAGTTGGAAGAGTGTTGTGAGGCAGAGCAATGGAGTCACAGAAGGCACAGGAGGAAATGTTAGCTGAAAAGAGAAAAAGGAATCAGAAATTTTCAGAAAAGGAGCAAGAAATCCTCATAGAAGAAATGGTTCTTAACCATGAGGATCTTTTTGGAAGAAAGCACTAAAAGTTCCTGACTCAAGAAAAAGGAAAATCAAGTTGGAGATCCAGGAAAAAGTGAATTCAGTAGGAGTTACCACTCGCTCCATTGATGAAATTAAGAAGAGATGGTATGACATGCGACTAAGATCAAAAGAGAGACTTGCAGACAGAATTAAAGAGGCAAATAAAACAGGTGGTGGAACTTCATCTGTAGACAAACCAACACCCAATGAGGAATTAATAGAATCAACCCTGTTACCAGAGAGTGTGAGTGGAGTGGCTAGCTTTGATAGCTCAGACCCTACAGCAACTGCACAAGGTAAGATGGATGCAAATTAGTTCTTAGAATGTGTGTAATGAATGTGTGTGTGTCCTGTGCTTATACTTTTTGGTAGATAAATAGAAGTCCAGTGAGACTGTGAAACCAGAAGTGAGCAATGCATGAAGGGAGTTGTAGTGCAATTATGATTGTCACACTTTTCATCATATGAGCACATGTTTTATTTTTTTAAGTAGTAATTTTTGAAACTAAAACAATGTAGTGCAAGTTATTGTCTGCAATGAAATCATTTTATTTTGAAGAAACACAAATTCATTTATCACACTCTACATCCACAGAACATTCAAGAGATTCCAGGGCAGAGAGTGATCTAGATAACTCTCCTCCACATGTTACGTCTGACACAGAAGAAGGAGTAACTGATGCCCCTGTCCAAAATAGAAACATCAACAGGAAGCGCAGACATGTTGCACCTCTGCCAGCAATGGAAGATGAGGATAATTTAGATGGAGGTTCAGTACCCAATGAGACTGACATAGTGTCCCCTCTAGACTCACAAGACCAACCACAAATACCAAGGAGGGCACGGTCATTCAGTTTGGAGACATGTAGGAGCAGCAGTGGCCCAGTGAAGGAGGCACTGTTTTTGCTGGCCTTGAGCAGGATATGCTTCATGTACAGTGCCTGCAACACAAGGCACTCAGGTCAATAAATAGACAGCTTTTGAAATCCAATAAAAATCAAGAAGGCATTGCTGCATCAATCGAGAAACTCTGCTTGACCCTTGCACAAACAGAAAGTGCTCGTAACAGGGCTGCACAGACTGCACATGTCAGGATGCATACTTACACTAAGGTAATTAACAGGCTTTGTTCTGTCACTAGCAATTTCACCAGGCGCAGCATTAACATGCAGCGTGAATTGAGTGGCTGCACACGTGAAATGGCTAAAAATGTGGACAAAATTACCTCGGTGTTAGAATCAATGCAAACCTCCAACTCTGGTGCAAGTGCTCTCCTAGGCTCTGCTGAAAGTGAGGACAACTCCAGTAGGAGCAGTAGAAACCCCACCCCAACAACCCAATTGACCTAACGCAGAAGTGGAAGGTGTGCTAGTGCAGGACCAGAACAAGAAGCCATGCATTCACAGGAGCAACCTGCTTCAAGCCGCCAGCGCAAAAGTAACATTTGGATTAGTAACCTATTCAGCATAACTGCATTGTGAAAGCTGTCTTTGTGTTCCACGTATGGATATTTTCTTTTCCAGCATTAGTAATTTAGGATTCACACACAATGCACTGTAGTTTGTCTGTTGTGAATTAAAACAACAATTGCAAACTTGAGTCTGTAGTTTGTGTTTTCTTACCTAAAAATAATTTAGTGTAATCTCTGTCCTTCTTTGACGCCCAGCCATTGCTCTAACTCCTGCTACTGCCATTTTTGGTGGAGGGATGTCATCATCATCAGATAAGTCAGCATCACTCACTTCAATGTCTGTGCCTTTGCGCATGGCCATGTTATGCAGCATTGCACATGCTGTAACAATTTTACAACATGTTTCAGGATTGTATTGAAAAGCTCCTCCACTTTTGTGTGTGCATCTGAAACGGCTTTTTAATATTCCAAATGTCCATTCAATTACACCACGTGTGGACCGGTGTGCCCTGTTGTACCGTCTTTCACTTGCATTTGCAGGATTCAAGTATGGTGTTAGGATAAAATCCCGCACTGCATAAGCACTATCACCTGCATGTGAGAGAAAAAATAGTATCTGTATGTTCCATTTTAAATAAATGGATGGATGGATGGCTGTTTGCATGAGTGTTACTCACCTAGCAGATATCCGTCTCCAAATTGACCAGCACTAAGGCGTCTATGAATTGCGCTATGTCTGAAGATAAAGGAGTCATGTGTACTCCCTGGAAACTTTGCAACAATATCATTGATAATGTTTTTGGCATTTCATATCATCTGGATGTTGAGCGAGTGGTAGCTTTTTCTATTCCGAAATACATATTCTGTGGCTGCAGGAGAAGTGATAGCAATATGGGTTCCGTCAATGCATCCAATTACATGTGGAAATCGTGCTATTTGATAGAAATCCAACTTTGTTTCCTGTAAGTCTTGTTGTGTATTAGAAAAATATATATGATGTGGGAGTCTTCTTAGCATTGCATCCAGGAATACATGGAAAAAGCGTGATAGGGCACTTTGTGACACTCCACCAACCTCTGCAATGACACTTTGAAAAGACCCTGAAGACAAAAGATGCAGTGAGCACAATACCTGCACATGTGTGGGAATTGATTGTGTCCTGCCTGTAGGATGTTCCAAAAAAGTGTCCAATTCATTTATCAGGTCCAAAATGGTGTGTGGATGAAGTCTGTATTTGTCATAAATCTCCTCCTGAGTCTGCTGGAACAGCGTAATGCGTATTCTGAATATTCTCTCCTGTCTTTGTCTTCTCTGGGCAAGAGCTTGAATGCGCAGCCTCCAGGCAATCAGGTACAGTCCCGCCATTTTGGAATTTGAAATAATGCATTCTGGTTGCCTTTTTATATATTTTTTCAGTTACCACCTGCTTCTATTTGGTGTTAATTGCGATTTCTTATTTAGCGATTTTTGAAAATTCGCATTTTGCGATTTTGTCATACATCTTGATGCGATTTCTTAACTTGCGAATTCTGTTTTTTGCGAAAATCGCAAAAGTAAGAACATGCAAAATAAGGGATCGCAAAAAATTCTGTGGAAAGAACTTCTCGCACATTAAGAATTCTCCAAAATTGCGAATTTTTATAATGCGATGCGAATTGTTTCATACATGCCAGTTGCACTTTTTCTTGTCGCAAACGCTGTGAAATTGCGATTCGCAGCGTTTGCGACAACAAATTTACTTGATACATCTGCCCCTAAATCAAGTATTCTTCCCATCACTTTGTTGTTTGCTGAAGGAGACGTCTTAAGTGATGAGCATGGCCAGACGTGCTCAGTGTGTAACAGGCCTCAAGCTATACCTCACTGACAAGCCTAACACAGCCAGAACAGTCTAGGTTTCTTTGTAGTCCCATCTGGATGGGTCCAAGCCTGGCAGCTTGGGTGGACTGTTACTATTGGAGAAAGACTAAGACTGATTTCACTATGGCTGGTCTCTTTCTTAAATGGAATAATGAGTGAAAGACAATGGTCCAGAACGTGTCCCTGAGCACTTGCTAGTGGCCATGATTCATTCAAGCATTCCTTCCATCATTTTGTTTGTTTGATGACATAGGGGCATAGGCAGGTAGCCGTTTGCGATTTTTGGCGTTTCGAATCGCAAACGGCATTTTGATATGTAGGTGCATATTAGCAAAATAAGGAAATCGCAAAAATTGCGATTCCTTATTTTGCTCAAGCATTTAAGGAATCGCAATTTTGCGATTCCTTAAATGCTATGTAGGAGTCAATTAAAAAATGTGACTCAGGCTTAAGGAATCGCAAAATACCACCTACTCCAAGTAGATGGTATTTTGCAATATCCATTAAAAATGCATTTAAAAAAAAAAATTCAAAGTGCCATGTGGCGCACAGACATGCCCTTAGGGCATGTCTGTGCACCACATGTACTTACAGGCACATTCCAGGGGTGCAACAGGTGTCCTTTGGACACCCTGGCACCCTTGGAATTGCGATTCTCAAATTGCGATTTTCTCATAGAAAATCGCAATTTGAGAATGTATCCCCCTTCATTCCTATGGGCCTCTTGGCCCATAGGAATGAATGGGACACTCATTCCTTAATTGCGATTCACAATTTGCAAATCGCAATTAATGAATGTTAGGTAATCGCAAAAAAATTGTGAATAATTACCTACATTCCATTTTGCGATTTTCAAATAGCAATTCCTTAAAAATCGCTATTTCAGAATCGCAAAATGGAGATTACCTACATATGCCCCAATATCAATAGTACCATTTTTACACGCAGTAACTCCATATATATTAGCCACTTTTCCTTGCAACGTATCGATCTTTTTATGAACAGTTGACTGCTGTCATATAATAATGATGTATGCCCAGCTTGTTGTGGCATTGTCCTTTGCTATTTTCAAAAAAGTAGTCCACATCTTTTCTTGCTACAATAGCAGAAGTGTAAAAGTTGTTAAAAAAGGGGCTTGAGAATGATGATTTTCATCAATGTCATAGCTTCCCAGATGAAACTAGTGCAATATGATGATCTGCAATTTGGTCTTCTATCTCTGCCGTAATAGGGTGCGTCAACTAGCTGTTAACACATAATGGTCCTTGGAAAATTAGAATACTTATTTGTTTCCATCAGGATAACCATTTGTATGTCAGTTCTTTGTATTTCCATCATAAGCTTATTGTCACATTTGACCTCAGAAGGCCTGGAAAGGAACTTCTCGTCTGAGATGTGTAGAGGTTGAAGGGGACAATCTCCATTAAAATCAAGTGTACTTGCCTGTTTCTAGGGGTACCCAGATCAATACCTATCTCCTGATGGTACTTTCCCTCAACAGTTTCGGATGTCAGCTAGAAGTGTAGCAAGAGAAACAGTTAGCTTCCTGAAGCTAATCGCTGCAGGCCTCAGAGTGAATCATAGTAATGAATGGCCAACAGAGTCTTTCAATACTATGAGCAGTGGTGGTGGAACAATTTTCAGAATGGGGGCCAGCCCTCGACTTCACACCAGATTCATTGGGTTTATATATAATTGAAATGATACTTGAAGAGTAAGTCCACTAAATAATCCAGATCCATTAAGGAGGAGAAGGTTCAGCCGTATTGAGGGTATAACATTTGAGTTTGGGACACTTTTTCACAAAAATGCGGCTATATGATTTCTAGAGAACACATTCTTAATTGAAATGACCACATCAATGTGTGCAAATGACCAGAAACAACCACTGGATTCACTTTTGATTGAGGAAAATGTCAGGCCTTTAGACAACTTAAAGTGGTCTGCTTTAAAGACAGCCTGGAGGAACAATAGCATTTTAACATGAATTGGCACTCAGCAATGACCCTTTTCCCTTGAGATACACCGGCCCCATCCCAGTTTCTACTAGTGATTGATCTGTGTCCTTTGCTTATTCTGTGACTGGCGTCAAACTATACCTCACTGTGAGGCCAAACAAGGTGAACACCAGTCTGAAGTAGCTTTTTTCTTATCCAAAATGTATCTGGTCTGGCAGTCTAGGCTTTGATGGTACCTACTGGAGCAGGAACAATGTTGAAATACATTTGCCTGGCCTCTATTTGAAATGGCATTGTGGGTGAAAAATGATGGAGTGAAGTGTGATTAACGGGTCCTGAGACTTTCGCATGCATTACACCATGCTCACTGTGGCACACGATTTAAGCTGTTCCACACTATTGAGGTCTAATTATGGCAAACCTGGTATGGATTTTTCGTGTTTCCTTATAAGAGGAGTCTTGGCCTAGCAGTTCAGGCTGGACTATTGAAATTGAGGCAGGACAACAAGTGATGTGCATATCTCTCATTTCCAGTTGAAAGGGCATAGTAGGTAAAGAATGATGTACTGGAAAGAGGCCCAAATGATCCCCAGTGGCTAACACATTTGTGAGCATTCTTATCTGTTAGACCTGGCCCTTTTTGCAGGGTTATTCCCAAACTTGTTGCCTTCCTCCTGTATGTTTTCCCAACTGTTTTTGTTGGTTTTATGACTCTGGGTACCTTACTACTGCTGATCAGATCAGTGCTAAATTACATGTGCTGTATCTTGTAGACCTGGTAAGATTGGTCTACACTTGTTTGGCATATGTATTGTAACTGTAAGCCCCTTGTACAGTGGTATCCCTTATAACCAGGGCATGTAAATTAAATGCTACACGTGGACCTGCAGCACTGCTTGCAACACCCACAGAAGTAAACTTTCAAACCTCTCCCAGTCCTCTGCCACTGCAGGATATGCATGCACAGTTTACTGCCATTGTGACCTGGTAATTTAGAGTGCTTACCAGGTCTGAAAATCGACTCTTTCTACATATAGGTAATCCCTAAGGTAGACTCTAGCAGCTCTATGGGCAGGGTACTTTGTAAGTTAAAGGTAGGACATGCACCTGGGGTTTGTGACATGTCCTGGAAGGTTTGCATTGGGAATTCCCAGTGGTAATTTCTAATCGGGAAGGAGTAGCTTTGCCATGTTTGGTATGTTTGGGATAGGGGTAATAAATCCTGCTTATTGGTGAAAGCAGAATTTTGATTACTATTTTAGAAATGCCACATTTAGAAGTGGGCATTTCTGTGTACTTATGACTCTGCTTTGCAGCCTGACTTCAATCAATGTCTGGTTTAGACTGACAGGGGCCGTTTTTGTGTATTCACGCCGAACTCTCCAGCAAGAGAGAGACACCAAACCAGCATGCCGCCTGATGGGAGAGTGGCCACCACACTGTCAAGAAGCCCCCGAGCGTGGCCCAGCTCCTGAAGTAGACACACCCATTGACGGGCCTGCAGGCTGGACAACAACAGACCAGCTCTACAACACACCATCATTGTGGTCCTGCACTGCATGATTGCGAGCAGCCGGTGTGTACTGCTCAAGGCAGGGAACCAGGAGAGGTTACCCTGCTTCTGTCTGTGGTTGGTGTGCCCCCACTGTGCTGCATCTGGGGGCATTTGGCCTTAATCAGACAAAGCTGTGTATTTAAGTGGTCCCACACAGGTTGCAACGCCGGCCTTAGGACCGGAGCAAGCTGAATTTATTTTTGCCAGCTGCTCCTCATGGACAGCTACCTGTTTCTTTCTGTGCATGCGGGGGAGACCTGGCAGGGTTTCTCCACGGATCGCCGTGATTATGCGCTCCCTCGTGTTGGTGTATGGATGCTGTGGTGGTAGCAGCATGGGGTAAGCCTCGACAGAGACCACGGCTATCCTTGTGAAAATCTCTGGAATTACTGTAATGATTGACTTAGGTGTGCAGAGTTTCTGTGCCCATTGTTTGGGGGGTTTTGATACTGTGTTGTCACTGGTAGTTGCACAGGTGTTCCTGCAGCCTGTAGTTCATTTCTGCATTACAGGCATTTGTGATGATATCTGGTAATTTATGTGGGCTTGTTCTGATCCAACATTTGCATTATATGTCCTAAGGTACTAATGTATGTTTTTTATGCATTGTCAAGATAATGAGTTTCATCTCAGTATTCACATTATAGGTACAGTGATAGTGTTGTTTTATGACATGTGCAACCTGTAAGTATTTACTTTATTGCACTAACTGAGATGTTATGACAATTGCCTCGTTGCAAAATAATTTATGATTTATGTGATAGTAGTCTATGTGTTATATACAGTATATCATATATATTTATATACTACTGTGTGGAGTCTGTTTTGTGGTGTATTTGTTGTGTTTTATTTATTTATTTAAAGAGTTTTATATAGCGCGAACGTGACCCTTGAGTATCAGAGCGCTTCCCAATTATATGAGGTAGGATAGAGATATATCTTGTGTATAGCAGAACGTTTCACAATGAAATGAGGTATATTAGGTAAACAGCTATATAGTATTAGCACAAATATATACAGTGAACTAACATATATCTATATAATTCCTGTATATATCTATCTTCAAGGTTACAGTAGAAGTTATTGGAATTGCTTACTGTATAGGTGTACTGCGACCTCTATTACAAATAGTTTGGAAGTGTCTTTTTCCATGCATTCTACATCCATAAGTCTGGGGTAGTATAGTATCGACAAAGGTTGTCCCCAGTAACTGGTGACTTTCTCTTTACTTACATTGTTGTTCTGTTTTGGTAGATAGGTTATGTGTACAGCTATACAGTATTATCTTAAGTATGTACAATGACATGAGGTAGATTTAGGAAACAACTTGACATCAAAACTAACATTTATCTATATAATTCCTGTATATGTCTATCTTCACGGTTACAATAAAAGTTACTGGAATTGCTTTCTGTACAAGGAGTACTGGGACTTCCAGTACCAATAGTTCCGAGTTGTCTTTTTCCGTGCATTTTACATCCATACGACTGGAGTAGTATAGAACAGACAGAGTTTATCTCCAGTATAACTGGTGACTTTATCTTTACATGTTGTTCTGTTTTGGAAACATCTATGTCATGGTGCTAGTGATGAACTATCTTGCCTATGGAAGGAACTCACTCATTAGGAAGATCTTAGCTTCCGTCTTGAATGATGCCGTGTTTGGAATTTTCCGGATGTTTGGAGGGAGTGAGTTCCACATCCTGGGGGCTGCTCCGGAAATAGCTCTATCATACGTTTTCTTCTTCCGGAAGTTGGGTGGTCTCAGCAACAGCTCCTTGGCACTCCTGGCTGGTTCGCTTCCTCCAGGTATCTTGGTGTTTCGTAGTGGAGCGCTTTGTGGGTAATACATGCCATTTTAAGTTGAATTCTGGCTTCGTATGGTAGCCAGTTTAATGCTTTCAGGTGTGGAGAGATATGGTTGAATTTCCTCGATCAGGTGATGAGTCTTGCAGCTGCATTGAGGCATGCTTTTAGTGGTGCTGTGGAAATTTTTGGTAGACCTGCTAAGGTTGTACATCCATATTCAATCCTTGAGATAACTAAGGATTGGACTGCCAATTTGAGATCTGCCGTGGAAATGAATGGTTTCACTTTTCTAATATAGTTCAAGAGAAATCGGGCATTTTTTGCCATTGATTTGATGTGGGCTTTCATGTCTAGGTTCTTATCCAGCGTGATTCTTAGTGATTTTGATGAGTCCACTAGAGTATGGGTGCAGTTTAATGCTGAGATCAGTTTGGTCCATTTCTTCACTTCTCTGTGGTTCTTAGGTGGTGAAATTAATAGGAATTCTGTTTTTTGTGCATTAAGCTTCAGATGATTGCTAGTTAACCAGAGTAATGACATTTTTAAGGCCTCATTCATTAACTTGATGTCTTCCAGAGACGCAATCTTGATGTATATCTGTGTCTCGTCCACTTACATATGATAAGATATGTTTGCATCACGGAGAATTTCTGTAAGAGGTTCGACATAAAGGTTGAAAAGTGATGGAGATAGTGTAGATCCTTGAGGAACTCCAATTGAGTTAGTGCATGATGGGGATAGTGTCTGGTTGACCAGGAATCTTTGAATTCTATTCTGAAGGAAGGATTCAAACCATTTCAGCACATTTCAAGACAGTCCGGATGTCATGAAGCCTGGCTCGTAATTTTTCATGATTTACCGTCAAGAAGTATTAGTAGACATGTTCGATTGTGGTCTAGGGCCTGTAACGCATCATCGACAATATGTAGGATCGCTGTTTCCGTTCTATGGCCTGTTCTGAACCCCGACTGGCAGTCGTACAGCAACATGAAATTGGCAATGTGATGGCTCAGCTGATTTTGCACACATTTCTCAATTAGTTTGGCAAGTAATGGAATATTGGTTACTGGGCGAAAGTTATTCGGATTTGCCGGGTCTGCTGTAGGTTTTTTGATGATGGGACGACTTGACCTGTTTTTAGGCATTCTGAAAAAATCCCTTGAGAAAGAGAGGTGTTTATTATTTTTGTGCATATTGGGATGACAATATGGCTGATTATTTTTAGGCATTTAGATGGGAGAGGGTCTTTATAGTGGTTATTAGGTTTGATATCCAAGAGCGTTTTAACAATGGTATTCTGGTCATATAGCTTGAAGGTATGCCATTGTGCCTTGTTTTTTGCCCTATCCTGGTTGATTGTCGAGGTGGTATTGTTCAGTGTGGGTGGTTGGTTGGGAAGGTTGTCGGCTGCCATCCTGAGCTCTCTTTCAAGCGTGTTGGCCTTGTTGGTGAAGAATGTTGAGAATTCTTCACAACTCAGTTGAGTTTTAGTAGTTTCTTGGGCAGATTTGGGCAACTTGTTGGATTGCTGCTTTAAGATCTCGAATAGTTTCTGTGGTATGTTTTTGGCGTTATCCAGTTCTAATCTAATAAATTCCTTTTTGGAATTGAGGATCTTTTTGTTGTACTCATTTCTGATTTTTCGGAGGGATTTCAGCTCGGGGATGATGGGTGCTGTCTCCATTTTCTTTCAACAAGTCTTAATTTACACCTACCTTCATTCAGTGTCCCATTAAACCATGGATTTTTATCCTTCTCTGTGATTCTTTTCAGTTTTAGTGGCATGGTGGAGTTGACTATGTTTGTTACTGTCGTAGTGTAGTGATCCGTTAGATCATTCACATTCTGCAAGTTGTTACGCAGATTTAGTTTTTTTTCACACCTTTCTACTAGTATTTCAATATTCGAGTCTTTAGTGTCCCGGGTCCACTTTTTGAGTTTGATAGGCTGTGTGGTCTTGTTCTCTTTCAAGGTGGGTATCAGGAAGGTTATGGCATGGTAATCCAACCAGTCGCATGGAACAATTGAGTGGATTGAAGTATCCTTGTTTCTCGATATTATCCAGTCTTACGTTGCTCCTTTCAAGTGTGTTGGCTGTGTGCAGGCTTGGGTAAGGTTTAGCTCAGTTAAAAAGTCTTTAAGAGCGTTGACCTGTTTGTCCTTATTGTCTTCCCAGTGTAAATTAAAATCGCCTAGGAATATGTTATTCTAGTGAGTGTTAGAGTTAGCCGTGATGAGCTCCAATAACTGGTCTATGAAAGTAGCATTATTTCCTAGTGGGTGGTAAAGTGCATGCAGGTTGCACCTTTTATTGTCTGCTGATCTTATATTGAGGCCTAGGTATTCACAGGATTCGAGAGGGTCGGATTGTATTTGGCTGACCTCTAGATCCGATCGGTGGATGCAGGCTATACCACCTCCTGTCTTTTTTAGTCTATCTAATCTCACTATGTTATACTGAGGGGGCACTAGAAGATCCATGAATGGAGATGAGGATTCCGAAAGCCATGTTTCTGTTAGGATTGTCAGGTCAGTTTCCTGGCTAACGATGAGGGACGCGATGTCCGATGCATGTTTTACTGCAGACCGACAGTTGAGTAGTAGGCATATCAGAGGTTTCCCTGAGCTACTATGGTTCAGCTCTTGCAAGTTGGTGGTTAGCTGGACTTGTTGTAAGTTGTTAAGGTTGAGTTTCCTTTCTTTATGTCTGGATGTTCTATTAGCATCAATTGGGACTGTTCTAATTTCCTCCCCTCTACTGCAGTATGTAGGTTCATACGCCAGGAGTAAGGATAGGGTTTCCTCTTCCGACAAGTAATTAAGATTTGTGTCTGGTCGATTATGCCTATTTGATAATTGCATGGCCGTCTCACTGCTCTTTCCTTGAGAATTATGTACTAATTTATGGATGTGCTCGACTTTGGAGTGAGTGCTTATAGTGATATCAAGTATGTTTTCCATCGCTTGCAGTGCGCTTTGAATATCCTGTGACATATTGCCTATTTGTGTTTGTAGCTTTTCTATTTTGATTCACGGTTTGCGTTCCAGTGTTTTAGATCTGTTATTTTTCCTGAGTTCCTTTTCTCTTTGTCACTAGTTCTCTTGTCTGCTCCTCCTCTATGTGCGATGTGAGAAGTGCTATCTGTGTCTTGTGTTCTTACTACCACGCTTGGAGAATATATGTTTCGTACGGTCCTAGATGTCATTTGTGCTGTAGTGGAGGGGAGTATGGAAGGGGTGATATCTTCCATATCATTTATTTCTAGGATCTCATTGGGTGGTTTACTCATAGGAGAAGTCGCATCATGGGGGAGTGGCGTTGATTCTTCCCTCTGTATCTGCACCGGCTCGGTATTTGCATGTAATCTAGATATT
Organism: Lissotriton helveticus; assembly: GCF_964261635.1. Classification (NCBI taxonomy): domain Eukaryota; kingdom Metazoa; phylum Chordata; class Amphibia; order Caudata; family Salamandridae; genus Lissotriton; species Lissotriton helveticus. The sequence goes on along the minus strand of NC_136065.1, from coordinate 541,394,298 downwards.
TCTGTTCTCTCTGTATCCTTCCCATCCAATGTCTCTCCTGTCCCAGTTGTGTCTCCTAGTAGCGCTGCATGTTGTGGTTCCTGATGGTCTCTAGGTAGTATGATGCCTGTGGTGGTAGTGTTGGCGGTGTCTATGGTGTCTACATGTGGGGTCTGGTGTTGTTGAGATCCTGAGTTCTCTACACATTCCTTTAAGGTTAAGAACAGGCTGTCGAATGTTTCTAATTCGTTGTTGGCTGCTTGTATAAGCACTATTCCGTTCTTGTAAATAGTTATGCATAGGTCCGCTCTGAATCTTGGGGACGGTATGATCATAAGTTTTGTGCCATGTGGGATATTGCTTACAGTTTTTATGTTGAGCATCTTTGTAATGACAGTGCACCATTTTGCCGTTCTTCTGGTGAAAAATATCAGGTCATTTACAATAATGCCTTTGTCGATGTTAAAGGAGGGGTCAGAGATCAGCGTGTCCGGGTTTTTCCTCATTAGATTGTGCTTGAATTTTTTGGCTGCATTCTTGGATAATTTGGTTGGATATTTTATGACATGTGCGTTTATGCCTACTGATTCTAAATTGGTATCGGCCATATTTGCTGGTTGACGTAAATTACTATAGAGGTGACCTCTCTTATATGTCACTATCTGTCTCCGGCTGTTAACAGACTAATGTTAAGCTTGTGGTGTCTCTCCTCTCCTTTATTGCCAATTATCCAGGTTGATGTGTCCCCTTGTTCCCCTGTTCCCCTGTCCTACCCAAAGCGAGAACTAGAAGATATGGATAGTCCGTACTGAAGTTAGAATATCCTCAATCCACAAGTGCAAATCAGACCTACTTTCATTTAGAACTATAATTGGGCCCAGCCGTTCCAAGATGGCTGCTAACTTGTCACATCTGTCCCTGACTGTCACTGAAGTTGTTGAGTGCAGTCCTCTTTCTATTGCTGTTGCCCTTTGCAGCCATAATGTGGTTAATAGAAACGAGGCACTGAGGAGGAGCAGCCCAGTTTATGAGACTGTCTCGGACTGCCACTGAAGTTGTTGAGTGCAGTTCTCTTTCTATTGCCCGATGCCCTTGCAGCCTTAATTTGAACAATAAGAGATTTGTGTAGTAATTTAGTTTGATATTTAAAAACAAACAAACAATTTCGTCCGGTGAACCTAAGCGGAAACTCCAGGTAGTGTCAGCTTGATGACAGCAGAACCCCAGTTTTTGGGCATGGCTCTTTCTGTTTCCCGTGTGATAGGCATGGGGAGTTTTTCATTCAAGGCCGAGCAGCTGCTTTGAGCCAATACAGCAGAAAAGTTGTGAAAACGATGCATAGCAATTTGCCTGCCGCTCTTTCTGTTTGTTTCTCTGCTATTTCCAGCAAATGTAGCCCTTGTCCACAACTGCGTGTCACTGGTGTGTGTGTGTGTGTGTGTTGCAAAAATGCTTTACACATTGCCTCTGGGATAAGCCTGACTGCTCTGCCAATCTACCAAGGAGGTGAGCAAGGGATATCGCGGGTGTGTAACTTCCTTACACTGACTAGAGTGGTGGGTTCTTCCAGGCTTAGGTGCATACCCTAGCCAACCAGAAACCCCATTCTAACACCACTCACATCATATTGTTGCTGTATACATGTGCAATACCTAAGGTGATCTGTTTCAGACTTCTGTTTGGTATTAGCTGCCTTCTTCTGTACATACAAACCATTAGCTGATTGTGTCTCACAAAAATGTCAAAAAAGTTATTGGGGCTGACAAGTTGACATACGAAAACTCTCTCTTTCTCTCTCATTTCTCTTTCTCTCACTCTCTCAGTCCCTCTCTATCTGTTCGTATTCTTCTTATTCTCTCTCTGTTTCTATTCATGTATTCTCTGTCAGTCTCTCATGTATGAATCCATCCATTCTTCAGTCTTTGAATGAAAAATGGACCAGCAAAAAAGTATTACCCTATTGGGAGTCACATGCTATTTTCAATAGAACTGATAGTGAATACAAGAATCACTTAATTTGTCATAATTTCTGCCAATTCCTGGATTTAACTGCATCTCACTCTTCATTGCCAGAACATAAGATATTCCAATTAGAAGAACTGTGGACACAGTTTGTGTAATTTAAGAAGTTGTCACATTCTGAATCCCCGACCGGAATTAATACCATTGCAAATACTTTGCCAAGAGTAGTATTGGACATCAGGAATATTGCCTTACTGTACAATTGAAAATAAAGCAAGATATCCTATTATGTCAGTCAAATGCTGCCTTTAGAAATTGTGTGTGCCCTGTGTACATTTTTTAGAAGTTCTGTGTGCCCAGGAGAAACAGTGGTCCATATTACTCTGCTCTAATATCATAACACAGAAATCTGGCACTTGCAATGAGGGTTTTTACCTAGCACAAAATATATTGTGGCAGAAGTCGAAACCAACCAATCAGAGTTTTCTTGCATATACAAATTAATGCATCCTAACTAGGGTTGCCAAATCACACCATTTCAGCAATACACAGGATCATTCTCAGCAGATGGACTAGTATCATTAGTGCTAATAAATTGTAATGAAGACTGCAGCCTGCAGAGATAACTCAGATTTGCTTAAAAGACATTCAGAATTAGAAAGTCTTGTGCTTACTTTTAGGTAATTGGGCAACCCTCTTCCTGGAAAATACAGGCAAACAGCCAATGGTCAGAACTCTTGCAGTCTTAAGTCAACGTGGAGCAGCATCTCCACTCCATTTTCCCCTCTAAACCACACAAATGGATGACACCCGCAAATGTCTGGGTCAAAATATAGGCTGGTGCAGACCTGTGCTGTGGAAAGGCTAATCCACCCTGTAACACATTAACTAACAAATCCTCTCAATCTCCCAATTAAGGCCCCGATTCGATCTCGTTCGGAAGGGCTCTAAATCAAATGCGGAATTGCCTAAACCGGTCCGGAGCCCTTGTTCCCGACCACATCGTTCACAATTCTGAACAACCAAGTATGATGTCTTGAAAGCCCTATTGCTGACTGAATCAGTTCCGCAATCCATTCAGAGAGATAGAGCCTTCCGGAGCAAAATCATAGAGCTCTATGGACTAGGTTTTCCAAACGAACAAGTAGGATGAACAATTTGGACAGCCTTCACAAGTTGGTCTGTCTGTAGCAGACCCCCCTCCACACTTGGTCATCTAATTTATTTGTTTATTTATTTTATGCCTTTTTATATAGCGCAGACTTTACCCGAAGGTGTGAGAGCGCATCACAAAAGGAACACATCTGATATATGAGGAGAACATTACAAGTGAACAAATTACAAAAGCAAACGTTATGTTACATGAGGCAAAAGTGACAATTGTGAGCCAACAAAATACAAGAGGTACCAAACGGTGCATTACAGGAGGAAAAATTGACATGTGTGCAGGTTACAAAAGCATACAAAGTACAAGTAGAGGTATAATACTGCAATATATGGCAGACACTCAAACACAAGAACAAACATTACGTAGTCAATCGTGGCACTTGTGCAAGTATCTAAAGCAAACAAAATGTAAGAGGTGGCAAACAGTGTGTTACAAGAGAAAAGTGACGTGTGCATGCTACAAAAGAGCACCAAACACAGGTAGAAGGAGAATACTGCAATGAATGGCAGAACACACTGGGAAGGCAGTTCCAAAGTCATGGAGAAAAAGATTCTCTATAATGGAGGGTCTTCCTTCAGATAGCAGAGAGGGTGTGAATTTCATTTGGAAGTGTCTTTGAAGGAGGAGAACTTTGAGGTCAGTTTTGAAGGCCTGGGAGGAGGCGGTGGTCTGGAGCTGCAGCGGAAGTAAGTTCCAGATTCTCACCGCGTTGCCTAAAAATGATTGGGCCATCAATCTTTCCTTCTTAAAAGTGGGAGGTTCAAGCAGTAAATTTTCCACATTACGTGATGGTCTAGAGCCTCCAGAGAGTTTCTGTTTATTCACGAGATAGCAAGGAGAGGAGGAGTGCAAGGCTTTGTGGGTGATACAGGCAGTCTTGTAGATAGATCTTGCCTCGATGGGAAGCCAGCGGAGGGTGGATAACATGGGTGTGTTATGGTCGCTTCTTTTGGGCCCATAAATGAAGCGAGCGGGTGAATGGAGAACAGATTTAAAGGGGGATGGGTGGGATTTGGGGAGGCCAGTGAGAAGAGAATTGCAGTAGTCCAGTCTAGAGAGGACCAGTGATTGGACCAGGGTTTAAAAGTCTTGCTCCAGGAAGAGGCGAAGAATTCCCCAAAGAAGGCGCAGTTGGTATCGAGGAGACTTTGCAATGAAGTTGATGTGGGAGATTGAATTGAGTTTTTTGTCGAGTATGACACCCAGGGATTTTGCGCTGTCAACAATGATGGGTTTATTGTTAAGTAGATTCATCTGATCCATCCATGATTGAACGGGGGGAGGAGAGAGTGAGGAGGAGAGGAGGAAGAATTCAGTTTTGGAGGGATTCAGAATCAGTTGATGTGTTGACATCCAGTTTTGAATGGAGTCCAGAGTAGAGCTTGGGATGGAGAGATCGTGAGTGGAGGTAACCTTGGGTTAGATTTGAGTGTCGTCTGCGTAGAGATGATAGTGGACCCAGGATTTCCTTAGGAGATAACCCAGTGGTTCTAAATAGAGATTGAACAGTGTGGGTGCAAGTATAGAGCCTTGGGAAACACCTTGACCTACCGCCAGAGGAAATAAAAGGCTGTTCCCTATTTTGCAAAACATTTAAGCACAGTGCCCTCCATGCCCATTCTCTGTTGAAGAGTGTTGTGATTGACAGTGGCAAAGGCTGCAGAAAGGTCAAGGAGAATTAGAAGACAAGACTCTCTCGAATCAAGTATCGGCAGCACGTCATCAATCACTTGCAGCAGGTCTGTTTCAGTGCTGCAGTTTTGGATGAAGCTGGACTGAAGATTGTCAAGAAGATCATTGTCCTTGATATGACAAGAGAGTTGTTTCGCTACACATCTTTCTGTGATCTTTGCAAGAAAGGGTAGGTTAGTGATGGGGCGGAAGTTGTTGAGGTCATTCACATCAGCAGTGGGGTTTTTAAGCAGATGGGTGACCTTCCCAGTTTTGATGGGGACAGGAAGGGAGCCTTGACAGAGGGAGAGGTTGACCAGAGTGGTCCAATAGGGAAGAGAATGGGTGTATAAGTCAATGGCAATGGCACTAGGGATAGGGTCAAGAGAATGGTTGGAGGGCTTTGTTTCACGGATGCAATTGAGGAGGGCATCTTCAGAGATGAGGTCAAAGTTCTGCCAAATGGCTTGTGATTTGCGCTCCTCTGGAGGGATAGGATGAGCGACCTGATCCACCAGTGATTTCACTTTTATGTCAAAGAATAGAGCGAAATCCGCTGCTTTCTTTGTAGAATCCTCCAACTTGGAGGTTGGGGGAAAACAGTTAGTATTCTTGATGAGATCAAATCGTTTTTGGGTCTATTTTTGGCTGAGTCAAGAAGGGTTCTGAAGTGCAACGCTTTCCCATGGAAGTTGTGCTTGTGGTACCCGGATCTTGCTGAACAAAGCGTGGTCAAATTATCATTGGAGGGTGCTTGCCTCCATTGTTTCCCCAGGAGTCTTAGGTGCTTCCTTTCTTCATAGAGGGATTTGTTGAACCAAGTTGCAGAGGGAATGGGCCTTTTCTTTTTGCATTGGAAAGGAGCGACGTTATTGATTTTGACTGCAAGGACTGTGAGGCATTAGGAGGTGAGTTCGTCAACACATAGGTTCGTGTCTAGCCTTGGAAGTGACAGCAAAGCTGATTCACAGAGGGAACCGGTGTGAATATTTTTAGTGTCACGGGGCCAGGAGGTAGCCCTCTTAGGTTGGCCAAGAGTTATAGAGTGTGATAGGTAAAGAGAGAATGAGATGAGGAGGTGGTCAGACCAGTCTACATGAATAGGGATAGCAATAGGAAGCATGCCTGCTTTAGAAATAACAAGGTCCAGGATTGAGCCCTTGGAGTGTGTTGATTCTGTGCAGTGTTGGATAAGATCGTTTGCAGAGAGGAAGGTGGCCAGTGAATGCACAGAAGAGTCTTCCGGTAAGCCCCAGTGGAGATTGAAGTCACCCGCGAAGGTCTGATTGTCACTTTGCGAGTATTGGTCACTGAGGAAGTCAGTGAGTTCCTCCATAAACAAAGGGCCGCTGCCAGGCGGGCGGTAAATGGCAAGGAATCTGAGGGGTGAGCGGTGGTGTAGTTGAAGCTCAAGAGATAGGCATTCAAAAGTGCGGAAGGAGCTGATAGTAAAAGTCTTAAGTTGAAGGGAATTTCTAAAGATGACTGCAACACCTCCCCCAACTTTGTCAGTTCTGTCATTCCTAAAAATAGAAGAGCCTGTGGGTAATAAGAGATCAAACATAGAGTGAGAGGTATCGTTAAACCAGGTCTCTGTGAGGAAGAGCATGTCAATATTGTGAAAGGTGATGGTATTGGAGATTTCAAGTTTGTTTTTTATTGCAGATCTGCAGTTGTGGAGCGGACAGCGCAGCTCTGTCAAGACAGTTTTGATGAAGGGGGCACTTGGGCTATGAAGAGTGATAGGGATATTGTACTTAGACGGGGCCGCACGGGAGGGTTTAGGTGGATGCTTGGTTATGACAGAGGAGATCGTCAGAATAGTGTAAATAGTTGGGTTACTCTGAGATGCACGTTGAAGAAGGGTGGCGTTCAACGGCTTGTTTGAGTTAACGATGTTTGCAGATGACTGGTTATGCTTGGCTATACTGGGGTGTGGGGGTGAGGTGCATCTCGTGGGAAGGTGAGAGTTTTCCAAAGGAGTTGAGGTGTAAGGAAAAGTGGAGATCTTGGAGCTTAAAAGTGAAATGGTTGCTACAAGCTGGGAGATGAAGGTGATAAGAGAGCCTAGCTTATTTTCCAGATAGAGTAGGGCAGATCACAGAAGGTTGGGTGGCTCAATGGAAACAGGAAGGGGTGAAATTGGAGGTGAATGGCGGGGAGAGATTGGGGGATAGGAGGAGAGTTGGGGTATAGGATTCATAGGTGGGGATAAGTGGAGGTTGAGTTCGGGAGTTGGTGTATCAGAGGTGAAGGGCGAGTTGTCTTTGTTGGCGCTGCAAGAAGGAAAGGAATTAAGGACAGATTTAGGGGGAGATGGGTGCAGATGAAGGCGGTGGGGTAGACAGAGAGGGGAGGACTGTGTGGAATCATAGGGATGTAGGAGGTTAGGGCGGAAAATAGGGGAGGTGGTTGGAGAGGTCCTGTCAGCTAGGAGAGGTGGCTGTGAGGTAACGGGCATCTAGCAGAGTGAGGGGGGGTAGGGAGAAAGGGAAGTTGAAGAAAGGAAATGGTTCTGCTGGGCCCGAGGGAGGGAAATGGAAAGGGTTACCAAGGGGGTAGCATAGCAATGCTGGAGGAGTGGGGGGAAGGTGAAAGATGCAATGGGTTTGAGGAGAAATCGGGTAAAAAGCAAGGGGAGGAGAGGGTAGAGAATAGGGGGAGAGGGAGGAATAAGGGGAGCATAAGTAAAGTTAACTGTGGAGAAGGTTGGAGGAGAGGTGGACTAAAAAGGGGGGTGGCAGGTAGGAATAGGTGGAAGGAGATGAGATTTGAGTACCGGGACGGTGCAGATTGGACGAGGAGCGTATTAGCTAGAGGTAAGGCTGAAGTGAAGAAGGGGGTTATAATGTGGGGGGGGAGAAATGTGAGAGGAGGGCGCAGGAGAGGGGGAGGGTAGATGGCCGATCTGTGCTTCTCGGGGGTGCAGCCTATTAGAGTGTAGGGGGGTCAGGGGAGGAGAAAGGGAGTAATGGGTGGAGCTAGATGAAGAGTCAGGGGATGTCCCGGTCGCAGAGGAGGGGTGTAGGGAGGGGAAGAGGTGGTCAAAGAGAGAGAGACAGGCATATTTACCTTGGATCATGACAGTACCGTTGTTATAGAGTGAGATAGTAAGGGAGCCGTTGAAACACTCAGATGGGGACATTTTTAGTTGTTTCCCATGAGAGATAGAAGAGGAGGAGGTGACGTTAATGGAATTATATAAGCTGGTGAACCAAGAGGGGGTACCGTGAGTGAAGAAAATGAAATAATTTTTGAGCCTCCCAAAACGACCATTGTAAAATTGATCAACAAAAAGGGAATCAGGGAAATGTTCAATAGTGTTATTATTCAATCGTTTTACTGAAGCTTTTGTCTGGTTGGGAGGATAAATGATTTTGTAGCAGTTAATTCCAGCCTTAACTCGAGTGGTGGCCATGTTGGGACAATGAGGAGGAGGAGGGTGGGGGGGGGGTAAGAGAAGAGTGTTGCTAGGAAAGCAGTGGTAAGGAGAATTAAAAGGACATAAAGGGGGCACATATTTCAGACGTCAGGTGAAGATATCTAAACTAATGTGCTGTCCGGTAGTTGAGGAGATTAGGAACAGATTGTTAGCAGAAGAAGATGGGGGGCTTGGGAGTCTCTGATTCCGCTGGTATTTTTGGGCCCTTCATCTAGGTATACATGATGCCACCTGGCACTAGATGATATTTACAAGGGAACTGTTTACAAATGACAGGGCCAACTGGACCACTGTCTGAACCATCACAAAGCAAATTTAGTAAAAATAAATCAGATCATAAGCAAACACCCAGTATCCACTGGTGATCCCTGTACTTAGCATCAGCCTGTAGCAAAAACCACAATCGGCACCAACCGCATTGTACTCCCATAATCTCAACAGATTACTATTTGACCGTAACCTCCTGAGAATCACTAACATTAGGGGCAAAAAGCACAGGGTGGAACAAAATCTCAATAGCATAACTAAAATATGCAAGACAACCTCATCATCATAAAACCACCTTTAGAGGTACTCGGAACAGGGTGCGTGAATCATACTACATGAAAACATTTCCTAGCATCACAAAATTGTAAGAGAGCCTGGCACCCAACAAACCTCCCAGTCTCCCTGGCCAGCTGGCCATCTCAGAGGGGGCTCAAATGCCCTGTATCCAGAATGTTAGGGCTGTTTATACTCAACCTCAAGATATTTTAGAACAATTCGCCGATTTCTATAGAAATTTATATACTCCAGAAGTGGATTATAACCTAGACGACATATATAAATATGTGGAGGAGCACACTGGGGACATGCAGAATTGCTTAGAGATAGACTCACTGTCTGAGGACATAGCAATGGCTGAATTGCATCTAGCGATAGCTTTATTACCCGCAGGAAAAGCGGCGGGCGAGGACACTGTACCCCTAGAAATATATAAACTCTGCCTAGAAGAGCTTGAACAACTATTGCTGAAAGTCATGCAATTTGTAGGCCTAGAAGGAAAGACACCTAGGTCATGGAATAGGGCAAAAATAATATTTTTTTTGAAAAAAGGTAAACCGAAGGAAGAGAGAGGGTCATATCGCCCCATCTCCTTAATAAACACAGACGCAAAAATTTTTGCTAAAATTTTAGCTTTAAGACTAGCTCCTATTATGCCTCAAATCATTAACCCACAACAGCATGGTTTCATAACGGGTAGGGACACTACTATACATACCAATATGGCAATAACCGCATTAGATGTAGCAGAGACAGAATCCACCCCACTTGGTATAATTCTATTAGATGCTGAAAAAGCTTTTGACCGAGTGGGGTGGGACTTTCTCTGGTACATACTGCTTAGGATAGGGTTTAAAGGACAATTTCTGCGGAGCATTCAAGCACTGTACGATAAACCTTCAGCATATACCAGCTATGGGGGACTGAGATCTTCAGACTTTTCTATCTTACGAGGTACCCGTCAGGGATGCCCCCTATCCCCTCTTCTATTTGCCCTCTCATTGGAGCCTTTTTTGTCCGCACTTCAACTTCAAAATCAGATCGTACCCTTTAGATCAGGAACACAAGAACTAAAAATAACTGCATACGCAGATGACATCGCGATCTACACTGAAGATGTCGTAGAAGCATTAAAGGGAATAGCATTAGAAGCCGAAAAATATGGTAAAGTGGCGGGTTATAAATTAAATCTACTAAAAACGCAAGTAATAGCTAATTACACACCTGCAGTGGCTGTGCCGGAGATCTGCCACTCCGCCACATATCTCGGGGTTAAAATCACGGCTAAATTACTAGAAATCAATAATCTAAACTATAACGAACTAATTAAATCAACCAGCCTATTGCTAAAAAAATGTCACAGACTACCTCTGAACCTAACTGGCAGAATTAACTTAATCAAGATGAAAGTTTTGCCCAAATTTGTATACTTATTTCGGTCTATACCATTAGCATTAAATAATCAATTTTTTAAAAAACTTGACGGAATACTTAGCAGTTTTATTTGGGGGTATAAAAAAGCAAGAAGATCACTGGCCCTTATGAAAAATAATACGAACTATGGCGGACTCAATTTTCCTGATTTCAAACTATATTTTTGGTCTGCTTTTGTAATTCGTCTTCGCTCCTTATTAAATGAAAGAAGGACTTTATGTTTTCATTTTTTTACACTAAAATCCGACTCAAACATGTTTCTGTTCCGAATCAATGACCCCAACTACTACAAAAGGGTTAGATTTAAGACTATAAGAGACCTAATAAAGATCTGGGGTAACATACTCTCTTTTTGCAATACCAGCTTTTTTCACCCCAAGCTTCCGCTTTGGGGCGATCCGGGCCTACCAAACATTTTTTCTGAGATTAATACTCGCTGCTGGCTAAGATCGGGTATCACGGTTCTAGGGGATTTTTATGGAACACAAGGTTTTTTAGATTTCAATACTCTCAAATTATTATATAATCTATCCGAAAATATGAGATATAAACATCTACAGATACACAACTACCTGATTAATAAAAAACAAATATTGGAGGTCACTGAAAGTGATATCTGGACATGTCTATACTCATCCAAAAATAAATCCACAATTAGCGAAGCATACAAGCTTTTTGCTGGATTTAAATCAAATGATTGTATTAAACTGGCTGACAAATGGAGCAGAATGTTGGGGTCAAATATAACACCGAAACAGATTGAGAGTTCTCTAATAAATATCAATAAACGAGTGCGATCATCAAACCTCAGATTACAACAATTTAGAACAACCTGTATGTTGTACTACACCCCGGAAAGAATCTCAAAATGGCCATCTAATAACATTCATAGTGATCGTACAAAATGCCCTAAATGCTCTGCCGAAGCAGCCGATTTAGCACATATCTTATTCTCGTGCCCGAATCTTAAAACTTTCTGGCATGATGTAGAAAAAGTTCTTAAACTGAAACATATTCAGCTGCCTACATTTACGGCCACCTCTGTTTTGCTAGACACTTACTCGGTATCTTTTCCACAAGCCGCTTTGGCCACAATATTAATGTCCTGTGCTAAGCTAACTTTGGCCAGAGCTTGGATTAGTCCAGAAATACCTAAGGTCTGGGATTGGTGGGCCCTGGTAATCGAGATATACTCAATGGAATTAGCTCTAGCTAAGATCAGGGGCTTACAGACATTGAAAAAGCATGAAAAAATTTGGGGTACTTTTATAGATTGATGATGCTTCACTTTTTTTTTTTTTTTTTTCTTTTCTTGTGATACAGGGGAGGGGTGTAGAAAATTGTTCGAACTATACTATTTGTATCAGCGTTGAAAAGAAACTGATATTATCTTCTTGTTCATCTATTCTCAAAATAACATTTCATGATTTAGCTGTATTTGTTTATGCTCTATATGAAAATAATTTATGTATGTCAAAAATATTAATTTAAGCCTTACTTTACTTATTCCTTGTACGCCTGCAAACAATAAAAACATTAAAAAAAAAACAGAATGTTAGGGCTGTTGCCAATGCAGCGAAAGTCAAAGGATGCGCACTTGCGTGAACCTAAGCGTTGCAGCTGGCACTAAGTGCTGCCAGCTGTGAGGGAATGGGGCGAAGGAGTGCATCTCACTCCTAAGTCAATCAGAACTGTCCCCATGGATAAAGTGGTCTAAACGGTGCAGCTGGCACTACATGCTGCAGAGCTGTTAATGGCCTAAACGGGGCAGCTGGCACTACTTGTTGCGCAGCTGTAAATGGCCTAAACAGTGCAGCTGGCACTACTTGCTGCGCAGCTGTAAATGAGGGAAAGGTCACCAGGGCACCGCATTTGCCCTTTAGATGGATAGGTAGAAACGTTGCAGCTGCCAGCACTGTTGCGGCGCAGCTGTACTTGATCTATTGTCCGATGGAAGTGTTATATCAGTGGCACATGGATGAAGTTAAGAGGAGAATTCCCGAACCAGATCAGTGGGAAAATGTCAGTTTCAATTTCAATTTGCCCCTTCTAAGATGGCCCCCAAATGCAGAGGGTGGATCCAGCCCATTTCACTCTCTATGCACAGCCGAGCATAGAGACCTGGAAGGAGGGGGCACCCCTCTTCAGTTTCTTTGACCAAAGGACAAGAAAGATGCCCAGAAGCAAAAATAAAGATAAATAAAGTTAAACAAAGTGGGTGTCGTCACTCAATGAATAAAGGTAAATAAAAAGGGCATCGTCCTTCAATGGTAAAGCGCTAAGGGCTGCCCCCACTCCTCCGACAGTGACAAAGATGCACAGTGATCTATAGGATCCCCCTTTTCACCTGTGCAATCTGGTCCACACTCCATAGTCACCTGGAAGGGGGCCGGGGATCACAAGAAGAAGCAAAGAGCTGGTGGGGCGTACCCCAGGTGGAGAAGCCAATTCCATGGCTACGCGCTCCAAGGGGGCCCGCTTACCGCACACAAAGAAGTTGTCCTCAGGGCGGCCGCCCCCTCAACAACAGGGGGGATATCCAGGGAGTCATCAGTCAGGGCAGTTGAATTCAGGGCAAGATCCCCAAGGACAGGGGGTGACGCGATGTCTCCCGGGGCACTCAGGGCTGCTCCGGTCGGGCCCTCCGCGCACGCGAAGGCCTCGCAGGGCACCGTGTCCCTAGGTGCACAGGGTCCCGCGTCGAACTCGATGTGGCATCTGCAGGTGTCCGGGGCCGGCGCACCCGTGTTTTCATCACCCATCGGGCCCATGGGGGTACAGATGGGTCCCCTCTTCCCAACCATGTACAGTGTGGCAGGAACTGTGGGTGGCCGCCACAGAGTACATGATTATCCCCAACCACCCCTTTTGACAATGTGAGCCTGCGTACGCGTTCTGTACACAGGCTCCCCTGGAAGTGAATGGGAGTCTGACCAAATCGTATCCGGATGCATTCATATGCATCGTACTGGTTCGGTCGGACTCCCCAGACCTGAGACGTGCGGAAAGCATTCCGGACACAATTCAGTCCTAGTGCCTTCCGAACGAGATAAGAATCGGGCCCTAAGTTGTGATGAATGCTTTTTTATTGGTTAGCATAGGGGTCTCCAACCTTTTCTTTAGTAAGTTAAATTAAATGCATACAGAGCTACTCATATTGTTAGTACTGTAGTGTTGTACTAGTCACCACATCAGACAAAATTACATTAGTGGCCATCGTATGTAAGGTTAGCACCAGTAATCACCTGAGTGCACCAGACAGGGTTCCCAGCAGAAAAATAAAAAATGTGCCAATTGGGAATGCCTTTACATGAGTAATACATAACAGACTTAGGTTGAAGACCAAATGATGTATCACTTAAATATCAGCTTTAACTATATTTTAGACATTTTATTTTTTACCAAACATCAGCGTAGAAGTGCAATGATGCACACGTTTTTGTCTTGAATTCACAATTTTCAATTTTGGAATACATTTTTGTAGGCTTGGCTACACTCCAGAGCGCTCCTTATAGGTAGCTGAAGAGCTATCAGTTGCTCAAAAGCTACTGCGTATGACCTGTACTTGAGGTACTGTTATTGAACGTTGGAACATCTGTTCAGTTACTGCGTGTTTTGTGGCTGTTCTATTTATTTTAAAGTATGCATTTTAAAAGTCTGTTTTAATGTAGAATAACCAAATCTTCGAAGAGTGTGCCTAATTTGTTTTACTTTCTCCAGCACCTGGTTGTCTTTAGTGGCACATAAATAGTACATTTCTGACACAATTGGTATGAGAAAGAAATCCAGCTTTCTTCACAGATATTTGAAGGACCAGGAGAAATATTTTACCGGCTGTGAACTCTTAATGAATGGATCAAAAATGCCATTTCATTATGCACTTCTGCTTATATTACACAAAATGTCAAACAGGTAACAAGCAAATAACATATGGGAAAATAGCACAGCATGCATTATACTTAAACAAAGAACAACTGGAAAGATCAAAAAGTTAAAATATCAATTTCAAGCATATCAATACTATCTTCTGTATCCCAATGAGACACGATGAGCATTAAAACCATCATTTCAGGGTTTTGCACACTTTAAGCTCTGAATTTATCACCATTGTTTTCTTGTTTTTAATGGATACTTTCTGTGCTTGCAAAGTAGTACGTGTTGAAACCGAGGAACTTCTTTATGAAAGGCTTGCACCGTCAGAGCATCACTTTTTTTGATGCTCCGGCAGCACAAGCCTCTCAATCGCATTTATGAGGTGACGTAAAGCCACTCTACGTGGCTTTGCATGGCCTCATAGGTATGGAGTATGACTAAGTAGCGCAAATCGCTGTCTTGCCTCACTCTGCATCAAGGAGATGGTCCATGGGCATTGAGGTGGGTTTCCCACTCAACACCCACGGATTTTGACGCTGGCCCAGATTTACTTAATCAGGTAAACCCGAGGCAGTGCCGAACCTCCCTAGAGCAGGCATAACAAGAAGTCTTTTTATTTATCTTCGTTTTTTCATCTTGCCATTTGTGGTGCATTCCGCAGCGCACATAGAAAGAGTAAAACGTTCCCAGTTGTTTTTTATATCAGCTGGCTTATGGACCGAATACTGGGTTTCTACTATATCGAACATCTGACCCCAATTATTTTAAGCGGGTACATTTCAAGGTAATCAGAAATATCATCGACATATGGTGCAAAATCTCCAAAACTTATGCAATATCCGATTTACATTATTACACATTACTATGGGGGAATCCTTTGTTTCCAAATATATTTCATGGCCAGATTGGGAAAGAATGGTAACTCAAAGGCGTAATGCGGGTGGGTCAGCTATATGATGATCAGGGTTTTTGAACTTTTTATCTATAAAAGAGGAATTTGATCTTTCACAAACTTACTTTTTTAAATACCTACAAGTTAGGGACTATTTTATTCACGGTAGGGGATTATTAGAGTTGTCTAATCCATCCGAGATCCTGTCCATACCTGTCGGTATTAGAGGGTGATGAGCCATAGGCAAAATATATAAAAAACTAATTGGGGCGATGAGTGATGATGGTGTACTAATTGCAGCAAAGCTGAGTCGGATTTTCTGCTCTGATATTTCGAAGGAGGAAATACAAGAATCTTTTCGAACTATTGATTTAGCCGTTACATCTGTCAATCTAAACCTACAACAGCATAGAATTATTTTTATGCTCTATTATACCCCTTAGCGAATTTCTAAATGGGATAACAACTTAACTACTGCTAAAACAAACTGCCCGAATTGTCAGGAAGATGCTGCTGACTTACACCACATGTTCTTCACATGCCCTAGGCTGAAGGACTTCTGGTCTAATATCACTCTGACTTTAGCAACCTGGGTTGGCTACGACAGTCCAGTTTCGGGAAAAGAGCTGCTGTTGGGGCTATTTTCAGAGTCTGGGTGTCTTACGAAACCTTTAGCCTCTATCATCGCTTCCTGTGCTCGTCTGTGTATCACCCGCTCTTGGATTCACACCACCACTCCTAGCATTAATGAATTCTGGTCTCTGCTGAGGGAGATTATCGAAATGGAAACTGCATTAGCGAAAGCTAGAGGCCCCTGATCACTGCTAAAACTCTGCAGGGTTTGGTCCTGTCTTCAATGGGATTAAGGATTGAATGTGTTTTTTTTCTTCCCTTTTTTTTTGCTTTGCTTTACATATGTTATCGTGTGTAAGTAGCTATAGCTATTTGTGGTCATTCTTGTCCAGAAAAATCCCTCTGTTCCCTCTTCCTTTTCTTTTCTTTCTTTTACAATGCTCCTCTGTGCTCTGCAAATACTTACCGATATACTATTATTTTAAAATGCTGATGTAATTATGTTTTTCTCCTTTTGGTGGCAGTTACATAAAAAAATTGTAAAACGCCTCTCTGGATTGTTATTGTGCAGGAAGGTGCCCCGGGCACCATGGTGCTTCGATGCCTATGTTGGTGCTAGGCAGGAAATGGTTCACTAGCACAGGGGGAAAGGACAAGAATGCACTGCATTTCATAAATACAGTGCATTCCTGTCTTTTCCACTGGTATAGAGCTGCGCAACAATGGGACTTGCAGAGCTTCTCTACGCCAATTCCTCATATAAGAAGGCCCGGGTTTCAGCCAATATGAGTGCATAGCAATCTAAACAACTGAAGTTAGGCAAGTTGGGCAATAAATGCCATTACAAACCAAAACAGCAGTAGGCCTGGCTATTGTGTCAAAAAATGCAATACATTTTTGTGGTTCAAGATTGTCAATTTATAAAATAGGATCCTATTTGAAAAGGAGAACAAACTCTTTAGAGCTGTTTAACTTTTGCTGCAGCATACACATTTGAAATGATGTTTCTTTCACTGTAAGGTTTGTTGTGAACCTAAAATACTCACATCACACATCAGGATGAATGTCTCTCATGTATACCACCTATGCTAATGAAATATTGAGACATTCTTGTAAAGTGGAGCAAGTAAATATTTTATTTGCCTGTCTATTTTAAAAAATGTAACATACCACAACCTCCTTTGATGCTTCTGTGCCTCAGAGTCCCTAGGTTCAAGTTGCCAAACTCTCTCATACGGCAATCAGAAAATTAAACACACATGTCCATGTTAAAGGAGGTATGATATATTTATCAGAGGAAACTGGCCTTACAGTTATGAGTCTGCCTTTGAACACAAAGCAAACTCTCCAAGAAAAATAAACATGCCTCACGATTGCACATTCTCTCAATGGTTTGTTAAGGATATCTGAGGGGCTGCAGCACTTGCCGCACCCCAGCTCCTGTGCCATCAACATGAACCTTATTGACTGAAACAATTGCAAAATATATGTGGTATTTACTTCTCCATTAGATTGTAGTCTAACTTAGTGTTGCATTCACAACCATTCCCAGAAGTATTCCTAGAACAATGTACTGCACCCTATAATAACACACACTGTTTTTCTTTTTTTTAGGGGAATATATTTTACTAGAGCGAAATCCTTTCTCCTGCACCCCCACCAAATGTTTAGGTGATTTGTTCCCATTCCCACATTGTAAGTTTACAACCATTTCCCCGGATGGATATGGGGAGGATCAGGATACTTGCAAGAAACATTTGAGCATTAGTTATGAATGTTCTCGGATGAGATGAGAGCCACCAACTTGAGGCCAGTAAAATTCAACAGACTGATCAACACCAGATTGATTTGGCATTCTGTTGGAAAGTGGATTATTAGTAGTGAGAAATATGCATCTTCCACTGGCAATAAGGCCAACAACACGGTCTAGTGTCCAGTATAGGTCCTGTCTTCAATGGGATTAAGGATAGAATGTGGGTTTTTTTCTTCACTTTTTTCTTGTTTGCTTTGCTTTACATATGTTATTGTGTGTGAGTAGCTATAGCTATTTGTGGTCATTCTTGTCCTGAACAATCCCTCTGTTCCCTCTTCCTTTTCTTTTCTTTCTTTTACAATGCTCCTCTGTGCTCTGCAAATACTTACTGATTTATTATTATTTGAAAATGCCGATGTAATTATGTTTTTCTTCTTTTGGTGGCAATTAAAAAAAATATTAGTAAAACGCCTCTCTGGATTGTTTTTGTGCAGGAAGGTGCCCCGTGCACCATGGTGCTAGGATGCCTATGTTGGTGCTAGGCAGAAAATGGTGCACTAGCACAGGGGGAAATGACACAAATGCACTGTATTTCATAAATACAGTGCATTCCTGCCTTTTCCATTGGTATAGAGCTGCGCAACAAGGGGACTTGCAGAGCTTCTCTACGCCATTTCCTCATATAAGAAGCCCCAGGTTTCAGCCAATATGAGTGCATAGCAATCTAAACAACTGAAGTTAGGCAAGATGGGCAATAAATGCCATTACAAACCAATACAGCAGTAGGCCTGGCTATTGTGTCAAAAAATGAAATACATTTTTGGGGTTCAAGATTGTCAATTTATAAAATAGGATCCTATTTGAAAAGGAGAACTAACTCTTTAGAGCTGTTTAACTTTTGCTGCAGCATACACATTTGAAATGATGTTTCTTTCACTGTAAGGTTTGTTGTGGCCCTAAAATAGTCACATCACACATCAGGATGAATGTGTCTCATGTATACCACCTATGCTAATGATATATTGAGACATTCTTGTAAAGTGGTGCAAGTAAATGTTTTATTTGCCTGTCTATTTAAAAAAATGTAACATACCACAACCTCCTTTGACGCTTCTGTACCTCAGAGTCCCTAGGTTCAAGTTACCAAACTCTCTCATACGGCAATCAGAAAATTAAACACACATGTCCATGTTAAAGGAGGTATGATATATTTATCAGAGGAAACTGGCCTTCAATTTATGAGTCTGCCTTTGAACACAAAGCAAACTCTCCAAGAAAAATAAACATGCCTCATTATTGCACATTCTCTCAATGGTTTGTTAAGGATATCTGAGGGCTGCAGCACTTGCCGCACCCCAGCTCCTGTGCCATCAACATGAACCTTATTGACTGTAACATTTGCAAAATATAGGTTGTAGTCTAACTTATTGTTGCATTCACAACCATTCCCAGAAATATTCCTAGAAAAATGTACTGCACCCTATAATAACACACACTGTTTTTCTTTTTTTTAGGGGAATTCATTTTACTGGAGAGAAAGCCTTTCGCATGCACCCCCACCAAATGTTTAGGTGATTTGTTCCCATTCCCACATTGTAAGTTCACAACCATTTCCCAGGATGGAAATGGGGAGGACCAGGATACTTGCAAGAAAAACTTGAGTATTAGTTATGAATGTTCTGGGATGAGATGGGAGCCACCAACATGAGGCCAGCAAAATTCAACAGGCTGATCAACACCAGATTGACTAGGCATACTGTTGGAAAGTTGGTTATTAGTAGTGAGAAATATGCATCTACCACTGGCAATAAGGCCACCAACACGGTCTAATGTCCAGTATAGGTCTCAATAAATTTTTCCCATGCTCAACCCTTGGTAGCTCTGCTGCGAGCAGTCAGACTTGGATCACTGACAGAATATTGATGTGAAGAATAAGGAACCTACCAAAATAACGAGGTAAAAATATCAAGGATCAGAATATCGACTTCCTATCTACAAACAGGTAAGTGCAAAAATATTAAATCCAAAATATCGAAGTTAACAATATAGTTTGCCAAAATATCGATTTTTTCAATGTTTTAAAAGTAATATACAATGTATTAAATAATAAATATAATTAAGTAAAACATACTTAAAATGAATTAAGCAATTTAAAATGAATAAATAATCAATAAAATGTAAAAAAAAATATTTTTTTATTTATATTACCTTAATACTATAAAAAATAATTACTTTTTTAATTATACAATGTTAAAAATATAACTGAAAATATAATTACATATACATAAACCTATAATATAAATATAAAAATAAACTATATATAATGAATTAAAACATTAAAATCAAATTAAGAAAATATTTTACACTACAATAAATAAAACAATACTGAAAAAATTCCATAGCGTAAAGGATAATATTTCTTTTTCCACTCCAACAAGTGGTACGGTAGGGGAAATGTTGGATAGCAGGTAAATAAAAATTTGTATTCCCACTCCAGCGAGTGGAACAGTAGACAAAGTGTTGGATAGCGGTGGGTAAAAATGACTATTCCCACTCCAGTGAGTGCAACAGTAGGGGAAAGCGTTGGATAGCGGGAGGTTAAAATTCACTATTTACACTCCATTGAGTGCAACAATAGGTAAAGTGTTAGATAGCGGGAGGGTAAAATTTGCTATTCCCACTCCAGTGAGTGCAACAGTGGGGAAAGCATTTGATAGCGGGATTGCAATATTTGCCATTTCCACTCCAGTGAGTGCAACATTAGGGATAACGTTGGATAGCGGAGGGTAAAAATTACTATTCCCACTCCAGCGAGTGCAACAGTAAGGAAAGTGTTGGATAACGTAGGGGAATAATTTAAAATACACACTCCTGCAATATAATTACCACTAATTAACAATTATTTTTTTTGTAAGATATAATTTACCTCCCACCATTTTCCCCTATAAATATCTCCTACAATATTGTAAATTAACATCATTAATTAATTAATTGACGAATTACAAATAACAATACAATTAATTCGCATATTTATTAATTAACAGTACAAATAATTAAATATTAAATTATTCAGTATTAAAATAATAAATTAATGTAGTTTGAATAAATTACTTCCCACCCTTTTCCCCTATAAACACACAACCTGCTACAGAATTAAATTATGCAAAAAACTTTTAACTCAATAATTCTAACTAATGCTAAAAATATATAATATTATTAAATAACTTCCCACCCTTTTCCCCTATAAACCCACAACCCGATATAGAACTAAATTGCACAAAAGTTAATTAACATAACATTCATTACTTTGACAAAATTCAAACTTACATTTAAAAAATAATACATACTTTTAACACATATACTAACACTTAAAACACTAAAAAAATGATATTACTAACTTCGATATTGTGGATCTCGATATTTCTTAACTGCATGTCAATATTCTGCACCACTATATTTTTGCAATTCGATATTCTGTCCATTCAATATCAAAAACTCGATATTCTGTCGAGTCAATATTTTTGTTTCGATATTGTGACTAGTTACTGTCAGGCTTAACTTAGGAGACAGTTATGTAAAGCATTAAAAACACCCTTTCAGTAAATAATTAAGGAACAACAACCACACCAATTTATAAAAACAGGAAGAATTTTTAGCATTACAATATCACCAAAACAACAAAAGTACAATGTAGGGAACCAGAAATAAAGAATAAACACTTGCTAGCACTTAAAAACCTAGGGCGCTTCTCTGAGACAGCTGGTCGCGCTTGATTTTACCTTCACACTTAGAAACTTTTCTGGAGGCTTTTCTTCCAAGAGCCTTTGCTGCTCTTAACCAGTCTGGATTTGGTGAGGGCTTGCCGGCTTGACTTTCACAGAGCTCTTGGTCAAACTTGGGAAGTCGGACCTCCTTAGCTCTTCAGCTGGACGAACGTGGACTCCGGGCCGGGTTGTGGTTGAAGCAGGCCAGCTAGGTCCTCGTGGTTGAGTCGGTCACCGAATGGAGCTGTTTTCCAAAGTTGCTAAAAACTTCTCTAAACATCTGGAACTTCTTACTGAAGTTCCTTTTGAGGGTTGCAAGGGTCCAAAACACAAACCAAGTAGTCTATTAGGCTGGATGGTGGACTCTAGTCCGCCCGCCACCCTAGCGGTGCTGGGACTGGCCACCAGTGTTGCGGCGGTCACGCACCGGCAATCAGGATGCCACCGTTACGATGGCATGCCTCACCCGCCACAATGAAATGGATGCACCTTGTGTATTTGCATGCACAACGTGGCAGGCACCCCACGGTGGCTGCCATTTTGTGCTTGCAAATGCAGGGGGGTACCATAGGAACCCCCCATGTGCACCCCCTACCCCCAACACCTTGGGGGCCAGCAACAGTCACCCATAGTCATGCAACGTCGCCATGTGAAGGCACTAATCCGCCTGTATGCTAATATGGATGGCGGTGTCTTCCAGACACCGCCACCATATCCAGCCCCTTTTCCGCCCGATCAATTGGTTAAAAGGAAGAAAACCAGCGGATGGTCTTTCCATGGTGGGGGAAATGGGTGTCGGGTGGCGTATAATGGCGGGCGGATTGCCACCGCCATACGAGCAGTGGATGTCATTATAATAGACCCTCAAGTGTCTGGAAGCACCAAGATGGTCCTTTAAAGGTTAGGACCACAATTCCCACAAAGCACCTGGACGAAACCCTTAAAAGTCAACCTGACACACTTCAGGTAGAGGACTCCTATAGATCTTTAATCCTTTAGAAGCAAGGTACATTCACAGGGCTGTAGTTCCAGCTAGTGCAGCAGGCGCAGTCAGTCAGAATGCAGGATCTAGTGGTACACATTAAGTTTCCAGCATGGCAATCCTACTTACTTTCAAGCAGCAGATCTGAGGGTCTCTGCACCACTCACATATTTATACAGTGTTCTCTGGAGTCTAGCAGGAGAGCACTCCTGTCCAATGAGGTGCAAGGCAACACCATGGTGCATGATAGCTTCCTCCAAAGTATGGCACATTCTTGTCCCAGAAAGCACCATTCCTCTAAAATTCATGATGGCTGAAAGCTTAGCAGATGAGCAAGAACTAGCTAAACCAAACTCCACTGTGGCTCAAGTCCATAGCTCTCCTCCCCTTAACATTTACAGATTCCTTATTTAAGCCTGCTTTCTGGATTGGTCAGAAAGGGTGGGGTAAGTAGGTCTCGTGTTCCTTGCCTATCCTGTGCCTCCTTTGAAGTCTCATGATTTAGGGCCCCTTCCCCATCTCTGGCATTCCTGTGTAGCAGAGTCTTCTCCAACAGATAGCATCTCCCCTGGTGAGCCACTTATCACTTCATCAAAGGAGCCTGGCTAATCCTGTTAACTGTGACCAATCAGGTAAGACTGCAGGAAGTCTAAAATGTGGCTTACAGACACAAAAGTCTTATAACTTATTTTCTGTACAATTTAGGATAAATTCAAGAATGGCATATTGTTGACTTTATCAATACCATTCACCTAAGTTTTCTAAGGATATTCCTTCAATTCCTGGCAATATTTATGCATCCATTAACTATTGCAATCTTATCCTATGTGGCTAGGCATCTACAATGGGGAAAATTAAATGTGCAATTTCTCCTTCACCAGGGCATATAAAACATCTTTTATAAGGGCCCTGCAAAAATAGTGTAGATCCTCTCTCCACAGTGCTCAAGGCACCAAAGTCAATTTTGGGAGGGACTTTATGACAATGGGGGAAGTGAATGCGCAATTTCTCTGTTCCCAGGGCATATAAAATATATTTCATAAGGACTCTACTTACAATAACATGGCCCACCATCTCTGATACACCAAGGGAAGTCCCTGGGGTAATAAATATGTAAATATGATGTAGATCATCACCTTTTAAGTGCCCTTACCACCAAAGTCGGGTTTTGAAAGCAGTGCTGCAGAGCAGGACAGCTTTTAAAATGTCCTCAGGCATGCAGCAGTGCACACAAGCAATTGCAACAAAAGCTGCTGGCCTCTAAACCTCCATTTCCTATTTTATACTAGGGACTTAATGGTAGATGTAATCGCCCTATTATCTACTAGGGACTTATAGGGTAGGCCATGCCAATTATAGGTGTACCCTAACACATAGTGTACCCTTAAGGATGTGTGTGTTTTCAACATAACACTGGCCAGCAGAACCCAGGACACTCTCAGAGTCAGAAAACTGGCATCAGGGGTCTCAAATGGGGCAGAAAGTGGGGGCGGGGGCACTGCCAACAGGTCCTGATTTTTTAACACATACTAATTCCACATATGATTGATTGTACTTCTCCACAATCTTGGTAGTCTTTATGCGAATGCAAACATTTTCATGCTGAGCACAGCCTGAAATGTCATCATAACATATGTTCCCTGCTCTTTGGATTCGGCATGTGAGCGAAGACTTTCAGTGGCTAACTGAATTTGCAAAAACATCCATATTGCCTGCGGTTACTATTTAGGAAACATCTTTTTCCCCGTAGTCTTTACAATTACTAGCTTTTACAACAAAGTCAGTACCACCTTATGCTACGTTACGGGTTAATATACCACGCAAGTCATAACAAGGACTTGATGTAGCAGGCACGTTGCTGGACTGGTTTTAGATTTTTAGGTCCAACACATTCCCTACTGTTGCGCAGACTGGAGTTGGAATGTAATTTATACTATTCCAAAGTCCAACACCCCCTAAAGCAAGTCTTTGGAATGGCTTGCATTCTAAAGTAACTTGTGGTAATGTCCCCGGCTCGGTAGTGACTGCGCTGTAAATGCGTGCCGGATTCTATCATACAACCTTGCTATTTAAACCATGCCCACACACTGCAGTGAAGTTGGTGTTGCAATTTTAAGCCAGGGCATTTTTGTTCAGTGGTTTTTTCCTCCAGGAAACTAGAGAAAGAAGACCTATCCTAGAACTTCATGTTTCTGCATCAGTTTTAAGATTCCACTTCAGTGACCATTTAAAGAAACTGTAGAAATAACAAAATAGAAAGGATCAGTGGCCTTTTTCTTCATATCATTCAGGAAAAGACAAGGAATAACATGTAGATAAAAAGTAAGTGATAACTTAACAATTTTGTGCCAGTACAAACCTAAATGCATTTTAAGGTACAACAAACCACATTAGGTCTCTATGATCACAAGATAGAAATTTTGATCAAAATATTAGGTACCGTGATTCCGTGGAGGACATGAAAGCAGACAAATCACAGTAGGAGTGAATAAACACATGTCACAACAAACAGTTTTCTCAGGTATAGTAAGAAACATACTTTAATGATGAACCCAAGCGCATTCATCTATACGACAACTTGACTAATGGCCCTCTTGCATACATGTGAGAGGGAGAGATAGATAGAGAGAGAATGAGAGACACTAAATTAAGTTGCAACATGTGTAGGAATATAGGGCCTCCCGTATCAAAAATCCATTTTGCATTCCTTAAATAGCTAATTTTAGGTAATCGCTATTTAAGGAATGCAAAATGGTATGTAAGAAAATAGTGACTAAATATTAGCCATTCCTGAAGATTCTCAATCGCAAATAGGTAATCACTATTAGGCAATACTACTCCATGTGTTCCTTTAGGCCCATAGGTGTGAATGGTTTTGCATTAGCTAATTTGCGATTACCTAATCGGAAATTACAAATAAGGAAAAGCAAAAGCAAAAATGCCCTGAGGCCCAGGCCCCCCTGAAGCACCCAAAATAAATGTGCACATGTTAAGAGCGTAAATGAATGCAATTTTGTGCACTTTTCAAAAATTTCATATGGTTACCATCGACTTGGAATTAATGGTAATAGCATTTACTAAATGCACAGTTTGCAATCTTGGCACATGTGCTTACAGAATTGCAAATTAAGATTGCCTATTTGCAATTTTAGATAATCGCAATTTTTTACGATTACCTAAAAGTACGACTACAAAGCCTTTCATACATCTTGAAAGGCTATTTTCCATTCACAAACCGTCAGATTTACTGATTCGCACTGTTTGCAAATGCAAAAGGGTTTCATACATGTGGTCCATAATAATTCAGTTTTGAGACATTTGATGTTAATGTTTTTGTACTTCTGTGTTCTGTACTCTCTGTAAATAAGATGTTTGGAAACTTTGGCTGAAGTCATCTCACATTATATCTTTCATTCATTCCTTTTCTCTTTGTGTCTTCCACAACACACACTAGGTGTACATCAGTGGGGTGTAATCGGGGTGAGATAGAACCCACATTGCTCCTGTAAAGAGCTAACATTTTCTCAAGTCCTAAAATCTCTCAGGAGTATATCTGTACACCCTCTGTACAGCATCTGATAAGATGAGAGGAAACTGAGTTACCTAGATTATAGGGTTTCTGCAGAGAAGATGTTACCAGGAAGTTGCAGGATACTTTGTTTCAGTTGTTGTGTCTCTCCCCTGACCACAGCTCCACCCTCCTTCTTATTTTGATCCAAATGTTTAGTTCTGTTGGTGAAGCTTTCCCAGGGCTTTGAGTGGTTCTGAATTAACAATCTGATGTGGCTATCAGACAATTCAGAGGTTGACATGGCCAGTGGCTGCCATTAATGTTAAAAGGCCACACCAACATAGATCTAATAATATTGCAGGTGGTCCTCTGAAAGACCAAAGGAGGCCAGGGGAGAGGAGGCCAAGGCTTTTACTGACTCAGTGGGCCAGTGGACAACCCACCCATTTCAAAATGACCCCAAAAGTTTACACGGTTCAGACTCCATCTGTAATTTATACTGAATGGATGTTGACAAGAACTGTGCTAGTACTGTGCTTCAGCTCCATGGACATCCGTCAGACACTAGTGTCAGATTCGAGTATCTGCATTTGTTGTGTCTTCAATACCTTTGGGCTATTTCATTTGCAAGCTGCTCCAGCCATGCTAATGATCTACCTTTATGATCAGGTAGGCCCCCCGCAATTCATCCACAGATCAGGAGTTAACCTGATGCACTGGGGGTCTTGTAAGTGGCTGCTTAGGTAACCACATGCGTCCTCAACACCATATTTTCTCCATTCAATTACAAAAAGCACTGTTTGCAGACTCTCTCGTGGTATATGCCCACTGGCATCAGCTGTTGGCCTTTGCTCCTCAGGTACTGGATGCACAGGATGACTTTCCCCCAGTTCCATCCCCCTGGGCATGGGTGTTTGGTTCTTTCCAGTGGCAACTAGCCACCTAGCCTGAGGCCACATCCTGCGTATATTCATCAGTCAAACTAGGAACGAGACATGTTCCTTAAATATTTTTTTTCTTCTGTTTAATGATACCCTATTAGAAATTCAGTGCAAAATTTACTATTCGGGGCACCAAAATACCTCCTCCCTTAGACAAATTGACATGCGGATTTCCAATATCAAATTTACATTTAAGTGATTTGTTTTATGAGCTTTTTGTGTAGATTTGTCATATAGCTTCTATGAAGTACAGAAACAATTCAAAAGGAGGTCCAAAATACAGATTCATTTCAATCAGAGTTGCGATGTAAGACATTGGTCATACTCCCATGGGAGCAGTATGAGTTAGTGTGATTAGGAACTGGGTGTGGGTATGGTCTACTTATGTAGGAATGAGTGAAAACAACAGAGAGAATCTCATTACAGTGAGAGTAAAATGCTTGACTAAGAGAAGTAAAATATGGGGGGCGGAGCTTGCTGAAATCCGCGATGGCCGCTTGATCCCACTGCTCCGCTGTGCCTACATAAAGATCCTTCACTATCCTGCAATTGAGCATACATTTTGACCCCCACACCCTTTCCCCGGAGTCCGCTCACAGTTAGGGAGCCTGCGGTGTCTTTTCCGACTGCGGTGCGGCTCTGCTGGTGCGGACTCGGGAGCTGTGCGGGAGACGAGAGAGAGGGCCTGAATCCGCGGCCCGTGGCAGATCCGCAGCCCAGGCAACGTCTCGCAACGTGCGGCAGGAGTCAACTGGAAGCCCCGGCCCAGAGGAGAGCGGAGCCCGTGGCCGTTCAGCAGGGAGACCTGGTTAGCGGACGGTGGCGGACACCTGCAGAGACAAAGCCGGAGCCTGCTGGGGGTGCGCTCCGTCTCCGTTGCCCGACAGCGGTACCCAGCGGGACTCGGAAGGGGACTGCGTGGCGGCCCCCCCCCCCGGAGGCGGGCGCGACACACGCGCCCGACTTGGCAGCCCTAGCACTCCCAGATCGGCGACCAGAGGCGGGGGGGAGACAGCGGCAGTCTGCTCACGAGCTGGCCAGCGGCGGGTGGCGGCGGCCACCTTGGAGGTCGACATAGAGCTGGAAGTGGACGGAAGTCAGCGAGGGGGCACATGGAGACATGTCTAGTGCTGCATACCCGGGCTGTCTTCTGAGATACTAACGCAGATAAGGAGGGGTAGTGCACTACAGCGCTTACTGCACCAGCACAGAGAGGTGAGCCAGGGCACTACACAAATCCTACCCCTGTGGCTTACAAGAGGTGATGAGAACTGATGGAAGTGTGCCTTATGGCCTACTGACTGGGGCGCCATATGTGAGGTCTGTGGCTTCGGTCAGCACAGCGAACCTGGTGCACGGTGCCCCCCCTCACTACAACGAGTACTGGAGGGCTGCGCTGGGAGTATACAGCAGTGCGCTAGTAGGTGCAGCCAGGGTTGGACTTTGGGAGTTGGCGCGGTGAGTTTACGCTTCTGCACGGGTAGGGACTACCCGCGATTGTCTGGGTTCCAACCCTGGAACTGAACACTACGCTGCGCGACGGCGAAGCCTGGCAAGTTTGAGTCTGCTGGTATATCCAACTAGCTGGCTGGAGAGCACGACCCTTTGACTATACACGTGTCCCGCTTTGGATGAGCCCCAAGAAAATGGTCAAAGGGGACAAAACCCAGAGGTAAGCTCCCTTTCTCGCAAAGGCGCTCACAACAGCAGGGAGCCACGACTGCGGAACAAGTGTCTGCGCCACTGGAAGACGAGGCGTCGGCTGAATCGGACATTAAGTCCCTCCTACTGTCCATGGAGAAGGGAATACAGACGAGCATCTCGTCACTGGGCTCCAAGATCGACGCCCTAACCTATAGGATGGACCGCATGGCAGAACGAATAGATAAGCAAGCGGAAAGACTAGACATGTCGGAGCGCAGGCTAACGGAAGTAGAGGAGGCCCAGATGGAACTTGATACGGGGCACAAAAAACTGGACAAACTCATGCAAACACCCCAGGATAAGACGGAGGATTTGGAGGCCTGTTCACGGCGCTGTAATCTCAGAGTTACTGGTCTGCCGGAGACCACCTCAACGGGTCCCATGGAAGTTTTTGTGAAGAAACTCCTCACTACTCTCCTGGGGGAGGGTGCTTTTTCAGCAATGTTTGTGGTGGAAAGGGCGCACCGTGCTTTGGGACTGAGACCGCGGCCGGGGCCCCCTCCCCCGACCTATCATAGTGAAGTTGCTTAATTATCGTGACAGAGACACTGCTCTACGGCTGGCCAGATCAATACCTACTCTACAATATGAGGCATCATCCATTTCCTTGTACCCTGACTTCACCGCTAGGGTGCAGGAGGCACGCAAGCCCTTTATCCCGTACAAGAAGCAGCTGAAAGACCTTGGTTTGGATTACGCGATGCTGTACCCGGCGAAACTTAGGGTTAATCGACAGGGTCACTCGCATATATTCACCGACACCGCTGCACTCCAACGTGCAATGAAAAGCTGGGCCAGAGAACGACCTACTAATATGGATCGCTCGAATGAGGAGGGAGAGGATAGCAGTCGGCTGGATGAGCAGGAGTAGCGGTACTTCGGACAGGGCGTTAGGACTAGTTTGAGATGCCCTCCATCACGAGTTGGTGTTGCATTGGATGTTTGTTTTTGCGGTATGGGAGGGGGGTAAACATCACTGAGAACTGAGAGACACTGGGGGGATTTTGCGATTGGTAGATATGCTGTGCATATTGATACACCAGGATCTGATCTCTGGACCGGGGGGAGGCGGGGGGGGGATTGATACATGGAATTGTTACGTTCCTGCTATCCTTAAACGCTCATTTGGTGCCGGTCTAAATGGCGCGGCGGTAGCGGGGGTGCGGTCTTGGACGCACATTGTGCATGGATATCATACTGTGAATGCTAGGCGACCTTGGCCCCAGCGCGCAACGCACTATAGGGTTGTCCTATTTACGGTTGGGTTTGGTTAGGGAGGGGGAGGGGGCGGGGCGGGAAGGGGGTCGGCCAGGCCAGGTTGAGGGAGTTATGCTGTGGGAGGGGGAAGGGTTGCTTCTTGAAGTCCTATTGCTTTCTGTTTGGGGGAGAGGGAATTTGGATGCCCGTCACAAGCACTGCCATTGCCTGAAACACACCTTGTCTTGCCTCAAATACACTGTTTCTTATGTAGGGATGTCTGCAACTAACATACTGGGTAGTCATGACCCAGCGCCCACATTGCGAGTCCTCACATGGAACGTTAGAGGCCTGAACGACCATCGCAAACTTAGGAAGGTGTTGAGCTATCTTCAACGTCACAGGGTAGATCTAGCTCTCCTGCAGGAGACTCACTTGCCGACAGCTAGCAGAATGCTTCTTTCGAGGGGATTGGCGGGTAACTACGCCGCAGCGGGATTCATGACACACGCTAGGGGAGTTCTGACCTGGGTTAACCCGAGAACCACGCTGACTCAGACCCTTTTGAAAGCGGATCCAGAGGGGAGATAAGTCATTTCCAGGTGCAGCGCAAGAGGGTGGGATTTTGTGGTAGTCAATGTATATGGCCCCAACTTTGACTCCCCGGCTTTTTACAACACATTGGCATCCGCTGCCCGCACTCATGCTTCATCACGAATGCTCTGGGGGGGAGACTTTAACCTGGTACTTGACCCGGCGCTAGATAGATCTGCAGGTTCCCCGTGTACGCCATCGGCGGCCGCACAGGCGCGAAGCAGGGAGCTCCTCACGTTAGACCTAGAGGATGTGTGGCGCTATAGGCACGCTGAGAGGGGAGGGTACACACACTACTCAGCATTTCATGATATACATACTAGGATTGACTACTGAATGGCAACACCGGCAATAATGGGTAGTATCAAGTCTTGCACAGTGCTACCGCGCACCCTCTCGGACCACTCCCCAGTGCTTTTTGAACTACACTCGCCTGCCAGAATCATACCACCGTACACGTGGCGTTTCCCCCCTATTCACTACTTAATGAGAGGTACTGAGGGGAACTTGCGGAGGACATTGACGTCTTCTTTGACACTAATGTGGGCTCGGTAGATAGCTACCAGACACTGTGGGAGGCTTTTAAAGTGTATATTAGGGGTATGGCTATGTCCAAACATTCTAGTGTCCTTAAATCAATCCAAGGTCGACTGACGCTTTTAGAGAGGCAGTTATCCGCCCTTGAGCAAAGGCAGCGCGTCACTCCAAACACAGAGGTCCTTGAGGAAACTAAGAACATGCTTACCGAATATCATGAGGAGGCAGACGGGGAGGTTCAACACATGGGGAAATACACAGTGGCCAGGACGTATGGGGAGGGGGAGCGACCTAGCTCTCTACTAGCCAGAATTCTGAAAGGCACCAGAGGGAAGACACAGATTACGGAGTTAAGGACAGCTGATGGTGAGGTGGTTACCGAGAACGCTGAGATAGCTGATCGGTTCAGAGTTTTCTACTCTGACCTATATGCGGCTAAAGGCGGTAACTTGGATGATGATCTCTCTGATTTCCTAGAACACATTGCACTGCCTACGCTCTCAAATGCACAGCGGGAATTCCTTATGCAGCTGATCGGCAAAGATGAGATAGTGGAGGCTTTGGCGAGCATGCGCTCTGGTGGCGCTCCGGGCTCGGGCGGCTCACGGTGTCCTTCTATAAAGCGTTCCAGGACAAGCTACTCCCGCATCTCTCAGCACTTTTTGACGACATATGCGTGGAGGGCAGTAAGCCACCATCGATGCGGGAGGCACTGCTGGTTACTATACTTGAACCCAATAAGCCCCACGACGAATGCAGTTCGTACAGACCGCTTTCGCTCATGAACGTTGACGCCAAATTATATGCAACGGTATTGGCTACGCGCCTTGCACTTCTGGCGCCCGAGTTGGTTGCCCCGGCATAAGCAGGATTCATCCCCAATAGGAACCTCACGTATAACGTTAGGACGGTCCTTGGCGTGGTCCAATACGTGAAGCAGGATGCGAAAGCTATAGCCGTATTCCTGGACATGGAAAAATCTTTTGACTCTGTTGAGTGGCCCTTTATGATCAGAGTGCTGCGGCGCATGGGACTGGGCGAGCCCTTTATCCAAATGATCGGAGCCTTGTATCACGACCCGTCGGCGAGATTGCGCGTGGGGGACCTGGTGACGGACCCCTTTTCTATTGGCAGGGGGACCAGGCAGGGATGCCCCCTGTCGCCGCTTCTCTATGCCCTGGTAGCGGAGCCGCTGGCTTGCGCACTACGCGAATACCATTGGCATGAGGGTGTTAGCTTCCCGGCTCACAAGATCATAGTTTCTACATACGCAGATGACACCCTGCTCTATGTTCGAGACCCCGAGAATAACGTGTCTTCGGTATTGCGGGAAGTGGTGCCCTTCGGCGCTCTCTCCGGCCTGAAGGGAAACTGGTCGAAATCGGTGGCCTTTCCACTAACCCCAGTCACCAGACGCTTTGACGCGGAGTATCCACAGCAGTGGTCCCAGGACCCAGTACGTTATCTGGGGATTAAACTACACACGGATCCAGAAATTCTGATACGAGAAAACTACGGGGTGACCTACAACAGACTAGAGGACGACGTGGAAAAGTGGTGTGGATTACCGCTCTCTCTCATGGGCCGCATAGCCATCATGAAAATGGTGGTGTTACCGAGATTCTTATTTCTGTTCAGTGCGCTTCCGGTGGTTTTATCTAAGCACTTCTTTAAGGCAATCACGCAACTTATGATTAAACTGGCGTGGGGAGGTAAGCAGCCCAGGGTGAAATGGAATACTTTAACGCTTCCATACGAGATGGGAGGGTTGAACCCGCCGGACTTGGAATTATACTACAGGGTGGCGCAGGCTTCTCACCTACACACTTGGATACATGGTGAGGCCACTATCCCACACGTCCGACTGGAGCGTCTGTTCGCTGCTCCCCTCCCCCTCCCAGAACGGGTGTTCTGGACTCTTTGGCTGCCACGAACCATGCCTGGCACTCCCTGACTCGGGCTCGGAACTGCGAAATTCTGTACTCCCCAGACATGTTACCGGAGTGGGGGTTATGGCTTCCTCCTCTGAAAGACAGGGGAGTGACACAAGCCCTACGTATGCTGGGCAAAGCCAAGATAGGTGACTTGTTTCTGGAGGGCCGGGCGAAGACGTGGGGGCAGATATCTGCTGGTGACAGTGCTGTCTCCTTGCTGATGCGCTTCCACTTCCACAGAGTGAGGGGAGCCCTGCTGAGCCTACTGGGCCCGGATCTCGCGGAGCCGCCGGAAGTTCCAGCGCTTACACATACTATAAAGACAGCGGAGCCCCGTAAGATGGTCACAATACTGTACAGGAAGGAAAATATGTATAGGGAACAGAACCTCATGAAAGCCAGGGTTGAGTGGCAGCGTGATCTTCAAATCACTATAGATGATGCCATGTGGAATACCAAGAACATCTCCCTGAACGGGAGGCACAGACTTATTCATTTTAAGTTTCTGCAGAGAGTATATTATACCCCGGAGCGGCTACACAGGTATGGCCTGAGACAAACGGCGGAGTGTGAGAGATGCCATGCACCGGTAGCAGATATTCTGCATCTGGTGTGGCAATGCCCGGCTATCCAGAAATACTGGGACTGTATATTTAAGGAGATGAGTGAGGTGCTGGAGCTAGATATTAGCCCAGACCCGGTGTTGGCGCTACTGGGATACTCAAAACGACTTCCGGTGGACTTGCGACGACTGGCGGATATGGGTATGTTGATGGCCAGGCGAGTGGTGGCGTTCCGCTGGATGAGAGGCCCGCCCCCGACCACTAAGAGATGGGCGCACAACATGATTTATTGCTGCACACATTGAGAACACTATAGCGAACTGCTTCCCCCGACTTCCCGGCCTAAGAGCTTCTGGGGATTGTATCGGACGCACTTGAACACGAGGAGCGCATAGGGAGACTCGGGGGAGGCGGGAGATGGCACACTGGTTGCTTCAGAGACTGCATCACGTCAGGGAGCGGACTAGTCACATTTTCTGGGACCGAGGCTGTGGCGGGGAATCCAGGTGCTGGAGGGTAGCTCTCTCTTATCTTTAATGGAAGTGAATTGCGGTGGTGAACAGATTATGGCAGCGCAGACCCATGACCGCAGAAGTTGAGGCATCAGGGATGTGTAAAGGTTACATAACTTACAGGAATGGCCTGGGCAGTCGTGGTGGGGTGGGGGGCGGGAGGGGTGGGGGTTGTTTTTATTAAATTGTTGCTGAGTCGGAGTTTATTTGGACTCTAGAGGGCTGTTCATCCTCGCTATCGCTTATTTTAGTTACGGAGTGGGACTGACGGAAAGGGAGATCTCTCTTCCACATCAGAGAGGGTTGTCATCCCCCTAGGAGTCCTGCTCATAGGCAGCCTCTAGGAGAATACTGCATTGCCACCGGACCTCAGGGTTGTCGGTCATATGGCTGTGTTTCATTTGTTTGTCATTATTTTGTGATCCCGATTTCAACCGCGGCCGGCCTCCGGGTTGTAGGCCTGAAGCTGTGTACCAATGACTTGGTGACAATAAAGTTTGTTAAAAATTTAGAAAAAAAAAGAGAAGTAAAATATCATAGTTGTACTCAAGCTGTATTTAAAGCACAGCAAGGCCTGCATCCTTCGGACACTAGGAGGCAGTTACTCTATTTTCATGACATCTGCTGAACTTAGTGATGTCCTCTAGGTCTCCCATTAGTAAATTTGTTAGGTTTAATTTACATCTGTACTTGCAGGGATCTCTCACACTCACAACAATCAACCTACATCTACATGGGGCACGACCTTGAAGCCAGCAGGCCTGTCTGGCAACTTATATGTAATACTGACGGTTCTCCCTTTAAACTTGCATCTTTCACTCATGGTCTGAATGCTTAATCTAGCATTGACCATGGGAACCACACTTGCAAACATTAAGAGCTACTTTACTCTCAAGTTGCAATGTCACTATCTGTTATCCATATTTATTTGTGATGTCTCTCCACTTAAAATGTAGCATTAGGAAACGTTTACTCAAGAACTGGAATCTGGATTTGAGTGTGAGGATGGGATAGACTAGGAGCAAAGGATGTTTGAAAAGAGCCATGTCAAGCCATCAAGCCATAGGATAGCACATTTCTGACAATTTGGCATCATTAGCTGTAGCGACCCTTGACCCTTCCAGGTAGGTTGCTCCCCCTACGCACAGTACCGCCTGTGCCCGTTCTCTCCCTTGCTGTCCCCGTGTCTCTCTGTGCGGTTTTTCCTTCTGCTCCCCTCGAGGCCCCCGTGTCTCTCTGCCCGTTTTGCCTTCTGTTGCCTAGCTGCCCCTACCTTTCTGTGACCTTTCTGCCCTTTCTTGGGACCTTTCTGTCTCTGTGCCACTTGTGTCCCCCCGTTTTTTTTTTACCTTTCTGCCCTTTCTTGTGAGCTTGCTGCCTCTCTGCCACTCGTTCCCCCCCTTTTTTTGTGACCTTTCTGCCCTTTCTTGGGACCTTTCTGCCTCCTGTGCCACTCATTTCCCCCCGTTTAATTGTGACCTTTCTGCCCTTTCTTGGGACCTTTCTGCCTCTGTGCCACTCGTTTCCCACCGTTTTTTGTGAGCTTTCTGCCCTTTCTTGGGACCTTTCTGCCTCCTGTGCCACTCGTTTCCCTGTCTTTTGTGACCTTTCTTGTGACCTTTCTGCCTCTGTGCCACTCGCTTCCCCCCGTTTTTTGTGACCTTTCTGCCCTTTCTTGTGACCTTTCCGCCTCTGTGCCACTCGTTTCCCCCGTTTTTTGTGACCTTTTCTGCCCTTTCTTGTGACCTTTGTGCCTCTGTGCCACTCGTTTCCCCCCATTTTTGTGACCTTTCTGTGCTTTTTCGTGACCTTTGACCCTGATCGCAGGCAGGTTGCCCCCACGCCGCTGCTCGTCACCTGACTGCCTTGTTCCTGCATCCCTGCTGCCTCCTTGTTTCCTGGGTTTTCCCTCCCCTCTGCCCTGTGCGCCAGTTCCCCTGCCCCCCCGTCGCTCCCGATCCGGCTCTTTCCCGCCACAGCTGCCCTGCGGCCCGCCCCCCCTGCACACCAATTCGCCTCCCTAATCTCGCCTCCCAGCTGCTCCTCCCTCCCAAGCCACCTTATATGCAGGCCGAGAATCGGGCGCGCCGCTGGCAAGCCCGTCTGTGCTCGTCCACGCCTGGACCACACCCAGGGCCAGAACCCCTGGACTCTGCGAACACCACGACACCAGAATCCACTACGATGCCAGCACCGTCCACGCACTCAATGCCAGCCGAAACCACACCTGCTTCCAGGCTGCCCCGAAACAGACCCACAAACCCTTCTCCTGCCACACCTGCAGCTTCACCTGCGACAGAACCACCAAACCTCCAAGGACTCGACCCAACCACCTCCGCTGCATACTCCTCAACACCCGCTCCGCACGTAAACACGCCGTTGAGCTCTGGGATCTGCTCGACACCTCCGCCCCAGACGTGGCCTTCCTGACCGAGACCTGATGGAATGACTCCTCGGCGCCCGACATCGCCATAGCCATCCCAGACGGCTACAAGATCAACAACAGGGATCGCGCCAACGGAATCGGGAGAGGAATAGCCATCGTCCACAAGTCCACCCTTAAGGTCGCCACCCACGCAGACAACACCCTCAACACCGCCGAACACCTGCACTTCCGGATCCACACTGACCCCAACACCACCCTCAGAGGAACACTCATATACAGACCCCCCAGACCCTGGCCTCAGTTCAGCGACTCCATCGCCGACCTTGCCAGCACCCATGCACTCGCCTCCAAGGACTACATCCTCCTCAGGGACCTGAACTTCCACCTCTAGAACAACAACGACACCAACTCGGCCACCCTGATCGCCAACCTCGCCCTCAGACAACTTGTCACCGCACCCACCCACGCCGCCGGCCACACGCTGGATCCCGTCTTCTCCACAGGCTCCCACGTCGCCTTCGACCACACCACCGAATTCCACTGGACTGACCACCGCTACATCCATTTTACCTTCAAGAAACCAACCATGCACCACCGCACCCAACAGCTGCCTCGCCGCTGCTGGAGCAAAGTCACCGAAGACCAGCTGATCACCTCCCTTGCCAAGAACCCACCCACCGAACCCACCAACCCAGATGCCGCAGCCCGAAACCTCAGACAGTGGATCGACAACTGCGCCAACACCCTCGTCCCGCCCAAGAAACCCTCCAACAGCCACGCCAACAAGAGAGCCACCTGGTTCACCGACGAGCTCCAGACCTCTAAACGTGCATGCCGGAAACTGGAGAAGTCATGGCTCAAACGAACGCACACCGGACAACCACGCAACCCACAAGGACGCCACCTGCAGACACCACCACCTCATTAGATTAGCCAAGAGATCCTCCTTCAAAGACCACATGGATAACAACGCACACGACAGCAAAGAGCTCTTCAGCATCGTAAAGGAACTCTCCAACCCCAACCCCAACGTCAGCGACATCCCGCCCTCACAAGAACTGTGCGACTCACTAGCCATCTTTTTCCACTGCAAGATCGCTGACAACCACAACAGCTTCAACACCACGACCGCCCTGACTACGTCAGACTCCACCTCCCCTGTGAACACCACCAGCGCCAACCGCCTGACCTCCTGGTCCAATATCAATGACGACAAGACGCGCAAGGTCATGAACTCCATCCACTCAGGATCTCCGTCTGACACGTGCCCACACCAAGTACTCATCAAAGCAAACGCAGCCATCGCACCCCAACTACGGAAGGTCATCAACATCTCCTTCGAAACAGCGACATTCCCGGAAAGCTGGAAACACGCCGAAATCAAAGCCCTCCTCAAGAAGCCCAAAGCGGACCCCAAGGACCTCAAGAACTTCCGGCCCATCTCCCTGTCCCGTTCCCGGCAAAGGTCATCGAGAATATCATCAACATGCAACTGGCCCGCCACCTGGAAGACAACAACCTTTTGGACCCGTCCCAGTCCGAATTCAGATGAAACCACAATACCGAGACAGCCATCATCGCCGCCACAGACGACATCAGGTGCCAACTAGACAACGGCGAAACATCAGCCCTCATCCTCCGGGACCGGTCAGCTGCCTTCGACACGGTCTGCCATCACACTCTAAAGACACGCCTCCAAGAAGCTGGAATCCAAGAGAGGCTCTTGACTTGACCGTATCGTTCCTCTCCGGCAGAACCCAGAGCGTCTGCCTCCCACCCTTCTGATCCGAAGCCACCGACATCATCTGCGGTGTCCCAGGGCTCATCCCTCAGCCCAACGCTGTTCAATGTCTACATGGCCCCCCTCGCACAAGTGGCCCTCCATCACGACCTCAACATCATCTCCTATGCTGATGACACCCAGCTCATCCTCTCCCTCACCAAGAAGCCACAACCCACCAAAACCAACCTCCACGAGGGAATGAAGGCCGTCGCCGACTGGATGAGGAGCCGCCTTCTGAAGCTGAACTCGGACAAGACGGAGGTCCTCATCCTCGGACCCACCCCCCCAGCCTGGAACGACCCCTGGTGGCCGACCACACTGGGAACAGCACCAACACCCACCGACCATGCACGCAATCTAGGATTCATCCTCGACTCCTCCCTCTCCAAGTCTAAGCAGGTCAACGCCGTCTCCTCCTCCTGCTACAACACCCTCTGCATGCTCCTCAGGATCTACAAGTGGATCCCGACCGAAACAAGAAGAACGATGACACAGGCCCTCGTCAGCAGCAGACTGGACTACGGCAACGCACTCTACGCAGGAATTCCAGCCAAACACCTACGACGACTACAACGCATCCATAACGCCTCCGTCCGACTGATCGTCAACGTCCCCCGCCGCTGCCACATCATGCCACCTGAGAGATCTACACTGGCTCCCCGTCGACAAGAGGATCACCTTCAAGCTCCTCACCCATGCACACAAAGCACTCCACAACGCCGGACCAGCCTACCTGAAAAGCAGACTCAGCTACCACACCCCCACCTGCCAGCTCCGCTCCGCCAGCCTCGCCCTCGCCGCTGCCCCCCACATCCAACGGACGACCTCAGGTGGCAGATCCTTCTCCTACCTCGCCGCCAAGACCTGGAACACCCTCTCTACCCACATACGGCAGACCCAAGACCCACTCGCCTTCAGAAGTCTCCTCAAGACCTGGCTCTTCGAACAGTAGCAGCACCCCCCTCTCCCCTCAGCGCCTTGGGACCCTCACGGGTAAGTAGCGTGCTTTACAAGTACTCTGATTGATTGATTGATTGATTGCATAGGCAACACTTCTGGTATTTTGAAGGACAAAAACATGTAAGAATTATATTGTTTATTTTAAGAAATCACAACACATATAAATTGAGAAAGTGTATATATTCCTTACATTATCGTGGATTGTTACATTTCACAAGCATGTTTCCACTATACAATAGTGAACTGAACTCCATCCGGCCCGGTCACAAAACATTCTCTGGCATTCATGTCCTTGGTGGCAAGTTAAAGTAGTGTTTGGTGCAAACATCTTTAACCACCGTTATACGGAAGTAGATACCTGGAGGCAGCAACGTGCAACAAGAATATTTGTGCATATTTGATGTGTGACATTTTGTTGTGGTGGGGATGTGCTCAGTTGTTTTGTGCTGTTGTCCTTCCTTGCTGTGTTATTCAAATGTGATATTGTTGTGTTGTATAGTAGTTGTTGTGTTGTATTATATTTTGACTCCTTCATAATGTTTTCTATTTACCTCATTTTATGTTTTAATTGTATCATTTTGTTGCATTGTGAACGATGTTTACTTTAGATATGTCAACAAATTCTGCTACATATGGAACCAAAAGCAGCAGATGCGTCTAAGGTTTATTTTTACTAGCAAACATTAACCACCAAGGCCTTCATTACAAGTGCATAGGGACCAGAAGGGAGTTGGGTGAAAATGCTATTTACCATAGCCCTAATTATGAGTGGCCCACAAGGGAAGGCAATTATTATTGCACCTATTAAAATCTGATACTGTAGAGATCAGAATTTTAATAGTGTTATAATGATCGTCAATTACAAGGTGAGGCCTTCAAAATGGGGCATAGAATGACCCAAAATCCTCATTTATCTGCAGGCATTTTTTCCAGATAATATTTGGCAGGTTCCACCTGATGAAAATTACGTGGTGAAAACTGCGAGGCACGTGGTAACCACCCAAAAACTTTGATTCCAATTCCTGTGCAGCCAATAGTTTGCTCAGGGATCGGAAATGAAGTCACTCATAATGAGGCCCCATGCGTGTAATATAGCTCAACCTAGTGCCCCTAATTAGTAAGGAAGGCTTGGGTGGACAAAATAGTGTTGCTCTCACTCTTCAACTATTTAAGACACCAGTCAGCCCACAACTGTTGGCAGCGACTTAAGTTAACATTTGCAGTGCTAACTTTTTGTGGAATATCCCAGTGTTGTCAAGCAGACACAGTCTTTTTTGGCATAAATAGATCTATCCTATTTATTTTATTGTCTAATATGTATGATTGTATATGAAACTCCTTCAACATTACGGAAAAACTGTTAATCCATGAACACAAAAAATGAACCTGCGTTAAGAGATTGAGGTCCTAGGTTCAGTGCGGGAAATGTTCATTCAGGAATATCCAGAAGATGTAGATTATTTGATGCTTTCTTATCTAAGTGGAAAGAGGAAACTGTTCTCAGATCAGCAGGAAGGGACTTCGGAAGGTTGTTGTAGAGTCCAAGAAAATTTGTTTCGATGCTTGGGAGATCTAGATTCTGGGGGTTTTAAGGAATCTTGGATTCTTGCTCTGGAGACTTCTTACCTCCTGAGGAGTTAAGTAGGTTGGCTATATCATGGGGTCGGTTGAAATAGATGGTTTAATAAACAAACAACATATCTTAAATGTACTTCTTGCTTCAATAGGAAGCCAGTGCAGAACCTTCAGAATCAGTCAGA
Organism: Lissotriton helveticus; assembly: GCF_964261635.1. NCBI lineage: Eukaryota > Metazoa > Chordata > Amphibia > Caudata > Salamandridae > Lissotriton > Lissotriton helveticus. The sequence continues at coordinate 541,353,880 of NC_136065.1, read as the reverse complement.
TATGTTTGTAAGCCTGGGTTTATAACAAACTTTTGGCCATTGACAATATGAATGCATAGAATTTCAGGTGACTTGTTAGCATATGTTATTTCACATGAGTCATGTATATAAGCAAATTTGCATATCCATATCTAATATACAATGAAGTGTTTCTTTGATTTCGCTCAGTTGCAAAAATGTCCTGTAAGCAACATGAAAAATGTCAACTGATATGTTAATCGTACTGCCAACAACCGAAGGCCCGTTTCATGAAATTGTAAATTGATAACGCACCCCTTTGAAGAGTCCACCTGCAGACTCTGAGGCTGCAGGTTCCAGTTCACTATCAGAGAGCCGGTTAGAAGCCACGGTGAGTGTGCATGCTGCGACATCCCGCCCTCACAAGAACTGTGCGACTCACTAGCCATCTTCTTCCACTGCAAGATCGCTAACAACCACAACAGCTTCAACACCACGACCGCCCTGACTACGCCAGACTCCACCTCCCCTGTGAACACCACCAGCGCCAACCGCCTGACCTCCTGGTCCAATATCAATGACGACAAGACACGCACGGTCATGAACTCCATCGACTCAGGAACTTTGTCTGACACGTGCCCACACCACGTATTCATCAAAGCAAACGCAGCCATCGCACCCCAACTACGGAAGGTCATCAACATCTCCTTCGAAACTGCGACATTCCCGGAAAGCTGGAAACATGCCGAAATCAAAGCCCTCCTCAAGAAGCCTAAAGTGGACCCCAAGGACCTCAAGAACTTCCGGCCCATCTCCCTGCTCCCGTTCCCGGCAAAGGTCATCGAGAAAATCGTCAACATGCAACTGGCCCACCACCTGGAAGACAACAACCTCTTGGACCCGTCCCAGTCCGGATTCAGATGAAACCACAATACCGAGACAGCCATCATCGCCGCCACAGACGACATCAGGTGCCAACTAGACAACGGCAAAACATCAGCCCTCATCCTCCGGGACCGGTCAGCTGCCTTCGACACGGTCTGCCATCACACTCTAAAGACACGCCTCCAAGAAGCTGGAATCCAAGCGAAGGCTCGTGACTTGACCGTGTCGATCCTCTCTGGCAGAACCCAGAGCGTCTGCCTCCCACCCTTCTGATCCGAAGCCACCGACATCATCTGCGGCGTCCCAGGGCTCATCCCTCAGCCCAACGCTGTTCAATGTCTACATGGCCCCCCTCGCACAAGTGGCCCTCCATCACGACCTCAACATCATCTCCTATGCTGATGACACCCAGCTCATCCTCTCCCTCACCAAGAAGCCACAACCCGCCAAAACCAACCTCCACGAGGGAATGAAGGCCGTCGCCGACTGGATGAGGAGCAGCCTGCTGAAGCTGAAGTCGGACAAGACGGAGGTCCTCTTCCTCGGACCCACCCCCCCAGCCTGGAACGACCCCTGGTGGCCGACCACACCGGGAACAGCACCAACACCCACCGACCATGCACGCAATCTAGGATTCATCCTCGACTCCTCCCTCTCCAAGTCTAAGCAGGTCAACGCCGTCTCCTCCTCCTGCTACAACACCCTCTGCATGCTCCTCAGGATCTACAAGTGGATCCCGACCGAAACAAGAAGAACGATGACACAGGCCCTCGTCAGCAGCAGACTGGACTACAGCAACGCACTCTACACAGGAATCCCAGCCAAACACCTACGACGACTACAACGCATCCATAACGCCTCCGTCTGACTGATCGTCAACGTCCCCCGCCACAGCCACATCATGCCACCTGAGAGATCTACACTGGCTCCCCGTCGACAAGAGGATCACCCTCAAGCTCCTCACCCATGCACACAAAGCACTCCACAACGCCGGACCATCCTACCTGAAAAGCAGACTCAGCTACCACACCCCCACCTGCCAGCTCCGCTCCGCCAGCCTCGCCCTCGCCGCTGTCCCCCACATCCAACGGACGACCTCAGGTGGCAGATCCTTCTCCTACCTCGCCCCCAAGACCTGATACACCCTCCCTACCCACATACGGCAGACCCAAGACCTACTCGCCTTCAGAAGACTCCTCAAGACCAGGCTCTTCGAACAGTAGCAGCACCCCCCTCTCCCCTCAGCGCCTTGGGACCCTCACGGGTAAGTAGCGTACTTTACAAGTACTCTGATTGATTGATTGATTGATTGCATAGGCAACACTTCTGGTATTTTGAAGGACAAAAACATGTAAGAATTATATTGTTTATTTTAAGAAATCACAACACATATAAATTGAGAAAGTGTATATATTCCTTACATTATCGTGGATTGTTGCATTTCACAAGCATGTGTCCACTATACAATAGTGAACTGAACTCCATCCGGCCCGGTCACAAAACATTCTCTGGCATTCATGTCCTTGGTGGCAAGCTAAAGTAGTGTTTGGTGCAAACATCTTTAACCACCATTATACGAAAGTAGATACCTGGAGGCAGCAATGTGCAACAAGAATGTTTGTGCATATTTGATGTGTGACATTTTGTTGTGGTGGGGATGTGCTCAGTTGTTTTGTACTGTTGTCCTTCCTTGCTGTGTCATTCAAATGTGATATTGTTGTCTTGTATAGTAGTTGTTGTGTTGTATTATATTTTGACTCCTTCATAATGTTTTCTATTTACCTCATTTTATGTTTTATTTGTATCATTTTGTTGCATTGTGAACGTTGTTTACTTTAGATATGTCAACAAATTCTGCTACATATGCAACCAAAAGCAGCAGATGTGTCTAAGGTTTATTTTTACTACCAAACATTAACCACCAAGGCCTTCATTACAAGTGCATAGGGACCAGAAGGGAGTTGGGTGAAAATGCTATTTACCATAGCCCTAATTATGAGTGGCCCACAAGGGAAGGCAATTATTATTGCACCTATTAAAATCTGATACTGTAGAGATCAGAATTTTAATAGTGTTATAATGAACGTCAATTACAAGGTGAGGCCTTCAAAATGGGGCGTAGAATGACCCAAAATCCTAATTTAATTGCAGGCATTTTTTCCAGATAATATTTGGCAGGTTCCACCTTATGAAAATTACGTGGTGAAAACTGCGAGGCACGTGGTAACCACCCAAAAACTTTGATTCCAATTCCTGTGCAGCCAATAGTTTGCTCAGGGATCGGAAACGAGGTCACTCATAATGAGGCCCCATGCGTGTTATATAGCTCAACCTAGTGCCCCTAATTAGTAATGAAGGCTTGGGTGGACAAAATAGTGTTGCTCTCACTCTTCAACTATTTAAGACACCAGTCAGCCCATGGGAGTGACTTAAGTTAACATTTGCAGTGCTAACTTTTTGTGGAATATCCCAGTGTTGTCAAGCAGACACAGTCTTTTTTGGCATAAATAGATCTATCCTATTTATTTTATTGTCTAATATGTATGATTGTATATGAAACTCCTTCAACATTACGGAAAAACTGTTAATCCATGAACACAAAAAATAAACCTGCGTTAAGAGATTGAGGTCCTAGGTTCAGTGCGGGAAATGTTCATTCAGGAATATCCAGAAGATGTAGATTATTTGATGCTTTCTTATCTAAGTGGAAAGCGGAAACTGTTCTCAGATCAGCAGGAAGGGACTTCGGAAGGTTGTTGTAGAGTCCAAGAAAATTTGTTTCGATGCTTGGGAGATCCAGATTCTGGGGGTTTTAGGGAATCTTGTATTCTTGCTCTGGAGACTTCTTACCTCCGGAGGAGTTGAGTAGGTTGGCTATATCATTGGGTCGGTTGAAATAGATGGTTTAATAAACAAACAACGGGGCATATTACCAACAACTACCGATAATTATCGCTATGTTGGCTTAGCGGCAATATTTTAATCGCCGAGCTGCGGCGATTTTTATCGCTTAGGAACCTTGCTATTATCAAGGTTTATCTCCTAAGCGATAAAAATCGGCCGAAATGCCTGAATATCGCTGAAAAGTCAGCGATATTCATGCATTACCGAGCTAATGCTGTTAGCCATGTTATCCACCTACCATTGGATAACATGGCTAAGAACTGCTCAGGGACAGGTGTTAGCTTTTGGAGATAATCGCGCTTAGCGCGAATATCTCCAAAAGATGGTAATAGGAGATAGCGATGTTAGCAACTGTTTCCAGTCGCTAACATCTTGGCACGCCCACTTTGCATGTCATTAGTGATACATTTCACTGACATGCAAAGCGGGGCCCAAGATGGTCGCTATCTCCTACTAGCTGTCGCTAACTGGTGTTAGCAACAGCTAGGTAATAGGGAGATAATTGTATCTCCGCTTTCTTGGCTTTTAAAGTAAAAAAACGGAGATAACCCCCCCTTGATAATATGCCTCAACATATCTTAAATGTACTTCTTGCTTCGATAGGAAGACAGTGCAGAACCTTCAGAATCAGTCAGACATGTTTGTAAGCCTGGGTTTATAACAAACGTTTGGCCATTGACAATATGAATGCATAGAATTTCAGGTGACCTGTTAGCATATGTTATTTCACATGAGTCATGGATATAAGCAAATTTGCATATCCATATCTAATATACAATGAAGTGTTTCTTTGATTTCGCTCAGTTGCAAAAATGTCCTGTAAGCAACATGAAAAATGTCAACTAATATGTTAATCGTACTGCCAACAACCGAAGGCCCGTTTCATGAAAGGGGATTTGTAAATTGATAACGCACCCCTTTGAAGAGTGCACCTGCAGACTCTGAGGCTGCAGGTTCCAGTTCACTATCAGAGAGCCGGTTAGAAGCCATAGTGAGCGTGCATGCTGCGTTTACAGTTTCCGGCTAACCACTGCCCAACCGCCTTAAAATATTTAAAAACAAACCTCTTCATTCCTGGCAAGACTTTGTTGGTCTATTTGTTTTAGGATCTTATTATCTCGTGTTTTCTCGAGCTGCTATCACAAACTGGCAGTGCTTTGCATGTCCATCAAAAAAATGTGAAAGATTACATTTAGACCTACAAATGACTTCCAATCCTCTGTGGGTCATAATGACTGTGTATCAGACTTCAAATGATTCAGTTAATGTAAAATCATTTTTATTAAAGTAGTTTGTCTGACAGGTCTATGTAGTAATTAGATAAAAAAAATGTGATTTTTAATCGAAAGTTCATCAAAAGTTCAACAACGCCGTCAGATATAATTTCCCAATCATGGTTTGGCTTTATATTTGGTAAATAATGCTGTAAAATTAAAGCTTTTCATCATGTGGGAAGAAAAACGGACATGTCTAAATGAGTCAGTTTAATTTCCTTTTAATAATTTGTTATGACTGGGCATTATCTACAATCTTGCCTGCTGCCACTGTTCCATGCTAAGTAAAGTGCTGCAAAGCATCCGTGATTTGTGCACGATATATATGTAGGATTTAAGAGATTATTAGAGGCAAAGAAAGAATTTGGATAGGATAAAACAATTCGTAATGGCAATAGATTGCTCAGCTACCTGAGACCCAGTCTTTCTTTTATATTTATTTGCAGCACCACAAAAACTTCCCACAAAAGCTACACGCCACAAGAAACACCACAACAGCCTCAAAGTGTTGGAATAAGGTGTCGGCAGATTTGCACTAAAACTCATTTTTTTGCGTCATTGTGTTCATACAATATTGATCTATTATGTGCTTTATATATTTAAATCTTCTGCTACACCGGAAGGTGATCGGGTTCTGTACTCAAAATTCAACGTTTACACATTTTCCAGAAAAGAAGGAGAATGCTAACCAGAAATAAGCGTGTAGTTGCAGGGGATAGAACAGCGGAATGAAACTGAATTGCCTGAATAGTTACATTGTTTGGAGCACAGGGTGCACACGATGACAGTCATTTGCCCTGAAACAAGTTGAACAATTGTTTGGTTGCAGGAAATTAGCAGTCAATTAGACGAGTTTTCTGAATCCTGAGGCCTCTTTAACCAATTTAGAAGTGTAGGAGTTCTGACAAAAAAAAGAGTTGTAGTGGTGAATATCTTTGAAATCAAGGTAAGCATAGAAAAGATACAAAAACCTTTATTTATAGGGAGCCAAAGAATCTCTCAAGATATGGGGTTTATGATATATTTTTCTGACGTGTTGAGCAGTCTGGCTGCTGGCTAGAGAAATGTCTTGAGTTGAGCTGGAGCAGATTGAGATATGTCTGCTACAGCTGCATTCCCAAACTCTATCCTGGTCCCCATAAGAGATGATGGATTGTTTTCAGGAAGTCTATAGAGATGAAGTGTTTGACTTTTGTGAGAGATCGGAGGACAAGTTGGTGGATTTAGGTGCACAGTAAGTGTTAGGCTAGGGTCCTGGGCAAAGGCAGGAGATTTTACCTTGCTTGAGTCGGGGGAGCAGAAGAGAGATCGAGTATCAAGTTCACCCAGGGCCGGACTGGGAACCCAAAGCATTCATGGCAGATTTAGTCAGATCAGCCATATGGTGCAAAGTGAGCGAGTGTAGCAAGTTATCTTGACCACTGAATGTGGTTTTTGTGGGGGTTCATACCCAAACACGCCCTTTTTTAGAAACATTAGGCTGATGAGAGACAGGAAATAATCAGAACTTTCTAACCTGTAACATGCAGTTTGCATGCAGCTTTTGGATGGCAGTTCATGGATCACTATGCTAGTTTACGAATTTTAACTAATTGTAACTAAGCCGGGGCAGAGAACCCTGCTCCGCTCGCGGAGTTAGCTGAGTTTTCCACACTCTGCATTCAGCAGAGTTCGTGTAGTTCCAAAAATCTCCACTCCACGTAGAGGAGCTGAGTTTTTTTCCAAGCTTGTACAAATCATGAAAACCTCTGAACCAGAGATCAAGAGCCTAGCTATGTTACTATAATTATATTCACAACACTCACTGGGGTTGGAATAGTGTGTTTAGTAAAAGAGAAAGAAAATTTTTTCTTTTTCTTAGTGTCCCCTCACTCACCAGGGTTGCCCCACGGTGACATGCTTCATCATTGGGGCCATCCCAGTCCTCTACGGACTGGGGCATGCTACGACTTGCGAACTACTTAGGAGCCGTAGTCCGTAGAGGACTGGGATGGCCCCAATGATAAAGCATGTCACCGTGGGGCAACCCTGGTGAGTGAAGGGACACTAAGAAAAAGAACAATTTTTCTTTCTCTTTTACTAAACACACTATTCCAACCCCAGTGAGTGTTGTGAATATAATTATAGTAACATAGCTAGGCTCTTGATCTCTGGTTCAGAGGTTTTCATGATTTGTACAAACTGTGGAGGGTGAGCCTTAGCATTTTCCCTCTATCTCCCCTTTATTTTCTGCAAAACATTTTTCCAAGCTCACATTCGTCAACGTCAAGTTGGCGAGGGAGGAAAACCCGTTTCCCGGCGAGATTGTTCCTTGTTCGCATTTGTCAAAGTCAGTTTGGTGAGTGCGAGCATGGGAAACCAACATCCCAGTGAGATTCGTCAACGCAGGCGGTTTCTCTTTGCAAGTATGCTCTCGATCGCTTGCATTGAGAAACCGTCCGTTCATGTTGAGAAAGCTACTGCTCAAGTAAAAATTCTACTCGAGAAGCAGAAAGGAAGCAGCACCCGCTTTCGCTGCGCATGGTGCCGTTCGCGATGATTGGACTGTGCGAACAAACACCCAGTGCTAAAAATCCCCACAAACGGAATTTATCTAACGTACTCTGCAGCTTGCGGAGCTCCACGTAGCGCAGCAGAGTTTTTTGTCACTTCACGGTGTTCCATGTAGCGGAACTCCGCGAACTCTGCCCAGGCTTAATTAACTGCACAGTAACAAAGGGATCTCTTTGATAAAAGCAGTAACCCACTAAGCTATGCAAATAGAAAACTGTCCTGTGATGAGAATGGTATATGTTCTTTGCAGCAGGCATATTAACTCTCTGCGCTACCTAATATGAGTCAAAACTGCCACTACACACAACTTGGCTCGCTCTCCAGTAGGTACATTGTTCACCAGAGTTATCCTGACACTTTTATTGTTGCCTGAAAACTGCTAGATATTCAAAGAACTCTGCAGAGGGTCCTTTTAAAACTACTGCACTGCTACAAAACTAGCCCCGAGTAACAAAACCGGTCCCTCAGCCTTACGTGGAAATACCTAATCCGGCCAGTCCGGCTTTGAGTTCACCATTGAAACATCACGTTTGCACTTGAGAGAAAAAAGCATGTTTTCATGATTGTCAATGATTTCCAATACAGGTGTTAGGAAGTGTGATTTAAGAACACTTTTGAACTCACAAAAATCTGAATCAGGGTCTCCAGTATAGGTTGAATAAACAAGGCATTAGAATAAAACCCTGAGGTACACTACAAGGCATTTTTGATGCTGCTAAGTTGAAGTTGACCTATTGCAAGAACATACATTCTGTTGGTATGTTGGCCAAAAAAAGAAAAGTGGAGAACTCGCTTAGTACTGTCCAGCTCAATCTCCTGAAAAAGCTTGGGGCTTATTACAATGTTGGTCGGAGTTGCCTCCGACCAACACCATCTCGGCCTCGGAACCCATTGACCTTCAGTCGGTGGTTTCGACTGCCTGATTATGATGCGACTGAAGACTGTTCGGTCAGATGCACACATTTCTCTATGGGCACTTGTGTTACGGTTGTAGGCCAGCCGTAATTCAGTTTCCCATAAAATGATGGGGTTGTGTGTAAAACCCTTCACCCTGTGGCAGGCACATCATGGTGCCTGCCACACAGTGCATGGATTTACAGGGATTGCCCTATGTACCCCCTCGGCCACCAACCATAGGCTGCAGAGGCAAGTGGGCCCTGCTAGGTGCCCCCGAAGTATATTTCTGACACCCTTTCCATGTTGGAAAGGCTGGCACGCAAAGGCTGTGAGAAACCAACGTCATAATCCAGACGGCGTAAAAGCCACCCATAGGGGATTACGGTGCTGTTCCAAATGGCCTGAATGCTCGGAGAGCCAGTCGGAACCGCATCAGAATAACCGACCAGTTCACGCACCGACCCCCGACATCGTAATTCGCAGTCGGACCGCAAACCGACCATGTCGGACAGAAAGCCTCCGACCGCAGTTGGAATGCTTTTGACTAGCAATCAGAGGCTTTCCGACTGATTTCTTCATTGGCCCCTTAGTGTTCAATTTAATCTGCAATGGTGGACTTTACTGAAAGCCGCTGATGAGTGAAGAATGCAAGAGTTTCCTTTGTCTGTCAGAATATAGTATACAAATATCCCATCTGATATAAAGTTTGTGTCGTAAATATTATGTACAAAAGTACATTCCTAAATGGGTGTGGATATTCTTTTATTTACTTCAATGGAATGATATTTTTGTAGATAATACACAATCTTTATGTCAGACAATATTCTGTAAACAATATTCTGGTATCACACCCCTTATTGCGAGGCATAATTTCCAGCATATTCTGTTTTTCTGTTGAAACACTGAAACAAGACCTGAACCTAGATTGATGGTCTGGCGAAAGGTATTCCTTGGAAATAAAGTTATTTATTTGATTGCCGCATACCTGTTTGGGTTTTTCGTCTGCTAAGAGAGGTAATAAATAGGGTAATTATTGCAATGCAGGCCAGGAATGGAAGCTGACTAATTTAGTTGGAGATTATTTTTCTGATCTTTACAAAAAATAGAAAGATATCATTGGAGACAGAAAAATCACTCAGGTTACATCTAGATTGTTCATAGGTGTGGAAACTGTCTTTTTTGCTAACTTTGACAGGTAAGTGATCAAGATTAAAGCTAGCAGGTTGGAGTTTCCAAAAGGTGGTGGAAAGGTTTCTGTTCTGGATGGAGCTTAAAAATGCTCAGTTGTTTGTTGTAGTAGATGGATATGCTTTATCTTGTAGGGAGTCAACTTTAGCTTTATTTCTACTTAGGTATCAGTTGCTTGTAAAAAAGTGGAATAATTCCTTAGATTTGCAGTGAGAGAGTAGATGTGTTGATCCTGCCCATTGAGTGGTTTTTGCTTTTGATATACTGAGAAAGGGATTGGGAAGCAATGAATGTGACATTTATTCAATCAAATAACTTAATTCGGCTGCTAAGATCTAATATTTGAAGTGACTTTGATTTTAAATCTGTATTCGGGTTTGAAGTAAAACCATACAATTACACATGAGAAATCCATAGTGCATACAAATATCTTATCTTAACAACAGTGTGTCTGGCATAAAACACAAAAAATGCACAGATGATGGGGGAATGCAGAGCAAATCAAATATTCACCCCTAACTCCCCGTCAAGAGACCTGGGTTCAATCCATTGTTCTTTTGCTCACCATGCCACCCCAGTTTAGACTCAGCCATATTGAAATCAGTCTTGACCCTTTTCCTCATGGAAACAGTCCAGCCAAAACTACCAAGGCCCGGTCCTCCTTGAACTGGAACCAAACATCCGGGGACCGGTTTCTGGGCATCACTCCTCATCAGCCAGGCTAGCTTGAATCCAGTGGCCCAGTGAGCCTGGGATGCACGTTTGTGCATACCCGGCACACTTAGGGAGAGAAAACAATCGACACACAGATGATAAATGGAATGCAGAGCAAATCAAACATTCACTCCCAGTCAGGAGATCTGGGTTAATTCAATCGTTCCTATGCTCACCATGCCACCCCAGTTTAGACTCAGCCATATGCAAATCAGCCTTGACCCTGTGCCTCATTGGAACATTCCAGCCCACACTGCCAAGCCAGGTCCGAACTGCCAAGCCAGGTCCTCCCTGGACCGCTAACAAGCATCCTGGGACCGATTTCGGGACATCACTCCAAATCAGACAGGCTAGCTTGAATCCAGTGGCACAGTGAGCCTGGGACCTATGTCTGGGCATACCCGGCGCACTTAGGGCGGGAAAGCAATAGACACACAGATGTGCCACTGGATTCTAGCAAATAGGCTTCATTTTAGTTCCCAATATTTTTGGCTAAAACAGTGGTTTTAAATAACATATCCTAATTTCAGTGTATAAACTAGAAAATGAAATCAAGTGTATTATGCCTTGTATTGATATTTCATCACATGGACATTTAACAACTGCCTCTGGGCTTTGTTCCTTTTTTGGAAAGGCTACCAATTCATGGGGTATGCCCAGTCATAAACATGTCAGGACAATGTGATTGTGATTGTTAGATGTAACTATAAGATATCTCTGCACGCCCTTATTTTGTGAAACAGAAAGTCATCTTATGACTGAGGGTTTAATAATGTCTTTGGCACACCGAGCATTAACCTTATTCTTAAGAAGTAAAAGCTACAATTCCCTTTTGCTAAAGTGTGTTATGCTATCTTGTTCATTTAACCTTGGAGGACCATTAAACTGAGCCTTCTCTCTAGAGATGTACAAGGGCCACTGGATTCTCCCTGCATTATCTAATCTAAAACAATCCCTTATAATTGCTTTTGTGACCTTGGTCTGATCTTTACTCCAAATAGAGTGGCACAGCTGGACAGGTTTCATTACTAATAGGCCGTCCAAATGTTGCATGCCCAATTCCCAGTGTGCTATATACACTGATGTAGATTTTTTATGGCACTTAGTCACTGAAGAAAGATAGTCTCTTGTGTTTGAAAAACAGTGGATTCTGTAAAACCCAATAACCCTCTGCAGTGAACTTGGCCCAGGAGCCACTAGAAGTAAAAAGAAAACCCAGATATGAAAATAAGGTAACCATTTTACTAGGTGTACCATTGGTATAATGAACACGTGATCAACATGCTTCATTTCTGCAGATCATCTTGTAGGTTTTCTTTAGATTTATTTATTTTGAGTTCCCTGCCCTTCATAAATGCAGCAAAGCATGCCATTTGCCGTCCTTGACAATAAGACAGCACCATCAGTATAAAGGAGAGTCAGCAGCCACTTCCTGGAGCAAACTATCAACACCATTTATAAATAAAGAAATTAAAAGGCTACTAATACCGACCTCTGCCTTACTCCTCTCCAGATTTTGGACGCTGGAGTTCACTCCCCATTTGGCCCACAGCACACCCTAGCTGATAAATCCCTATATAACTGTGATAGTAATGACACTATTTCTAGGGGTGTACCCAAAGAGGTCAGGGTTTGCTACAGGATTGAATGATTTACCAAATCAAAAGCGCTGGACAGATCAGCAAAACATAGTGTATGTGGCTGGTCTTAGCCCTCATATATTTCCCTATAAGGAGTTCTAATTTAACACACTATTCTACCATCCCCAGACCCCTTCTGAACCCATTCCGTGACTTTGTGAGGACCCTATTAACCTCAGCCCAGTGTTCTAATCATTCCAAGGTGACTATACCCATGATCTTGGTAGAGGAGTCCTGAAGAGAAATTGGTCAGTAACATTTAGGATCACTTTAAGAGCCCTTTTTAAAAATCGGAATTACCAGTGACCCTATCCAGATTATCAGAATATATCCATTTACAGTTGCATTCAGTACTTGAGTCAAAATAGGAGCTGATAAGTTTGGCAGATGTTTGTACATATCAGCCTGGACCCCATCAGCTCCTGCTGTTCTCCCACTGGAACTTTTATCAATAACCTTATAACTTCACCTAGAGACATTATTAGTTACTGATAGCCTTTAAGGATTGGCCAAGTGTGAATTGGGTCCTTATCTGAGTGGACCAAATTATGTGATGGACTAAAGATACAAGGTAAATGGTCAACCGACAATTGTATTGGAACTTGCGAGCCATATTATCTTTCATAAATGGGGAGTTAATCATCTACCAGAAGAAAACACAATTATTTGTGACTGCAACTTCTTCTAGCATAGACTAGTCCTCCTTTTGTAGCACTTTTTTCCTAGCAAACAGTGCCTCCTTGTAATGCTTCCTAAGGATTTCGACCAGAGTTCGGTTTCTTGGTAATGCATGTAGGGCTTGTCAAACATTTTTTGATGCCAATGAGCAGGAATCGTCTAACCAGCCCAACTGGCCCATCTTACTATGCTTGGCACTCTGGAAAAGATGGTCTTTAATGGGGTTTGTAATGGTCCCAAAAGTTATTTGATTGTACCTATAATTATATGTCTTAGACAAACAAGACTTACGATCCTGCTACTTGGTATCCATTATTCTTTTTTTGAACTGGCTAGGTTCAATACCTGTCCATTTAAGGTGTGGCTCATTTGATGTTCATACACCAATGTTATTTATGATGTTTGTTGTCTCTTCTCCTTTTATTTAAAAATAGATTAATAAACTATGAGGAAAATTCATTTTTTCAAAAAAGTGTTTTTGATGCCTCTAATCAGTTTTCTGTTTTCACGTATTATTCTAAGAAATATTTTTTCTTCTTTGTAGGTTAGACGACTTTATTAGTTTCAGTCAGAATAATACAGTAACCTTTGATTATGCGATAGATGTCTGCTGCTACATCTTTCTACATTTTTATTAAATGACCAGTGGTGTCCTAAATTATGGTAGAAGAATACATTTTATATGGTCATATCGAGTTTAATCTGCTGTAATATTGGTAGATGCTGGTGTAGGAATGTCAAAATAAATGAGAACATGATCTGACTAGTCAATTGGGATAGATTGGAGGCATTTGATGATGTTGATATAAGAAAAGATGAAGTTCAGTAGTTTTGCTTTTATCCGCATAGGTAAAGAAAAATGCTAGAGAAGATTGTGAAGTGTGGCTAGGTTCTCCAGAAAGATGAAGAGTTCTTATTTGGAGTTACAACAATCAATATTGAAATCTCTGCGGAAGATCTAATTTATTGACAATGTTAAGTTAGATGTCACATGATCCATGAAGCTGTTGGTGAAATTTGCTTTGAGCATAGTTGAGTGGTGGATGATATGAAGGTTGATCTTTTGTAAGAGGAATAGCATTGTGGCAATGTTAAGGCATTCACGTGATTCTCCATTTTTTAACGGTAAAGGTGTCATGGCGAGTGATATATTTTCATTGAAAGTCTCTGTATACAAATGCTAAGTGGCCTCTGTGAGCACAAATTATTTTGTACCTTTGAGGAACAAGCAGGACAATAATAGATTGCAAATGAATGTTTATACAGGATTCTGCAATGCAGAGTATGTCAGTTTTGTGAACAGAGATGAGTTTGTGGGTTTTTGGGCACTTGGTGTTAGGCGATATAGGACCTGAATACGATGTCTGTCGGAAAGCCTCCGACCACTGGTGGGAGGCTTTCCGAACGACACGGTCCATAATTGTATTTAGAAGCATACAATTATTATAGGAGTACTAGTTTATACCTGTTTGTGTTAGGTTGAGAGTACATATGATGGTGATTTTATAAGAATGAATGAGTAGGATTCAGACACATTTTTGTGTTTAATAAGATGTGAAGTCAATAGAATTCCCAGATCTTTAATTGATCGCAGAAGAAGAAGAGGAGCGAGAATTCTGATCAAATATTGAGGCATAGCATCAAGATTCAGTGCTAGGTATAGTGGTTGTGGTAATAAGTGAGTACGGATGAACAGCAATTATGTCTGTGAGTGTATATGAAAGCTGTAAGAAATTGAGTAGTTGGTTCACCAAGGTGTAAGCCCTATACAAACAGCAATACCCAAGCAAACCTCATATTACCCGGTGCTCTCCCCCTTCGTAGCCTGGAGCTGAGCAGTCAGGCCTAACTTGGGGGCAATGTGTAGAGTTTTTGTGCAACACTTCAGAAAGTAAAAGCACATAAAAAAAACTCAAAAGATTTAGAAAAATAGGGTAAATTTAATTAGTAGAACCAGAGATATTTAAGTTGAGAGTTTCTAGTGGAAATAGCACCAAAAAGCACAAAGCACCAACTGGGGAAATCTGATCACGTCGGACTAGGACAAAGTCAAAGGTTCAGGTTGACCACACTGGAGCGTGGGCTGGCTACAGGAACCCACTTAGGCCTTCTGAACAGAGTATCTTAAATCCTGGTTGCGGAGGATTGCGTGAATCCGTGTTGAAGATGCATCGAGAAGCCAAAGTGATGCATTTGTTCCGAGATACGTTGAGGCTGCGGTGTGAATTCTTTTTACATCGTTGTTGAGTATACCATTGACTAGGCTTATGATGCGTAGTCCGGCTTCGGAGATGCGGTGAACAGTGTGCAATACATTGGACCTGAGGAGCTACGAGGCTGCAATGTGGAGCCAGGAGTAATTGTTGAGACTGTCCTTGATGAGAGATGCAAGGACCTGGGATATAGAAGCACTGTGCCATCAGGGCAATGTGTTGATTTCAAGTACTGCGGAGGCGATGCAGGTCTTTAATGATGGATCCAATCCATGCAGCAATATTGCTTGGGGATGTGTTAACTCGACCGAGGAGATGTATTAGTTCTGCTTGGGGATGCATCGCTCAGCAGAGAAGATGCACATGTTTCTTTGGCAAACACCTTAGGCCCACTTTCAAGAGTCCGGGACTGTGATGGGACTACTTGGCAGGGTAGACTCACAGATAACAGGGCCTGTTATGCCCCCAGGCTTCAGATCAGGAGGGCATCCAAAAAGATAGAAAAGGCATGCTGCCTTGTTTTATATTTTTCACACTTCTTAGTTTGTAGTCTAATAGTGTCTCAGCTGCAGATGTCCTGGGGACCACCAAAGAAGGTGAGCTTGTCTGCAAGATAAGGGTGGTGATGACCTTGTAGATTATGGAGTTACCTTTCAAGGTAATGTGGGCTGGCAAGGAGAGCCTATGGGGATATATCAGGATGGTGGATGATGTGATCATATTTCTTCAGCCTCTGGGTGAGATGGGCAGTGGCATGTATGATACCGCTGAGAGTTAGCATGGCAAAGTCTGCAAGATTGTTGAGTTGGGCATGAGCACCATCCAGATCCAATTGGTTCTTCTACTATTCTGTGTAAAAGAGCTTTACCTTTTTTAGACGAGAGAGCAGCACCAGGTTGTCTTTAGTTTTTTTGGCAATATGTACCTTGAGGATGGGATTGATGACTAGGCGGAATCCAAGTGAGGAAGCAGTAGTTGAAAGCTGAAGTCTGAAGCAGTCAAGGTTCATGCCATTGAGACATAGTGACAGGTGTGTGCTGTTTATTGGTTTTGGCAGATAACAGGAATTCAGACTGAATCATATCCGGAAGCATCTGGATGCATCCAACTCACTCGATTCGAGTAGTTCGGAAAGCATTCAGGGACTGACTTGGTAGGAATGCTTTCCAGATGAGATCGTAATTGGCCCTTAGCTGGGTTGAGCATCAGTAGGTGCAGGGCATCCAGATATGGTGATATGTAAGCACACAGTGTATGAGGCTTTGGATGTCTGAAGCAGAGGAGACTTTCAAATAGAGCTAAGTATCCCTAACATATTGGTGAATCTTTTTGATGGTATCTGTGAAAAGAGTACTTATCAGCTCCATGTAAATGCTGAAGATGATAAGAGACAATATGGAGCCCTTATGGACACTACAGGTGATGGGGATCTTTTGTGATCTCAATGTGCCTATGTGAACAAACTTATGTGTTTTGAAAAGCTAGGAGTTGGACCAATGAAGGACATTGCAGATAAATTTCATTTGACATTCTAGGATGTATATGAGGATGGTATGGTCAAGTCTGTTGAAGGCAACTGACAGATCGAACAATATAAATATCAGGAAGAAGAGTTCCTCTTCCTCTGTGGTCATGAGGGCATCTACAATAATGTGTAAGGTAGCAATCTCAAAGCTGCAGTCTGATCTGAATCTAGACTAGTAACATTGACATGACCTTGGAGTTCAAAAACTGCTCTTACAGTGATCTTGCGGATGCATGGTGGGTAAGTGAATGGCTGATAGTTGGTTGAAGTAACAAGGCCCAAATGTAGTGTCAGGATGTGTCAGCAGCACCAAAACAAGTAATGCCACTAACCTTTAGTACCACCAGCGGGTACGACGGAGTGTAGCTGCTGTGCTCGAGTCTTCTTACACCTTAAGTCTGGTCTAAGGCTCTGTATACCTTCAGAAGTCACTCCACAAACATACGCTGCAGATTAAATAACAGAGAGGGATATGAGAAATAACTCGGGGATTCATTCAGATCACACAACAGGATGCTCGTATAGTCAGATACTCACAATATAACAAGCAGCAATACTCTTAAAGAAGGTTCTGAGACTATCCAATCCCAGTGAGACCATACACTGAGAAACAATGAACTGGAATTCCAGGGAGTGTATGAGCCCACTGAAACCAAGGATGATTTCAATCAACAAACAAAGTTAGGGTAAATGGTGCCTTAAGAGCACTATGAATAGCACCATAAAAGAGTATTAGAACGCTGTTAATAACACAGCGTAATAGCGAAGGAATAAAGTTGTGTACACAGAATTCACAAGCTCAAGTTCAATACCACTGAGCAATTGCGTGCCAAACCACTGTTTTCAAGCACAGTGTGGAGTGTAGGCACAGGCTCCAAAACAGATGACCAGCGTGGAAATAATTATAAAATTAAACTGTTTCAAAAAGCAGAAGGAGCACTCCAGCACTTCCTTTCCGAGTTAGGTTAAATACCTTGTGTTTCCAGCATTAGGAAAAAACGGAATCCTCTGACCTTTAATGTAACCCTTCAAACACTTCGGAATGAAGAAATGTCAGCAATGGGGACTAATGTGAACCAGCTGGAACACCCCTCAGAGAAAGCCCGTGCCTCGGAAAGCAATTGCCTTGCTTCATGAAAGAGCTTCAGCAGGAAACAACAAATCCAAACCAGAAATCCAGTGGGGAATACCATCCACTTACTCAAACTCAAAAACAGGCGAGATTGTCAAGCTCCCCTCTATCCCTAATTTGCTGTGCTTGGATGTAACCATTGAGGACAAGCCTCACTTTTAATCGCGTCCCGAGTGACGCTCGTATTTTACCAGCGCTATTATTTTAAAGCGGAAATATTGTTGGTTCTTTACTCCCTACCTTCCTCTACCTCCTGGGCCGCTCTCAGCTGAGTGTCGACGCTGAGAGCTGGTCCCGGGGAGGCGAGGGTTCTTTGGCGGACATCTTGGGCGGGTAGGCGCGCCCCGCGCTCTAGTTGTTATAAAAGAGGTCCTCTGTAGCTACGCGCAGCGGACGCGGCAGCGGATGCGCCGGATGCTTGCCGGAGTCACGCCAGAGTCCAGCCCGTCTGCGCCCGTCCGCGCTAAGGACGCGCCGGACGGCTGGGCCCTGGACTCTGACAAAATGTCATCCCCCTACTGTAGCTATTCTCGTCAGGATATGTTGGCCCTGAAACCTGGTAAGAAAAGCTGTCATCATACCAACGATCCGGATGACTTCCTGCTCCCACCCTGCTGTGGCTGCTACCTTTCGTCTAGACCTCCCAACCCCGTTCCCATCTACCCTTCCTCTGAACTCCCCTCTTCATCTACCTCCAATTCAGTAGAGGTAGAGGGTATCTTGGTTAATGCCCGCTCTCTGATTAAGAACAGGGTTTTGTTCAAGGAAATGGTACTGGACAGAACGCCCACCTTAGTATTTGTGACCGAAACCTGGGCTAAGGACTCCTCTGAACCTGATCTAATAGAGGCCGTACCGGAAGGTTACTGCCTGGCCAGACTCGATAGGCAGAGACGAGTGGGAGGAGGGATAGCGATCCTTTATAAAGATCACCTTCAATGTCACACTGTACCCCTGACTGACTTCCCTGACAGTTTTCAAGCTTTTTACTTTTCAATAAAGGAAGAACAACGCCCTTTCTTTAATGGTATTCTAATCTATCGTCCCCCCGGCTCCAGAACACACTTCACGCATCACCTTCTCCAATCTCTTGAACCTTACTTTGGCCAAGATAATTTTTCCATCATGGGTGATTTTAATTACCACCTAGAACGGCACGATCTCTCTGACACCTCCTGTCTTACCGAGGCCCTACAATCATGTGGGCTTATGCAACGTGTCTCGGGAGCTACCCACCGTGCAGGACATACCCTGGATGGCATTTTTTCCAATGACCCTCGCTTGACCATCAAGGATCCGATTCATCTTTCCTGGTCTGACCACCTGGCGGTTCCTTTTCTCCTGAAACACCATAGGGTAAATTCCCTTAAACTAGCAAACCATACAACAGAGATTACTAGAAATTTCAGGAATATTAACAGCACCTCCCTCGAGCCCTGGGCTGCAAAGCTTGCCATCACCGGCCCACATAGTGTACAGACTGCAATCGCTCAATTTGAACAGGTCACGACCGAGGCCCTGAATCAATTGGCCCCAGAACAATCCCGACGCCGCGCTAGAAAGAGACCTTCTGCCCCCTGGTTCTCCGACTCCCTTAGGCTTCTTAGGCAAGAAGTGAGGAGAATGGAGAGACTATGGCATGCTAGCTGGGACTTCAAAAACAAGGATGCGCATCGACTTCTGGTTAAAAAATATAAGGCGGAAATCTTGCAGGCTAAACAACAATATTTTGTGACTGCGACCTCCTCGCTTTCTTCCCCGAAGGAACTCTTTAAAACTGTTGACTCCCTGGTCAGACTGCAAGTCCCTGACCCTGTCATCCCTTCGCAGGACCTTTGTGATAAGATCGCCTCCTTTTTTCACTCTAAAATCCAGGATATTCACCTAGCCCTTGAGGAACAAAGAGCTGTTCTCAGCGCATCTATACCTAGTGTAGAGATGAGTCCAACTATCACCGAAATCTCCACTCCGTGCACCTTGGACACCTTTCCCTCGCTGGCCTTACAAGATCTTGAGCTTCTGTTAGCCAAGACTAAGTCTGGATCACCTTTGGATTCCTGCCCTCTGAAGGTCATTAAACAGTGTAGGGAGACCCTCTTACCTCCCTTGGTGGAGATAATGAATCTTGCCATCAGAGATGGTATCTTCCCAGCAGAGTGGAAGAAGGCGGTAGTGAAACCTCTGTTGAAAAAGGCCTCATTGGATCCGGGGGTCTTAAAAAACTTCCGGCCTATCTCCCTGCTCCCCGCCCCTGCTAAGATGCTTGAGACACATCTCAACAAACAGCTTGCTGCCTTTGTTGAAAGCTCCGGAT
The DNA here is from genome assembly GCF_964261635.1 of Lissotriton helveticus. Taxonomy (NCBI): domain Eukaryota; kingdom Metazoa; phylum Chordata; class Amphibia; order Caudata; family Salamandridae; genus Lissotriton; species Lissotriton helveticus. The sequence goes on along the minus strand of NC_136065.1, from coordinate 541,334,005 downwards.
GCTTAGACTCCTCCCAGCATGGATTCAGAAAAGAATTTAGTACTGAGTCAGCCCTCACCATCGTACTTGACAAGATCCGTACATCAGTAGATGAGGGCCAGACATCTCTCCTGGTCCTGCTAGATCTAACGGCGGCTTTCGACACCCTCTCCCCCTCGGTACTAACATCACGGCTGAGGGAGGTGGGGGTGAAGAATGCAGCTCTTGATCTCCTGACCTCCTTCCTCACGGGGAGGGAACAAAGAGTCAAGCTTGGGGATTTTCTATCTCCATCCCGTCCTGTGCTATGTGGGGTTCCTCAAGGGTCAGCCCTCAGCCCGACCCTCTTTAATATCTATGTTACCCCACTGGCCAAACTAATAAGATCTTTCGGGATGGAGGTAGTCTCGTACGCAGACGACACTCAAATCCTCGTCTCTCTACCCCATTCAGATGAACTAATCGCCTCCAAATTTAGATCTTGCATGGAGGCGGTTGGTAAATGGATGGTTCAGAACTCTCTGAAACTGAATGGGGAGAAAACTGAGGTGATGGTGTTTGGGGGTAAAGAAAACATCTGGTCAGCCAACTGGTGGCCTGACTCCCTTGGCACTTGCCCTTCCCCCACATCTTCTGCTAAAAATCTCGGGGTGATAATAGACCCTGCCCTTGACCTAGGCAGCCAGGTGAGCAGAACTGTTTCCACCTGTTGGGGCCTGATCCATACTCTCCGTAGGGTCAGGAAATATCTTTCTTTCCAGGCAAGAAAACAAATTGCTGTTGCTCTCATCGGCTCGCGTTTGGACTATTGCAATGCGCTGTATGCTGGACTTAATAAAGGACAGCTGCAGCGCCTGCAGGTAGTCCAAAACGCCATAGCCAGATTTGTCCTGGATATCCCCAGACGCTCTTCAGCCACTGCAGCCAGGAAAACACTGCACTGGCTACCGGTAGAACAGCGTATCCGGTTCAAGGTCCTGTGTATGACCTACAGAGCCATCGCTAAAAAGAGCGACACTGGAATCGGATCCATCATCTTCCACTATGTCCCCCGAAGAAACCTGCGTTCTTCTGGGAAACTGCTTCTAGCAGCCCCCCGTGTACGAAAAGCCAGGTGGGGCGGCAGAGCCTTTTCCACCCTTGCCCCTAAGTGGTGGAATGAACTTCCTTTGGATCTGAGATCCCTCCCGTCCCTACAGAATTTTCGCACTGCCTTAAAAACCCTTCTCTTCAAGCAAGCATATGTCTAAGGTCTTAATGTCTCCTTTTCTGGTCCTTCTTGACCTTTCGATAGGCGCCTTGATACCTTCGGGTTATTGTTCTGCGCATTACAAATTAATTTTCAATTCAATTCAATTCAATTCAGGAAGGGGAGGGGCTTTATAGGAGCAGAAATCCAGGCGTCTCCTTATCCATCTACCAGCATTATGTCCTAAGGGATTCTGGGACATGTAGTCCCCTGTGCGCCGTTTGTCAATAGACCTGGTCTCATGCAAACAGGCGAAAAGAGCCTTAACTGTAGGTGCAGGGAAACCCATCTTTCCTGACCTATGCTGATGAATCGTGACATCTACGTTTCTTTAGAATTGGAAGGATCTGGAATGCCTTAAGAGCTTATGGAAATATGTCTTGAGCATTGACAATGGTAAGTAATGATAAGTGAGCACCTCAGCGAAAGCTTTGATGAAGGAATATTTTCATAAGAAATGGCTTTGAGGGATTTGCGCGTGTCAGCGAGATCCCGAATAGGGCACTGAAGGCTGACTATTGCTGGCTTTTACGGGAAGAGATGGATGTAAAAAAATAAGCAGACTTGGTGCTGTTGGATCTTATGTTTGTAGAAAAGGCTGATGGCATTGCACCTTTTTTGTGGAGTTCCAATAGGTGGGTCCAGCAGGGGGTGATATACAGCTTGATTGTCTTGAACAGTGTTCTGATTCTGTTTGTAGCTTCATAGATGGTGATGGTATAGTACTTTGCTTTGGTTGATGAGCTATCTGCAAGTTGTGCAGAGTGACTTCAGGGTCAGTAAACAATTAGGTATTTTACATATTCACAGTCCTATGAACAAATCAAAAATTAAACATAATTATCTTTTTTTTTAAATTGTCTATTAAGTAGTTTCAAAATAATTTACATAACTAAAAATAATTGATTCTTGATTCTAATAATAAAATTAACAAATCAAACATTAATTAAAAAACTTCTAATAAACATTAAAAAAAATACTTCCGACCCTCTAATAAAATATACTGTGCAATATAGTTTTAAAAGCCTTAAATATGTTATCATATCAAAAAAGATCAATTAAAATAATTACCCATACTTAATAATAAAATACTAACAACTAACACAAAATCTAATTAAATGCAGCAACATATTAAAAAAATTATATTATGTACATATTAATTTAAAAAAGCGATACAAATTGCTCAAAATTATGTTCTTTTTACCTGCAATATTCTGTCTTACAATATTCATAACATCACAATATTATTGACACAATATTTGTGTCAATCGATATTTTGAAAGCAATATGTTGTTGGCTTACTATTCTGAATGGTGGAGTTGGTAATACCTTTGCAAGCACTGTCTGCTGGCTGCAGACTGGCCATATATGTTTTGCCCATATAGAGGGATTACGTGTAAATTTAAGTCAGGTAAGATGCCTAAAGTGATGGTTGAACAAATTATGCAGATAGTGACTTATGCAAATAGTTGTGTTTCAATAATGGCCAATTCTATAACTCTTCTCAAAATAATGCTGTCCCTGGCTGCATTGAACTTAATGCGCCTAGTGGGTGGAAATCTCAACACCATAAGTAGCAAGGAACTCAAAACTAAGTTTGAAGACTGGTGATTCTCATTCTGGCAATGCTTAGCAGCAAGCTTATGAATGCGGTAACTTTAGGTTGATATAAGTATTGAACAGAAACAGAAATAAAAATCTAGTTTTAAGTTTAAGGTGTCCGGGATAAAGGAAGTTCTTAAAGTAGATATTCTTCTTGCAGGAATATCAGATTATTTCCCTGTTAAATTATTCTTTCAATGGCCAAAACTCTTTGTATGTTAAACATAGCTAACAATTGCCAGGGTATCTTCTTGTTATTGAAAGTAGTTCTCAATGCAGATATTAATAAAGGATTACCTTAGCACCACCCTCTGGTGTGTAGGCATTGGTGAGATTTGGCATTGATTTACTGCAACTACATACTCAGATTGTGGCTCATATAGTCCTCCGGAAACAAATGAGAAATGTGTTTTTCCAAATCTCTACTGCCGCCTGATCCCTTTTATGCACAAAAAGATTAAAGGAATGGGTGGGTGACATCTACTTAGCTAAATCCATAAAAGCGATCCAAATTGCTCAATATTATGTTCTTTTTACCTGCAATATTCTGTTTTACAATATTCATAACATCACGATATTGTTGACACAATATTTGTGTCAATCGGTATTTTGGAAGCTATTTGTTGTTGGTATACTATTCTGAATGGTGGAGTTGGTAATACCTCTGCAAGCATTGTCTGCTGGCTGCAGACTGGCCATATTTGTTTTGCACATATAGAGGGATTACTTGTAAATTTAAGTCAGGTAAGATGCCTAAAGTGATGGTTGAACAAATTATGCTAGAAAACAAGATAGAGACTTACGCAAACATTTGTGTTTCAATAATGGCAAATTATATAACTCTTCTCAAAATAATGCTGTCCCTGGCTGCATTGAACTCAATGCGCCTAGTGGGTGGAAATCTCAACACCATAAGTAGCAAGGAACTCAAACCAAAGTTTGAAGACTAGTGATTCTCATGCTGGCAATGCTTAGCAGCAAGCTTATGAATGCGGTAACTTTAGGTTGATATAAGTATTGAACAGAAAAAGAAATAAAAATCTAGTTTTAAGTTTAAGGTGTCCGGGATAAAGGAAGTTTGGTGAGATTTGGCATTGATTTACTGCAACTACATATTCAGATTGTGGCTCATATAGTCCTCTGGAAACAAATGAGAAATGTTTTTCTCAAAATCTCTACTGCCGCCTGATCCCTTTTATACACAAAAAGATTACAGGAATGGGTGGGTGACATCTACTTAGCTAAATCCATAAAAGATGTTGCAGAATACAATGTTTAAACACACTGGGGCCTATTTACAAATGAAATTATTTATTATTTTTAGTAGTAGTACAATACTACTTTTAAAGTACACAAAATGCAATTTGCTAGCCTGCGTGAGGAGCTCTACTTCTCTGTCTCAGCTTAATATGCCGGGATCTCTTCCCTGACTGCAGAGATCTCTGCATATGTAGGTATACATTGTGGGCCTTATTTTTGAGAACTGTCACATTGGTGCGCGAAAACAGTGATGCAACAGTTTTCACTGTTCCCTCCTTGCAACATGATGGATGCGTCATATTTAATGTCTGACGCATCTTGTCACAAGCAGATACAGATACGTCGTATTTCTGACATATCTGTAGGCGCAGTAATGACACAGTGCTGGAGTGTGTCACTAAAGTGACACAACTCCAGCAATGTGGCCTTTCACATGGGGCAAGCCCCATGTGAAAGGACCAGCGTCAGTCTTACATCTGCTGTGAGGCAGGTGCAACGTTTTGATGCTCCACTGCACCACTTCTACAAGGCTTTTTAAGTGAGAATGCCTACCCTGCATACATTATACCTGACGCAGGTATAATGTAGTGCAGGGCTTTACAAAGTGGTACAAAAGGGGGTGGTGATGGACGGAGCATCTGAACCAATCAAACACTCACACCCAGTCAAAAGATCTGAGTTTGATCCATCACCGTTCTTTAGCCCACTCTGCCACCCCAGTTCAGACATGGCTATATGCAAATCAGCCTGACCCTGTGCCTCATGGGAACAGTCCAGCCCGAACTGCCAAGCCATGCCTTCCCTGGACCGGAAAAAAGCTTCCGAGGACCGGTTTCTGGCATTCAAGCCGTCTTCAGGCCGGCTTGCTTGAATCCAGTGGCAAAGTGAGCAAGGGACTCACGTCTGAGCATACCCTGCCACACTTATGGCGGCCAAAAGCGGTACAAAAGGGGGTGGTGATGGACGGAGCATCTGAACTAATCAAACACTCACACCCAGTCAAAAGATCTGGGTTTGATCCATCACCGTTCTTTAGCCCACTCTGCCACCCCAGTTCAGACATGGCTATATGCAAATCAGTCTGACCCTGTGCCTCATGGGAACAGTCCTGCCCGAACTGCCAAGCCATGCCTTCCCTGGCTTTACAAAGTGACACATCTGCTTAGATGCGTCACTTTAAGGCGCAACATGGCACTTTTTTTTACGCCGCCGGTGCGTTACAAAAAACAACGCAACAGCGCCGCCAAAGTGTCACAAGGTCTCATAGATAAGGCCCTTTATTAGTAAATAGAGGATGGACATGGAGTAGCTGCAAAATTTAGAAATAATGTGAGAGGTTTAGAGAGGAGCAAAGAAGGATTATGGGAGTGCTGGTGTAGGGTTTAGGGAGGGGCATTCACCCATCTACAAAAGAGTAAGCTCATTTTTATTTACAAACTACTTTTCTAAATTACTACAGCTAAAACAATCTATCATCAATGTACTACAGCTCAGACCATGAGTAAGTCCAGCATCACCCATGGACATTTAAAGATACTGCAACACTCTCACATGGAAAATAATGCAGATAGGAACATAAAATAAAACAACATAAGAAATATTGTTGTAAATAAATTCAAATCAACTAAATAAAAAATACAAGACAATTTTAATGATACGAAACTTAAATATATATCAGAAATAAATATTATTTTATTGATCAATTACTTAATGCCTATTGTTCTATTTTAAATGAAATGTAAATGAATTGTTCAAAAACATACTAACATGAAATTAAATTAATTCTATATCTAATATTTAAATAACTTTTAATATATCATAAATATGTATACATGTTTTAGTTTTGATGTGTCTTCTTTCCACATAATTTATGTTTTAATATATTAAAACTTTTACGAATGTCTAATAATTTCCCTAAACTTTTTACAGGGAGTTCTCCGACTGGATTGTGGCGGTCTCCACCAAGTGCACTGAACGCAAATATCCTAGTAAAGTACCTTCTTGTGGTGACTTAACAGTCACATATGATGTTTTTACTAAATTCAACTACTGTCTCGATGTGTGGGAAAATATAAGTTTACACTTGGGACTAATTTTGATCTCATAAAAGATGAATAACCAAAAGTAATTGTAATTGTAATTGTAATTGCATTTATAAGTCACACAGCTACCCACGATGGGGTCTCCCGGCGCCACAGCTGGTGCAGCAGAAACTGGTCAGGAACTACTGTAGAGGGAAGAGCCAGGTTTTCAAATCTCTGCGGAACTTAACAAAAGATCGTTCGAATTTCAATGGGGAAGGAAGGGAGCTCCAGAGTCTCGGGGCAAGGTAAGAGAAAGAACGTCCGCCCATTCTAGTGAGTCTAAATCGAGGGATCAAATAGTTCCCTTGGGAAGAAGACCTAAGAGGGCGGGAAGGAACATATTGGTGGACAAGAGACTGGAGGTAAGTGGGTGCCAACCCCTGCTTGATCTTAAACATGAAGCAGAGGGTCTTGAATTTGATGCGGCTATCTACGCGGAGCCAGTGTAGGTCCCCGAGTAAGGGAGAGATGAAAGATCTCCTAGGGACTTTGCACAAGAGACGGTCAGCGGAATTTTGAACAAGTTGGAGCTTCCTTTAAATCTCCTGAGTTCCCTCAAGATAAAGCACATTACCATAGTCCAGGCGAGAAGTGACCAGTGCCTAGACCACAGTTCGCTTGGTAGAGTCAGGAAGCATCCAGAGGATTTTCCGGAGCCACCTCAATATGGTAAAACAGGTGGCTGCCTTGCTGACCGCTTGTTGCTGCATAGAGAGCAAGTCATCTAAAACAAAGCCAAGGTTACGCACCTGCGTAACAGGTTGGGGTAATGGGCCCATTTCAGGGGGCCAATGTTGGGGGCCCTAAAGATGTTTGTGCTTGCCCAATATGACCACCTCTGTTTTATCACCATTCAACTTCAGAAAGTTTGTCCGCATCCACTCCGCCACTCGACTAAGACCCCGCTGAAGAGAGAATAATTACTCAAATTACCCAAAAGTGTAAGAGCATATGTTCACATGTAGATATACTCATGTGTAAGTTAATATTTATGCCTTTTAATTATTTACTTTGTTTTGATTCTTACTCGTCACAATTCTCACAATATTTGGTACTATAATTTGCCATATATTCTGTATTAGTCTTGCTTCTAATTAAAATCTTTAGAAATGCTAATTTAGTTTTCTTAAGTTCAATTTTGGGTCAAAGGGTGAGGAGAAGCCACAAGAGCACTTGTGCCCTTGACAGAGAAAGTACATTCCTAAGGTGGATTCCTTCCAGCAAGATTTGGAGAAATTCATGGAACACTACCCATCTGTTTTTCCCACTCCAGATGGTAGCTGATATGTCTGTCCTACTCAGGCTATGGAAAATTGGCTGGAAATAGCCCTGGCATGTGATTATAAGACCATGTTTATTGCAATACTTTCCCAGGAAAATAAATAATCCAGTTTAAATGCAATCTTTAGACATGAAATTACAGAACCAAACCTTGGGGTTGTAGAAAGAAGGAATTGTGAGCAACAATACAAATCACAGTTTAACTCATTTTTTTAATTTTAGGATACACATACCATTGCCTACATTCTTCAGCACAGCACAGAACAGTGTAGGTCAGTAACTTGGCATAGCCTTAACCCAAAAAGCATCCCAATCATAGAAACGTGTCCCGCTTAGGCACCCTCACCTCCCACCCCTCAACATCCCCACCCCTGTTACTGCCAGGCTTTCTCAGCTTCCAAGTGATTCGAGACGTTACCTCCCTTTCCTAGAATGTGATATTAATTTGTTTAAGGACTACAGCAGCTTTTTAAGGTTCTCTTCACTACAGGGTTGGGGCCTCTTGAATGAGGTGTTGGACCTTCAAACCTGGGGCATGAAGTCTTGCTGTCATTTCAGTAGCAAACTGGAATCAACGGTGTCCAGTGAGTGTCATATTTCTTGAGTTTGCTTTGATAAACAATGTGATCTTTACCACAGCAAAGGTTTGCCATAGCCCCAACAACCAGTATCTTCGGTTCAGTTCTGCTAGTTTACCCCAGCTCATAAGTATTGCTTGGATAGTCAACATTATTGCAATTTGTATAATTTGACCCCACATATTTGTGGAGTTTTTCATATGGGAATTGTCATCTCATTACTACTCCCCTTGCTTCACTTGGGCTGTGGACCTGAACACCTTGTATGTTTTCACCAGTGCACCCTCCCAGTATATATGGAGCCTAGGACATTCCTACAGCAGAAGTGTTTAAATACTGGGTACCCCACATTCCACGTGCTTGAGTTTGTGGATATCATCTCAGGTGTTTGGTACCAATAGGTGAACATATTATATAATGTTTCTCTGCTCTAGGCAGATGCTTTGGTTTTGTCATAAAGACATTACCATCCTTTGGGTGATATGTTTGCTCACTATTCCATTTCTCACTTTTTCTGGCTGGGTATTTTACCTTAGGTGTGGAGCGCGACAAAAATATATGGAGTCAATATTACAATGCTGGCATGTGGATCATGCTTAAGCCATATTTTAATGGAGTGAGTGACCTTGTGGCCCCTGTTTTGATTAAACAATGGGGAACCCATGGACAGAATGGTATTTATGCAAGTATTTCCCCACAGGTGGATTATACTGTCTTTTTGGGGTCCTTGAAGGGTTTGACTTGGCCATTATGGATTAGGGAACTCACCATACCATATATATTCTCCCTCCATCACTGAAAGCTATGTTTTCCCATTGCTGAAGGAAAATCCACATTAAAGCAGATTTGGGTAAATGGTGATGGGAAGATAGAAGATCCTAGGTGCTCCCCTATGATGTCCCAAACTGCTAGCATGGCCCGAGTAATTAGGGACCAGTACTCCCCCCAGCTTTGCTCAGAACACTTCATCCAGGGGATAACTGAGAGAGGGATTTGTTCTGGTCTACTAGCAATCAGAGATGGATGCAGCAAAAGTATGTTGGACATAAGGAATAGCTGGGGCTTTTGATATTTTGGCTTTTGCAGTGATATATTGGTCACTCAAATTTATTGACCTGTCATGTGAAATTGTTGCTAATCACTCGGACCTATTTAAATATTCCGCTCGACACTGCCAGAGGTATAGTTTGAAATGGATGAACAATCATAGGCAGGGTGTTAATTTTTGTTATGGCCACCTTATGCAGCCAAAAAATGTTTTGATCCCCACCCTTGCAATTCTAGCTCAGTATCCCTTAAGAGCTGGGAGCAATTAAGTGCTACCATTTTTTCCATTGTGTGGCACACCATCATGCCCACGTATGTCACCAATGCAGTGTCCCATTTTATTGCAATTAACCTGATCAGTTTGTCTAAATTCCATGGATTTGAATTAAGAAGCAGAACCGCTGACTTTGCTCTGTGTATTTTAAAACCCAAAATGTTTCAGACTACTGCGCTGGGCCATACGGCCAGTGGTTCCAGGATAAGCACAAATTGAAGTAGGGAGAGTGGGCATACTAGTTACAAATGACTGCCAAACCACCAATATACCGCATATAAGTGCCTTGAGTGCATCATAAAGGGTAGTTATTGAAATGTCTGGGTTATCGTTGTCATGTGCAATTACGACTGTCTGCACCTTGTTTCACGTGGTTAGATCATGTAAAGTAAGTCATTGAGTCTCCAGTACAATACCGATTAGGTATTTATAGAGGGATTAGGTGCATGGTTGAGGAGGGATATTAACCCTATGGACTTCTGCTTTCTAGAACATGTTCCAGATGTGAGTATGTTTTATGGGAGTGAGAATACTATGTGTAGTTCCTTTCTTCTACATGTAGCTGTTTCTATGCATCTATAGACCCATATCCCTAAGTCTCAAATGTTGACGCTGGCCTCTCCACAACTGTCATACCTCTAATAAGGTCTATCAAAGTGGCTGATGAAACAAGGGGGTATTAATTCACACAGAAAATATGGCGCCTGCAAAGTGTTGTAATGTAGAGCTCAGCATGAAGATCAAATGGTCAAAACTATTTGCCAGCAGTGAGAATGAGGCCAGCGCACTCGCTGTGGGTCTCGTGGCATACTTCGCCCAATTACTGAATAATAATAAGCGTACTCACCTTAGACTTGGAAGACACTTTTTGCTGTTACCAACTGTGCCACACATATCGCTACGGATTTATGATATCAAAGAATTTACATTTTAAGAATGTCGATCCTTACTCTTTGGACATATTAATACTCATTTGGAAAGACCTAGCCGGGTCAGAAGTGTAACCGTGAACTAGGCATAGAACTGACATTTAAGTAGCCATAAAGCCCTGAAGAAGTTGAGGGTTATTACCCCAATGACGAAACACGTGTTGGCTGGACCTTGTAGTGTTCTTTGGAATAAAGAATAAGAATTCTTACAAGAGACCTACTGGCTTTGATTTGAACCTTGGATTGAACTTTCAAACTACACAAATATGTGTGCACAGGAGCGGACTATATCTATCTATGTGGCTATCCATGACAAGGTTGATGTCTCCCTCTAATATTAGTTCACCCATAGCAAACTCAAATATCTCAGAAATTGTTGTTGTTAAATTGTGCTACTGTGCCCAAACATCATCCAAATGAAGTGGATGCTATTTTCACTAACTTGCCCCCATAAGAGTTACTGCAGAAAATGGGCACCCATTGACTCTTCATCATGTGTGAAAAAAGAATTGTGTCAGGTAGGATCTGGACTTCATTTGGATCCAGTCCCTCCATAAGAGGTGCATCTCCTAAAAGCTTTCTTAAAGTAATTTGATGATGGTTCACCTATTTACTGGGTCATTTAGGCCTTTTACATTGAGACTATTTAGCTTCACCATGGTTATGTTTGGGTCCATGCTTATGATGTGACCTCCAAGTCTAACTCCCCTTCCTTTTGCAATTTGTGAGCATTGTATCTCTTCACTGCTATGAAAGCCCTTTTTAGAGATTGCAGCATTGCTATAAGCGGATTCCCGGTCCCGTGAGAGTGGCAAGCAACGAGTCAAATTGGGACTCCAATTGCCGACTGCCTGAGAGGCAGGCACGCCGCCAACGACACTGCCAACGTGCTGGGAGGCGTTTAAAATGAGGAGCAGCCTCCTGCAGCGTGGAACGCACGCGGGAGCGCCCGTCAGCGTCTGGAAGAGGCTGGGCTGGGCCTACACCCTTGGTTCATTTTTCTAACAAAGCGCATGGAACAATCATTGGTAGCTGGTTTTACAAGCACGTTCCGCACCACTAGGGGAGGTAGACCTGACTTCCTTTTGTGTTGCTTGTCTTTACAACGGGGACATATTGATCACCTTAAGGAATAACTTCGGGCTGGTGGCGGGAGTGTTTGATGACATCCAGGAGCAGCCTTAATATCTAGGGTTTATACTTGCCATCGCTCTATTCCTTCCTTTGACACCAAAAGCATAGCTGCACTGGTTTTTAAAAGGCAATTAAGTTATGGCGATGCGTAAGCTACCACTAGCCCCTGTAAGGGTTAAGGCTTGTACCAATGCCACAGTTACCACTATGGATTCCTTTTTGCAACAGGCAGCAACTGTAATTGACAAAGAGATTGATCTGGTTAACAGGCGGCTCTTAAGGTCTCCATCTAGTAGCCTGTAACCACCAGTTGCTGGAACCAGCGCAACCTTGGCGGAGGCCGATATTGAATCAGGGAGTTTATCTATCTGCCCTGGGTTTCCTGATGACTCACAATTTTCCAGTTTGCCAGTGGTTCCATCCAAGCCCATGCTAAGGCCTCTTTCCTGGGTCATTAAAATAGGAGACAAGGAAGGCAGTGAACTCAATCATCCACATAGGAATGTTGGAAACCTATGAAATAATCTAGTGGTCGCACATACAGCCCCCAGAAGTGAGAGCATTCAATCACCCATTAAAAGGAACTTAAGGCCTGGTGTGGGGACTAAAAGAAAAGTCCAGGCTATTGGGGACAAAGCAAAGAAGCCCAAAACTAATATGGTTACAAAGCCTTTGACAACTTTGCTGGCCTCCCGATCATGGATCCTGTTAGATGCACTCCATACAATGATGGCCCGCCTATTGGACACCAAATTGGGCCCCATCTACGAGAGGCTGACCTTGATTGAGAAAAATATATGAGCTGGGAATCGGATGGAACAACCAGCGATACTAGGTGGTCCTAGAGATAACTTGAGACTCAGTACCGCAAAGGACCCAGCCTCATTGACACATCCACCCAATAGCACTCAGAACCAGCTACACTCCCAGCTCAAGATGCAACCTTTAGTACGGGAGGACAGAAATAATGTGCGCAGGACATGTAACTAGTAGAGATACGCTTGCTCCGGTGCAGGCACTGGATGAATCTCAAATTCTGCGGGGTGCCCTGCAGGGTTTGCACAGGAGCTCGAAGGTTGAGCTACAGAGCCTACCAGTTATTCATCTTACACCTGAATCTACTCCCTACATTGTGATCTTGGGGAATGTGCCACCTCTCACATCAGGTACTAAAGAGGATTTCTGCCAACCAAACAACACGTCAGTGGGCTCAAGGGTGGCACAAAATATTATTATGGTGCGTCAAGTTAACTGGATAGGTAGCTCTCAGAAACTCGGTGGGGGTGACTGTGATATTGTGAAGTTTAACAGTTAGCATCTCGCTGGGAGAATTTTGTTTAGGGATTCAATCTCTGTCTCCCCCAGGGCTGAGTCCTCTGTAAAGGTTTTACTGTAAGGCTTTTTTTATAAAGTAGACTTTGTCGGGAATGGTAATATGGACACCGACTAGGTGGGATGGCAACATAGATTTCCTTTAGCAAAGGAACAGCGGCCCCCTCCAGCTACATATAGCTTAAATCGAGCAGCTTGCCAGTACATTGCCCCGCCCCTGGAGCTATCTAATAGATATTCAGCATTATCCAGATTGGAGGAGTGTGATTGACTGCAGGCCCTATTAGTGGCCTCCATGGAGCCAAAGTGGCAGCAGAATGTTTCTATCGTGCAACGTGATGGGGCTCCTTGTTCAGATAACAAAACTGTTCTTTTGTGGAACATTGCAGGTTTGGCCGATAAGCTTCAGGATCCTGTTTGGGTGCAGCTTGTGAAACAATTCTCTGTGATTTGCCTCCAAGATATGTGGTTGGTGGACTGCAGCCTATTCCTGGGGGCTTTAAGGATTTCTTTGTTCCAGCTTACACGTCGGTATGTGGTAAAGTTAAGGGTGGTCTGGTTATCCACATATCATTGGTGTTGGATTGCCGGATTCAGATTCTCCCGTCAAATAGCCCAGGGTTCCAGGCTTTAGTATTAGCTTGGGCTTGATAAACTTGTATACTGCGTCTAATTGCACGCAGGGAGTGTGTAACATCACCCTGCTGGGTTCATTTTTAAGGCAGTCCTGTAGAGCTATATCACATAACCTGATGGTGCTGGGCGATTTCAATATTCATACATGTGGAGATCCCAGGTCCACATGTATGGCTAATATAGGCTGACCCCGGATGAGGGGGTTCCACTTTGAGTACCTCACCCAGGGGGAATTACTGAACAACATATTAAATGAATATGATTTGATGTCACATGTCTCTTTCTGAATGTTATAGTAAAGCTCTTATCCCCTCCTTTAAAGGAAGAGGCAGTGGCTCCTTTATAGACTACATTTTAGTTTCATTCATCTTACAGTCTTTATTTTGTGGGTTTTGCCATCTTGGAAAGCGCTTATAGCGATCACAACCCGCTCTGTGTGCAACTCACTAGCCCTATAATATCTAGAAATCCAAGGGTGGCGATAATGAGTACGCTGAGACCAACAGATGGTCGGCGATGGCTCAAGTGGTCCCAGGTTTCCCCTGATGTCCTTCACTGTAAAGTAAGAGATTCTTGTGCTGCAGAACTAGCGCTTTGCACCTCAATGGATTCTTCCTCGGGTGACGTCCTTAGCACTTTTAATTCTATTTCCATCAAAGTGGGTGAACTCCTAAGTGCTTGAGAGCGTAAAGTAATTAGCTCAACTCTCAGATGGTTGGATTCATCTTGTTACCAGGCGGCAAGGAAGCTGGGGGAGGTTTTAAAAATTATCCAGTGAAACCAATCCCTGTTACGTGCTCACCGTAATGAGTACAAACAGTCACTGGCTAAATGCAAGGGCACCCTGAAGGAGGAGGCATGGAGGGAGCTGTGGGAGCCAAGCACTCTTAGGGATAGTGCAAGGTTCCGGAATATTGTCAACAGACCTCTTTTTGAGCAAGAAGCAGGGGGTCATTTGAGTTCCCATATTACTGAGGAGTTGAAGTACCATAAAAATAACATTAAGGGCTATACCTACCAATAGTCAGTTGGCAGTGAAGAAAGTTCAATCATTTATTAAGCAAAAATACTCTATAGAGGAGCCTCTCCAACCCTCACCCATCAGTTGCGCAGAGAAGTCTGTTGGCGCGCATTCTAACATGAGGATATATACTTTTCAGTTCAACACATATATTTACTGTAAAAGGAAAAGCACCAATTGGCCCTCGAGCTCCAGGAAAAGACCATATATGGCACACATGATTAGTTCAAAGCTTAGCTATTTATTACTGGGGAGGTCAGGAGGGGTGACTCCCTTTCATCTTGGTGCCCGGGAGTGTAGGCACGGCGCCTCCAAGAATGCGCTTATCGCACCCAAAGCCAGGTGCGATTTTGAGTCTCAGGATAGTCGAGTAAACAGCCTACGTTCAGCTGCTCCCAGTAATTCCGATGAACTGGGGCTTGACAACTGCCGGAGACTAACACATGATCACAGCCCGTGTTCGAGCATAGATTCGAAAATGGCGTCTGAATGGTTATCGGCCTACTCTGTTAGCAGTGTTAACATAAAGAGTGAATAAATACTGTCCTCCCTGCAAAAGCAATATATATATATATATATAGAGCAAAGAGGGTACATATAGATCCATCATGCTAACATAATATGGTCTGATACTCCTTATGTAGGGGAAATCAATTTTTTTTATCCCTCAGAGTCTATGAGGGCCATAGGGGTTGAGAGCAATATTGTTTACTTTCTTGAGGATCTACACAGGGCCACGAAGGTCAATGTAAGAATTTCTGAGAATCTTCGTGTTTCTAAGGATTTTGACATCAGGAGGGTTGTACAGCAGGGCAGTATCCTGGCCCCGTTTTTGTTCAATCTCTATATAAATGATCTGGATGGGGCTCTGTAGATTTGGGGGCAGATTTTCCATATGTAGGGCAGCGGGGGCTTCCCGTCCTACTATATGCAAATTACACCATTCTTATAGCCAGAACTATCAGGGGTCTTCAATCCTTTTTAGACGCCTTTTTAGGTCTCGCCTATTCTATCCCGCAGGGAAAAATAGGCGAGATTATAGTAAGCGGAAAAGAAAAGTCTACCTAGCTGCTTGGATCACGTACAGTCCATGGGAGCTATGTGCGTGCACATCACATCACACACCATTTGTTATCAGCTTGTGAGCCAGGGCATCATACTTCAAAGGGTCCGCCCCCCCATCAGACTTCAAAGGAATCCGCTCCCGCATCAGACTTCAAAGGAATCAGCTGCGCTCCCCCTCCCCCCGCAATGTAGAGAGCTTGTTTACTTCAGTCACCAGTCCCTCCGCCTCTCACATCTGTGCTTTTCCTGACACTTCCGCCCTGTCTCTTTTGATTTGCTGTTCACTAACGCCCCCTCAACACACCGCTCATGTTGTTTGATGCACTCTGTTCATTCTCAATCAAAAAGCTGCCCATTCAATTATGCTTTTTGTTTTGTCTAAATGTTATGAAATCAATCTACCTTCTTAGCGCTTTGTAGGAAGAATAAATGCACTTAGGCGCTGAGTTTGTTTCTTGCAGGAAGTTCGAAGCGGCTGTAGTTCACAAACTTCAGTAACTCTAATGTTTATGCTGTGTCATTACCTGTTTGTGCTGCAGTCTGCATTGGCATTCAGCCCGGTTTGTGAAGTCCATTCAACAATAAAAGTGAGGCATGACTCGCAGCTCACAGGAAGTAGGTTTTCGAAAGGGAGGGAATCTAATGCATAATAAAGAAAAGTTCTACCTATGCGGAAGTTACAAAGTGGTATTTTACAAGCAGGACGTAAACACAGGCGCATAACGTGCACATTGCCTGGCATGTATAAGGTAAGAAACCGTGCGCAGTCAAGCCATGAAACAGTTACCTATCACTTCAGTGTCTGGCCCCAGGTTATGGGAGTGGCAACTTCCCGTCACTAGCTCATTTGCTCTACACACATGGTTTCACAGTCATCATCATTGCAACGTGTAAGCCAGGGCTAATCTACTTTTCGTCAGTGTGGCTTTGTGAACTATAGTCTGTAAGAATGAGAACTTTATCCATATATCGCGTGCGTAATCTCCTAAGTGAACTTCTGGAACAGGGAAACATTGGTCTGAAGGTGCAGCTCTTGTGTCACACTGAACTACCTGTATTTCAAAGATTAATTAGAAACTTCCACATTCTGGCTTTCTGCCTTCATCACCCTGCATGTACAACTACCGCCTTAAAGAGCTGCTTGTTTTCTGCACCTGGATAAACTTGGGTTCTGATAAATCTACAAATAAGATGTAATTACTAAAACAGGGCATCAGCATTTAATCCAGGAGTCTTTCCTGATACTTGAACAACAAGGCATGTGTCGCTATTGATAGGCCCGACGATATTTTAATTATTCAGGCATAATTAGCAAAATTGAGAATTTTATGTTATGCTTGTTATGCGTAATTCCACCATTATGCCGCAACTACAATTACGTGGCGTTCACACCAAATTTTACATTGAGTACTTGGGTATACTTATGGTCAGAACAGGAGCAGCCAATGCTCATGCCACTTTGCAATTTTTAGTACTGCAAAGTGCACTCTCGCACCAAAACGAAATACATTTTGCGCTAAAATCTAGATAACAGATTTGTATTTTTTGTAGTTACACATAACTTCGCATAACTTTCCCAACATTTCATCTAATTAGGCAAACGTAAATTACAGAAATTTTTCATACATCTAACTACCATGGAGCTGATCGTGAGTGGTAACTCTTAACCCCAAAAGATCGACACTGCATAGTATCACCCTTCTAATACTTCACAAGTAATGTTTAGTAATGGAGAGTATTGTAGGATTTGTCTCTGCAAGTTTTCCCCACTACTCAGTACATATTCCACAGCATTTGAAAAGTGACAGGGTTTACTGCACCCAGTAATGCCAGGCATGCAGGAAAACCACACACACACCACAGACACACACACCACACACACACACACCACACACCACAAATACACCACACACATACATCACACACACACCACACAGAGCCCCCCACACAGCCCCACACACATCCCCACACACACACACAACCCCACACAACCATACACAACCCCACACAACCACACACAACCCCCCACACAACCCCCCCCACACACACAACCACACACACAACCATAACCACACCAAGCATTGGCATAGCCAATAGGTCTCGCCTTTGTGACCTTATAGGTGTTTAGCCACGCAACAACGACTCACACTGCTGCATGCCTCACACTGCTGCATGCCTCATACTGCTGCACGCCATACACTGCTGCACACCACACACTGCTGCACTACACACACTGCTGCACGCCTCAAACTGCTGCACGCCTCACACTGCTGCACGCCTCACACTGCTGCACGCCCACACTGCTGCACACTGCTGTATTCTGCTGCATTACTCACACTGCTACAAGCTACACACTGCAGCACGCCTCACACTGCTGCACGCCTCACACTGCTGCACACTGCTGCATTACTCACACTGCTGCATGCTGCACACTGCTGCATGACACGCTGGTGCACACCGCACACTGCTGCATGCCTCGCACTGCTGCACGGCTCACACTGCTGCATGCCTCACACTGCTGCATGCCTCACACTGCCGCACGCTTCACACTGCTGCCAGCCTCACACTGCTGCACACTGCTGCATTACTCACACTGCTTCACGCCTCACACTGATGCACGCCTCACACTGCTGCACGCCTCACACTGCTGCACGCCTCACACTGCTGAATTACTCACATTGCTGCATGCTGAACACTGTTGCACGGCACACTGCTGCATGCCACACACTGCTGCACGGCACACTGCTGCACGCCACACACTGCTGCACGCCACACACTGCTGCATGCCACACACTGCTGCACACCTCACACTGCTGCACGCCTCACACTGCTACACGCCTCACACTGCTGCACGCTGCACACAGCTGCATTACTCACACTGCTGCATGCTGCACACTGCCGCATGACTCACACTGCCGCACACCTCACACTGCTGCGTGCCTGACACGGCTGGACGCCTCACACTGCTGCACGCCGCACACTGCTGCATTATTCACACTGCTGCATGCTGCACTCTGCTGCACACCACACACTGCTGCATGCCACACACTGCTGCACGCCATACACTGCTGCACGCCACACACCACATGCCACACACTGCTGCACACCTCACACTGTTGCACGCCTCACACTGCTGCAAGCTGCACACTGCTGCATGACACACTGCTGCCGCCACACACTGCTACACACCACACACTGCTGCATGCCTCACACTGCTGCTCGCCTCACACTGCTGCACGCCTCACACTGCTGCACTCCTCACACTGCTGCACGCCTCACACTGCTGCACGCTGCACACTGCTGCATTTCTCACACGGCTGCATGCTGCACACTGCCGCACACCTCACACTGCCACACGCCTCACACTGCTGCACGCCTCACACCTCACACTGCTGCACGCCTCACACTGCAGCATGCCTCACACTGCTGCATGCCTCACACTACTGCATGCCTCACACTGCTGCACGCAGCACACTGCTGCATTACTCACACTGCTGCATGCTGCACACTACTGCATGACACACTGCTGCACACCACACACTGCTGCACGCCACACACTGCTGCATGCCTCACACTGCTGCACGCCACACTGCTGCATGCCTCACACTGCTGCACGCTGCACACTGCTGCATTACTCACACTGCTGCATTACTCACACTGCTGCACGACACACTGCTGCACGCCACACACTGCTGCATGCCACACACTGCTGCATGCCACACACTGCTGCACACTGCAACATTACTCACACTGCTGCATGCTGCACACTGCTGCATGACACAATGCTGCACACCTCCACTGCTGCATGCCACACACTGCTGCACGCCACACACTGCTGCACGCCACACACTGCTGCATGCCACACATGCCACAATAAATATCAAGCATTTCTTTAATTGTTTTATCTCCCAAGTTTTGAGAACATTTCCATAGGGCTGCTATACATCTGGACATCTGATTAATTCTATTTCTATCCATTAGAGACCAATTTAGTTTATTGTCATAAAGAATGCTCAGATACGAGAAGATCTCTATTCTCTCTTGGCGTCTGCCATCTAAATGAAGAATTTTATTTACAAATAAGCTGAGATCAGCCATAAAAGCGGAGTGTGACTCAATACACTTCTGAGGGCTATTGGGGTCCTTGCCAGCAGGACTGTGTCATCTGCATAGAGGATAACGGGCAACGATATCAGGCCTGCCACTGGGACATTGTTTCAATTTTCAGTCATGACCTCAGCTAACTTGTTCGTATACAAGGAGAAAAGAAAAGGGGTGGGAACACAACCCTGTCTCACCATCTTTTCAGTTCTAAAGGGTTTTGTGCATTCTCCATTTTTTCCATAAGAAATCACAGCCTCTGCCTGACAGTATAAGTGTCTGATGAAAAAGGTTATGGAGGGGTCCACGCCCATTGAATCCATGATGCCCCACAGTTTACTGTGTGACACATAGTCAAAGGCTGTGGACATGTCCATAAATGCCATATATAATTGGCCTTTCTTTGCATTGGTATATTTGGCAGAATTGAGGCATTGGTCTGTCGTACTCCTACCCTTTCTAAAGCCATAGTGGGCTACCACAAGTGTATTCTTTTTTTGGGCCCATTCCTCCAGCCTATTTAATAGCAATATACCCATCATTGTATCTGCGCTGTCATGGAGGGAAATTGGGCACTAATTAGCAGGATCTACACCATTCCCTTTCTTGGAAATAGGAATTATCATGGACTGTGTCCAGGAGGGGAGAGGGCTGTTTTGGCTATAGCATGAAAAGCTATAGTCAAGACATCTGCTGGGACCCAGTCTGGTCCTGCGGCCTTTAATGCAGGGGATTACTAGTGGGACAGTACTAGAAAAACGTCATCCAACGCAAATTCCAATACCGGTGGAGCAACCGGCACGTACTCAGAAAGCTACATGAAGGCATCTGTCATTTTTGAAATATTTTCTGAAAATGGGACAACCATGTAGCCTCATCTATGTGGAGGTCTAGAGAGGGCCCGCTATTTCCTTGAAGAAACAGGGAATTAACCACTTGCCAGAAAGTCTTAGTGTCTTTAGACAGTGAGGCTAGTCTTAAAATCTCCCATGCTTCTACAGAGATCGCCTTTTTTCTTACCTGCCTTGCATGTTTTATTTGGACCTCAGGTTTTTAGTGAGAACAGGGTCCCTTGGGGATAGTTTAAGTGATTTCCATAGCTCCACAGATGCTTAAGAACATTGTTTATCAAACCACCTAATTGGCGGGGCCTTTTTCCTGGGACAATTGTTTGGTTAATAAATCTTTTATCACACAGAAGATATCGCTACCGCTTATGCCTGCCACGACTTGTACACTATTAGCTGTTTGGTCTAGGCATAGACATATCTCCTGATAAGACAAAGACAGTGTCTTATGTAGTATTTCCCTGGGGTCTGTATTATACCATTTTAAAGCGTAACTATTTTTCTTAAATAGAGAAGGTTCAGGTACTTTTTTAATTTTCTCTTTCTTATGGGGTGTTCAATTGAATGAGGAGAATAATAACTCATAATCGCTATGTTTGGTCATCACAACCTCAAATTTATTGGGAGAAGTACTCAGTGACAGCGGAAACAGGATAAAATCAATGCACAATGTCGTGCCTGACCTATAGAAAGTTGGGGAAATTTGACCCAAGCTAAAACAAATTTATTTAGCAATTTTCGGATCCTAAGCCATCAACAGACTGTTCAGGGCGTTACCATAATTGTGGTGGTTAAAATGGACAAGCTTATTCCCATTCAGATCAGTTACCCCACAATTGTTTGAAACAGAGTGTATACAGATGTGAGTGTTAAAATCATCTGGCCAAACAATAACAATTGTTTTAGGGTGGTAATACATCAAGTTCAAGAAAAGCTTTATTCGGCTGCTATTTAAAACAGACATAAAAGCACAGCACAATTATATACAAAATTCATTACAGATTCAATACAAAAAATTAAAAGAAACACACTTCATTTACCATTAAAAAAAGGAAACCAATTGCAGCCATTAGCATTCTGGAATATTTATTTTGCGCTAGTCTCCACGCTATATGTTCATTATCTAATAGCTGAAGTACGAACATGGCTTGACGGCATTGTCTGAGACCTAAGTTTTTTAAAAGTGGAATAATCCAGACTTTCCTCTGTTCCAGGTAAAATTTACAAAACAGAACTACATGCATACTAGACTGGTCAGACATATTATCGCAGGGGCACAGTATTAATTCATGTGACCAATCATTACATTTAGGAAATGACACAAGTCTATGTATGATTCCCAGTCTTGTTTATTCGCCTTAATTTGGTAGGGTATGCTCAGACGTGAGTCCCCTGCTCACTTTGCCACTGGAATCAAGCAAGCCTGGCTGAAGACGGCTGTAATGCCAGAAACCGGTCTTAGGAAGCTTGTTTCCGGTCCAGGGAAGGCATGGTTTGGCAGTTCGGGCTGCACTGTTCCCATGAGGCACTGGGTCAGACTGATTTGCATATGGCCATGTCTGAACTGGGGTGGCAGAGCGGGCTAAAGAACGGTGATGGATTAAACCCAGATCTGTTGACTGTGTGTGAGTGTTTGATTGGTTCAGATGCTCCGTCCATCACCACTCCCTTTTGTACCGCTTTATTCGCCATAAGTTGGCAGGGTATGCTCAGACGTGAGTCCCTCGCTCATTTTGCCACTGGATTCAAGCAAGCCTGGCTGAAGACGGCTGTAATGCCAGAAATCAGTTCTAGAAAGCTTGTTTCTGGTCCAGGGAAGGCATGGCTTGGCAGTTCGGGCTGGACTGTTCTCATGAGGCACAGGGTCAGACTGATTTGCATATGGCCATGTCTTAACTTGGGTGGGAGAGTGGGCTAAAGAACAGGGATGGATTAAACCCAGATCTGTTGACTGGGTGTGAGTGTTTGATTGGTTCAGATGCTCCGTCCATCACCACCCCCTTTTGTACCGCTTGATTCCCAGTCTGAACGTAGTTAAAAGAAACCTATCAAAAGTGCCCGGTACAAATAATAAATAAGGCTCCATCCCCATAGTGGTTCGTAATAACAGGTGATGTCTCACTGTGGTTTTTTCCGAAATTTCCCCCACCAATATATTTGCTTCCAGAAGCTGGAGACCATCTTTCTTTAATGTCTTTCTTGGGATCTCCGTCATAGATATAGGGTTTAGGAAATATTCTGGGTGTCCCAGATCGTTCATAAAATCAAGACAAAATTTGAGCCAGGGTATTGTAAGTGCCCTCTCTGATTTAAGAATATCTTTTAAAATTGCCCTATTTAACTTTGTCTGGTCCTTGCACCAGACTCTATGCAACAACAATATAGGTTCAATTTTTATAAGAAACACTATGTAATGTTGTGCTAGCTCATCATGGCAAATAAAGGAAGAGGTACTGGGTGGTACAGAGAGAATGTGCCTTAAAAAGTGATTTTCAACTGTTTGTATGGAAGTAGAATCTGTGAAGCTCCACACCCCAGCCCCGTAAATTGCCATAGTCACGCATTTTGCTTTATAAATATGTAGCAATTCCGGGGAACGTTTCCTACCTAATTCTTTAGCAAATGATAGCAACGCCATTGTGAATCTAGAGAATGCCAGTTTTTTGGCAGATACAGCTGCTGCCCATGAATCATGCGAATTAAAAAGTATGCCTAAATAGGAAAAACATTTTATAGATGATAGCTTCTCGCCATCAATATACATTTCACGGGTCCTCTGGGTCCCTTGCCTGCATCTCATGACATAGGTCTTAGCTATGTTAGTTTTGAGACCTAGATCCCTCATAAACATACTAAAGCCATCCAGGGCACGTTGAAGGCCGTTTTGAGTGTGTGCCATCAAAACAGCATCATCCGCATACAATAATGCGGGGATAGGGCGGCCCTCTACCTGGGGGGTAATCTTTGCCCTGGAGGAGGAGTGCAGCTTCGAGGCCATTAATGTAAAGATTAAAAAGGAAAGGGGCCAAGACACATCCTTGTCTGACCCCTCTTCTGACCGGAAAGGCTTGAGTGCATTCACCCTTCAGACCAAACCGAACGCTTGCGGAGGCTCCACTGTACAGCCGCTTTAAAAACATAATAATTTTATAGTCAACCCTTATCCTTTCAAGGACCTCCCACAGCTTATGGTGTCTGACTGAGTCGAAGGCTGCGGTGAGGTCAACGAAGGCAAAGTATAAGCTACCTTTTTTTGCTCTTGTATACATGCCTATCAGTAAAGAAAGGTTGAGGGACTGTTCAACGGTTCCAAGACCATCGCGAAATCCATATTGGAGGTCAGATAATATCTGGCTATTATCCACCCAATTAGAAAGGCAGTCCAAGATGACCCTCCCTACCACTTTAACTGTGGAATCCAAAAGGGAGATGGGTCTATAGCACCCCGGATATTCACGATCTCCCCTTTTGTAGATTGGAATTATTATGGATTGTGCCCAGGTCTGAGGAAGAGTTGATTTTATACTAGCATTAATGGCCTGGGTTAATATAGGCCCCCACAAGGGAATATTATGTTTAAACATGTCGATCGGGACCCCATCGGGTCCTGGTGCTGCCGGCCTAACTTCTTGCTAGCGCCCTTGTCACTTCCTCCAGGGTGATTTCTAAATCAGTTTGTTCAGCATTGTTAGTATTATCAACTATGGAATACCCTACAGGATTCCCCTGCTCATTATACAGATTTGAAAAATGGGTAATCCAAGTTTCTTCTGTGATTGCTGTTTCCACAGAGGAGCAGTTACAAGGAGAAAGGAAAGGGGTCCTCAATACCTTCCAGAACGCTATATTATCTTTCTGCTGTGCAGCACTATGCAGTGAGTCCCAAGCTCCATTTCGCAAGGTTCGTTTTCTGTCTTTTATTGCCCCTTTGTAATCTATTCTTGCTTGCCGTATTTTGGTCGGCGATCTGGGTCGTGTATGCAAAACCTTTTTCAGGTTGTCATATATCCTAGTGCATTTAGCATCAAACCAACCAGAGGATCTCACCTTATTACTAAATTGAAGTGTCAGCAGATTTTTAGTCTCCCTCATAATATCTATGAAGGAGTTCACGATGGCCTCATCCGGGGCGACCTCGCTCAAGCAGATGTCCAACATGGGCCTACATTTGCCTATAACTTTTTCGATAAGTTAATCTGCTTCCACTTTCTCCCACATTAGTGAATAGCCATTGGTTTTGCTCAGTGTAACATCCCCCGTCATTCGAGTACATTTCACTATCTTATTAAAACTGTGGAGAGTTTAAGTTTTAAGAGGAGGAGGAAATGGTCACTTAGGGCTATTTCGCCCACTTTAAATGATGAAACCAAATGTGAGTGAGAGCGTGAGATCCAGATGAAATCAATGGTGGTAGCGTATCATCTTCCATTAAAGGTGGGGGGCATACAAGAGGGATTAATTATTAATTCATTTGCTAATCCAAGATCCAATTTAAAAATGATCTCATTAAATAAATTTCCCGTCTTTGAGTGATTAAAATGGCTACTATTGTCTGCTTCACTAAGCAGGCCGCACAGTCGTACATCCATATGGCTACATAAACCACAGTTAAAGTCACCCAACAACAGAATTGACGTATCTTTAACTTTCCCTTGCATATTTTTTTCCATCACCTCCATTACGCTCTTAACCACTAGTTGTAACTCCTTTTGGGTGGCATTATTATATACATTAATCAGGAGAATGCGATACCTAGTGCTAAAGTTTAGTTCTACTAACTGGTAGAAGGTTCCCCCTTCGTGAAACACAATGTTACTTAAAGGCATACGGTTTGAAATGTAAGTGGATATACCGCCTTTGGGTCTCCCTCCCAAACCCTTAACTGCCTGAGTGTGGTATGTCTTCTAGCCATTTATATGGATAGGTTCTATTGCTCATGTCTCTTGCAAGCCAAGAATGTCCATGTCCTCAATAAAGGCTTCCCAAACTGGATTTTGTAGCTTATTTCTTAGACCTGAAATGTTCCAGGATGCCACGGTGGATATATTAGGATCAGATGGGCCTTGGGGTTTGGTGGGGGTAAATCTCACGGCCTTATGGGGGTCTAAAATGGGTGTCATGGGTGGACCTGGAACAAACTTGTGTTGCTCCAGGGAGACTGCTTGAACCCCATGGATAGTCTTCCTACTTATGTGTTTCTCTATGCTCTCCGGCGTTGAAACCCTGATTAGATCCTCACTCGGAACAGTGCCTGGTTGAAAGGTAGGGTCCATGGTGCTAGTTACTCTTTGCACTCCCCTGCTACTTGAGGTATCAAAGGGTTGCTCCAATCAATCAACCCCATCTAAACTGTAAAGAGGGTCATACAAATTAAAGGTTGGAATAACGTAGCTATGTGGTCCGGAGTTACAGGTGTTACTAAATACTGTTAGTAAATACTGGTAATAGATCAAATCCTCCATAGAATGGGTCAGTTTGTCAACCACTTCTGCTTGATTTACAAAGGTATTATAACTAACATTTATAAACAATAAATCTTGCCTATTTTGACCACTAGCCACAACGATATGAAAGCAGAGGTGTTCACAAATGTCGTTTCAAATTTTGTAGCGATGTTATCAATGATGTAATGGAACATGTTATGAGTGATGTAATATGTAGGATAGTGAGATGTGCATGTTGAGGGTGCCCTGCGTTGCCCTCATATCTTTTTTGAATAATAGCAGCACTGGGGACTAAGTACCGGAGTCCTGTAATGGCTGCCTGCAAAAATATTTATTATGTTGCAGGTAGGCAATAAAAGTGCTTACTCCCACTGGAGCCTAACTCTTGTGGGACTGAATTACCCAAGGGAAAAGAAATCCCATAGGCCAATCAGAACATTCTAATTATTTGATTTAAGGACTCTCGGTAGAGTCCCTTGAACCCATCCTTGTAGATATTTGTGATCCTTAATTTCTTAAAAGCTACAAAACTGATTAACACTAAATCATAAAAAAGCACACTTTCTGGATCAAGATCTAGCTTCCTGCCAAAATTGGTATAATTCAATTAAAAAAAGTCTATGAAAAAGTATTGGAGGTTTTGCCTTTGGGACTCCACTTTCTCCTAGTCCTAGCTTGACTGATTACTGTCAATCTTTCCAAGAAGAAACTAATGAAGAAAATAACTTTTTAAAAAGGTTTGTGGAAGAAATGTCAAATGGTGCCACTGTTATTAGCAAACTAAAAAAAGAAGACATTACCTATGGAAATGCAAACCTATATATATTACCCAGTGGCAGTCGCCAGTGGGTAGATATAGTTAGGATCATATTTTAATTTGAAAGAATGTTTTAACTTGCTTATAACATTGGTGCTATGCAACGATTCTTCGCAAAACTTTCCTCAAACACTTTTCTTCCACCTCACCTCCTACCTGGAAAGTTTTGGGGTGATTCATCAAGCGAAGAGCAAGGTAAAAAAGGGGGCCTAAATCCCATTTTCCCCATTCAATTTTCTCTAGGATATTTAGGCACAGCTATATCTGTCAGTAAGTGTGCCTGAGTGCAGCCAGAACCTCCCAGATCACCCACACTTGTGTATTTCAAAAGGCCATGCATGGAGTGGGGTAAGCTGCCCTTGGGGGTTGGACAGAGGGCCTGGCTGCAGGCTCAGCCCTGTGGCCAACCCCATGCAGCACATGGCTGATGGCCTTGTGCTGCTGGGGGAAGTTGGCTTTACCTATGGTAATAAAAATATTTCTTTATGTTAACAAAAACCAAATGTGAAAGCAACGTTATAGTTAAGAAGTGTAATTTTTCTTACTTTACATATAAAAAAACCTTAGAAATCCACTAAGAAAACAACATTTAAAGTAACATTATTGTTAGTTGAAATGTTGGTTAAAACGTACAGTTTTAAATTAACAATGTAACTGAAATTTACCAGTGATCATTCTCTCAAGTAACTATAAATCTTGCCCTGCGGTAACTATGACTAGCATAACTAGCCAATAAAAATAGTTACTCAAAAGTGTAAGAGTAATTTTACAGATGTATATTTCCTGACTTGTAAAGTTACCTTTGTGTACAGCACCCCTAGTGCACAGTCCTTTTATTGAGCTGTAATCTGCAGCTTGTACAAGCCCTAATTCACCACCACTTTGGAACATTAAGCTATGACTGTGCATCACACCACAGTTGTTCCAATGCACTTCAGCACATCAGCATAATAATACAGTGTTCGAAGATAACATGTGCTATAAGCCTGGTGTTGTGCACACACTTCAGATATGCTTGTTAAGAAACAGGATTATGCACAAATATAATAATCCAATATCTGGCATTTTCTGTTTAATTACAATTTGTCACAAAATAATGCCTAGTAACCCATCTGCTTGCCTGCGATGACAGCCAGGAATAAAAGGTAGGAAGGGTCTTAGGTGGGGGACCTCTGTAGTTACAAATCATTAAATTAACCAAAGTCATTTTCCCACAAAGGAGTTCTCAGTGAGAATAATTGTGATCCTTGTTCTGTCACATGATTTTGCTTTGAAAGTCATGTTGAAAAAATATTTTGGTTGTTTTCTACTGTATTGACTTTATATTGTGCTTCACATATGTGAAAAGGCAACAAAGCCCTTTGGCAGATAGTTAGGATGTGCTTGATTAAAAGGAGTTGCTCTGAAAATCGACATAATTTATGATGCGATGGAGTAGCATGGAATTGGGTTATGCAGTTTGATGAGGCATAATGGTGACGGATGTTGTGTGATGAAGCATGCTGATGAATCCTTCATTATGCTGTGGTGTTGGAAGATATATTATGACATGGGATGCTGCCATGCAGTCTTTCTTGGTTTTGCAGATTTCAGTTATCTGTGTGACATGGTAAGGGTTGTCACTGTATGGTATTGTGAAATATCATTGTAGAAACGGTTTGAAATGAAATGGTATAGTGTGCAGAGATGTGCTGTGATATAGCTTTGTTATGCATGGTATAGTTGGTAGGGAACAGCACAGCTTTTTACTGATTAGTTCAGTATTACTATAATGTAGTGTGGTACAGATTGATATGGGGTAGCTGTTGTGTGAAATGTTATGTGGTGTTAGATAATGATATTGTTTCTTTCCGTGGTAGTATTGTATTATTGAGTAAACAATTTTGTAGCTTGGTTTAATGTGGTGTGGCATTGTGAAATGTGAAGTGATATAGTATAGAATAATGCTCATAATATTGCAATGTAGTTGTTATTTTGCACTGCTTTTTTTTAACTCAAAGATCAATATTTCCCACATCTCCATTACATTACATTTGTGACAACGGATGTTTGTGATGATGGAGCTGGGTGGCTCAGGGCGATCAGCAGCTCGCATGCCCGCTGCATCACAAGCCTTCCGCCTCACTCTTACTCCTGCTGATCCGCTGCACCCTGTATTTTGAAGTAATAATAGGTCTACCCGACAGAACCACTTTTTCTTGAAATGCCCAGTGTGAAGCCGGGTCTCTGCGGAAGCGGCCCAACTATGCTTGGTGCAGCTTGTGGGTGGCCTGGTGTGTTCCTACTCGGCCCCCACCAATTCCCCCGTGGTATCAACTAGTGGCTTTAATCTCAGCTGTCCAACTTCCGAGGGAATCCTGACCTCATCATTACCCGGATGTCATACCTGCTGTCACTCCTGTTGGGGTGCAAAGACCAGAGAAAAAGAGCAGGTGGAAAGGTCCCCCTCCCTCCAATTGGAAAAAATGGATCCTAGTCACGAACAAAGGGGGAGCAATTCCACACAGCTTCAAAACTCCTGCCGCCCCCAAAAGACTGCCAAACATCTGAAAGCAAGGATGTTGTACCCTCAAAGAGGAAGGAGAGGGATTCAGTCATCATCCTGAATTGAAGGAAACCAGGAGGCGCACAAGGGGTCCAAATCAGGCATGCACAGCAAGCTCCTGACTTCCCCGGTCAAAGGAAAGCAAGATGCTCACAAGAAGGTACAACCAGGATGCGCCCTGGTGCCAGCCAGATGGAACAATTGCGACATCAGAGATATCAAGGAATATCTCAATCGGGCTGGCCTAGAAATGCAAAAGCTCAAGCAAGCAGCCCTGATCCTGGGATGTGAGAGCCCCAGCAGCCATAGCCAGAGTGAGGAATTCCGAACAAACACACCGCACCCTGTTTCCCTTTACCCAGAAATAATTATTGATGGGAAAGACCTTGCTCTATCATAACCCGCCCTGCCTCCCTCCCATAGGAAACTTCAAGAAATTCGTCTGAATAACTAGCAAAATAACAAGTCAGTCTTGGGTGTTCTTAGATGCGCTGGTAACGTGAAACCTAGTGAGGCCCACCAAGAGCTTCCCCAATGGTTGGAACCTCTGGTCTTTCGAGTATATCCAGACCTTGCTTTAAACCAGCATTCTGGTCAGAAATCAACAAAATCACCAATATGGATCTCGTTCACTAGCTAAGCGAGCCCAGTAAGTCTGTTTATCAACTTATCAATGACACCCATCCTCTGAAATAGAAACCAAGCAATCTAATGGTGAATTGGAGTCTTGCCCCCAAAAGCTCAGGTTCGATTTCCCTTGGCCTGCCTCCCCGTCATCACCTGCTCCTTGCAGGCAGTTTTGCAATGCCCGCCTCAAGGACCCACACCAGCTTGAGCTTAGGAGCAGTGTAACTAATGCCTCCTTGATGGTCACCAATAACAGCAGTGCCAGCCATAAAGCAGTAAAGCTACAACCAGACTCACAGAAAAACCTTCAAGGGGAATGACCCTGGCCAACTAGCAGCTACTCAGACTCAAACTCAACACCTCCACATCCTCAAAACCAGGTCAATGAACCCTCAAAAATAGAATACCTGCACAGGGAGACACTCCCTACTCCATCAACACACAAGGTCGAGATGCTGCTCACAATCACTAACCAAGCCCTGAACTCGATGGCTAGCGCAGCTCACATGCATGCAGACAAACTAGATGCACAAATAAACATTTTACATCTGAAAACTGATCTGATAACTGGAATTGACACCAAGCTTGATCAACTAAACTCTCTATATGCAGAGCTCAGAACAACACAACGCAAATTCCATTGCAAAAGGAATGCAGCTGCAACCCGATAAAAAAAAACTAGAAACCCTCCCGGACGTAATGTACACCCTAATTGAGGACCTGAAGAGCGAGGCATGTAGATGAGCACCAAAAGCTCTCCCTCCGCTGCTAGCTCAAGGCCGGCATCTACCTTTTCTCACATCAAGCATGGAACGCCCCTGTACCGCAGAGCACCCAGGAAGCAATAGGACTGACACCAGGACAAGACATCAGTCACACGACCATGACCCTCCTGAGGCCCCCGAGCAACAGACCATCAACACACAAGAGGACCTGGCCAGAAACACGAAAGCCGACAATAAACAAGACTATGGACTTAACCAAAATAAATTACTAATAACAAAAGGCGCAGATAACCCAAACTAACTCTGCAATAGACATCGGCAATCCAATCTTATCTGCTGAAGTATCACCTCTAGAAAAAGCCAACATTTGTCTAGGAAAAATAAGAAGAGACTAAAGAAACTAATTAAGTCTAGAAAAAATTGATGGTGCACTACTACGCTGTCTCCAAACTGAAGACACTGAACTGAAAGCCTGTATAGCCCCTTCATCGAGCAACAACATTCATGGAGGAGAAACCGCAGCCACTCGCTCTCCAGAACAAAATATCAAAGTGCTATTTGCGGTTTAAAACAAAGTAGATATCGATTGATGCATTGAGCTTGACCCAGTGAAGAGCCCTGAGAAATCTAAGGCGAAATAATCAACTAAGAAACACAGCGGAGAACCCCCCAAGAACCCGGACAAACCCACTAAACCATCAAGTAACAGACCTCTCCACCAATATCGCGCAAAAAAAAGCCTAAGGGCAGGGGCTCTCCACATAAAGATACAAGCTGCCATGATTTATTACAGATGCTCAAAGCAGATGAAGAAGGCCCTAAACCAAGAAAACTCACAGAAGAGATAGCCATACAAGTAAATCTCATGGACGGGTCAAGAAAAGAAAAGAATCAAGAAGGCACTGAACCCCCTCGAAATAGCCGATCACAGGCTGCAAAATCCCCAAAGAAATATAAAAGGGGAAGAATCTTCTTATGATGCAAGCCCAAACTGCCCCAACATGAACAGACCAGAACCCCTAAGTCAGTCACCCAAGATCAGGGTCCCCAAAGAAGCCGAACAAAGCTGCATCGAAAATCGCAGACAAAACCCAGTTGCCCCAAGAAGGCTTAAAACTAACATTGTATCCAGAGTATGCATCCCAAGGGAAATGGGACACCCTCAACGTAGGAAACATCTTAAAGTTGTGCTCGTACCTTCCGTGATTAGAAAGTATAAAAACAACTGATATCGAAAGTGTGGCATTTGTCGTCCCAGACTAGGGCCAGATAAACGAGGCCTCGGAAGAAACCTTCTACGGCAAAGACATGGCCACTTCCCAAATGAGGCACAAAATTCACTTGGGTAACTGGGATATTCAGGTTAGTTTTACGGCTCCAGCTAAATACCCCACTTTCTTGAAGGATAGAGCTCTTAAAAACAGAAACACACCAGGCAGCCACCTACTTCAGTCCTATGTGGTTTCCTGGCAGGAACTCAAACAATGTCCTGGAGAGAGAATTTGCTGCAAATGACTACAACCATTTCACTCTCACACGGCAGAATTTCCAAGACTGGTCCTGGCTTTCTCCGGCCCTAGGGTGAAGCACCCAGCACCTCGGCTGAACATATAATTAATAAGGATCTCCTTATTAAAACCCAGACACAGCTATTGGAAAATTATAACTCGAAACAACAATCAATGATCCTCGGCTGCATCTACCTACACCCCCCCTAAAATCAAGCGAGAGGCAACCTTGAGCAAAATGCTCTATGCCGTGAGAGATCTTCTCTCTCACTTTCCTAACGATATGTGGCTAGTAATGGGAGATTTTAATGCAAACTCAATGTAGACAGGTTTGGACTTCTCTTCCCCAACTTCACTGGACGATCAAATATGGGCCATCCTGGACATAAGGCACCAGTACCAACGGAAGGACGGTCAAGGAACAATGGTGGCAGCTTACATAAACCAACTAGGCCTCTGCATCTAAAGCGAAAGACTTGACTCAGACTCACCCGCTGCTTACACGCTTGTATCTCCCTCCAGAAAGGCTACTCTGGACTCCATTTGGATCTTGGTCGCTCATTTCCATCTAGTGAAGGAATTAGTGGTAACCCCCTCACTGGAAAGTGATCATGTCATTCTTGTGTGCAAAATGTCATTCCGGCAGTGCCTTCTCCCAGAAATTCAGCTAATTGGGCAAGAAGTCAACTTGGAGCCTGTAAGAAAAGTACACTGGGACTTGGACCATCAGGACATAATTGAAGAGAAGGTGGACCATTTCTAAGACAAATTGAATCAAGAGTCTAGTGACCAACTGACTGCAACATCATGGGAAATGATAGTAGTGGATCTTAGAGAAAACGTAGCAACAAAAATAGGCCCCACAAATCCACCTCAAAGTCACTCCATGTTAATGAACACAAGCAAACTACAATAAACATCAAACAAACTAAACAACTTACTGCGCAGGCGCACCTACAATGACACTTAACACAAATCTATACGAGAGAAGAGATCGATCACTTGCAAGGTGTACAGGAAGGCACGATTCACCTTTCAGAGGATGAAAGAAGAACACCTCTGGACAACAGCTCACGAAATAATAAAATCAAAGGCTCAAAGGGGATTCTGGAGCTGGTTAAATAGGGTGCCAGAGCTGCCCAACCACCAACCATAGCAAACATCTCTCCTGCCGAAAGGGAGGCCCACATCGTAGCACTCTACATAGAGCCTGTTAGAAACAACTGGCCTAGCCATCCCAGCTCTAGTCATATTTACTCTTACATCGGACCAGAGCCCACCATAAGATCACACCAACTCAAGTCACACTTATTATTAAAAAAATGCGGCCTCAAGGGGTGTCTGGCCCAAACGGCATACCAACAAAGTTGTACAAAGCATCTATTCACAAGTGAGCAGCACTCTTGGACCCCCATTTAGAGACAAGCAGAATGTGTGGGCCTATTCCTGACTCCTGGAGAGGCTCTCTCCTTGTCCCTATCCACAAAAAAGGCCCCCGGTCCAGCCCCAGTAAACTACCAGATGATTGCCGTCCTTGATTTTGAAGGGAAGGCCTGTGCAAGTGCTCTACTTCAAGAATTGACTACCTGGGTGGAGGACTGTAAACTAATAACCTTTACACAAACTGGCTTCCAAAAGAGCTGCTGTTAGGTAATCCACAGGAACAGCTTGAGATAAAAGTATATTTAATATGCAGCACAGCAACATAGAATGCAGCTTCTTGGCCAACAGGAACAGTGCAACTGACCTGATGTCCAGAAGTCAGTAGTGTTGTAAAGAACACTTAAAGAAATACAACAACGATTTAAAGGTACAGTGTGAACACATGAAATAAAAATGTAACACATCTCCCTTCAATAAAAAAGAAAAGACAAAATTAGGTTATGAAACATAATCATCAAATTTAACAGGAAACGATCTGAAACGAACAGAAGACTTGACTCTTGAGGCAATGGAACTGCTAGTTGCTTTTTGAGTACAAGGAAAAAAGGAGTGTTGGACAGTGGGACATTTAGCGACACGCTTCATGTTCCACAGCTTGCCATCTTGGGTAATAACACTATTGCTAAACACCTTCACAAGTTTCATAGGTTTACCAAACTTATCAGAACATTTTGTAATAAGACCTGGTTTTTTAATCCTAACAAAATCTCCCACAGCAAAATTCGGAGATTTGACAACCACTTATTGTCATACCACAATTTGGTTTTAGTTTGCTTATTCTCAACTTTCTGAGCAGCTTGTTCAACCAATTCCTTTGAAAAGGATTTATTGGAACATTTATCCCTGAACCACCAAGGACAAATGGTAGAAGCAGGATCACGTCCCTTGAGCAAATGGAACGGACTAACTTCTGTAGTTGAATGGGGGGTAATCCTATAGAGCCAAAGTTTCTCCCTCAAAAGGGTTTTCCAATCTGAACCAGATTTGGAAACATCAGAAATGAACCCTTTCAAAACTCTAATAAAACGTTCTGCCAATCCATTTTCATGTGGTTCATAAAAAGAAACAGTATGATGTGTAATGGAATGTAATTTAAGAAAATTCTCCATTTCTAATGAGGTAAGTTGGACCCCATTATCAGTTACCATGACAGAAGGACAACCCTCTCTGGAAAATACTTCTTTAAAAAATTCTACCACCATATTGGTAGAGGCAGATGAAACAAACTTAACTTCTGGCCATTTTGAATGGTAGTCTACACGAACAAATGCATAACGAGAATCAGATGGAAGACACATAAATGGACCAGATTTATCAAAGGCAATTTTTTTCCAAGGAGAAGTAGGCCAAGAGGTTGTTTTTAAAGGAGGAACATTGACTTTCAACATTTTATCATTACCCATGCAAACAGAACACTCTCTTACTTTGTGTTCAACTAAACGATCCAAGGCCGGCCACCAGAAATAGTTCCTAATCAACATTTTCATGGCCGACATTCCTGGATGAGATTCATGTGCGACATCCAAAATCAAATTCTGTATGGTAAATGGAGGAACACACTTACCAGACTTGAACACCAAATTATTCTCCAATTCCAATTCAGTTGAAACATTGAAAAATGGCATAAAATCCTCTTTCACAAGTTTTTTATCAGGCCATCCTTCTAGAATATACTTCTTGACAGACTGTAAAGTAAGATCTTGGTGGATCAGAGGTTTCCCACATATCTTCAGAAATCTCACCAAAAGAAGTAGACAAGACATCCTGCAAACAAGTAACACTTCAGTGTCACTCATATTTTTGCAATCAGAAACTGAACATGGGTGATGAGACATAAAATCTGCATGCTCGCTACAAAAGTAAAATCGCTATATCTGGGGTTCATCGATTTCCGAAAAGCCTTTGACCGTGTTGTTCGCCCCAGACTGTAGGAAAAAATAAACAACTGGGGAATCCTGCAATCCCTATTCAATGCTCTCATCGCCCTGTACACTAACACATGGGTAAAAATAAGAGTTTTCTCTGGATGATCAACAACCAAAAGTGTCATGATTAACAGAGGCTTAAAGCAAGGATGCATATTGGCCCCTCTACTCTTTAATTTGTACCTAACAGACCTGCCCGAGTGGCTGTCTCTCTCTCAAGCATTTCCACCCAGAATCGCATCTATTAAAATTCAATCAATGCAATATGCAGACAACACGATTCTCCTTGACCAAACCCAGGTGGGCCTCCAGAGGATCTTTGACTCATTGGCCTCCGACTGCAAAACAAACATTTTAGAGATCAACATCGCCAAAACCAAGGTGATGATAGTTTCGAGACAAGCAAAAAAGCACTTCTGGTATACTGAAGGGAAATCAATAGAGGTTGTGGCCACATATTAGTACCTCGGAGTCTGGATAGATCATAGAGGAAACTGGCTCCGCATATTGCTGTATTGCAAGGAGTGGCTTGCTGCCTGGAGGGGGCCTTTTTAAGAACAAAGAAAGCCTTTCATTCCCTGAATTATCGCAGTTAATCCGAATGATAGGTGCCAAACTTCTACAGACTTTAGCTTTTGGCACACTAACCTTCAAAGACAAAATGTTCACTTGGTTAGACAGAGTGCAATCACCCTGTTCTGGCAGAGTGTTCAATCTACCCAACTCCACCTCCCACGCCCAAATCTGTACGGCGTTTAGCCTATCATCCCAACACTGGATCATGAAAGCATTATTTATTGCCTACTGCTCAAAAACTAAAAAAGCCTGTGACCTCACACTAAAGAGTTGCAAGTGGTCCTTGCTAAACAACCCAGGAACCACCTTGAGTCAATTCTTAACACACTGCTTGGATGCACTAGAAGCCCAAGATATATGGGCCAGCTCGCTACCCACAGGGGTTGTCGCAAAAGTACTGACCAAACAAGTGAAGATCTTGTCAGTGCAACGTGTTGTTCCCATGGTAGCTGGCCGTCAAAACTTTATGCTCGTGAAACTCCACCACGCTATTTGTCATCTACCTCAGCCATCAGTGAAATATCATTTAGTAAGATTACGCTTTGGCTTAATCCCCTGATGGAGTACAAGTATGGCCAGAAGTATAAGGAAGACGCGCCCTCTCAATGCAGTTTCTGCTGCAACGGGGGAGAAACCTTAATTCATGTCTTATACATTAGCAAGACCTTGCAAACTTTTTTTCTGCGTCCAATCTGGCCCATCCTCAATGTGCGGACATGTCAAGAGGCCCTAGGGGAGTGCATGAAGGGTGACTCAGCTCAAATTGCCGCCCGTTTTGTGAAATACATGTCTGAGATCAAATGTATTTTACCTGTAGACAATTGCCATGAATCTCAGCTATGCTGTCATTAACTTTCTTTTACTATGAACTCCTGTCTTAATCGAGAATGGAAATTGTTTTTAAACTCTTTTGTATGAAATACAATGCTTTTAATTAATTGTGCAATAAACATTTATCTTTATCTATATCCATGGTGATTTAAAGAGTTTAATCGCCTAATGAGGAGTTTGCCAAAAGTAAATTGTGCTGCAAAAAGGGGTTGGGTTTACTTACTTACCTGCCTGTGTGTATATCCGATTTAATTGTGTTGCTTGAATTATCACTGTTAGTTTGTATTGCCTTGTTTTGAACATTGGTGTTCATATATTAACATGTGCTCTTTCTCTCATTCTTCATGTGATTGTCTTGCACCACTTACTGCTAACTTTAAGTCTGGGCTACCAACAACATTTCTTTATTGTGCAATAGTTTTGTGCGTTTCCTCAAATCCGGGCTGGCATGAGAGACAAGAGATGCGTGTTCTGACATTGTTTTTATCCCTGCAGTGTGGTGGGTTTTTCGGTGCCTTCTAATCCCTGAAAGATATCTCAAATATGTTGTTTGAAATTGAGCCTTCCATTGTAGCTTGGCAGTGATGCATACTTCCTCCCTGTTGAGTCCACAACAGGCCTTTAGAACCAAGGATATGTACACTAAAGAAAATTATAATGTCAAAGGAAAGCCAGAGCACCCCACCAAAGAAGAAGAAAACACATAAGCGGCCAAAGTTATCGACGAAAAATGATTTTGTTTTTAGCACAGTCCATACATTACCAGGACTCTTCTATATACCTCCACATAGGGATGCTATCTGATATTCTCTATGATGAGCTATGGCCTATTATGGTGTGACACTTTAAAGTGGTTTGTACAGTAGTTTGTGGGTTGTGATGTGTCAGGATGTGGTACGAAGTAACAGTTATGATTTGATATTAGAAAGTTTTAGGAGCTCTGGTGAGGTCTTTAACTGACGTATGCTGGAATGGGATGTCGTGATAAGATTTACTGTCCATACAAATTGAATGAAGTTGTGTTGAGTTATTTAGTGTGGCGTTACACCGTGTTTTTAATGTGATATAGTGCACATTTGTATAGAGTGTAGAGCGATATCGATTGGTGTGATCTAGTGTGAAGTGGTGATTTGGTGATGTGGTGCTGCAAAGTGTCATTCTCGATGGCATGGTGAGATAACGATGTGTGTGTGTGTGTTGAGTTGTTTATGACTCAGGCGTTTTTAGTAAGGATCGGTCTAACGATTGAATCTTATTTAGTAATAGTACAACATGATTTGCTAAATTATAACGAACAAAGATTTAAAAGCCATCAACTCTGTCTGCTACTTAACATGGGCCAGTCAGTTAATAAAATATCTAGAGGACTCTCCAGCTGTTAATTTAATTTGAAGGATGGTCACCCAATTACTGCCTGCAAAACAAAAATAATTTTAATGAATCATTAATTATTACACCAAAACTTTTAATTTCAGCCGTCATCAAATAAGCAAACACAACCCACACTTCGGCGTCTATTAAATAACTGAGCTGTGCATGATTTATTAAAGAAGCACAATGCTCTGAAATGCTAATTGTGGCATGGTGCTGCAGCAAGTGTTTAATTAGAAAGGCGTCTTGCTCCTTTCAAATATGTGAATAGATAATAATATGAGGGATGCTGGCTTCAGTGTGGTTTTTGAACAGCATACATTGCAGTATAAAACAAACCTCATGGTATCTTTTCATACTCGTCTCTTCAATTTGTAAAGGGACAAAACAATTGTTCAATCCCTTCGAGTTCGCAGACAATAACTGAAAGTTAAAATAATATGCAACCATAAAAACATTAATCAGTCCTATTTTAAAGTATCCAAGACATATTCATAAAACCATAATCCTCTAATCAGAAATGCTAACTAGCGAGAAGACAGTAAACGTCGGTATGCTATCTCTTTTTCTCTCTTTCTTAAATCCTATTCTTTCCCCCTTTACTCTTTTCTCTCCTCTTACTATGACAGCCAAGCATATATTAGATGTAACTGTACTACAACTAACACAGCCAGTTTGGGCTGCCACCCTGTAACTCCAAAACGCTGACGATTACCTGTTATATGTTGTAAAAAAACAATACAAATTTTATGAAATAGAAAATAGAAAAAATATTGGCTATATAACCCTCACCTTTCACAACGTCACAAAACCAGCAGTACTCTAAACAAAAATGTAAATGCTCCAACTATCAAGAAAACATTAAAACAAATATGAAACAATAAAAATATAAATAAGGAACATATTGATTACAATAGTAGTGATACACATAATAATTATAATAATGCCTATCAAGAAAATCAATACAATATGTTATAAAATAATAAAAAAAATAAAAAGTCAACATAAAAAAGTAATTATCCAAATATTATATAATATATAATATAATAAACACAGCAACAAACATAAGTAACAATCTAACTAGTATATTCCATTTATGATAAACCCTAAGAAAAACACCTTAACCTTTAACAATGAAAATCAGAATGAAAATATCTGACAACTAGGTACACAGGGTTTAGCAGAGTGCGCATTTTAAATATCCAGGTTTTAGCAAAATTGCACGTAAATATGCAATACGCATATCATATTTAATTATATATGTCAGTGCAAAATGCTTCCTAGTACCAATTTTTGAGGTGAGAACACATTTCGAGCTTAAAAAAAGTGCAAAAATCAAAATCACCACAAACAACAGCCTCGCAGAATCTGTTTGCGTGGCCTTACTGTAATATGTTTACCTTCAATGGCATGTTCACAGTAAATTTTTACAACAAATGGTAGGTAATTTTGCAAAGGGGCATCATTTTGTGGTTTCATATAAAAAAGTGTAATACCTAGTAAGTACAGAAAATGCAAACACATAAATCCCTGTGCAGCTAGCCCACAGCAAAGGGGACTGGCAGGTGGCCTGAATTTAAGCCCTCCAGCTCTGTGGTACTTCACTGTACATGATGAAAGGAACTGCTTCCAGAAAGAAAAATCAGTAACTCTTTAAAAATAAAACAAATCTTAGGATTCGTTATAAAATATAATTTACATAAGTAATCATAACCAAAAAATAAATGAAATGTACTTTATTTTTTCTGCATTTAAATACAGAACAAAACTTGAATAGACTGAAAACCAAATACAGAACAAAACTTGAATAGACTGAAAACCAAACACAAAACATAAACAAAATCTGTGAAGTACTGCACAAATCAATATCATAATAGAAGATACGAATAAAGAATGTCAGTAATAAATGCAATATGTTGTAAATTGTAAGCTGTAAATTTTGTTAACCTATACACTATTGCAAATAAAAAAATATATATTCCTCAAATGTATATCATTCACGGATTTCAAAATATCCAAAATAGCTACGCATCCAACTCAATTTGATAACATATATGCATTCGACCTACACTAGAGATCCATACCAATAATATAACCCACTGGAATTGTAGTAAATAATATTCAAACTCCTATGGTGAAGTAGTGTGGCTCACTGGTTAGAGGCGGCAGACCCGGAAGCAGAGGACGGCCCGGGACCAGGGTTCGATTCCCGGCGCGGCAGGTTTCTGGACCAGGGTCAGCGGACTCGATAATTCTCTCGCCTCGGTGCCCACTCTGATCAGCGATCACACTCGGCAACTCTGGGCATTAGCTTGCCTCATCTTCACTAACGGCCCCACCAGACCGCCGGGGATGCCTGGTCTCACCCTGGAGATACCCATTAAGGGACCATCTCTCAGGGAAGCCAGGAAGGGTTTCGCAGCGGTCGAAGCGCCTTGGGACCCTACGGGTAAGTAGTGCGCTATATAAAAAATGCCTATACATGGTCATGAAACTAACATAAAAACACAGTTGAGAAAGCAAAAGAACCCAATAATTAAACTAATCCACCTGAAGTACAAATTTGTCATAATAGTAAATAACTTGAAAGAAGTAAGCAATACGTCAGCAGTGCCAGCAGCAAGACATCTAAATAACTATGGTCCTAGTTTAGAGTTTTGCAGATGAGTTACTTCATCAAAAGCAGGGACATAGCTTACATTGGTGCAGCAGGTGCAGTGCACCAGGGCCCAGAAGCCTGAGGGGCCCACTGAACCATGATTATTGCTGTATTTTATTATTCAAACTGCAGCAATGGAAGCAATTGTCCTATTACTTACCGGTAATCTTCATTACTCCGGGTCCCGTAGTCCTCGACACCTTCATAATTACGGTGCACAGACATAATATCGACTCCAAAATATCGTTTGGACAGAATATCGAGTTTTAAATATCGTTTGGAGAAAATATCGACAGGACAGAATATCGACAGCCAAAATATCGTTTTTAAGGTAAGTGAAGTAATATCGACTGTAAATAATATAGAAAGTAAAAAATATCGTTTTTTATATAATATGTAATTATTTATAGTGTTTTTATGTTATAATATGTGTGAAAAGTGTCATTTTATGTTATAATTATTTTTAATTAATGATTTTTTTTAAATTATTGTGTAATTTTATTCTGTAGCGGGTTGTGGGTTTATAGGGGAATAGGGTGGGAAGTAATTTAATTATAATTAATTAAATATGTAAATGTATTAATTGGTAGTAATAATTAATTAATTGGTAATTAAATAATATATGTTAATTATTTAAAATTTAATTGGTAATTAATTTAATTTAATTTATTAATTGCTAATTATGTAAATTAAAATAATGTATTTCCTGTAGCGGGTTGTGGGTTTATAGGGGAATAGAGTGGGAAGTAATTTAATTATAATTAATTAAATATGTAAATTTATTAATTGGTAGTAATAATTAATTAATTGGTAATTAAATAATATTTGTTAATTAATTAAAATGTAATTGGTAATTATTTTAATTTAATTGATTAATTGCTAATTATGTTAAATTAAAGGGGTATTTTTAGGGTTCAGGGTCAGTTTTTAGTTTTTGGGTAAAGGGGTATTTTTAGGGTTCAGGGTCAGTTTTTAGTTTTTGGGTAAAGGGGTATTTTTAGGGTTCAGGGTCAGTTTTTAGTTTTTGGGTAAAGGGGTATTTTTAGGGTTCAGGTTCAGTTTTTAGTTTTTGGGTAAAGGGGTATTTTTAGGGTTCAGGGTCAGTTTTTAGTTTTTGGGTAAAGGGGTATTTTTAGGGTTCAGGGTCAGTTTTTAGTTTTTGGGTAAAGGGGTATTTTTAGGGTTCAGGGTCAGTTTTGGGTTTTTGGGTAAAGGGGTATTTTTAGGGTTCAGGGTCAGTTTTTAGTTTTTGGGTAAAGGGGTATTTTTAGGGTTCAGGGTCAGTTTTTAGTTTTTGGGTAAAGGGGTATTTTTAGGGTTCAGGGTCAGTTTTGGGTTTTTGGGTAAAGGGTTTTTTTAGGGTTCAGGGTCAGTTTTGGGGTACAGGGGTACAGTGTAAAAATAAAGTAAAATTAAATTTACATTAATTTAATTTAATGAAATGAAATGAATTTAAATTATATTTAAATAATTTTAAATAATTTAAATTAAAAAAAATATTATATACTCACCAATACTTACGTTGTAATGGTAGTGCGTTGTAAAAGTTGCGTTGTAACGTCATATATCCACTGTTGCACTCTTTTCAGTGGGAATAGTAATTTTTACTCTTTTGTATTTGTACGTTAATAATATTGGCTATTATTTAATTAAATTTTGTTACTATATATATATATGTTTTAAGAAATATGATTAAAAAAATATTATTTTTTTACTTTCATTAATTATTTAATTATTAAAAGTTATTTTAAGTATTGTTAATTATATTTTAGTAATTAATTTTTTATATTAATGTAATTAAACATTGTTTTTATTAAAGTCGATATTTTTTACAACTATATTTTTGTAAACGATATTTTGTACTCGATATTTTTGTACTTACCTGTTTGTACATACAAACTCGATATTTTGGTTGTAGATATTTTTTCCTCGATATTTTGGGTAGTCGATATTTTGGTAGTCGATATTATTTCAGTGATCCCATAATTACATGTGGAGATAACTATCTCCCGACAAAAAAAAAGAGCAGAGGCATGCTGGGACCCTAATACTGCCCCTCCCACCGGGAGTACATAAGCAGTACTTACCCAGCATCCCGTCTGTACAACCAAGCCCAGACAGGAAGGCCGGCCGCCCGGGAGGGAGGGAGGGGCGTATGAAGGTGTCGAGGACTACGGGACCCGGAGTAATGAAGATTACCGGTAAGTAATAGGACATTACCCCCAGGTCCCTCCGTCCTCGACACCTTCATAATTACATGTGGAGAATACCAAAGCAGAAAACCCGGCCTTCCGCACGCACAAGCACACCCAGGAAACCACAACAAAAGCAGCCACCCAAGGGAGCACCGAGAAGGAGGAAAGGAAGACCGCAGGAAACCCCTGGCCCGCAACCCAGAACAGGACAGCAGGGACAAGGACCGGAGAGAAAGAAAAAGGCCAGGGCACCAAGAAAAGGAGACCGCCAACCCGAGAAACCGGCAACCGGGACTCGGACCAGGACACCAAGACCAGCCAAAACAACCCACCGGAGAAGACCGCCAAGGACAGAACCAGTAGGAAGGCACACAGGGCCAGGCAGACTCACCAGGAAGACGAGACAACGCGGAAGAAAGCCAAAGAAAGAAACGCCCAACAGAGCACAGGCACAAGCACCCAGCCCAAAAAGGAAGGGGAAACACAGGCCAGAAACGCGGCCAAGTACCCAAAAAGAAAGGACCCGGGCCCAAGAGACCCGAGGAGGAAACCCGTCCGAGGAGGCCTAGGAAGCAACGAGCACCCAGGAGCCGAACAGGATCGAGAACCCGACCCAAAAGACAGGGACGGGGAAGAACCCCATAACCCAGCCGAAAGCCCACCAAACAAGGAGAGGCCAACAAGACCGGAAACCAGCAACA
This sequence comes from Lissotriton helveticus, assembly GCF_964261635.1. NCBI lineage: Eukaryota > Metazoa > Chordata > Amphibia > Caudata > Salamandridae > Lissotriton > Lissotriton helveticus. The sequence goes on along the minus strand of NC_136065.1, from coordinate 541,290,218 downwards.
AAGAAAACAAAACCAGGTCGGGAACAGAGAAACTGACCACAAGCCCAGAAAACCCCAACCCCAAAGGGAAGGAACACAAGGCAGGAGGGGAGCACAGAGCAACAGGGAAACCCCAGCAGCCGCCCAACGAGGCACAGAGTGCAGCACAAAGAAGGCGCCCAGAAGACACAGGATCGCCCAGGAACCCCACACCCAGGCCAGGCCAGCAGCAAGGGCAGGAGCAGCAGGAAAAAGAAAGCCCAGGGAGCACAGCACCCAAACCAATACCACAAGGCCCCAATCCAGCAACGCCGGAGAGGAGCCAAGCAAACCGCAAAAAAGAGTTCAACAAACGCCCACAGAACCGGGAAGCCAGGACCAGAGCCAAGCAACCCGACCACGCAGGAGGACCCGTAGGCCCAAACAAAAACCCGGGAACGACCCCATGCAGCGCACACGGCACAGCAAAAAGGGCAGGGAGGAACCGGGAACCCCCAGCACACCACCGCCCGAACCACACAGAAGGGCGCAAAGAACAGAGAAAACCGCCAAAGCGGAAGCCAGAGGAAGCAGTGGGCCAACAAGCAGAAGACCCCAGACAACCCGCAGCCAGGAGGGAGAACCCCACCAAGGCAAGAGCACCACGAACCCCCCCCCCCCCCATAGAGAGGGGGCACCCAATAGCCCCACAACGGGAACCAAGGCCGGAGAAACAAGGAAGGCAGAAGCCATCCAGGTCAAAACCAGGAAATGCACAGCAGAACACCCCCAGAGCCGGCAAAACAGCCAGGGCGCGGTACAACAGCAGAGCGCCCTGCCAGGACACAGAGAGCCCAGGCAAGGACGCAGAGCCCAAAAGAAGACCAACACGCAAGAGCAGAAAGCCCCAGTAGACACCCAGCCAGCGCAGAAAGGCAGCACGGCTACAGGCCACCAACCGGGAGAACAAGAGACCTGGAGAGGGGACAAACAGGAGCCCTGCCAAGGGCGCGGCACCAGCAAAAGACAGCCAGGCCCAAAACAGAAGCGGCATGAACACCAGGCCCAGAAGGCAAAACATCACCGGAAAGACAACCCGGGAGGAGGAAGCACCAGGGCAAGAAGAGCAGTCTCCCCACAACCTCCAACAGAGAAGCCATACCCACAGGAGGCCCCCAACCGGGAACAAACCAGGCAGGAACCCAGGCAGCACCAGGAGGAGCAGGCAGGAAAACACCCAAAGCAAGCCAAAAGGCAAGCACAGGGAGAGCCAGAGTAGGAGGCACGTAGAGGGAGAGAAGAAAAGCGGGAAACCCGCGGCAGGCAAACCGGAAACCATGGGGCTAACAGGACCCAACCCCATGCAGACCCCTAAGGAGCCGGAACACCGACTCACCACCAGCCGAAGGTACGGAGGCGCAGAGGAACCAGAAGAAGGGGAAACAGTATCGCACCTCCAACAGACTCCGCCGCCGAGGAAGCGAAAGGAAAACCTGACACAAGAGCAGGACCCCGACACAGGGCAAGGCGGAAGCAAGCAAGCGAGACCCCCAACAACACCGGGAATCCCAGGAGCAAGCACAGTGAGAGCCAGCAAAAGAAAGGGAAACAGCCACCACAGAGGTGACAGGAACCCACGCCAAACAGAGGCAGGCCACCAAACGGTAAGAACGAAGGCCAACAACTCAGAAGTAGCCAACGAACACCAGGCACAGGAGACAGCCGCACCCGACGACGGAGCGGAGGCCGCTTGCCCAACGCCCGACCGGCCCCCATCGCGCGACCCCCCCACCGGAACTTGGGAGCCCGACCGGGGAAGAAGCCCGCCCGCCAGGGCAGGAGGGCATGCTGGAGGGGCGCGGAGAGGGTGCGATCGCACGGGCACCGGCAGGCCCAGCTGACACCCTCCGGGAGGGAGAGGCGGGCCGAGGCTGCAAACCAAAGGGAGAAGCCAAGCGGCAAAAAACACCCACCAGGCAGACCAAGGGAGAGGAGCACAAAAAAGGAGGCACCGCAGAAGGGAACAAAAAACCCCCAGCCCAGACCAAGGAAGCCAGCGCCAAAGCCAAAGGCAACCGAGGGGCAGCGCAGAACAAAGAGCAGCAAACCCGGAAACAGGCCAGCAGCCCGAAAGACAGGCCAGCCGCGCCAAACAAGGAGCAGGGGCGAGCAGTAGCAGCAGAGTGGCAACCCCCCCCCAGACCCCAGACCACAGAGAAGAGGAGCCGGAGAAGGGGAAGAGGCAGCGGAGGGAAAACCCCACCCAAGCCACCCGACACAGCACCACCAACAACGAGCAGCCCCTCAAGACAGAGGAACGGGGAGAAACAGAGCCCCCGAACCACGCCGAGAGAAGAAAGCTAACCAGCAGTCGGCACAACCACCAACGCACCCCAGCTCCGGGAGAGCGACACAGAAGGCCAGCCCGGAGGAGGAGGAAAGCAGCCCGGACAGGAACACCCAGAGAAAACACAGCCCCCCAGATGCAAGGACACGGGCACCCCACAGGCAGAGAAAGCGCCACCACCAAAACAGACCCCGGGACAGACACTTAAGATCAGAAGGAGGGAGGCGGGGGCAAAGAACCCCAAAGAACACCAGGACGGAGAGCACCAAGGCCGCAGCAGGCAACCCAGCAGAACGGGCACCCACAAGAAGCGTAGCCGCAACCCAAAACCCATGACCTGGGCAAGGAGAGGACACGCAGGCGCGGACAGAAGCAGGGACCCAACACAGCGGCAGACCGCAGGTAGTGAATGCAAGAGGCCCCGGGAGCACACCCCCGCAACCCCAGGAGGCGCAAGCAGGAGCAGAAAACGGCCACCGCAGGACACAACAGCTGTGCCAGCAGGATCCAAACCCACTTCCAGCGAGATCCCCAGTCACCACAGGGACAAGACCCAACAGCGGGCCATAGCTCCAGGCTGAAATAGCGGCAAACAGAGCAGCCTGGAAGCAAATACGCCCCAGCAAGGGCTGCAGTTCCACTGAGCGAAACGGGAACGAAAAACCACACAGCAGTCCCAGGAGTGGCACGGACTCACAACCTCGGCATGGCACATGTCAAGTACAGCTGAATAAGGACAGCTGAAGAAGCACTGCGCGTCAATCGAACGAGCCACAGAAGCTCACAGCAGGACAAACGACAGGAACACCCGACCAACCTGGAAAGAAAATAGGGAAACAGCACAGAGGCATAGCGCATGTATGAGGCCCCAGGCACAATCCCCGGCATCCCTAGACTCCCGCCACACTCAACACGGAGACCGGCAGAAAGTCAGGCTTTGCTCCAGGAAGAAGCCAAGAGGCCCCGGGAGCAATGCGGTAGTACCAAACATGAAAGGACAAGGTGCAACAAGTCAGCCCACAACAGCCGGCAACCGGGACGTGGCCCAGACAATAACGGGAGGCAGCACATCCCGAAGCACACCCATGGCAAGTGCAGAGGAGCCACACAATCCAGCCCCCAGCACCAACAAAGCCAAAAAGGAAGAAATCACCGCTACGCGGGACTTACCCCGGGAGGGAGGCCGGAACATCAACAAGAGCCCCCTCTCCCCCCACCAGCTCAAGGCGCACCAAAACATCCACGCCAGGACCGAGCAGGCAGCCGGAGGAAAAGGCAGCACGACTTCCCTGCAGCAAGAACCAGGAAGACGAGCCCCATGACCCGGAAAAGAACCGGAGGCCGGCTCACCAGCCGCAAAGGGCCGGCCCGCCTAACATCGCATCACCACGGAAAACAGGAACTAGGACACGAAGAAGCCAGCCTCCCAGCAAGCCCGGCAGGCCAGGAGGCAGGACAGCAGACACCCCGACCTCACAGCCAGGCAGCCGGACGGGGAGATGCAAGGAAGGTAAGCCACCCAAGCCCAGCAGGAGCAGCACCAGCAACCACAGCAAACATCTGTCGACAGACAGAAAAAAAGAACAGGGATGCTGGGTAAGTACTGCTTATGTACTCCCGGTGGGAGGGGCAGTATTAGGGTCCCAGCATGCCTCTGCTCTTTTTTTCTGTTGGGAGATAGTTATCTCCACATGTAATTATGAAGGTGTTGAGGACGGAGGGACCTGGGGGTAATGCCTTCCTTGCTCAGGGCCCTGGTCACATCTTGGAAGAAAATCCCATCTGCCTTATATGTGATGTCACTTGTAATAAGAGAGATGGGATATCATGATGGAGCTAAACAAAAGAACCAGCGCAAATATTGGGCCCTGATTGCAATAATGACTGGAACCAAGAAAAAGTTAGAATCAACTCCTGTTACAGAAGAAGACTGGGAAATTTACCTTCGAGAGCTATATAGTCCAAACAAGTTGATTAATAATGGTGAGGCTGAAGTACAATGTTTGGGAAAGAATGACATAAAAATTAATAAAACGTCGGCAGTGTCTGTCTCTACGATCATAAGAAGGGCAAGAAGTACTGGTGCGTCGGGACCCGATCAGATACCTATCAAGGCCTATCAAATTGACCACAAAGAGTGGGGACGGCTGCTCTCGCCACTATTTAACTATATAATCGATAGTGGCAAAATGCCAATCTCCTGGAAGGGGAGTATAATTATCCCGATCTATAAAAAAGGAAAAAGAAGCATTCCGGGAAACTATAGGCAAATTGCCCTCATGGATGCTGTCGGGAAGATTTTTGCTGCAGAAATATTGGATAGGCTGAAAACTTGGGCATTTTCCCTGGGTTTAATCCCTAAGTTTCAGTCTGGATTTCGTCCAAACCATGCAGTGACTGACAATGTAGCGATCTTCCAAACCATTCTGGATAAATATGTATCAGGGAAAAAGCAAACCATCTATGCAGCGTTCATAGACTACTCGACGGCCTTCGATCGAGTAGATAGACCGACCTTGTGGTCAAAACTGAGAAGAATGGGCATACCGGAACAGCTATTGCTTTTAATAGTGAATCTTCACAGCGACACCTGGTGCCGTATCCAAATGGGGAGCGATAAGGGTCTATCAAGGGTATTTCGCACATCAAATGGCTTAAAACAAGGGTGCCTCTTGGCTCCAATTTTATTTTCTTTGTGCTTAAGTGATTTACCATCCAAACTACAACAATGTTTAAGTACGCCGCCAAAGATAGCCAATGAGTATATTCACTCCCTGCTGTACGCGGACGACATTGTCTTGTTCGACCTAACACCATTCGGACTTCAAAATCTCCTAGACACTTTACATCAGTACTCCAGGAAAAATTTCCTAATCCCAAACATAAGTAAGACCAAAGTGGTTGCTTTCTCAAACCAGAAGAAAAGGGTGAGATACGAATGGAAGTTGGGAGGGGAGAAAGTAGAGCAGGTAAAGGAATATACTTACCTGGGCAGAATTTTTTCGCAAAACACGAGTAACAACAGTCAAATTGAACACTTAAAAAGGAAAAGTGACCTACATGCTGGGGCTTTGTCCCGCCTATATTCTGCTACTGGACATAGGCACTTTTCGGCACTAATTCAAGTTTATCGAGCGAAGATTCCGCCAGTCATTTCCTATGCTTCGGAATACATTCCTATTAATCAATGGACATATATGAACTTAATTGAAGGTAAAATACTAAAAAACTTACTGAAGATCTCCACATCTACTCCAGTACAGGCGTTGAGACTGGAATGTAACATCACGAGTGCCTATGCTACAGCTGTAGCTAGTATCATAAGGTGGGCTTATAACCTTCTCCACTCTAAAGAAGGCACTCTCCGAAGTTTACTAAAAATTGAGACATTTAACATCGGTTCTACCAATCTCACTTTTTCAAAAAACATGCGAGAGGCCTTTCAGCTTGCTAAAGTAAGTGTGGAAATATTGTCTACATGGTCTCCAGCACAACTCAAACTATTTTAAAAAAAATTCACCCCTAAATTGAGTTATGACATTGACCACTCACATTGTGTTAGTTTATCTTTGTATAAGACCTATGCAGACTCCCATGAATATAAGCAATATCTGCCCTATCTAGACTATACCCTCATACACGGTGCAAGGCGCACAATTATGATGCTGCGTCTGGGAACCCTTCCTGTACTAACTTTTATCTCTTCCTGGAGATCAGATAAGACAGCTTTATGTACCTTTTGTCAAGGGGGCAATCAGAATTTGGAACATCTTCTTTTTATATGTCCTAATACAGTAATTGTGAAGGCAAGGTTATTATGTCTTATACCCATTTACCGATCATGTAGGATCGTAAACTCAAAGGACTTTTTATTAATTTGTAAAAACCCCCCAAATGAATATGTTTGCTATAGAATTTTTAAGTTTTTGAAAATTTCATTGAAAATGTATTAAATGAGAATGTATAATGTATATATTTTATTTTGTGGTCCTCAATAGAGTACCGTTACAAATAAACTTTTTTTGACTTTGATGGAGTAATCCATCTACAAATCTAAAACTTAGGCTCTATATGCCACACATTTTGGAAGAAATAATAGGACAGTTGTCCTCTATACCTAATTTAAACAGACTAATTACTAGAACCTAAAGAACAAAAAGACAAGCCACAACAGCCACCAAATGATTTGATGAAATTGATGGAGTCATTTAAGAAACCAAAAAAATAATTCATATGAAGGAGAACTTCATTCTCTTTAATGATGAAAATAATGAAAAAAAGAAGTATAGTTTTCAACACACTAAGCAATATTCAAACACTAATACAATGCACTATCTGGCACCTTTAAATTATATCCTCCCCCTGCCCTCTTCACTGAGATATACACTATGCACGGCCAGCACCAACATATTTACATTCCACTCCTTAATGCACTCCTGCCCAGGCTAAAAAGCACCACAAATCATGAATTACCAACAATTATTGAAATAAATATTTAACAAATACTGCCCAAACAAATGTAATGGATACCAGGCATTAATTCAAATAATGCTTAAATATATCCTCAACAACAGTACAAGGAAATTATTTCCATACATCCGGCTTTATGATAACATCTCCATCGATTATTCTACCAATATGCAATTTGAATTTGAAATAAAAAAAATATCTTTCTTGAATCACCAAGCTATCGAGCAAATCAAGAAGGACTTACTACTTACTTATACAATGAGCATATGGGCCTGTGAATCCTGAAAACCATAAGTTGCTCAATTTAAGTTAGGAAACAGGATACAAGTGTGTGTTGCATATTTTCCCTTGTGGATAAAGCCCCCAAATCCTATATTTGCAGCAAACCTTTTTAAAATAATAGAGAATGACAACACAATTTCTTCATTCAAGTAAATGATCTTGTACATCTTTAAAAAACATAGGTGATAGTCAACAGATGTCCAGCAAGTGGGTGTGAAGTAGCAGCTGAAGGAGCTGCACTAAGCTTCCAACATGGTCCTTTTTGGGTGAGTCAGTTCTGGAAAGAGCAGGAGCAAGAAAGCATCTCTTGGAGAATTTTCACCCCATTTGTCATATCCTTAATCATTTCAGGCTACCATTAAGTTTGCTACCCTTGGGCCACAATGCAAAGTGCTTTTTCCCCGAATCCTTCAAATTTCAAATTACTTATCAAGATATAAAAAGTTACAAAGCACCTCTCTACTAATACCTAAAATTGGTCGTTTTTAGATGTTTAAAAAATTAATGCAACATTTGAGTTTGACACATGCATTGTTCGGGCTGCAGTCACCAACTCAGCCCAAATTCCACATACCCTGGTTGAATGTGTACAAGAGTACACTATCCCAGAAAGTCAAAACTAATATGTTGTGGAAGGTTGAATTAACTCCTTTCAAAGTCACTCTTGGAAGAAGCCTCTCGGTAAGAACCCGCGCAAAACAGCCCGACATGAGCAGAGACGTCGCAAATCCATCCATGGAGGTCGGAATCGTGGCAGAAACACACCAACCCGCCACCAGGATAGCAGAGACACTGCCCGGAAAATTAGGATATCCCCAATGTGAAGGCGGTCAGTTCCACTGTTTCCATCCACCGCTGTCGCAAACAGTGATGAATGGGAGATACGGCGGAAGGGCTGGAGCATAGCCACAGCTGCAGACCTTCTGTTAAAAAAATGGCAGCTGACATGAAAACACTCAACATGGCCACCAAGTGCACCCAGCAACTGCCCCCAAAAACACCTAACACAACCCAAAGACACACCCCATGGCGAAATCAAAAACTACAAATCCCAGAAAAACCCACACAACACACCGGACAGAAATATCCCGTTTTGACACACCCAGATAGCTGAGTATAAAACCAGCCCCTTCCCTGACCACACTCCTTTGGAACACTCCAGAAGAGAAGGGCATTAACCACATCTGAAAGGAGAGGCAAAAGATTACACCACACACACATCACCACCACCACCACCACTACCCCACCTGCACCTCTAATACCCTTGCACACCACACACCATGGCACCACAAAAAATGCCAATATTTACTGAGAGTGATTCAAGGGTCTTGGTGGATGAGATAATCAGAGTTGAGCCACATTTGTTTGGCAACCTGGTCCAACAGACACAAGCAGCCACCAGATCACAAATGTGGGCAAGGATAGTTGAGAAGGTCAAAGCAGTGGGGACATGCCCACAAAACCGAAATGAGATCATGAAGTGGTGGCATGATCTGAAGACAGTCGAGAAGAAGAAGAGAGCCAAGAACCGTGAGCTGGCCACTGGGACTGGCGGTGGCCCTCCACTTCCACTCAAAACATTCACAGATTGGAAGGAGAGGGTGCTTGGCATCCTGCTTCCAGAGAGTCTCACAGGAATATCCGGGGGAGTGCAGGCTGGTAAGTACAAACAAATGCATCCCATCACACTGCTATGTACTATCTTGCACAACTAAAAAGCTACACCTCCTAGGCACAAGTCCAGTCACCAGCACCACAATACCCAACACAGGTCTCACAGATGTAACATTCACTCCATTTGAATCACTCCAAAGCTACACAACATTCACAGGGTGGCATGTGTACAGTCAACCAGCACCAATATTCCCACCAGGCACCCCTGTCCCAACACTGAGCAGGATGGATCACCTCCCCCTTCCCAGAATGTGTCAGCCAGTGTATGGGTCACCTTCACCTAACAGGTAGGTAGCCATCTTCACAGGGAGGGCTGTGAGGGGGTGAGAGGCCTGCACCATCACTCCCACCAGCCCCCCTGTTCACAGCTGAGCAAGATGGAGCACTCACCCCCACACCCAGCATGTGGCAGCCATTACATTGTTCATCTCCACCTAACAGGTAGGTAGCCATCTTCCCAGGGAGGGCTGTGAGGGGGTGGAAGGCCTGCACCACAACTCCCACCAGGCCCCCTGTCCACAGCTGAGCAAGATGGAGCACTCACCCCCTACCCCCAGCATGTGACAGCCATTGCATTGAACACTGAAACCTAACAGGTGGGTAGCCATGCACCAAGGTCGTTCTGTCTGTGGGTGGGAGGCCTTCACTACAACTCCCACCAGGCCCCCAGTCCCACAGCTGAGCAAGATGGAGCATTCATCCCCCCAGCATGTGGCAGCCATTGCATTGTACACTGAAACCTAACAGGTGGGTAGCCATACACCAAGGCGGTTCTGTCTGTGGGTGGGAGGCCCACACAACCACTCCCACCAGGCCTCCTGTCCCACAGCTGAGAAAGATGGAGCACTCACCCCCAGCATGTGTCAGCCATTGCATTATAGACTGAAAACTAACAGGTGGGTAGCCATACACCAAGGCTGTTCTGTCTGTGGGTGGGAGGCCTGCACTACAACTCCTATCAGGCAGCCGTGTTCCCAAGCCAAGCAAAATGGAACACTCACACCCCCTCAGTATGTAGCAGCCATTGCATTGTACACTAAAACATAACAGGTGGGTAGCCTTACACTAAGGTCGTTTTGTCTGTGGGTGGGAGGCCTGCACTACAATTCCCACTAGGCCTTCTGTCCACAGCTGAGCAAGACGGAGCACTTATCCCCCACCCCCAGCATGTGTCTGCCTTTGTATGGTTCACCCTTAGCTAACAGGTAGGTAGCTATTTCAACAGGGAGGGCTGTTAGGGGTAGAAGGCCTGCACCATCACTCCCACCAGCCCCCTGTTCACAACTGAGCAAGATGGAGCACTCACCCCCACACCCAGCATGTGGCAGCCATTACATTGTTCATCTCCACCTAACAGGTAGGTAGCCATCTTCCCAGTGAGGGCTGTGAGGGGGTGGAAGGCCTGCACCACCACTCCCACCAGGCTCCCTGTCCACAGCTGAGCAAGATGGAGCACTCACCCCCTACCCCCAGCATGTGGCAGCCATTGCATTGTACACTGAAACCTAACAGGTGGGTAGCCATGCACCAAGGTCGTTCTGTCTGTGGTTGGGAGGCCTTCACTACAACTCCCACCAGGCCCCCTGTCCCACAGCTGAGCAAGATGGAGCACTCATCCCCCCAGCATGTGGCAGCCATTGCATTGTACACTGAAACCTAACAGGTGGGTGGCCATACACCAAGGCGGTTCTGTCTGTGGGTGGGAGGCCCACACAACCACTCCCACCAGGCCTCCTGTCCCACAGCTGGGAAAGATGGAGCACTCACCCCCAGCATGTGTCAGCCATTGCATTATAGACTGAAAACTAACAGGTGGGTAGCCATACACCAAGGCTGTTCTGTCTGTGGGTGGGAGGCCTGCACTACAACTCCCAGCAGGCAGCCGTGTTCCCAAGCCCAGCAAAATGGAACACTCACACCCCCTCAGTATGTCGCAGCCATTGCATTGTACACTAAAACATAACAGGTGGGTAGCCTTACAATAAGGTTGTTTTGTCTGTGGGTGGGAGGCCTGCACTACAATTCCCACTAGCCCCTCTGTCCACAGCTGAGCAAGACGGAGCACTTATCCCCCACCCCCAGCATGTGTCAGCCTTTGTATGGTTCACCCTTAGCTAACAGGTAGGTAGCTATTTCAACAGAGAGGGCTGTTAGGGGGTAGAAGGCCTGCACCACCACCTCTACCAGGCAGCCATGTCCCCCAGCTGAGCAAGATGGAGCACTCACCCCCACCCCCAGCATGTGGCAGCCATTGCATTGTACACTGAAACCTAACAGGTGGGTAGCCATACACCAAGGTTGTTCTGTCTGTGGGTGGGAGCCCTGCACTACAACTCCCACCAGACCCCCTGTCCCACAGCTGAGAAAGATGGAGCACTCAGCCCCCCAGCATGTGTCAGCCATTGCTTTGTATACTGAAACTTAACAGGTGGGTAGCCATACACCAAGTTTGTTCTCTCTGTGGGTGGGAGGCCTGCACTACAACTCCCACCAGGATCCCTGTCCACAGCTGAGCAAGATGGAGTACTCTCTCCCACCTCCAGCATGTGACAGCCATTGTATGGTTCACCCTCACCTATCAGGTAGGTACTCATCTCACCTGGGAAGGCTGTTTGGGGGTGGGAGGCCTGTACCCCCACCCCCACCAGGCAGCCTTGTCCCCCAGCTGAGCAGGATGGGGCACTCACTCCCCACCCCCAGCATGTGCCAGCTATTGCACTGTACACTGAAACCTTAAAGGTGGGCAGCCATACAACAAGGTTGTTCTGTCTATGGGTGGGAAGCCTGCACTACAACTCCCACCAGGCCCCCTGTCCCACAGCTGAGCAAGATGGAACACTCACCCCCCAGCATGTGTCAGCCATTCAATCAATCAATCAGTCATTTTTTAAGCGCACTACATACCCGTGAGGGTATCAAGGCGCTGGGGGAGGTGGGGGCCGCTACTGATCGAACAGCCAGGTCTTTAGTGTCCTCCTGAAGGTCAGCAGGTCTTGGGTCTGTCGTAGGCTCAGTGGGAGGGTGTTCCATGTCTTGACGGCGAGGTGGGAGAAGGATCTCCCGCCGGTGGTTGTTCTTCGGATGTGCGGGACGGTGGCGAGTGAGAGGTCGGCGGAGCGTAGCTGGCAGTTGGGGATGTATGACGTTACAACGCCTACCTTTACAACGCCTACCTTTACATCGTAAGTTTTACAACGCATACCATTACAACGCATAATGCTTTTGGGCGCTGGATAGTGAATAGTTTAATTTACTATTCCAACTCCAGTCCCCGTGGATAGTAGGGAAGGTTATTGGATAGTAAATTAACCTATTCCCTATCCTAGAGCGCCCTCCAGAGCAATGCGTTGTAATAGTTTGCGTTGTAAAAGTTGCGTTGTAATGGTAGTTCGTTGTAAAAATTTCGTTGTAAAGGTTGTATACCGGCGGTTGGGGGTGTATAAGGAGAGCCGTCTGTTGAGGTAGGCTGGGCCGGTCTTGTGGGGTGCCTTGTATGCGTGGATGAGGAGCTTGAAGGATATCCTCTTTTTGACGGGGAGCCAGTGCAGGTTTCTCAGGTGGGGGGTGATGTGGCCGTGTCATGGTACATCGAGGATCAGTCGTGCCGAGGCGTTTTGGATGCGTTGTAGTCGATTGATGAGCTTGGTTGGGGCTCCCGCATAGAGGGCGTTTCCATAGTCGAGTCTGCTGCTGACGAGGGCCTGGGTGACTTTCTTTCTTGTATCTGTCGGGATCCATCTGTAGATCTTGTGGAGCATGCAGAGGGTGTTGAAGCAGGAGGAGGAGACGGCGTTGACTTGCTTGGTCATTGAGAGCTTTGCCTGAGGATGATTCCCAGGTTGCATGCGTGTTTGGTGGGGGTCGGGTCTGCCCCCATGCTGTTGGCCACCAGGAGTCGTCCCAGGCTGACGGGTTGGAGCCGAGGATGAGGACCTCCATCTTGTCCGAGTTCAGCTTCAGACGGCTGATCTTCATCCAGTCGGCGACGGCCTTCATTCCTTCATGGAGGTTGGCTTTGGCGGTGATGGGGTCCTTGGTGAGGGAGAGGATCAGTTGAGTGTCATCGGCGTAGGAGATTATGTTGAGGTCGTGCTGTTGGGCGACTTGTGCAAGCGGGGCCATGTAAATGTTGAACAGTGTCGGGCTGAGGGAGGATCCTTGGGGTACACCGCAGATGATCACGGAGGCTTCGGAACGGAACGGGAAGGGGGACGCTCTGGGTTCTGCCGGAGAGGAAGGAGGTGGTCCATTCCAGAGCCTTGTCTTGGATCCCTGTGGCGTGGAGACGTGCGCGTAGAGTGCGGTTGCAGATGGTGTTGAAGGCGGCGGAGAGGTCTAGGAGGATGAGTGCTGCAGTCTCCCTGTTGTCTAGCAGGGTCCTGATGTCGTCGGTGGCGGCGATGAGGGCGATCTCGGTGGTGTGGTTGCTGCGAAAGCCTGACTGGGAAGGGTCTAGGATTCTGTTCTCTTAGAGGTATCGGGTTAGCTGTCTGTTAACAATTTTCTCGATCACCTTGGCCAGGAAGGGGAGCAGAGAGATGGGTCGGAAGTTCTTGAGGTCTCTTGGGTCTGCCTTGGGTTTTTTGAGTAGGGCGTTGATATAGGCATGTTTCCAGCTCTCTGGGAAGGTCGCGGTCTCAAGGGATTGTGTTGTATTGCATTGTAGACTGAAACCTAACAGGTGGGTAGCCAAACACCAAGGCTGTTCTGACTGTTGGTGGGAGGACTGCACTACAACTCCCACCAGGCAGCCTTGTTCTCAAGCCCAGCAAGATGGAGCACTCACACACCCCCTCCCAGCATATAGCAGCCATTGCATTGTACACTGAAACCTAACAGATGGGTAGGCAAACACCAATGTTGTTCTGTCTGTGGGTGGGAGGCCTGCACTACAGCTCCCACCAGGCCCCTGTTCACAGCTGAGCAAGATGGAACACTCACCCCCCAGCCCCAGCATGCGTCAGTCATTGTATGGTTCACCCTCATCTAACAGGTAGGTAGCCATCTTCCCAGGGAGGGCTGTGAGGGGGTGGGAGGCCTGCACTGCCACCCCCACCAGGCAGACTTGTCCCCCAGCTGAGCAAGATGGAGCACTCACCCCCCACCCCCAGCATGTGGCAGCCTTTGCATTGTTCATCTCCACCTAACAGGTAGGTAGCCATCTTCCCAGGGAGGGCTGTGAGGGGGTGGAAGGCCTGCACCACCACTCCCACCAGGCCCCTGTTCACAGCTGAGCAAGATGGAGCACTCACCCACCAGCCCCAGCATGTGTCAGTCATTGTATGGTTCACCCTCATCTAACAGGTAGGTAGCCATCTTCCCAGGGAGGGCTGTGAGGGAGTGGGAGGCCTGCACTGCCACCCCCACCAGGCAGACTTGTCCCCCGGGTGAGCAAAATGGAGCACTCACCCCCCACCCCCAGCATGTGGCAGCCTTTGCATTGTTCATCTCCACCTAACAGGTAGGTAGCCATCTTCCCAGGGAGGGCTGTGAGGGGGTGGAAGGCCTGCACAACCATCCCACCAGGCCCCTGTTCACAGCTGAGCAAGATGGAGCACGCACCCCCCAGCCCCAGCATGTGTCAGTCATTGTATGGTTCACCCTCATCTAACAGGTAGGTAGCCATCTTCCCAGGGAGGGCTGTGAGGGAGTGGGAGGCCTGCACTGCCACCCCCACCAGGCAGACTTGTCCCCCGGGTGAGCAAAATGGAGCACTCACCGCCCACCCCCAGCATGTGGCAGCCTTTGCATTGTTCATCTCCACCTAACAGGTAGGTAGCCATCTTCCCAGGGAGGGCTGTGAGGGGGTGGAAGGCCTGCACCACCACTCCCACCAGGCCCCTGTTCACAGCTGAGCAAGATGGAGCACTCACCCCCCAGCCCCAGCATGTGTCAGTCATTGTATGGTTCACCCTCATCTAACAGGTAGGTAGCCATCTTCCCAGGGAGGGCTGTGAGGGAGTGGGAGGCCTGCACTGCCACCCCCACCAGGCAGACTTGTCCCCCGGGTGAGCAAAATGGAGCACTCACCCCCCACCCCCAGCATGTGGCAGCCTTTGCATTGTTCATCTCCACCTAACAGGTAGGTAGCCATCTTCCCAGGGAGGGCTGTGAGGGGGTGGAAGGCCTGCACAACCACTCCCACCAGGTCCCTGTTCACAGCTGAGCAAGATGGAGCACTCACCCCCCAGCCCCAGCATGTGTCAGTCATTGTATGGTTCACCCTCATCTAACAGGTAGGTAGCCATCTTCCCAGGGAGGGCTGTGAGGGAGTGGGAGGCCTGCACTGCCACCCCCACCAGGCAGACTTGTCCCCCGGGTGAGCAAAATGGAGCACTCACCGCCCACCCCCAGCATGTGGCAGCCTTTGCATTGTTCATCTCCACCTAACAGGTAGGTAGCCATCTTCCCAGGGAGGGCTGTGAGGGGGTGGGAGGCCTGCAACACCACTCCCAACAGGCCCCCTGTCCCACCCCTAAGTAGGATGGAGCACTGCAACCCACAGAGAAGCATGTTCCCGAACATCCACAACAATGTGACAACAGGACAGGTGAACAGTCAGTGCATGCACCCCAGCATCCATACAGAAGAGAATGGAGATAGATGACAACACAGGCCTCACATCACACATAAATTGGCACAGATACTATCTCGAGATACAGTGTGCACACAGCTAAGCGTATGCAACTGCCACATAAACAGCAGTGTGACACACAAAATCCAACATTGAAGCAAATCAGGGCACCAACATGTACAACAACGAATGTTAACTGTAACTTACATGGGGGCTGGCCGGGAAGGGCCATAGGAAAAGTAAGCAAGCATGGTCTGTTGAACTACAAAGTCAAACCACAGGACAGGACAAGGGAATGCATGAAATGTCAATGGCTAGTACATGCCCAGATGTAACGGCTGCCAGGCAGAGCAAACAGCAAAGATGCTTTCCAGAAAGTTGTGAATCCGCCAGTTGTCAGATGACAACCTCTCATTGTAATAATAAAATATGCATGTGGGGCATGGTATCCATTGACATGTCACCCCATGGCCAACATTTTTTATGTACCCCCACATCATGTCATAATGATAACCACTGTGCAGACATACAATGTTTGAAATAGTCAACTGAGCTCTGCATTACTTGTGAATTAGAGACAGTGAACAGAAAGTTTGAGGTGTGGACATCAATGACCATCTCCCCTCTGTCCCATAGGTGACCAAGAACTGACAGCGGAGAATGAGAACACCAACCCGCGGAGCCAGTCTCCTCCCCCGTTGGAACATGGACTCTCTGGGGCAGACTCCCTGGACTCGCGACAGGAAGCCGGCTCATCCGGCATGCCAGCGCGCAACCTGTCCCGGAGCACCACTGCCACCCCCGCACCCTCAGCAATAGCAACACCCACTACTACGCTGAGCCCTGCTGGAAAGACCCATGTGGCAACCACCTCCAACACCAGTGCTGTTGCAACATCCGCCCTGCCTCAGAGGATGTACACCTCCCCAACAACCACGGAGGCCAGGGCAAGTACGCATAGGAAGACAGTGGTGAACCAACAGGCGCGTGACAGCAGGGCTGGGGTGAGGCCCAGGGAGACACGGTGACAACAGCACCATGGGACTAAAGCCCTGACCAACATCACTAGGGTCATTGGGGCTTACGAGCAGGCCCAGTGCCAAACGGACCAGGCCCACCAGGATGCTCATGAGCTCACCCAGGTGCTGCGGTCCACGGACCACCACATGGGCCAAATTGTGGACCTCCTGGGCCAGCTGGTTGCGGAACTTAGGATAAGGCCTGCGGCCCAGACAACCCCTCCACCTCCCTCCAGTGTTTGGCAGGATGCCAGTTGCTCATCCTTCCCTGCGGGCACGGAGACGGCTGATTCCTCAGACACCAATGGTGCTGCAGCTGCCTTCCCCCACCAAGAAAGCCAGGGGCCGCCCTAAGAAATCATTGGGCCCAATCCGTGGAAAGGCACCAGGAAAACACCAGCCAATGGGCACCCATGATGGCACAACTTTTCCCTTTTCCCTCTGCCATTGACCATCTCAACTATCCTTCCTTACAATGCCATGTTAATGGCATCCATCTATTAGGCTTGTCTCATCTACCATCACTCTGAACTCATTGCTTCACCCTTCACATTTCCGTAAATATTCACTTCCCTGTCACATGTATCCCTTGTAAATAAACACTTCTTACACACAAATGTTGTTGTGTCAGCTCCATTTTCATCACAGTATGTAACATTTTTACCATGATTACAATGTCACTGGAACGATCTCAGGAGCCTGGTCTATTGAATGTGGTAAGTGATAGGGGTATCCCCTGTGCCCACTCATGTTGGCCTTGGCATTGGAGCCATTGGTACTCAGGATTCAAAAGGATTTGTACGGTTGCGGAAAAAGGGTTTTGGCATCAACACACCTGACGACGCTCCATTCTATATTTTCTATATTAGGAAGCCTCGGACTTCACTGCCTTGCCTGCTGTGCATGCTGGAGAAGTTTGGGGGATATGTGGACGTCAGGTCAGTCTGCAAAAATGTATCCTCTTTACCCTGTGGGAACTGGAGTTTGACAGGCTCCCTGATCTGGGGATTCTGTGGGAAGTGGATGCTTTTCAATACCTTGGACAATAGGCATATTACATGGGGAGGGTGATTGAGGGATTGCATGCTTCGGTGCGCTTTGGTGCATGTTTCCACTCTCTATAATGGGACAGGTGGTGGTGGCCAAGATGCTGCTCCTGCTGTGCTGTTTATATCATCTACAAAACACCATGTGCCTTCTAAAACCAGAAGTCTTTAAGCAGTTAAATAGTATTCTAGTACCACTGGTGTAGGCTGGTGGGCACTGCAGAGTAGCTCTCTGAGTTTTTCAAATAGATCAGGAGCTTGGAGGCCTGGGACTACTGAAACTTTAACTGTGTTGTTATGCAGCCCACTTATAACAACAAAGTGACTTGTGGTGGGGCTAATTAGAAGAAACAGTCACTGAAGAGCACATGTGGTGGATTACCCTTGCCTGTTCTGTTGATGAGAGGTGGCAGCCTGTGGTCTTCTGTACCATAGGTTCCATGTCAGACAGCCCACATATGGGAGCAGAGTGTTAAGAGAGTTGTTGAACATCCACCCTTCGCTAGGGACATACCTATCTGGGATTTGCAGCCCTTTTGTCATATTAATAGTGACATGCTGATTGTTGGATGGAGGAGGGTATTCTAAATACTTGGTGACTTAAACCCAGGGGACAACTTTGTCACTTTTCAAGAGACGCAGGTCTCTTTTTGGGGTAGGGCCTGGGTGATTTATTCAATATGCTAAAGTAGCTCGAGGTGTAGGCATACTTCTCCAATGCACCTCCCACAAAGCACCTCCTTGAAAATCTCATGCTTGGAATGGAGCGCTACATGAGTACATCAACATACAGGGCTCTGAAGTCTGACCACCCTCGACCTCTCTATAGGGCTAGGTGTGCCTGATTAGCATTGACTGATAGGGACTTGGCGAGGACATGCGAGCTGGTTCACCAGGTATTGGGGAATGCATGCTTTAATTTAATAAAGGTACATTTTCTTCATTGTATCCATGTGACCCCGAGTACATTGGCACAAATATACCCAATCAGATTGTAGGATTGCCCTCGCTGTAGGGCAGAATGAGCAACATTACTGCACATGGCCTGGTTTTCTCTAGATGTTTTGGAATATTGCAATAAAGTGTGGGAGGTGACACAGTAAAAAACTAGGATTCCATTACCGCTATTCCCCTGTCATTTCTTATCGTGCCGTGTAGATCGAGCAAAATGGTAAAAGATGCAATGTAAATGTTTTTACAGCTAGCCCTATTGTTAGCAAAACCGTGTATTGCATTTAGCTGGCTGGGCACACAACATCCCACTATTAGCTATGAGTACGAGATACATTGTAATACATAGCAGAACGAATTAATATAACAGAAGGCATACAAATTACAATACTACAATTACCAGGAAAGACATGAGATTACAGGATGACTTGAAAACCATGGGGAAACCGCAGAGAGCACTATGCTGAAGGGGTGGTCCTTGAGGAGCAGGAGGGTACCCACGAAATCCTCTAAACAAGCAATGGGATTAGAGATGGGAATTTGTACGATTAAACTCTGCCAATAAAACATGACAACCTAGCTGTGTGGGTCAGAACGGCAAAGGAGGGTAGGAGGTGAGTGGGGTAGGGGCAAGAGAGAAGGACCTCTTGTGATACATTGGTTTGCTTGAAATGAAAAACAAGAGCAAAGGGCTTGGTATTGATTGTACTAAAACCAGTATAAAGAAGATATTTCAAAACAAACTGTGACGCTCAGAGGTACAATTCTAAAAGATGCCCCCCTCCTATCCAATGGGGAATGTATTTAATTTTGTGGAGCTAAGAATTACTGATCTAAATCCAATCCATACTATTCGGACACAGTTATTAACTTTGGGGAGGTCAGATATTCTATGCCAACTCCAAACCCACCCTCATTATGAAACATGCTTAATTTCAGAGAGTTCACATTTTCTTTTCTCTCTTTCTCTTTTTTTGATAAATACATATATAAATACAATAAAAAGAGCTACAATTAATACGCTATACAAAAATTACAAGACCTATCTCATTATCTTTTTCCCCAGCTGTAGCTAGGAGCCCAAATACAGTTTCCTAGTTGTATTGCCCCCCGCCCCTTCCATTCATACATCTCTTTTAAAAATAGATAAATGCTGCACAAGCCACTGCTGAAATTCTGGGGCGAGCGCATCCAACCAAGCAGAGGAAATACCGATTTAACCACTGCCATGGCCAAAAACAAAAAATATTGATGTTTCCCTGTTGTTACTTCGCTAACCACCAGCAACAGAATACATTCAGCCGTTAGAGTTACTTTTATTTTCAGGGATTGCACTAAAAACTTTTCTATATCCTTCTTCGGGGTTTCTAGGTGCAGACAAGTAGCGAACATATGTAGCAGATTTGCTTCTGTACTGCAACAGCAAGGATCAGCAGACCCCAACTAGGACCCCCCATTAGGCTATTTTGGCCATTGTGTAAGAAAGAGATTTTTTTTTATAATGTTGCACCTGTAACCTGGCCGAACACACAATAGAATGGCCTAGTTATAGCGAGTCTAAAAAGCTGATGAAGTTTGTACCTAGCTTTTGTTTCCATTTTTCACCCTGCTTCTCGAGGTTGCTTTGCATCAGTTGGTTCAGCCCCCGTATATCTGACTAATAGTCCAGCCCCCGTTGTCCCTTACTACCTCCATTATAGAGTACTTACAAAATCCTCTTGACCCCCCTTTTTTCTTAGCTAAAAAGCTCTGTATCTGTATCAACCTCGTAATTAATCTGGACTTCCTTGAATGACATTATTCCATCTGCATCAATAAGGTCCCCCATCCAACTCCTAGGTCCACCCAGCATGACATAACCACATCATGGAAGATTTCAGGAAGGGCTGGGTTCCTGATAAGCGGCTTATAAAATGCATCCTCCCAAGCCCTATCTTTTTCCTCACAGACACCGAAAGACGAAATGCGGCTGAGAGAGTTTTTACATCTAACTTTTTTGTATTAGCTAGGTTCTTTGTATTTCAAGAACCAGTTTTGAGCCTCATCTCCTAATAGTAGTTCATAAATATCAGGTGACCCATTCCAACTCCTTTGATCCACAGACTCCACCCCCCCCCTCTAAGAAACACATATACTGGAGCACTCCGGCCCAATAGTACATGCTTAGATCCGCAACAGCCCATCTCCCTCTTTCCCTAGGAAGTGTTATAAATCTCAGGGGCCTCCTTCTCTTCCCATATGCCCATATAAACCTATTAAATATATCTTCCATCCCCTGAAACCAGTGTTTATGAATCTCCATCGTTATTGCTCTAAAAAAATAAAGGACTTTTGGAAGAAACATAATTGTAACAATATTACACCGGCCAGCAATGGACAGATGTACATTATTCATTCTATCAAAATCCTTCTTTTCTTTCTGGATAACTGGGGCTAGACTTAACTCCACAATTTGCTCCAAATCTGATGATATATTTGCCCCTAGGTAAATCGCGGATTGCATCACACAAGGATAATTTTGGTGGGCAGAGCTATTTATTACTATTTGCGTTTTATCCTGGTTAAGTAAGTACCCAGATATTCTCCCAAAGGCCCAGGTTTCTTAATCAATTTTAAAATATGCTACATGAGGGTCAGATGTTACTACTGCCGGATCATTGGTGTTACACCCTTGAAAACTAATAGGTTGAATTCTGGGATTGGCCTACATTTTCCGAATCAAAGTATCTATGTAGCCTCCCATCAAGCAAAGTTAGACACAGTTGGTCTATACATTTCCCGTATAGCATGAATAAAGACCATACCTATGCCAAACCTCTCAAGGGAAGCCCACAAGTAGTCCCAGGAGACCCTATCAAACTCTTTTTCAGGGTCAAGCAGAATCAGCACTATACGGTCTACAGAGATTGAAGCAGCATCAAACAGTGAAACAACTCTACCAATATGATTGGTAGATCCTCTGCCTGGGATAAAAGCATACTGCCTGGGGGAGATCACCTTACCTACAATAAGACTTGACCGACTGGCTATCACCTTTGAAAATATCTTGGCATCACTGTTCATGAGTGTTCTGGTTCAAGGACTTGGCCTCAGTTGAAGGCTTCCCCTTCTTAAAAAAAAGAATAATACTGGCCCATGACTCGGGGGGGGGCACCCCCTTTTGATTAACCAGATAGGGCCTCAGAATTGCAAACAAAACTTTATAAAATTCTAGCGGGTTCTGGTCTGGAACCACAGCCTTTCCAGAAAGAAGATCACTAAGTGCTGCTCTATATATTTCTTCATTTGGAGAACGGAGCATCTAAGGATTCCACATCTTCTTTAGAAAAAAAAGTTTCTCGTAAAACTTACAGAATTCCGGCCTTATGCCTGTGGAACCAGTAACCACATTTCCCTTCTGATTTTAATTTCAAAGGTCTCCCCGCTAGCTGCTTTCTGCCTTGTCCTTACTGCCAACATGTGTCTGACCAGTTCATTATCCTCATGACAGTCTTGCAGCAGAGCCATGTATTTTCAGCCGCTCTTGCTGCTGAAACTTCACCACTCTTTCCAAAGCAAGTTTATACAAAGTATTCTCTATACATGGCCTGGAGGCTATAGGCCCAACAAGTTGCTCCTCAATGTCCACCACTGTTTTATATAATGTATTTAAATGTAGGATGTGCTTCTTCTAATGGTACAAGCAAAAACGAAGTGTCTCCCCCCTTATCCATGCCTTAAACACATCCCAGACCATATCACTCCTGGTACTACCTCTTTTACATTCCAGAAATTCTACGATCCATTTGTTCATATTTGGAAAATAGCCCGGATCCGGCATCAAACACGTTTCAAATGTCTAAATATGCTCAGTTCTTTCATCCCCTGTGAAGGTAACTTCCAAGACCAAAGGATTATGATCTGAAATGACACAGGGGCATTTTTCTATACTACACATTGCTATTAATTGCTGTGAGACATAAAAAATAATCCAGACACACTACTGATTTATGAGGGGCATAATAAAACATGCTACCCGAATCATGAGACTTTAAATGTGGCCAAACATCTATAAGCTCATTGTAATGTATCAAATGTGTCACAGCTCTGAAAAACTTGTTTTTCTCTCAAACATAATCACCAATTTTGCCACTCCAGAGCCCGTCCATACCATTAATATTCAGGTCACCACAGAATATAATTGGGGTAGGCCACCCTGCAAGCTCTGTATTATGAAATTCTAAGATATCAGGGCCATCCCCTGTAGACCCATATACAGACCAAAAAGTAAATGTATATTTAAGATAATAACGTTCCACAATCACCCAGCATCCATATTTCTCTGTCAAATGCCTTTTAAAGGAAAAATTTCCCGTCCCAGTAAGAATGGCCACCCCTCTTGTTCTGGTTTCCTGTGTAGTTTAAGCAATGAGGTGATACCCTAACTGTTGATTCCTTGCACCCTCAACATGGTTCTTCTGTAGACATAAAATAGTGTCACATAAGGCTTTTAGATCTTCCTTAACTTTAAGCTGTTTAACATGAACATTTTGGCCACATATATTTAATTTTGCAATTCATATTTTCATCATCATGGCCTTTATAACTTTTTCACAATGCTGGCAGCTCTAACATAGCCATTAAATCCGGCTCCAGCCAACAAGTCCTCCATCTTTCCCCATAATCTCTTAAATTTCATCATGTTCCATTGTTTTTCCCATTTTATACCACCCCTGGTGACCCACCCGCATCACCTAGCCTACCCCTCGGTTCCCCCATTACTCGATTCTACCCACTCCACCTGAACACCCTCGCACCCCCCCACCCCATCCACCCACCCAAACCTTGAAGAAAACAGACCAATGGTGGTCTGGGTGATGATATCTGTACTCAAGACCTCCCTCACAACTCAGGGCCATAAAACCACTATTATACCTATGATTGAGAAGAACCCCCACCATCAAAGATAACCAACCTCTATCCTGCCACATCATACTACTCATTATACTGCACACAAAAAAACTTTATTTTTTCCCCTTCCTCCTTTTTCTGTTTTCCCTTTCCCTCCATCTTCCTTCTTTCCCTTCCCCCTTTCATCCTTTTTTTCTCTGTTCCCCAAAATACTAAACACATATTATATAGTCTAAGCTACACCATTTTGTCCATACGTTATTTTGCGCTTTTCTCAGAGTCAAAACATCTCTCTTTATTATTGAAAATTATTTTCAGACGGGCAGGATTCATTAAGTAAGATTCAGCCACAAGTGCCTGACATGGTTGAATCAACTGTCTTAGCCTACAGCGTCTCTCCACTGTTGCCTGGCAGAAGTCTGTCCTTGAAAAAAGGACTGTCCTTCATAGGCCCGCTTAATATTCGGATCGACTTTTGCAAATACTGCTTTGCAGAGCAGATTGTTCCTGAAATAAATGATTATAGCTCTTGGCTTCTGTGAGAACTGGGGGGATTCTCTTTCCTGCTGGTATAATATACCTTGCAAACAATGCTACCATTTTAGATAATCTGTTGCTATTTGCTTACTTAATCTATGGGCACTCCCCCTATGGGAGATATTTCCACTGGATTGAGAGAAAGAAAAATGTCTGTTACTTTTCTGGCTCATTGCCAATATCGACAACAATCATAAAACTTTTTCAAACACCCTACTCACTTGGCATAAGACTCTTCAAAATTCATAGTACGAAACATTTTATTCCTTCATTTTAAGGCTGAGAAGGCCCTGTCTCTCCTCCAATTCTGAGGAATAAGTGAGCTTGCAATAGATAGCGATATCGATATAAAATATTGTCGACCCTTTATTAATAGTTGGCTAGCTTTAGAGGCACCAAATAAAAGTAGGGTGGCCTCCGGCATAATCAAGCACCTAATTGCAAAGCCAATAGCCGTAAATACTTGCTGGCAAAAATGTGTTAGGTGCAAACAGTAAAAAAATGATGGTAGCGGAAACAGATGTTAGATACAGCAGGATACATCTAATGAAGATTGATACTGTGTATATTATGCTTACCATCTTGACAAAAATGACTTTATTTTAAAATTTATTGCCCTAAGGGATTTATTGCCTATCTCTGCGATTAGTTGCTAGTCGCTCACTGAAACCTTACATTGGGCTTTTTCCGCTACCATAGTTAGAAATGCTATTGTAAAGACAGTACTGGATGGAATTAATCCAGTACTGTCTTTACAATAACATCTTTCTCTTTCAGGGGGAGTTATTCAGTCAAGTCTCTGGCACTGCCATGGGCTCCTGCTTCGCCCCCAGCTACGCGAATCTATTTGTGGGCTGGTGGGAGGAGCAGGTAGCCTGGGCACCAGAGAATCAAGCATGGACAGAGAAAATCGTATTGTGGTACAGATATTTCGACGATATAATTTTGGTGTGGAATGGCCCAGTAAATGATGGAGAAGATTACATCAGATTCTTAAACCAGAATGATAATAATCTAAGGTTTACTGGCCAGGTTAGTTCGGTGGCAGCGAACTACCTAGACCTTCAAATTAAGATCCAAGGGAATAGGATAAATTGCTCTCTCTTCAGGAAACCAACAGCGGGTAACAGCACGCTACATGCGTTAAGCAGCCATCCCCATAGATTAATTAACAGCATACCATACGGTGAATTTCTCAGGCTTAAACGTAATTGCTCAGTGAGATCTGATTTCGATTTAGCAGCCAAGGAAGGACAGCTTTAACTGATTCTTAGCAAGAGGCTATGATGCGAAGTTGCTCACCACCACTCTCCAGAATGTATCTGAGATACCGAGAGAGGATCTTTTTAAAAAGAAAGACAAGAAGGTTGATGATTGAAGATTTCGCATGATAACCACATTCTCACAGGACGCTGATTGGCTCAGAGGGACCATAAGAAAACATTGGCACGTCCTGAGAACCGATAATATTATCGGGAATGACGTGCCGATGAATCCTCTGATCACATTCAGAGAAGCCCACTCTTTGAGAGATGGCTTGGTTCATAGTCACCTAGAATCAATTGCAAAGAAAAAAGGCACATTACATGAGACAAAAGGGTTCTTTCCCTGCGGGAAGTGCAAAGCGTGCTAAGCCAGCAAACGCACTTTGTCCTATGAAGTCAAGGGCCTAAAAGAAGGCAGAAAGATTCATAAATTCATGTCCTGCCAAACCACATTTGCAGTTTACTGTTTGAAATGCCCATGTGGGATGAGATACGTAAGAAGCACCATAAATTGTGTAAAGCTGAGGATTTTGGAGCACATTCGTGCCATTACGAACAGGGATTTCACTTATCGGGTGGCTCGCCACTTTTTTATCACGCACAAGAGTGACAGGAACCTGTTACAATATTTCTGTTTAGACTGTATACCTGAAAATGCCAGAGGGGGGGATAGATTGCAAAGACTGCGCAGACTAGAGTCTAGATACATTGTGGATTTGCACACAAAAAGCCCGGAGGGCCTGAACAGCGGGGAAGAATTGGCAGTACATCTGGCCTTCTAGAAATGTATGAACTTCACAAGTATTGGTATTTTGAAATCTAAAAGTATCGCCTACATTTTAAGATGTGTACTCTCCCGCTCCTCAAATATGATATCTTTTCGTACCTTGGTTTCCTATATGCTTGATTACTTAGTTTGTCTGAGATGTGATATTTACTACATTCAATTTTGCCATGTGACAATGAGATATGGGCAGTTAAAGTGTGTGTTTTCTCATGCATTTCAAGGGAAAAAAGAATAAATGTAACTTATGTTTAAGAGGGAAACAACAGGACATTGAGGCAACCATAAAGGTTGCCATTGCCGATCTACGGCAAGATAACATCTGTCAAACTGATTGTTTAGGTACACTTGATAATTTAAGGTGGCGCTCCAATATATGTTTAATGTAAGCCACATATCAGTGTTAACAAAAATAATGTAAAAAGAATGAATTGGACAGCGTTCCAAGGTGGCGCTCACGATTTTGTGAAACGCGTGAAGTCCTGTGTTTGTTTCCATAATTCAAGAGTTACAAATGGCGCCGCGCTGCGCGTTACGCGTTGACACAGAAGAAGGGAATTACCGAAACGCGTCTTGTCAGTGAAATGAAGAATACCGCTTTGCCTAGTATTCCCGTGAGTGATGCCTCTTTTTCCCGTTGAGTGGGAGAAATTTCGGAGCTTGAATATATATATATATATATATATATATATATATATATATATATATATGGCAGCTTCAATCGTTCTCCCTTTCGCTTACAAACGATAACGCACTCACGGGGGTAAATGCAACGGGTGTTTAATTCAGCCACGGACAGACAAACAGACGCGTTTCGGACCAGGTGTCCTTCGTCAGTGTTTACATCCCAGTGCTTTCCTTGCACACTATATACAAAACATCACTTCCTGTTAACGCAATGAAAGTGAAAAGGGACATTCATCAAACAACAAATGTGGCGGCCATTTCTTAATGTTACATATTGTTGAAGAAATGCATCGAACAAATTCATTTTATGTTCTTGTCGGTGTTTCTAAACAAAATCTTGCCGTGTATCGGCATTTCTCCGACAATTTTAAGCCACAGTTTTGAATGATCATCATTTTACTCAAATCAATACTTTGAGTTATTACGGCCCGTACTGCATAAATGCCAAACAAATTAGAGAAAAAGAAAAGAAAAGAAAAGAAAAGAGTGTGCAGTTTCAATCAATCACATGGGATTTAATGTTAGTTTTTTCATCTCGGTGATTCTAACCCCTAAATAGGAATTACATCCCTGTCGGTGAGAAGTAAGATGATCTTGCCGTGTATCGGCACCTCACCGACTAGTGCGATGATAGCAGAAACTGCCACATTTAACCCTTTACATCCTAGATACCTTCAGAAGCAAAATCAATTCATAATCATAAAGTCTAAACTCATATCAAATGTTCCATATTGGACCTCCAAACAAGGATAATTACAAACTCCTCATCAATCAATTCTAGAAGCATCACTTCGGCTATACTATAAAAAGGGCTATAATATAGAAAGGTAAAATGAGAGTACAAAACAAAATAGAGTCTGATTTTGCAAAAAATTTTTAAGGGTGGAAGAATGAGATCTGAGGGAAAAGAGGAATGAGAGAAATAAGCGGGAGGAAATATAAGGAGGAAAGAAATGGAAAAAGGATATATGGGTATATATATATATATATATATATATACATGTAGATGAAGAGCGAATAAGAGTAAAAGTTATTCATATATACATCTGATCAAATACAGTTCTAAGGCTTATTTTTGAGATAAGTTTAAATCTCAGACAATTCCAACATTCGAATCTCATTCCTGTTAAATCACATCTATGCGACATTCCATGTTCAAAAAACCAATAAAGTTATTATACAGTTGTCTTATTTCCCCAGATGTACGATCAGTATATATATATATATATATATATATATATATATATATTACCTACTGGCGATAGCCAGTAGGTATATATAGTTAGGATTGTTTTCCATAGGGAAATCGCAATATTCTATTGGGAATAACTTTGGCGCCGGTTGAGGAATCTTCCTGAAATTTTCCCTAACTTTGCCTTGCGGCGCTACGCTCCATCCCTGAAAGTTTGGGGGGGATTCGTCAAGCGGGGGCCGAGATAAAAGGGGGGTCCCAAAACGTGTTTTCCCCATGTTAATTTCCATAGGGCGGTTGGACTCACTTTTAGCCCGAACGGCTGAATGGTTTTCCACCAAACTTGGCAAAATTGTAGGGACAGGTAGCCCGATGTGCCTTTGCTATGTCTCAAGATATGTGCTCCAGTGGTTTTTACGAAAATTAACTTTGAAAAAATATATATTGGGCTACATTGGGCTATATATATGTTAGAGCCCAAATGTAGCCCAATGTAGCCCAATGTAGCCCAAAGATGGCCACCAGAGACAAAAAACCCACAAATGTAGCCCAAATATCAGCCAGATGTAGCCCAACTATAGCCCAATGACAGAATGTCCCAGAGTGTTCTAAAGAACAACTAGAGCGCTAACAGTCTTACTTTTTGTTTATTTTTATTTTTTTTATTTTTTTTTATTGGGAATATAAGTGCAGTTACAGTTAGTATAAAAGAAACATTGTTCATATAAGATCCGGAGGAAAAGCAGCAGTTCTTACAAAGTACCCTAACAGACAAAACAATACACGACTAGACAATACAATGAATAAATTATGTGGCAATAAATATAAGCTCATGTTATCCAACACGGCTAAAACAATTTCAATATAATTACATCCTGTTATTATTTCATCATCCATCTACACTGATCAATCAAAAGCTAAAAGCAGGCTCTAAAAGACGTTTTCACGTTTCGGCTTTTTACATTTTTGATTTCCTCCAATCTGTGATTGGGGCCCAAAGTCTTCTTCCAAAGTCCCGAGTTCTAATTCCTTTAAATTCATAGAGTGCCGACTCAATATTATGAATTCCAAGCAGTCTAGTGAGCCACATTTAGAAAGAGGGGGCCACGCTATCCTTCCAACCGGCTGAGATAAGAAGTCTAAACACGGCCACGGATATAAAGATCAAAGCTTCCTCCTCTTTCCCAAGTTTTAGTTCGGAATCCGTGCCTAAAATCATTAGGGTAGGGGATAGGATGATCTTATGCCCTAGCAGCCCCTCCCAAAATTTTTCAATCTCTTTTTTTACTGGTGTTAGAAGATTGCAATTACAAAACATGTGAAGTATGTCTGCTTGTCTGTTCCCACATCTTGGACACGTATCATCCGCCCTGACTCCCCAAGAGAATAGTTTTGCCGGTGTGTAATAAAGATTAAACACCGTCTTATAGTGCTGGGCCCTTAAATTAGTAGCTCTGAAGATCTTCTTATTCAAAAATAGGGTTTTATCAACATCTACATCAGGTTTTCCTAATTTCCTTGCCCAGGCTACCTCGGTCTTATCAACATCATATTTAACCTCTGATATTAGAAGATTATATATAATATTAATTTTGCTGCGCCCTCTGGTAAGCGCTTCCATTAAGGGGCAGACGTCTGGAGGTAGCAGTTTAGGTCTCTGAGCCTTCATTATGCAAGTTATTTGTGTATAAACAAACCAATGTGTATCTGGAATACCATATCTACTTTGTATGTCATCAAAGCTTACTACTCCCTCTCCGTCCATCAATTGCCCCAAAGTTTTAATGCCCAGCTCTCTCCATACTTTGAGAAATCTGTCGGCATCAATTTCAGAAAGAAGGCTGGACTTATAGACATGTAAGTATGGGTTATTTTTTGGAATATTACAGTGTTTCCTGCAAGCCGTCCAAACTCTCCAAGCGCCATCTACAATCTTAAATCTTGCCTTCTTGAAGAATCTACGGTTTGTTTCACATACCATTAACCCCTGGGCCTTTCTGCCTAACAGTAATTCAAATATGGAAGGAGGGGGGCGTTCTACTCCTCCCCTTGGGTCATTGCCATTAGGCTCTGACTGAAAGAGCGCTGACATTTGTGTCAACAGACACGTCCAATGATAGATCCTTAAATTAGGGAGCGCTAAGCCACCCCTATCTTTGGGGAGAGACAACAGATTGGTAGATCGTCTAATCTTCCCAAATTGCCAAATAAACTTAATAAAGATTGACTCCAGATTTGTAATAATTTTTTCCTCCAGGAACAGAGGAATAGCTCGAAATAAGTACAGGATCTTAGGGAACATTGTCATTTTGACTGCGTTTACCCTCCCGATCAGGGACAGATGTAACCTGTCCCACCTTTTTAGCTCAGATTTAATTGATTTAATAAGAGGGCCATAATTTTCCTCCACAATTTTCTCGACTGACACGTTAATTGTCACCCCCAGATAAACTGCTGCTTCTACAAACCTGGAGTCAGCCTTCACGATCTTTTTCGTACAAATGATCTGGGTCTTGGATTCATTTAGTAAATATCCTGACCTAGCGCCAAACTTTTTCGTTAAGTCGGACAAAACCTCTATTGCCTGCTGTGGCACTGGAGAAAACACCGCAATGTCGTCCGCATACGCTAGAACTTTATTTTCATGCCCATTAAACATTACTGGTCTTAACCTTGGGCTTCCTAATATAGCCTGTATTA
Organism: Lissotriton helveticus; assembly: GCF_964261635.1. Classification (NCBI taxonomy): domain Eukaryota; kingdom Metazoa; phylum Chordata; class Amphibia; order Caudata; family Salamandridae; genus Lissotriton; species Lissotriton helveticus. Next base: position 541,259,842 of record NC_136065.1, on the reverse strand, counting down.
GCGGACCGATATATAGGGAAAAAAGGATCGGAGAACACGGGCATCCCTGGCGGGTTCCCCTCTTTATAGGAAACTGAGTCGATTTCTCCCCCATAACGGTCACACTGGCGACTGGATCTAGATACATCACCTTTAGTGCCTTAATGATTTTCTGTCCGAACCCTCTGCCGGCTAAAATATCCCATAAGTAACTCCACACCACCCGGTCAAATGCCTTTTCTGCATCGAGCAGGATCATGGCCATCTCCCCCCCCGTAGCAGCATGAGCATCAAACAGGGCTATAGCTCTGTTGGTATGGTCTGTCGTGCCACGTCCCGGGACAAACCCATGCTGCCAGGGTGAAACAAGACCACCTATGACCCTGCCCAACCTCCTAGCCCATATCTTCGAATAGAGCTTGGTATCGGAGTTAATCAGTGAGATAGGTCTATAATACCCCTGATTCTCTAACGCTAACAGTCTTACTTATGACAAAAGTATGGCACACCTGAAGTCATCTTGATTGGAATAAAGTGTTAACACTTAAAACATTTAATTTGCAAAGGAACAAAATGAGGGGGTTCATTTTGCCATAGAAATTATGATTAGTGCTGAAGAAAGAAAAATTAGGGCACATTTTGAGTGACTTCTCAAATCCTCTTATATTTCATTAAAAAATTCTGATATGCAGTCTCCCAAGATGGCCACCAGAGACAAAAGAGCCCAAATGTAGCCCAAATATCAGCCAGATGTAGCCCAACTATAACCCAATGACAGAATGTCCCAGAGTGTTCTAAAGAACAACTAGAACGCTAACAGTCTTACTTATGACAAAAGTATGGCACACCTGAAGTCATCTTGATTGGAATAAAGTGGTAACACTTAATACATTTAATTTGAAAAGGAACAAAATGAGGGGTTTCATTTTGCCATAGAAATTTTATATTTTCTACTGGCGATAGCCAGTAGGTATATATAGTTAGGATTGTTTTCCATAGGGAAATCGCAACATTCTATTGGGAATAACTTTGGCGCCGGTTGAGGAATCTTCCTGAAATTTTACTTAACTTTGCCTCGCGGCGCTCCGCTCCTTCCCTGAAAGTTTGGGGGGGATTCGTCAAGTGGGGGCCGAGATAAAAGGGCAGTCCCAAAACGTGTTTTCCCCATGTTAATTTCCATGGGGCGGTTAGACTCACTTTTAGCCCGAACGGCTGAATGGTTTTCCACCAAACTTGGCAAAATTGTAGGGACTGGTAGCCCGATGTGCCTTTGCTATGTCTCAAGATATGTGCTCCAGTGGTTTTTACGAAAATTGACTTTGAAAAAATATATATTGGGCTACATTGGGCTATATATATGTTAGAGCCCAAATGTAGCCCAATGTAGCCCAATGTAGCCCAAAGATGGCCACCAGAGACAAAAAAAACAAATGTAGCCCAAATATCAGCCAGATGTAGCCCAACTATAGCCCAATGACAGAATGTCCCAGAGTGTTCTAAAGAACAACTAGAGCGCTAACAGTCTTACTTATGACACAAGTATGGCACACCTGAAGTCATCTTGATTGGAATAAAGTGTTAACACTTAAAACATTTAATTTGCAAAGGAACAAAATGAGGGGGTTCATTTTGCCATAGAAATTATGATTAGTGCTGAAGAAAGAAAAATTAGGGCACATTTTGAGTGACTTCTCAAATCCTCTTATATTTCATTAAAAAATTCTGATATGCAGTCTCCCAAGATGGCCACCAGAGACAAAAGAGCCCAAATGTAGCCCAAATATCAGCCAGATGTAGCCCAACTATAGCCCAATGACAGAATGTCCCAGAGTGTTCTAAAGAACAACTAGAACGCTAACAGTCTTACTTATGACAAAAGTACGGCACACCTGAAGTCATCTTGATTGGAATAAAGTGGTAACACTTAATACATTTATTTTGAAAAGGAACAAAATGAGGGGTTCCATTTTGCCATAGAAATTTTATATATATATATATATTCACTGAAAAAACCATAGGTTACACACCAGTTATAGTTAGGAATTAGCATTTAAAAAACCTTTGAAATTCACTGAAAAAACCATAGGTTTCACACCAGTTATAGTAGCTGGAAATTTTACTCGCATAAAACCATTGAAATTCCCACGTTATAGTTATTTGGACTCACTATAACTTGCACGTCTGCAATGCACTGCTGATGACGTCACATATTACATCACTCATGCATATATTTAAATATTTAAACATTACTCGCTAATATATGTATTCACTAAGATACACTTAATAAGCCAGTTAACCAATCAATTTTTTTTAAAAACACTGAAAAAACCATAGGTTTCAGGCCTTATATAGTTAGGAATTAGCTTTTAAAAAACCTTTGAAATTCACTGAAAAAACAATAGGTTTCAGGCCTTATATGGTTAGGAATTAGCATTTAAAAAACCTTTGAAATTCACTGAAAAAACCATAGGTTTCAGGCCTTATATAGTTAGGAATCAGCATTTAAAAAACCTTTGAAATTCACTGAAAAAACCATAGGTTTCAGGCCTTATATAGTTAGGAATTAGCATTTAAAAAACCTTTGAAATTCACTGAAAAAACCATAGGTTTCAGCCCTTATATAGTTAGGAATCAGCATTTAAAAAACCTTTGAAATTCACTGAAAAAACCATAGGTTTCAGGCCTTATATAGTTAGGAATTAGTTTTTAAAAAACCTTTGAAATTCACTCAAAAAACTATAAGTTTTAGTGGTGTTATAGTTAGCTGGACATTTTACTCATACAAAACCAATGAAATTGCTCCTATATAGTTAGTTGTACTAACTATATTTCGCGCACCCGCAATCCACTGCTGATGATGTCACATATTAGATCATTCATGACATGGTCAGTGACATCACTGATGACATCTCAAATGACATCACTGATGACATCATCCACGTGACAATCACATACACCTTTTCATACACTATTACAATTTTTCATCACTGTTTGTAAAATACAGAGTATCATATTTAAATCCATTGTCACAGCAATACAAGTATCTAAAAATCCACTCAGTGATTCATAGATGTATACACACATCTAATCACTTACCTTTGGATTCACTCATACATGCTGTCAATGAACAATAGAACACTATCAAAAATACTTATACATCTATATCGACATTAAACAACAGCACACATCCTATTCACATATGAAGTCATCCTACTCACTTATGCAAACAATGGATCATACTTACATATTTACTTAGCAAAACACCTATACAAACACCACTTCTTCTATTCATTTAGATAGTAAGTCATACTTAGTGAATTATAAAATCATTATTACAAGTATACAGTTATCCATACAGTCACTCACACAATCATTGTGTCTTATGTCTACTTATTTATATACAACAACTGACACATACACTGCCTTTTATTTTTCTAGTTTGTTGGACCTGTACCTTTGAGAAATATATTTGCTCATCACCACACCCATAAAGAGATTCCCTCTCCCAAACTGTTAGAACATGTAGTTTTAACTTCATATATCTACTGAATCAACTATTCACACATCTTTGGACAGTCACACACCCCCCACCGAACCACACACACTTTCACACTCCCATACAAATACTCAGTTAACTAATCAATAACTACTATAGACTTTCACATAGCTAGTAACCAACTGTAGAATCAGTTTACACAAAAACTGACAAAGTGATACAGATATTCACACAGTTTAGTCACTATCCTTTATATTTAGTGAGACATCATAAATTGGTCAAGTAAACAGTCAATTACACTGCTACTAAATCCTCCATCCAAATATTTATTTATATATATCCACTCATTCTTCAATGTAAATTGCTATATATATAATGCATATTTAAATAACGAAGCAAACCACATTCACTGGATGATGTCATCAGTGATGTCATTTGAGATGTCATCAGTGATGTCACTGACCATGTCATGAATGATCTAATATGTGACATCATCAGCAGTGGATTGCGGGTGCGCGAAATATAGTTAGTACAACTAACTATATAGGAGCAATTTCATTGGTTTTGTATGTGTAAAATGTCCAGCTAACTATAACACCACTAAAACTTATAGTTTTTTGAGTGAATATATATATATATATATCCAATTACCGCTCCGGCGCCTGTAGCCTTGCTCACATAACCTCGCTGCTCAAACAAATGAGTTTAAATACATTAGTGACTGTGCTCAGGTGATTGCTTGAACTACACAAGTGGTAAAAAGTGAAAACACACTGCGATATAAACTACAAGTCTGTTTTCCAAAAAATAATATCAGCACCAATGCATTTATATACACCAAAACATCGTATTGAATGTTGACATTTGTCAATTGATTTTCAAATATTTTACGGTCATAATACAATTGTAACACTTTGGAAAACAATAAATGTTTTTATCTGATCAATGGCGTCCAGCATAATAATTTGTACCAATACAATTATACTTGGGGTTGTAGGGTTACCCATACCCGAACATTAATATTACGATGCCAATTCTGGGAATAAAACCTTATTCCATAACACAAAAGCATAAATATGCAAATATTAGTGTTCTATCTAAACATTTGGTCATATGTTGAAACATTGTAGATACTAAAGTCATAGCATTATGTACTTGTGTTCACACACTAAGATTCCTTAAACCTTTATAGAGTTCTAGATACATGACATTAATCAACAGATCCAATGACCAAATGCAAAAATATGCATGTCACGTAACCAAATGTCTGTAACAGTTTAAAATGGAATTATTTGTGCAGACCTTACCAAATGGTTATCAAAAAGAAAGAACGCCTGTGACCCCACACTGTGTTCGCAGCAATAAAGAATAATAAATGAAAAGTGATACTAAAGTGCACATTATATTTCGTGTAGTAAAAGTGTTGTTCTAGTGATCATCATACTAAACCAGTAAGTGTTTAACAGACACTAAGAAGAACTGGTTGAGAAAGATCGGCATGAGATATAAACCATTTGGAGGATTATAGATATCGCCCATTAACTTATATACGGTCATTCTTACTGGGGCGAGTATCTATATATCCTATGAAGGACTTGTTGTGTCTTTTTAGAGCAGAGGGTTTCAAATTCAGACACAACTCACAAGATAAGCAGCATTCATAAGAGTTTTGACAGTTAATGTTGTTTGGGAAAAGTCAGGCTTCAGGGAATAGAACTGGCATCAGAACCACTATGGTCAACCTTACCATATGTGAATATGTACATATAAGCATATATCGTGTACATAGGTATACTGCAGTATGCAAATAAGGAGAAAAAAGATCTAGAGACATACAACAAATTTAAATTAAAGGAATTAGGACCAATGATTCTACAGGAAATGGTGGATATCCTCACAAATATTTAACCCATTGGGTGTCTTACAGTTGAGTTTGAGGATATATTTGGTCACTAATTGTCGCAACCTTTTCTCGCGATCACCACCTTGTTTGCTGAGGGGCACATTATCAATTACAAAATACTGTAACATATTAAGGTTGCCACCATGCTCATCATTAATGTGGCGCGCCACTGGATATGTGCTGTCTGAATTTACCGTCGCCCGCAAATGCTGCAGTATTCGTTGGTGGACTGGGAGCTTCGTGCTCCCTACATATCGGAGACCGCAGCCACATTGCAGCACATAAACCGCATAGTCCGTGCGGCATGTGTCGTGTCCCTTTAGTTTTGCTGGTGTATTGGAGAAGCCATCAATATATGTTTTGGTGTTGACACCAAACTTACATGCTCGGCATGTGTTACATTTGAAGAAGCCTATACTGGCCGTAAGCCATTTCTTATTGATATCCTGTTCTGGACTAGTCCTAACCAAATCACTTCGCATAGATCTAGCTTTGGGATAAGTGTAATTTGGCCTGATGGGTAATGTTTGGGCCAGGACAGTGTCAGTTAAAACGCTTGGCCATTGCGAGTTGGTAATGCCTTTTATCGCTTTTGCCTGTCTGCTAAATGTAGAAATAAACCTGCATGGTGGTGTCTTGCTTATTGTAGTGTCGAAGTCACGGGTATTGCCTGCTGGTTCTGTTGTTAATAGGAGGCTTTTATCAGTTTGTGGAAAAAGCTAATCTTTTCTATCCTTAGCATTGGCTTTAGCTAATGCAGAGTCCAACAGTTTGGCTGAATAGCCACGTTGTAACATTCTGCTTCTGGCAGCTTGTTGTTGCGCTGTCTTCATGGCTACGATGGTACTACATGCCCTACGTATTCTTAAAAATTCTCCATATGGTAACCCAGTGATGGTGTTATGTGGGTGAAAGCTGGATGCATGCAGCAAGGAATTTCCTGCTGTCGGTTTGCGATACAATCGCGTGGTAATCTGGTTGTTCTCAATGATAACTGCAATATCCAAAAAATGTACTTGATGTTGGTCAATATGTGCGGTGAACTGCAAGTTTAAATCATTTTCATTGATTGTATTTACAAAAGTTTTTGCTTCAGATACACTTCCCCTCCAAACAATAAATATATCATCGATATATCTCCAAATGTACATCAGATGTTTGTCAGATAGAGACTTGTGTTGTCCCCTGTGTACATGCTCCTCCCACCAGCCCACGTGTAAACACGCGTAGCTGGGGGAGAAGCATGCACCCATGGCAACACCTTGTAGCTGCTTAAACACTTTGTCATCAAATAGAAATAAGTTGTTATTTAAACATAGACTAATCATACTGAGTAACATTTTGTTATGATTGTAAAATGCTATGTTTCTATTCTGCAGAAAATTTTCAACTGCATTGAGGCCGTCAGTATGTCTGATACTCGTGTATAAGGAACACACATCAAGAGTCATGAGGAGATAATCTTCTGCCCAAGTGATAGCGTTCAATTTACAAAGGAAGTCTTTGGTATCTCTAAGATATGTAGGTAGGGAGATAACGTGTTCCTGAAGATAATGGTCCACATACTTAGATGTGTTTTCAAAAACACTGTATCTGGCAGAGATAATGGGGCGTCCGGGAACTGGTGTGGTTAACTTGTGGACTTTAGGTATAAGGTAGAAGGTTGGTAAAGTGGGAAAATCCCTACATAAAAAACAAAGTTCATCCTTAGTTATCAATCCTTCTCTCTTCCAAGCCATCAGTTGTGATTTGTACTCCTTGTTAACCCTGTTGACTGTCATACCATTAGATTGCTCATAACACTCTGCATTGTTCAGATGTCGATAAGCCTCTACTTTGTATTCGGTTTTGTCCCAGAGTACCAGATTTCCCCCCTTGTCGGAGTTCTTCACTACCACTGAGTTATTCGTTTTTAATTTCTCCATTAATTGGAAATATTGTTTGGTTTTTGAGTCTTTACATCTTTGTTCTGCCCTTATTGTCCTGATATGCAACTTTTTCAGTTCGTCCGTGACCCGATCATGGAAAATGTCTAAAGCGTCACGTGGCATTATTGGGACAAATGAAGATGGTGCTTTGAACGGACTACCGCCAGCCGCAGAAATTGTTATTCCTTCTTCATTGGCTATATTCTGAGTGCTGGTAGGTTGTGAATTATCCGTTATTTCTCTACCCAGGGAGAACAGAGTTTTTAGAAGGGGAATTTGTTTGGCATTCAGTCTGCTTGGGACAGGAGCAGAGGCATCAGTGGGGTTGACTGGTGTCATTTGATTTTTGATCTTAAAATTTTTTGCTAATTTAAGTTTACGTATGAACTTATAAACATCAACTCTTGTGTCCACAAAATTAAAATTGCTCTCTGGGCAATAGCTCAGCCCCAGACTCAGTAATTGCAGTTCCGCTGTATTTAATTCAACATTGGTAGGATTGATTATCGTGTTCTGGGCACTTACGTCTACTTGTTCTGTTGTTTCTTTTTGTAGAATCGTCCTTGCCCTCTGCTTTGCACATTTCCGTTGTTGCCGCCTTTTGTAGTTCCTGCGTTGGTTGTAAGAGGGTTGGTATTCCTTGAACGCAGGGTCGATTTTCTCTGCTGGTGAATATAATTCATTTCTTCAGCATATGTCAGGGGCCCCAGAGCTGCATTGCTACCCGTTTCCGAACCACTTCATTCAGTTTCTGTATCGGATATTATAATGCTGGCATCAGACGACGAAGCAGTAGCATTGCTGGCGCCCGCTTTAAGTTCTTGATTTAATTTTGGTTGGACTTTCGCACCTCCTTGTTTTTTAATGAGGTCATACTTGCGGGCAAAGGTGAAGACTTGGCCTCGCTCGTAATCGTTCTTATCACGAGTGAATTTGTACTCTTTTCTGGCTTTAATCTGCTTCTTCATTCGTGCTGCCATGTCTTGTAAGCTCTTGTCTATGAATTCTTTGTTTGCTGGAGTAGTGAGAAGTAGCAATTCTTGATTAATGCGACTAATTTCTTTGACATTCTCCTCTCTGTCAATCACTGCATACTTGATTAGTAGGCAAACAAGTCGCATAGAGGCTTCCAAATTGCTCTCCGTCCAGTCTTTCAAGAGTAGTGGGTTAGGATTTTCGAAGCTCGGGGCTAACATTATTCTCAGCCCACGAGGAATTCTGTTCACTTCGTGATATTTTTGTAGTGATTTGATTTCCAACCACTTGGTTAATTCATTGCGGGTGTTTTTCTCCAGTGCCTTAAGTAATGATTTAACATCCACACTTTGCTCTGCCTCCGGCGGTGTCAAGCTAAGAATTTTGGAACATATGCGGGCCATATCAAATAAGGATATGAAATCACCAGTAGCCAGGCATTATGCTATAAAACATAATGGCGACAGAGATGCCTTGCAATACTTTGGCATTGGTCATGTGCCTGACCATGAGAGAGGGGGTGACAGATTGACCAAACTTAGACGGCTGGAATCGAGATTCATAATTGATCTCCAGACAAAGACCCCCAAAGGCCTTAACAGTGGGGAGGAGCTTGCTGTGCATTTGGGTAAATGAACCTTGCATTTTTCTTTCCTTTTGACCATAATGTATAACATTTTCCCCTTTTAGCTGCTAACTATTTTTATGACTAAGGGAACAGCCGATAGATGGCTGAATTAGGAGGTACACCTGGCGGCTCATGTTGGAGCCGGCTATGCCGATCCACGGCAAGATTTACTGTTATACAGGTTGTGCAATAATCAATCAAATGTTTAATTATGAATATTTTAATCATTGATTCAATGTGATTTATTGACTTTGAATGAATGTTTATTTAAGATATATGTATCTTTAATTGTAAATACATTGTACTTTTGCACTCTGTAAGATGGCGCTCACCGATGTCTGATGGTGAGCAGTCCTACCTCTCTATCCCTTATTCTTTTACGTGTTGGGTCCTTTTAAAAATAAGCTTCCGTGTTTCACTGCTGTGAACACATTGAGAAAGGGGTTTCCCGAAACGCGTCTGTGTGAAGCGTTAATTGTAAAATAAAGCGAGTCTTGTGAGCAAAACCACCCCACGAGTGCCGCTTCCTTCCTTCCCGGCTGGGAGAGGGGGTGCTTTGGAGCAACGATATATATATATCTATATATATATATATATATATATATATATATATATATATATAGATATATATATATACAGGATACATGTGACCAAGAGCCTTTGTGCCCTAGAACCAAGAATAAAATTCTTTGAACTTACCTGATCGGTGTGGCTCGTGCTTCTTTGAAGTGAAGAAGGAATTCAGTGAACATATATATATATATATATATATATATATATATATATATATATATATATATATATCCATCTCAAATGCCCTGAGCTTCACTTAAGGATTAAAAAAAGCTTCTTAAAGGAACACAGAGACAATGAACTTGCAAAAGAACTTTTAATATAATACTCACCCCAAGAACCACATGGACCAGCATGCCATCGGGCAATTCTTGTGTGCCACGCCCATTGAGGGCGATGTTCTCAAAAAAATAATCAGAGAGACAACTTTGGTGAGGTATTCATTTCTCCTGTGTAGCACCCATGAGGAAGAGGCGTTCTGCCTCGAAACGCGTCGGGAATCAAGAAGGGAATCGAGGAACACAATGGATGCAAATAACTGCAAGCAGCCTCGAGGCTTCCATACCGGATGGTAAAGGGCTGCATCGTGTGACCTCTGTAAAGCTATATATATACATATATATATACATATATATATATAAATAAACCCAAGGAAGCATCTATTTTGGGAGGCACAATAACTTTTAGGGTGGTGAACTATGTGATGCCGTCCCCCTCTCTCCCGGACATTTTCTTACCTGAAGATGGCATTCTGGGACTTGTAGGCGACATTCCTTTTGCCACAGTTTGCATCATCAAGGGGGCGGAGCTATTACTCACACACAGGGTGCAGCTGGGTATTTTATACCGTGACTTGCATCGCGCACCCTGTGAACACTTCTAGGCACTGAGGAAGGCTTTAAAATATGCCGAAATGCATTTGCCGTGGTTTTGTGTTCCGAATAAAGGCTTCCAGAACGTCCCCATTTGTGGTCTCTTCTTCTTCTGTTAGAGGAGTCTTGCTTGGATATTTTCGCGTGGACGCCAACATCCACGCTCAGAGACCCCCGCATTACAAAGTGGCTGTGGTGTTGTTGGCTTCTGTTTCGACGGACTGCTGTGTTCCAGGGTACTGGATTTGTACCACAACCCACCACCGATCTCGGGAGAAACTGGGCGGCGGGCTATGTGGAAAATTTTCCCGATGCCCCTGCCTCCACTTGGCCCGGAGGAATGGAGGTTTATGTGGTTTTGGGGACCCAAGGAAGCATCTATTTTGGGAGGCACAATAACTTTTAGGGTGGTGAACTATGTGATGCCGTCCCCCTCTCTCCCGGACATTTTCTTACCTGAAGATGGCATTCTGGGACTTGTAGGCGACATTCCTTTTGCCACAGTTTGCATCATCAAGGGGGCGGAGCTATTACTCACACACAGGGTGCAGCTGGGTATTTTATACCGTGACTTGCATCGCGCACCCTGTGAACACTTCTAGGCACTGAGGAAGGCTTTAAAATATGCCGGAATGCATTTGCCGTGGTTTTGTGTTCCGAATAAAGGCTTCCAGAACGTCCCCATTTGTGGTCTCTTCTTCTTCTGTTGGAGGAGTCTTGCTTGGATATATATATATATATATATATATATATATATATATATATATATATATATATATATATATATATATCCATCTCCAATGCCCTGAGCTTTACAGAGGTCACACGATGCAGCCCTTTACCATCCGGTTTGGAAGCCTCGAGACTGCTTGCAGTTATTTGCATCCATATATATATATATATATATATATATATATATATATATATATATATATAATGCAAAAGAAGAGGGGAGGGGAGCAAGCTGAGTGGCAACAAGCCTCACCCAACACCTAGGAGGGCCGACTTCCCTACCACCCTGACTTGCAACTCTAGCTGGAAATCTAATGCATTCCATAACCAGTTCTAAAAAATTTACCTCTTAAGAACCCCTCCGCCTCCTACCTTGCAGTATATAGTTTGAGACGGGAAGCCGAATAATTTGACAGCAACTTGTTGAATCTTCCTTGCTCCTGTCTCCAGATGACCTGAGTATGAGTGACCATCCCGCAGTCAAAAACGTCATACTTCAATGACCTCGCTTGTTTCCCATGATCCTCTGTGTTTCTCCCCCTCAGCCTCAGTGCAGTCTCACTGAACCGCACCGGCAGTGGTGATCGAGAAAGCTACGGTCTTTGGACTCCAATCCATGCACGGCCCCCATTCACAGCAGATGCATGGCACACGCAGACTCCAACTAGTACTGCCTGGAAGGCAGCGATACGCCTTCAAGTTGTAGGAAATCAGCGGGCAGCAACCAGCTGAGGTCCGGCTAGAATCTCACAACTATCACTCCGACCTCTACAAGGCGGCGGTCAGCAACCGGACATGACGCAACCTCAGCCGAGGAGCAAGACTGAACGATTCGGCTAGAAATAATGTTTTCAGGTAATGCGGAGATAGCACTGGGACGCCCCGTTGCTGGGGCAGCTATGCGCAGTACAAATCTGTTTAATAATAATAATTGATTAAAAAAAAGTCCCACTTTTTTCCTCAGAAAATAAAACAACCCTTTTAACTGTAATCAATGTTTTACTTAATTGTTTGATTAATTTCCCAATAATTCAGTTAATTAAAATGGATATCATATACAATTAAATATTTTCTTTTTTAAAACACTTTCCATCCTATTCCACTTAAAAACAACTCATTATAAAAAATTACATATCAAATAATAACATTAAACAAATATATAATATATAAACTCCTTTTTTCTTGCAAAATATGTTACCTAATTAAAAAGTACCAAAGCATTTACAGATTTTGCCAAAACAATATGAATTCACCATTAAGTTAAAACATAGCAAAATATAAACACCAACATCCTTATCTTCAATATTATGTGTCATGGTATTCTGAATACCACAGTTTTGGAAAGGCTATGATAGCCCAACAATATTTATGATTTGATACACTGGTGGAATACCATTACTGGTAAGGGATATTCTGGTACAGAAGTGGGAGTTTCCTAGTATTATATGAACAAAACATGCCTGGCTTACAAATAAATATGCTTTAACCCTTTAGGTGCTGCCGTCGGCCAACGGTCGTCACGGGCACTACCTCCCCAGTGCTGCGTGCGACCGCTGGACGTCCAGTTCAGCACTGGATAATGGACAGCGCAGCACTGGGGAGGTTTGTTTACGGAGCTCCTAAGGTGTTAATATACGTGACTGACCGGTCTTGGGATTGTTTAGAAGAGATTTTTCCTGAAATTCTTCCCTCCAAAGAAAGATAAAGACCTTCAGAAGAGAACTCCATATGTGACAGATGTCCCTGAATCACGTTGTACCTTATAGTTAGTAGTCTTTTCATTTTGGGAGTAAGGCTCAGAGTTATCATTTATTGCTGCTATCCCTAGGCATGTTCTGAAGTGAAAGGTATAAGAAGGAAATGCTTAGTTCCTATAAATTGCTAATGTATGAATGGGGAACTGTGTGAGAATAGAGTATGGACTGGGATTGAAGAGTTTTGGGCCAAGATTAATTAATTTTTCAGGCAACAGAGTGCAGCAATTCAGCTTGCTGTGCTACATTGTGCAAAATAGAAAACGTTACCAGGGCTATATCTACTAAGATTTTTTTCCGCTCATCCATTACACTGATTGTGTGATGCACTGGCTCATACCATAGTGCAGAAGTGAGTGTGCCTTATCTGGGAAGGATTTGGAAGCATACTGTTACAGGAAAATTTCTTATCCCTTGATAAACTCATAATGATCCTGTTTTTTTGAGAAACAAACACATTTCCCCTTGTTAACATTTGCTTTAAATAGAAGCAATACGGTTCCAGACGTTTGGCCAAGATCTTGGCAAAAATTTTCACCTCCTTATTTGGAAGAGATATGGGGCAAACATTTTTAGGATCCAAGTGATCCCTACCCTCTTTAGGGATCACCACTATAGTAGCCTCAGCCGCAGAACCGGAGACCGAGCCTGACAACAAAAAGTCATCAAAAACATCCTTGAGACGAGATACCAAAGATGGGAGAAAGGTCTTATAAAGAAGAATGGGAAACCCATCTGGGCCCGGAGCTTTCCCTGAGCGAGTGGACTTAATAACAACGATAATTTCTTGGGAATCAATCGGTGCCCCCAACTTTGCCCAATCAGCATCAGAAACAATATGAGTAGGAATCGAATTCAGAAACTGCTGCCATTGATCAAGAGAAGATTGATTATGGGGAGTGTATAATTTACTATAATATTCACGAAAAACCTCAAGAATCTCTTTAATATGAAATTTCCTAGCTCTAGAACTGTCATTTATACAAGATATTTGTGCTGATCTAATATTAAAATCCTGGCACTTTAACTTAGCCGCCAGTACTTTCCCTGCTCGATTCTTTAGGAGCAGCTATTTAGACTTCTGTGCCTGGACCCCAATGTGAGCTCTCTTAGTTGCAATAGAGTTATAAGAATATTTTTTGATTTTTAATGTCCTGCAAAATCTCTTTATCTTTAAAAGACCTATAAAGGGATTCTTTCCTCTTAATATTATCCGCTAAGGTAACAAGTTCCTTCTTAATATCTGAATTCCTTTTTGCCATTTTTTTATAATCTGTCCCCTAATCATACACTTAAAAGCATCCCATAGAACAACACGAGAACTAACCGAAGACTTATTCTCAAGGAAAAAAATTGCAGTATCCGTGTTAAGCTAGTTAATCTGATCCTGATCATACAAGATCTCCGTATTCAGGCACCAAGTGTATGGTTCCTTATTTTCTGAAAGATTCAAGAGTGTAAAGGACACAGCTGCATGATCAGAGACAAGGATAGGATGGCTGACAGGATTCGATGAGTATTTGAGGAGTACTGAGTGAACTAAATGATAATCAATACGAGATAAACTAGAGTGGGGAGAAGAAAAAAAGGTGAAATCGCTACCGGTGGGATTATGCAATCTCCACACATCAGTCAGATTAAAGGAGGAACACATGTTAGTCATCTTTTTTTGAGCCCTAGGTTGCCGAAATCTAAAAGCAGAATGCCTGTCCAATATGGGATCCATTGGGAGATTAAAGTCCCCTCCAAAAATCAGATTACCCTTATGAGGAACTTCTGAAAGCTTTTTAGTATTAAAGCGCCAAAAGGAAGGATCATCAGCATTAGGTGCATAAATATTCATGACATAAATATCCAGAGAGCCATTGGAAAAACGAATCAGCAACCACCTACCCTCAGAATCATGTTCCGCAGCCACAATAGACAGTCCATAGTTTTGGGAAATCATAGTCACCACTCCATTCTTCTTATCAGAATCCTCAGAACAAGCAACATCAAGAACTCACTCCTTCCGCAACAATAAAGCTTCTTTATATGATATTTTGGTTTCTTGTATCAATCAATCAATCAATCAGTGACACTTATAAAGCGCGCTACATACCCGTAGGGTCTCAAGGCGCTGGGGGGGGGGGGTGCCGCTACTGCTCGAACAGCCAGGTCTTCAGCTTCTTCCTGAAGGAGAGGTGGTCTTGGGTCAGGCGCAGGTCGGGAGGGAGGGAGTTCCAGGTCTTGGCGGCCAGGTAGGAGAAGGACCTTCCTCCTGTAGTCGCTCTTCGGATGCGGGGGACGGCGGCGAGGGCGTGGTTGGCTGATCGGAGGTGGCGTTTGGGAGCGTAGAAGTTGACTCGGCTGTTGAGGTAGCTCGGGCCTCGATCGTGTAGAGCTTTGTGTGCGTGGGTGAGGAGGCGGAAGGTGATTCTTTTGTTGACGGGGAGCCAGTGAAGGTCTCTCAGATGTCCGGAGATGTGGCTGGTTCGTGGGATGTCGAGGATGAGTCTGGCTGAGGCGTTCTGGATCCGCTGGAGTCTCTTCTGGAGCTTGGCGGTGGTACCGGCGTATAGGGCGTTGCCGTAGTCCAGACGGCTGGTGACGAGGGCCTGGGTGACGGTCTTCCTGGTCTCGGTGGGGATCCACCAGAAGATCTTTCGTAGCATGCGCAGGATGTTGAAGCACGACGAGGAGACGGCGTTGACTTGTCTGGTCATGGAGAGGGAGGAGTCCAGGATGAATCCCAGGTTGCGTGCGTGGTCTGTCGGTTTGGGTGCGGTGCCCAGGGCGGGAGGCCACCAGGAGTCGTCCCAGGCGGAGGGTGAAGAGCCCAGGATGAGGACCTCCGTCTTGTCTGAGTTCAGTTTCAGGCGGCTGGTCGTCATCCACTCGGCTACCTCTTTCATCCCTTCGTGCAGGTTGGCTCTGGCGGCGGCGGGGTCGTTGGTCAGGGAGAGGATCAGCTGGGTGTCGTCGGCGTAGGAGATTATGCTGAGGTTGTGTTTGCGTACGATGGCCGCGAGGGGGCTCATGTAGACGTTGAAGAGGGTGGGGCTCAGAGATGATCCTTGGGGGACGCCGCAGATGACTTCGGAGGCCTCTGACTTGTACGGTGGCAGGCGGACTCTCTGTGTTCTTCCGTCGAGGAAGGAGATGATCCATTCCAGTGCCTTCTCCTGAATAATGATTTAGTAATAATACTAAATCACTAGAAAGGCTTTTACAATAATCTAAAATGTTAGCCCTCTTCACAGGATGATTTAAACCACGCACATTGAGCCATAAAACATTCAAGCCTGGCATAATAACGAAGAATCAATATACCAAATACTACTTGATGTAAGAAAAAGTAAAACCATAACCTCAGGATCTGTAAAACAGAGACAAAACAAAATCAATGAATACACAAAAAATGGATAAAAGCAGGAGACTCTAGAAAAGAAGGAATAAGTGAAGAATTGAAAAGAAAAAACGAAGGCGAAGAGAAATAAGAAAGCAAGATACAGAATGGAAGAGAAAAGAAACCCCACCAGGGGAAGTCTGTAACAGACCAAGGGCCAGATGTAGGTAATTCATATTTACCGACTCTTAAATACCGAATTTTACCGATTCGGTATTTAAGAGTCGGTAAATATGAAGGGGGGAGATGTAGGTATTACAGATTCTGTAAATACCGAATCATTAAGATTCGGTATTTACGAATCTGTAAATACCGATTCGGTATTGCCCATTGATTCCTATGGGCCTTGAAGCCCATAGGAATCAATGGGCAATACCGATTCTGTAATTACAGAATCGGTAAATACCGAATTTGGCAAGGGTGCAGGGGGTGTCACTTTGACACTTTGACACCCTCTGGCACCCCAAAATTAGGCATGTGCGCCATGTGGCACACAGACATGCCCTAAGGGCATGTCTGTCTGTCACATGGCTAGGTGTGCATGCACACATGTGCATGCACACCTGAATTCGGTATTTTAAGACCCAATTGGATTGTGTGTTAAAATACCGAATTTGTAGGGCCTTTGGGACTCAGAAGAGTCCCACCTACATCTGGAAGGTACCGAATCGGTAAAAATACCGATTCGGTATTTTACAGATTCTGTAAATTTACCGATTCGGTAAATATACAGAATCTGTAAAATCTGGCCCCCTACATCTCAAGATGGCAAATACCGGTCGGAAACGGCCGAATTCGGCCGTTTCCGACCGGTATTTGCCACCTATATCGGGCCCCAAATGCATACAAGGGAAGAACATGAAGGAGCAACCAAGGAGGCCAGCAAAAAACTGCAACCGCCTAACAAACAGGAAGCAAAAGGGAACAAGAAATGTAGGCAGCATAAAAAGGCAAAACAAAATAAATATATAAATACATGCTATGAATTGATTAAAATAGTTGATCTAACAAGGAGCCACCAAACACTATGAGCAACAGTTAAGAAGAAAAACTTATATAATATTCATACTATTCAATACATTATAGAGCAAAATCAATATTATTAAACAGAATATAAAACGGATAACGGACATAAATAGATATAAAATCACATAAGCAAAAGAGAATTCATACACATCAATTCATATATCAAATTAGTAAAAGGTAACTAGAAATATATAAGCAGTTCATAATACTAATAGGCTATCTAGTAACAGGGTATGGAAGCATTGGAATGTGATACAAAACATAAAAATAATGAAACAACAAAGTCAAATTGAAATATGAACCAGTAGCCTGAATAATCTGAGAATGTATAGAAAATTATTGCAGAATACACTTAAAACAAAACAAACATAAAAAAAGTATAACAGATAAAAAGAACACAGACACATCAATAGATATAAGCAAGAGAACAAGAATTGATAGAGAAAACAAACAAAACCTCTACCCAACATGTATAAATATAGTAAGCTATCTAAGTTGAAAAAAGAGATAAAGAGAAGTACCTATAGAACACATTAGACTAAGAATTACCAAAGAACTAGAATCTAGAGCAAGAAGTGATAGTAGCTCTCCAGGAAAATCTAATAGGCTAAAAGTGGGAGAGAATACTCTAAGAAAAAATAGGAAAAGAGAGTATGACTGCAATCCAAAGAGAACAGTAATAAAGAACACCGTTGCTGGAGCTATAGATGGGAAAAAACAAACAATGAATAAAGACATCAACACAATATATATATATATATATATATATATATATATATGGTGCAGAGCGGGAATATCGTCGTAAAAATATCGACTAACCTTAATATCGCCGCAGAAATATCTACAAGAAGAAATATCGATGTCAAAAATATAGTTTGACCAGAATATCGACAGACAGGTAAGTAATATCGTTAACATTAATATAGTTGTAATAAATATCGTTTACAAAAACATAGTTTACAAAAATATCGTTTTTTAAATAATAATAAGTAATTAAGTGTTTTTAATGAGTATTGGTTGTCAAAGTACTATTTTTTGTAGTATTTTATTAGTTAATAACGTATTTTATGTTGAATTTAGTGTTAATAGTTCCGTAGCGGGTTGTGGGTTTATAGGGGAGTAGGGTGGGAAGTAATTTAAATATAATAAAATAATTGATTAATTAATGTGTTAATTGATTATAAATAGTGTAATAAATAATAGTTAATTAATTTCAATTAGTTAATTGATTAATAATTATGTAAATTAATTATGTTAATTGTTTAATTAATTTTAGGTGTGTGTAGTGGAATTTTTAAGTGAAAAAGTAGTGAATTAATTACATTTTAATTGAATAATTATTTAATGAATGATTAATTAAATAAAAATAAAGATTTGTTAATTTTTAAACATTGTAAATACATTTAGTAATTTTTAGCCCTACACTATCCAACACCTTCCCTACTGTTGCACCCTCTGGAGTGGGAATAGTAATTTTTACCCCTACGCTATCCAACGCTTTCCCTACTGTTGCACCCTCTGGAGTGGGAATAGTAATTTTTACCCCTACGCTATCCAACGCTTTCCCTACTGTTGCACCCTCTGGAGTGGGAATAGTAATTTTTACCCCTACGCTATCCAACGCTTTACCTACTGTTGCACCCTCTGGAGTGGGAATAGTAATTTTTACCCCAACGCTATCCAACGCTTTCCCTACTGTTGCACCCTCTGGAGTGGGAATAGTAATTTTTACCCCTACGCTATCCAACGCTTTCCCTACTGTTGCACCCTCTGGAGTGGGAATAGTAATTTTTACCCCTACGCTATCCAACGCTTTCCCTACTGTTGCACCCTCTGGAGTGGGAATAGTAATTTTTACTCCTACGCTATCCAACGCTTTCCCTACTGTTGCACCCTCTGGAGTGGGAATAGTAATTTTTACCCCTACGCTATCCAACGCTTTCCCTACTGTTGCACCCTCTGGAGTGGGAATAGTAATTTTTACTCCTACGCTATCCAACGCTTTCCCTACTGTTGCACCCTCTGGAGTGGGAATAGTAATTTTTACCCCTACGCTATCCAACGCTTTCCCTACTGTTGCACCCTCTGGAGTGGGAATAGTAATTTTTTTACCCCTACGCTATCCAACGCTTTCCCTACTGTTGCACCCTCTGGAGTGGGAATAGTAATTTTTACCCCTACGCCCTCCAACGCTTTCCCTACTGTTGCACCCTCTGGAGTGGGAATAGTAATTTTTACCCCTACGCTATCCAACGCTTTCCCTACTGTTGCACCCTCTGGAGTGGGAATAGTAATTTTTACCCCTACGCTATCCAACACTTTCCCTACTGTTGCACCCTCTGGAGTGGGAATAGTAATTTTTACCCCTACGCTATCCAACGCTTTCCCTACTGTTGCACCCTCTGGAGTGGGAATAGTAATTTTTACCCCTACGCTATCCAACGCTTTCCCTACTGTTGCACCCTCTGGAGTGGGAATAGTAATTTTTACCCCTACGCTATCAAATGTTTTAACTAATAATATATTTTATATTTTAATTATATGTATGTATTATTGTTGTTATATAAAGTAATGTGTTAAATATATGTATATGTACGCATTTATTAAGTTTATAATGAAAACGTGTAGTTAATTTGTTTTTAATAGTCAAAAAATAAAAGTAATGTAATGTATTTTGTTAATAGTACTTATATTTATTTATTATTTAATGTAATTTTAATTAATTTAAAAAGTCGATATTTTTTACATCGATATTTATTACAACGATATTTTTGAGTAGATATTGATGTACTTACCTGTTTAGGTATAGGGTGTCGATATTTTTGTAAACGATATTTTTACAACTATATTTTTGTCAACTATATTTTTGTAATCGATATTTCAACACCCTACCTATATATATATATATTAAGCTATCTAAGTTGAAAAAGAGAAGAGGAGAAGTACCTATATAACATATTGGAATATGAATTACCAAGGAACTAGAACCTCGAGGAAGGAATGACCATAGTTCCCCAGCAACACCCAACAACCAAGAAATGAGAGATACCACTCTAAAAGAGAATAGAAAAGGAGATTAGGAACGTAGACCAAGGAGAACAGTAATAAAGAACACTGTTACTGGAACCATAGACAAAAAAGGGAAAAACAGAGGTATGAAAATAATCGCATCTTGTATCATGGGAGCAGAACCTGCAAATAACGGGTTAGAGCATACTTAGAGCTGCAAATTTCAACAAACAAATCTCTTAAAGTAGTAACAAAATACCCTAGCATTATCGCAGGGATACTACTAACAAGTAAGAGCAAAATTACAGATTTCTCATAAGGAATACTTAAGATCCAGAAGGACCAGGAGAAGAAGAAGAAGTAGACTCCATCTGGGATTCGGTCTGATTATCCCAAAAAAAACTCAGAAGGCTCATAAAAAATCTGAGTGCGACCTCTAAAAGTTATTCAAAAGCGTGAAGGACCAGCAAAAGAAAACGGAATGTTCATGTCAAGCAGTCTTCTTCGCAGGCTGAGAAAACCTTTCTGTCTGATGACAGTATCTCTAGCAAAATCTTGAGATATAGCAATTCTGTGGCCTTCCCAATTAATCGCTTTAATTTTCCTCATGTGCGCCAAAATTTGTTCAGAATGTTGATGTCTCAACGGTTTAAAGACCACCGGTCTAGATGTGGTGAAGACTTTGGTCTAAATTTGGGAACCCTATGTGCGCACTCTATTTCAAACTCTCTCTGAGAAGAAATATTCAGCACAGTAGGGATCCATTTAAGCAAAAATTCTAGCATGGATGGCGCCATTTCCTCTGCGTCTTCAGGTAAACCAAATATACGTAGTGGAGCGCTCCATATTCTGCATAGATTTAACCTGTTGGTGGGAGGAATCCTCCACAACACTTATCCGTGATTCCGCATTGGAAACCCAAAGTGATAAGTTCTTGAAATCATTCCAGATAGCCGCAACTTCAACCTGAAATAAATCAGTATTTGTTTTAGTGCTCTGCGCAATATCATGAACAGCGTTCAGACGAGAGAGAATAGTGTCTAAGGTAGTACCAGAGTCTTTCGGTACAAGCTACGGAGAAGTTTGTTTGGATCTTTTAAGGTTTCCTTTAGAGTCCTTGGCTTTGGGAGAAAGACCCATATTGTCTGCCATTAGAAAAACAAGGGCAATAGAGACAAATGGGGGAGCCCTCAGCGTGACTTTGCTACCACTGAGGTAGCAGCAGAAACCTCACTGTTAGAGGGCAACCTCTCGAAGAACCACTGTGTGGGTAACACAGGGCGTAACTTAGAAGACTTTTATTGCCTCCCAACACCAAACTGAATACAGCGCACACACCTGCACCCAGAAATAGTGTCTTAGCAGAGCAGCAAAAAAGCCAATTTCTTGAGGCAGACCACAAAAAATATAATAGCGCGATCCACTAATTGACGACGTTACTGAGGTAATGTCAGAGAAGAAACAAGCATGCCAAATAGTCAAAGACAAGGAGAATGCATGCCCAGCGGTATCCTCTACAGAAGGAAGTTATGACTAAAGCAATTAATAATTGAGTAGCACTTGAAGAAAACAATGTATTCCTGAATATTGTGCTGTGGAATCTGCATGGCGAAGCGCAAAAGTAAAAATAATAAATCACTGTAGGCTCCCCGTTTCCTTGCTGTGTGCCCCGTTTTCCTGCTTGTAATTGTCTATTTGTTTTAGGATTGTATTGTATTTTATTGTTGATTCCTCGCCTGTCCCCCTGTTGACGCCCCCCCCCGGTCTCCTCGCTCCCCGCTTCCCGCCTCCGCCGATAACCACGCCCCTTTCTCTTCTGTGCCCTCCCCGCTCCCTCCTCCCAGCTGCTCCGCCCTCCCTCGCACTTGGCCATATATGGCGACCGTGCGACGCAGGTGAGTGTGACCTAGCTTAGGACACCCCCCGCGCCGCACGGCCACCAGCTGCTGCGTGCCTCCCGCCACCCGCCACCCGCCTGCCTCGCTGACCTGCTGCCGCCATGTGACCACGCCCCCTGCCACCGAGCGGCGTGGTCTCCGGCGGTCTAGCGCTGTGCTCACTGCTTCTACTACTGTAGGCTCCCCGTTTCCTTGCTGTGTGCCCCGTTTTCCTGCTTGTAATTGTCTATTTGTTTTAGGATTGTATTGTATTTTATTGTTGATTCCTCGCCTGTCCCCCTGTTGACGCCCCCCCCGGTCTCCTCGCTCCCCGCTTCCCG
Source organism: Lissotriton helveticus (assembly GCF_964261635.1). Classification (NCBI taxonomy): domain Eukaryota; kingdom Metazoa; phylum Chordata; class Amphibia; order Caudata; family Salamandridae; genus Lissotriton; species Lissotriton helveticus. Next base: position 541,237,361 of record NC_136065.1, on the reverse strand, counting down.
CCTCCGCCGATAACCACGCCCCTTTCTCTTCTGTGCCCTCCCCGCTCCCGCCTCCCAGCTGCTCCGCCCTCCCTCGCACTTGGCCATATATGGCGACCGTGCAACGCAGGTGAGTGTGACCTAGCTTAGGACACCCCCCATGCCGCACGGCCACCAGCTGCTGCGTGCCTCCCGCCACCCGCCACCCGCCTGCCTCGCTGACCTGCCGCCGCCGTGTGACCACGCCCCCTGCCACCGAGCGGACACGGTCTCCGGCGGTCTAGCGCTGTGCTCACTGCTTCTACTACTGTAGGCTCCCCGTTTCCTTGCTGTGTCCCCCGTTTTCCTGCTTGTAATTGTCTATTTGTTTTAGGATTGTATTGTATTTTATTGTTGATTCCTCGCCTGTCCCCCTGTTGATGCCCCCCCCGGTCTCCTCGCTCCCCGCTTCCCGCCTCCGCCGATAACCACGCCCCTTTCTCTTCTGTGCCCTCCCCGCTCCCGCCTCCCAGCTGCTCCGCCCTCCCTCGCACTTCACCATATATGGCGACCGTGCGCACGCGCAGTGGTAACGCACAGCGGGCGCGCCGATTGTGCGCCGAAGGCGCGCCAAAGGTAAGCCCGTCTGCGCCCGTCCGCGACCGGACCGCGCCCAGCGCCAGGACCCCTGGCTCCCGCAGACCCCAGCCCACCCGCCGGACGTACGACGCCGCCACCCTCAACGCACTCAACACCGACCGAATCCCGGGATGCTACCGAGCCACCCCGAGACGAACCCACGGACCCTTCAGCTGTCACACCTGCAAGTTCTCCTGCAACCGGACCTGCCCCACTCCAGCACCCGCCAAGCCGAACACCAGCAGCAACCACCTCAAGTGCATCCTGCTCAACACCCGCTCCGTCCACAGACACACCATCGAACTATGGAACCTCCTCGACACCACAAATCCTGACGTCGCCTTCCTCACGGAAACCTGGATGAACGACTCCTCAGCGCCCGATATCGCCATCGCCATTCCAGAGGGCTACAAGATCACCCGAAGAGACCGCGGCAACCAGACTGGAGGAGGCATCGCCATCATCTACAGGGACACCATCCGCATCACGACCAACACCGACGACACCCCGAAAACCGCCGAACACCTGCACTTCCAGATCCACACGGACCCAAAAACCACCCTCAGAGGCACCCTCATCTACCGACCCCCGGGACCACGCACACAATTCAGCGAAGACATCACCGACTTCATCTGCCCGCATGCCCTCCCCTCCGCTGACTACATCCTCCTGGGGGACATCAACTTCCACCTGGAGAACAACAACGACCGCAACACCACCACCCTGCTTGACAACCTCGCCAACCTCGGACTTAAGCAGCTGGTGACCACCCCCACCCACCTCGCCGGACACACACTCGACGCCGTCTTCTCATCCAGCAAGGACATCATCTTCAGCCACGCCACCGGACTCCACTGGACGGACCACAGCTGCGTCCACTTCAGCTTCAGAAGGACCACGATCCACCACCACCAGCAACAGGTTGCTCGAAGAAACTGGAACAAGATCACGGCAGACCAGCTCGCCGCTTCCCTGAGCCAGCACCCTCCCGCCAGCTCAGCGAACCCCAGCCAGGCCGCCGATAACCTCACGAAGTGGATCAGCAACTGCGCAGATGACCTCGCCCCACTGAGGACCCCACCTAGCAGACCCGGCAGCAAGAAGGCCCCATGGCTCACTGACGAACTCAAGAGCTCCAAAAAGAACTGCCGAGCCCTCGAGAAAGCCTGGAGAAGGGAGCCAACACCGGACAACATGACCACCCTCAAGCTCGCTACCCGGAAGCACCATCAACTGATCCACGCCACCAAGAAAACAGCATTCAAGGACCGATTGGACAACAACGCACACAACTGCAAGGAACTCTTCAACATCGTGAAAGAGCTCTCCAACCCCAACGCCGGAAACAACGACATCACCCCTTCGCAAGACCTCTGCAACTCCCTCGCCTCCTACTTCCACAACAAGATCGCTGACATACACAACAGCTTCAGCCCACGAACAACGCTCCCCACGACCGCACCAACGCCCCCCACCACCACCCTCAGCGCCTGGACCCAGATCAACACAGAACACACCATCTGCACGATGAACTCTATCCACTCCGGATCTCCGACCGACCCCTGCTCCCACCACGTCTTCAACAAGGCCGACGCCATCATCGCACCCCACCTGCGGGACATCATCAACACCTCCTTCGACACAGCCACCTTCCCTGAGAGCTGGAAGCACGCCGAACTCAGCGCTCTACTAAAGAAACCAACAGCGGACCCCACCGAACTCAAGAATTACCGCCCCATCTCGCTCCTCCCGTTCCCAGCCAAAGTCATCGAGAAGACCGTCAACAAGCAGCTGGCCGCCTTCCTCGAGACGAATGGATCCCTCGACCCCTCACAGTCAGGCTTCCGAGCCAACCACAGCACCGAGACCGCCCTCATCGCTGCCACCGATGACATCCGAGCCCTGCTGGACAACGGTGAAACAGCGGCCCTCATCCTCCTAGACCTCTCCGCGGCGTTCGACACTGTTTGCCACCGCACCCTAGTGCAGCGCCTCAGCGACATCGGAATCCAGGAGAAGGCACTGGAGTGGATCATCTCCTTCCTCGCTGGAAGGACACAGAGAGTCCGCCTACCATCGTTCAGATCGGCAGCCACGGAAGTCATCTGCAGCATTCCTCAGGGCTCCTCGCTCAGCCCCACCCTCTTCAACGTCTACATGAGCCCCCTGGCGGCCATCGCACGCCAGCACAACCTCAACATCATCTCCTACGCCGACGACACCCAGCTGATCCTCTCCCTGACCAACGACCCCGCCGCCGCCAGAACCAACCTCCACGAAGGGATGAAAGATGTAGCCGAGTGGATGTCGACCAGCCGCCTGAAACTGAACTCAGACAAGACGGAAGTCCTCATCCTGGGCTCCTCGCCCTCCGCCTGGGACGACTCCTGGTGGCCCCCCGCCTTGGGCACCGCACCCAAACCGACGGACCACGCACGCAACCTGGGCTTCATCCTGGACTCCTCCCTCTCCATGACCAGACAAGTCAACGCCGTCTCCGCGTCCTGTTTCAACATCCTGCGCATGCTACAAAAGATTTTCCGGTGGATTCCCACCGAGACCAGGAAGACGGTCACCCAGGCCCTCGTCACCAGCCGACTGGACTACGGCAACGCCCTCTATGCCGGAACCACCGCCAAGCTCCAGAAAAGACTCCAGCGGATCCAGAACGCCTCAGCCAGACTCATCCTCGACATCCCCCGACGCAGCCACATCTCCGGACACCTGAGAGACCTGCACTGGCTTCCCGTCAACAAAATAATCACCTTCCGTCTCCTCACCCACGCACACAAAGCCCTACACGACCAAGGCCCGAGCTACCTCAACAACCGCCTCAACTTCTACGTTCCCAAACGCCACCTCCGATCGACCAACCACGCCCTCGCCGCCGTCCCCCGCATCCGAAGAGCGACAACAGGAGGAAGGTCCTTCTCCTACCTGGCCGCCAAGACCTGGAACACCCTCCCTACCGACCTCCGCCTGAGCCAAGATCACCTCTCCTTCAGGAAGAAGCTCAAGACCTGGCTGTTCGAGCAGTAGCGGCCCCCCACACCCCCCCCAAGCGCCTTGAGACCCTCTGGGTGAGTAGTGCACTCTATAAATGCCATGATTGATTGATTGAATAAATAAGCGGGGACTGAAAAGCACTTCTGCAAATCAGCACCACCCGACAGTACTTATAAAAGCACCGGCATTCCAGTCATGTTGCTCGCGCCGCCATTTTGAGGGTCACTTCTGACAGAACAACAGCAAAGGAGATAATGAAGTTCAGGGCACACAGCAGCTGTTTAAAAAACCACCATTCCACTCTCTGTGTCTTCCGCTGGCAAAATCCGTCCTCCGTATCAGTAAAGACGGGCTCAGTCACATATTGAATCGCGTGACCTCCCACAAACGCGACGGAGCTTAAAAGAATGCAACGATCTTGGCGGCTCGCAAGCCATGCCCCCTCATAAGATAACATTCTTGACGTTTTGTAGAGGGCAGACCTCTAATGGAAAGCCTGCAGGTCCCCTAACCGTGTCAAACTTGTAGAATTTGGAGTCAAAGAATTGTTTGAAGCAAGCCCCTGGGAATGTGTTTGGCATGATATCCATGGGTTCACAGACTTACTTTATATACCCTCAATTAATATTATGTATGGGAAAAATGGTGGGGATGGAGGTTGCTTTTAAGAGTGGATTAGGCTTAGTCCGTTTAATCATACTGGTGTGCAATAGTTTAACACATAGCTCTTATAAGACATGCCTTCTAATTTCAATCAAGTAATTATGAAAAATTACTGTATATATGAGAACTCAGCTTAGGAAATTGGCAACATATGTATGGTCATGTCCTCAATTTAAGTTCAGCAAATGTAAGCAATAGTTGCCCATGCCTAATACCGTTATCTTTGCAGCATCTTCAGAAAAGACAGGTGAAGGTGAAGCTAGCCAAATCTCCTGAGAGGTCAGCCCATAAAGGGAAGCAGAGTCCACATGGATGAACTTGTTCCCACTGGCAAATATCCTCCAGAACTCCTAACTTGCTCACTTGAAAGCCAACCATCCCTTCAGTGACCCGCTTTAAGAGACTGGAGGAAATTGAAATACTCATCTGATAAATATTACCCTGCAATTAAATAACTTTTAATGAAAATCATGCAAATGTATGGTTTTATCTCTAATAGGGCCAAAAATGCAGCAATACATAAAGCTTACACAATGAATCAAAGAAAACTATAACAAAGCAGTGGACTGGTCTTACATGACTCCAATAGTACTGTCTAATCCTCATTGAGTTAAAATAGTGTCCTCAACATGTGTAGCTGTCGCAGAGGAAAATTAGACCACCTCCAGTCAATTATAAATTACTTTATGCTTGTAGCCCCCTGCAGCTGAGTCTCCTGACTCTGGATCTAAGAGAGATATTTGCTTGTAGCTAACCAATTATCAATGTCGACTTACAGCAGTCATTTAGAACATTGATATTGATTAACTTCTTTTCTATTCCCCATGGATTCATTTAGTGATTACGAATCCATCTCTCCAGTGACTGAAAGGCACAAATTATGAGCTCCCAAGAAATGTTTCTGCAGTCTGATGCCAACTATAAATTTGTTAATCTGGCATTGTGGCTAGACAACCAGTAAATAGCAGTGAAGAACTAATCTTACAAGCCTTGTAGTGTAGAAATCTAGGGCTAGATGTAGGTAAATCAGATTTACCGCTTCATAAATACCGAATGTTACCGATTCGGTATTCATGAATCGGTAAATCTGATGTAGGTATTCATTCGGTTAAAAATACTGAATCGGTATGATTCAGTATTTACCAATTCTGTAATTACAGAATCGGTATTTGCCATTGATTCCTATGGGCCTTGAAGCCCATAGGATTCAATAGCAAATACCGATTCGGTATTTACCGAATCGGTAAAAATACTGAATTGCAAAGGGGGACAGGGTGTCACTTTGACACCCTGTTGCACCCCTGTAACTGGCTTGTGTGCCACATGGCACAGATGTGCATGTACAATTGCATGGTAAATAACGAATTCTAAAGGCCCTGTAGCACTGTTAGAAGTGCTACCTACATAGGAAAATACAGATTCGGTAATTTTACCGATCGGTAAATTTACCGATTTGGTAAAATTACCGATTCGGTAAAATTACAGAATCTGTATGTTTTCAGTGCCCCTACATACCAATGTCAAAATACCGGTCGGAAACGGACGAAAATCGGTATTTTCGGCCGATTCCGACCTGTATTTTGACACCTACATCTGGCCCCTAGTCTTTACACCTGGAGAGACAGGAAACAAAGCTATCCCTTACCTTAGGAGACAGCTAGGTAGAGGTATACAAATTAGCAAACTTTGCCACTTTCTTATTATATTTGATTGTGACATCAGATGATATGCTACCCTAAACTCTGAAAGGTTAGCCACAATGTGCCCTGCAGTGCTGTCAAATGTTATACTTTTAAATTGAGATTGTTTCTAACCTTCTTGAGGTTGTAAATGCTGTTAACCCTAAGTTGCGTGGATGTTGCTGCTTGCCTTTCAGAACACCACGATGACCATACACTGTGACCGCATTCACTTTTCTGCTTCGGTTATCACACAACCACAATTTCCTCAAAGGTGTGAGCCTGCGCTGCTGCTCATCTTCTTTCTTGATGTATTCACACAGTCTTTTACAGCAGGCACACACTTCAGTTAGCAGATACATGATATTTTCGTAATCAACAAGTTGGTAAATGATTCCTAATGAGACCAGCTTTTCTTGTATTTATACTTTAAGAGTTAATCAAATGTTGAAAGATAAAAGCAGCATCATTCTTTTCAAAAAACTTGAAAGGTCACACAACCTTCACATGTTTTCATTTCTTGATGCAACTCTCATGGCACCACACTGAGGCCATGCTGGATACTGTAGGAGTCTCATCAAACCACTTGGAAGGCTTACTGGTTCCCACCAGGGTACTGCGGACGTATGACACAAACTTTTTTTTTCACCCAGGAAGGGGGTGTGTGACTGTCTACAAGGGCCAGGCAGTCAGGGTACCTTATCCTGCATCTTTCCTTTTTTTCCTTTTTTTTTTATTGATGATTTTAAGTTGCAACCACAAGTTGTACATAAAGGACACATTTAATTAAATTAGTCATAAATATAGTCATCAAAAGATCGGGATTGAGTAGAAAATTTCATTCAATCCAGGAGTTATAGAGACCGAGCGGCTTACTTGAACACCTAGGTCTAGACCGGCCCCCAGATCCTCTTCCCTTTAGCCCTTCCTTTCTTGCCTTTCCGTTCGTACAGTGCTGTCTCTAGATTATTGATATGCAGGAAGTGACCCTTCCATTGCTGAAAGGTCGGGCGTGGGATCAAGCCAAGCTGAGGCTACACAAGGCCTAAAAAACAACATAGCAATAAAAATTAGGCCTTCCCAAACCCCCATTATATTATTCGCCTATCCCAATAACATATGCTGAGGTGACAGGGATATGGTAGCTTTAAGTACATCACCTAGAAGGCCTGATATTTCCAGGCCCAGTGGTTTTAGGCTAGTGCAGGTGGAGAACATGTGGACCAGATCAGCTCTCGATGCCCGCCATCTAAAACAACAGGTCCCAATACCCTATCCCCCCCCAATCTGGCACTTTTTGGTGATGTTATGTGTAGATCAAAAAGTATTTTATTGTGTTGTGATTGTAAATTTGTTTAACATGAAATTGACCCACCCAGCTCAAGTGATTTCAAAAAGCAAGAGTCCGATAATGCGAGCCTCCCCTGCCACTTTACAGCATGCTTATATAGATCATCTGTGACCCCCTCCAACAAACAACCATATAATTGTGAGATGGAGGGGCTTGTGCCCTTTGTTAGCAATTCTATTACGGGAATCTGTGCAAAGCCTGCTGCACCACCTGCCTTCCTTAAAAGAAAACCCCTCAGCTGTAGATATTTAAAAAAAATCATGAGGTTCGATGATAAATCAACCCCTGACCACTTCAAAGATGCAATATGATTCCCAGCCAAAAGATCCCCTATCCTGCCAAAGCCCTCACTTTCCCACCTGGCTGAACAATGATCCTGAAGGATCCTGAGGAGCTGATCGTTCCTGACCAGAGGAGTGTACCTGCTGTATCGATCCACCCCCAGTTTTTTACATATACCCAATTCCGAAAAGCAGTAATCAGGGTCTTAAACTGAGTCCTTATGAAGTAGTTTGGCTCAAAAAACTTCAGCAGACAGCCATTAGCAGTTGCCCCAATCAAATGTTTGAAAATTGAGGGCACATAGCCTGGCATGTCTCCCTCCTGTGCCTTGTTACTGAATAAAGGGCCATAATATTGAAACACTACCTACAAGTAGTATCATTTGAAACTAGGGAGCACCCACCCACCTCTATCTCTATGTAGGCACAACAATGCATTAGCCCTTCTAGTCCTCCCATAAGATCAATTAAATGTAGCCACCAATCTCTCAATTAGTTTAAACCAATCATTATGAATCTCTAGGGGTGGCAAGATGGCAGCCGACTGACCTCAGTGAGAGTTGCTGCAGCTTCTCTCTCCCTGAGGCGCCTAAGGATGTGCAGATAATGGGATAATGGGATATAATGCTACCACACACCTACCTGTTTGATTCGCTGGTCAGGCTGCGGGGGTTCGGATGTCACGGACACCTGCGGAGATCAAGGAGATTTGTTTTGGCTCTCCAGATGATATCTCTGTACCTCCAGAAGTGCCGTTGGAGCTGTCGGCAAGTTATGGCCCTAAACGTAAACAAGACTGTCAAAGAGGCCACTTAGGACCCCCCAACGGAGGCCGTGGGGCCCCTTGCAAAATGGGCTACGAGAGCGTGAGTAAGCCAAAAGTTCGGCTCAACTTTCTGCTGAGCTAAGCATACAACCCGGACCGGAGCAGGACCTGCTTGCAAACCTGGATGCCAAAGAGGGATCCCAGCCACCACTGCAGTCTTCCCCAGAGCCGCTGGGGGAACATAGTGAGACCATGAGTAGAGATGAAAGTCCTGGGGAATCTGTGAAATCTGTTGTTCGGCCCCACCAGGTTAGTGCCAATGCCCGTTCTGGCAGGGCAGGCGATAATGTCCCTGTTTCCACCATGGAAGGCGGTAAGACTGGCAACAATCGCCCTGTCTCCTTAATGGATGCTTTGCTTATGGCCATATGTCTGGGTAATGCTGTTGGCCAAATTTCAATCCTACTGGGGTCGAAAACGCCCTTGGGGTCCCCGGAGGTAGACAAGTTTTACTCGCCTAATAACGATTCGGAGTCGCTAATGCCCAGTGATCCCAATACTCCAGATGAGACAGATTCTGGGGAATCTTCTACTACACAAAAAACGTATCGTTGTAGGTCCTCGGCTTCAAAGCGATGTTCCGGGGGCCAGAGCTAGACTCGCTAAATCTGACTCAGCTACGGCTCGTAAGCTTGAATGGAACTATTCTGCTACAAGTATGACCTATGGAACCGATTCACAGGTCGCTGTGCAAGGAGGCTCCATTGGCTCTGAACCTGCTGTTGCTCCACCCTCACTAGAGTTACTGTATTCTACTCTCAAACAGATGCAGGGGGAGGCTAGACTGGAGAGCCGAAGATCACTTCAAGCCACCAAAAAATTGCAGGGCTCCATGCGCAAACTAAATAAACTGTGCACAGATACCTCTGAAAGGGTCACTCATATGGAAGATAGAACTGTTGCCTTGGAGGAGGAAGTCGGTAAGCTAGAGGTATTCAAAGAATCCCAGGAAAAATAATCTTTGGATATGTGTTGGAAGCTTGAAGACTTTGAAAACAGGCAACGCAGAAACAATGTACAGCTATTATGTCTAGCAGAAAATGTTGAAAGTGGAAAATATCATGTCCTTTGTCGTATCTTTGCTAAAGGGAGCTTTTCCCGATCTTGCCCACTGGAACTGGGAAGTGGCGGTACATGGGTACACCACTTCCCAATGACGTGAAGTAAAGCCAAGGCAGCTAGTCATGGGGAGCGACCAAGAGCAATTTTAATTTACAACGGAAACTTTCTCCTAAGACAGGCCATAATTGACAGAGCGCAATGAGATTCCAAACAGACTTTTGAGGGGCACACCTTCTTTTCTCACCCTGATTTCTGCCACGCCACGGTCGAGTAGAGATGGAGATTCTGGCAGCTGATAAATCCTTTTTTAGGGGATGGGTTGTGAGGCATTTTTGTTATTCCCCGCACGGCTTAAGGTCATCCTAAATAGGAGAGTGCATATGTTTCTTTCAGAAGTCAAGGCACAGGAGTACATCGCCAAATTGAAGTGATAGAGCGCGTAGGTCACCCGACTCAGTTTACCATACTCACCTGGGCCCATAAAAAACACAACTTATCGTGAGTTGAATCAAGTAACCTGAGCACTTGCTCTAATCAGTGATTTATAAATTTCATTTAGGACTTATACCATTGACTTACCAATCCTCGTCATCGGTACCTAAAGTCCTAAGGGATCAAAGGAGTTAGAATAATAGGTAGAATAATAACATTTGCACTCGTATAATAACCACAAACTCGGGAAAGGTTTAAACTCTTTATCTAAATTTCTTAAAAGTCTTAATCCAAATATTAAACATCAGAAATCTTCCAATCAGGAAAATAATGATCAGAATGAAAATATGCAGAGATTTTATAAAGCAGTCTTTACGCATTTGACATTAGGGTGGGAAGAGAGAAGGAAACAGTACAATGACATACCCACATAGAATATTTACCTAGAATGGTGTGAAGAACTAACCCTGGCCACAGGTCAGTTTAAAGGACAGAACCCTGAAAGTGCAGGCACCATAAAGGCAAGCAGGTGTAGATCAGAATCAGGACGGGAAAAGCCAAATTGGATCAGGACAGGACCACCACAGGCTAAGACCGGCACCCGCAGTTAAAGTAGCAACGCCTGCTTTACTCCCTCTCTGCAGCTAACAGCCAGAACCCGGTAAGAGTTATCGATCTCTCCAACAAAGTGCTTCGCCAGCACTTCAGCTCTCAATCCCCGATCTGGGTTTCGAACCTTCTGACAGAGGGCTCCGCCAGCACCTCTGCTCCCGATCACCCATTGAGTGCGTTGGGTCAGTGACAGGTCAGCTATTCGAACAAGTCGGACAAATTAACTAACTAAGCCTACCTAGTTATACTATTTTCTAGGCCAGTGTACAACCCCCCAATGTTGCAAGTGTAACGATCCCCAATTTTGATTGGACAAAAGGATGAGGAGAGGTCATCAGACCATACTAAAATGAAACTTTTCCGTATAAATTTTAATTTTACGTTCCCGCCCATCAATTTTATTTTCCCATGCATGTTTCATTCCACCCAGCAGTGAATGTAACAATGTCGGTTACAAAGTAGTCCATTTAACAATTTTGCTTCCTCTGTAGAGTTCAGGAGGTGAAGTTCCCAGGCGCATCTTGGTCAAGACTGTCCCTGGCACTCATTCAATGCCATGACTCGATGGTTTTCAGACTCTGGTGCGCAGGCTCAAAGGTTTCAATATGGAGTGCAGTGGGTTTTAAAATGGAGTATCGGGTACATTTCAGGCTCAGAAGAGTGATTACATGAAAGAATAGAAAAGAAACAGTTTTATAACAAGACTAAATGAATGCACTGTATACCACTTATCTCTACTCTATTCCCATTACTTTATATTTAACTATTGCGTTAGAGTTAAGCAGAACAAACAGCTTAGCAAAAGCAGCAGTGCAAGCTTCTTGTGTGTGAGAACATAGAGCAGCCATCTTAGTTCTAGTGCGCAGAAGCAAAAGATTCCATCCAAAGCAGAAAGTACATCATGTCATGTGAGTGTGACAGACGCATGCGCAATAAGAAAACCCGTGTAGCAGCAGCCATTTTAATGCAAGCTTATTATCATTAGTAAAAGCACATATGCAAGCTTCACCTAGATGTCATGTAATGCTATATTAATAGGACAAACATGTTGATTAGTACATTAACGTTATGTCGAGAGAACTGAATACAAGCAAGTCGCGTTACGTGCGAATCCTTGCTCCATCTTTCCCCTCTCTCATGATATTTTATATCATCACCAATTAATGAAACAGATGCCAACTTTTCACATTTCACCCAGCTCAATTTCTACAAACTTTCTATTTTGTTTCTTTTCATTGTGTGTGTGAAAGTTTTTCAGTTTATATATTTCCATTCAACTCTTCTAATTCAAGTTGATCAATATTTCTCTTTACTGTATATGTCTTTTTGTGCTCACGACATTTGCAACAAATTATTATGCCTAAAATCAGTAGGCCTATTCCCACCATTGGCATCTGCATTCTACCTACAAAACTTTTTCCTACATTTGAAAGCCAACTACCTATAGAGGAGAGACCATCGGTAAGTCTCTTCCATGCACTATCAACCTCCAGTGGTTTAAGCTCTTTTTCCAAATTAGTAATATTACATACCTTTTAATTTCAACACTTTTGTCAGGTATGTAAGTGCAACAATGTTGCGCTTTCAACATTCTACAGATTCCGCCCTCTTTTGCTAATAATGTATCAAGAGCAAGTCGATTTTGTAAAACCATTGGTCTGATCGCAACCAATTCGGTATTGACCATTAAGAACCCTCCAGCAGTATCAGTCGAAAACCGATCCACTACTGTTGACAATTTGCAAATTCTTTGCGTATTCATAGCCACTCCCACTGTAGGTATTAATGCACTAAATATATCACCTACTATTTCTCCAAAACAAGCTCTTTTGCTACGTATCAATCCATTAGTTTCTTCATTGTTTCCAGAGATTTTGTTTACATGATATATCTTTGGGAATACTATTCCAAAATAACAGCTCCCATACCAATGATCTGGCAGTTTGTAATAAGCCCTGCTTCCGTATATAAAATAAATTCCAGGAAACACGGGTTCAGTTCCATCTTTGTAACCCCAACCCCCAATTACCTTATAATTGTGTTCACATTCAGTGGAAACAATAAATATATTGTTATAATAACTTGTTCTCTCCCTGTGGAGACAGAGTTTCCATTTCTTTTCGAAATCCAGCAACATAGCAGCATGATTCTTGTCATTTGGGGTGAACCCTATATTTCCAGCCCATGTAGGAGTTTTATGATTCTTATCATTTGCCTTTCTTTGGAAACTTTCTCTCCTTTTCTCAACCATATTCAAAAATATTTTCTCTTTTTCACGTAATAAGCATGTTAAATTATTCTTGTGTGCTTCAGCTATATCTATTGTACCTATAGTTAGAAAGTATTCACCCATATAACGTGATACATCACTCTTAGTATGTACAAGATTTAGGTTACTACGTATAGGAAGCTCAGAAAATATCACATCTGAATTAGAATAATAATACTGCAAAGGTCCTTTCTTATAGAATAAACTAGCTAAAATACTACATGAACTACCATATGTTAGCGGTAAGTGGTGGTAAGTCACACCTTCCGCTACCGAAGTAGGTAACTTCATACAAACATAGCAATCTTCTATTTCCATAGCTTCTACATAGTGTACTAATAAGTTTGCAAATATATTTAAGTGAGTTCTGTTTTTAGTTCCAGTATAATGTAGTCCTTCCTCATCTGGTGCTTCTAAATCTACCTTCTGTTGTTTATTGCTAAGTGCTTTCTCTTGTGTATCTATTCTTCTAGGTGTATCTATAGTTTCAGGCTCACTAGTGTTATTCTTCATGTCTCTACTCATTATGTAAGGAATAGCTCTTGTCAGTCCTAACCATACTATGAGTACTATCACTATACTACATGTGCATATTCTACAGCATGTTTTCAAACAGCTTCTTTTCGATCTTCCATTAACAGTATGATCAGCCATTTCTGACCAAGGAGACTTAACCCCGCTTTGTAGCTTTTACACAATCTTTTAACCTGTAAAAATCTTCAAGTGAGTCTCACTTCTCCGTCAGTCTGAACAACAATTAATTTGTCATCACTTTCATCACTAATTTCTAAGTTTTCTAAATCTTCAAGGACGATGTAAGTCCATTCAGGGCCTCTGAATTTATTATTCAGTCTCTTTAAACGCGGATTTCTCCTTCTTGGTTGTACTGTAGATTGTTCAGTTTGACTTGTTATTTCATTTAATTGATCTGGTTCTTCATTTATTGTCTTTAGACAAAATCTAAATTTTTTGACAAACCTAGACCACTTGTCTCCTTTTCAGAGTCTTTGAGCTGGTACTGTGCTCTGGCCTTCTTCCAGTGCTCTATTATTTTCATTCAGTTGTGGCACATATATTTCAATGCTGTCTTCTGTATCCCTCTCTATCTGACTTGGTCCAGGTCTTATTTCAGTTTCTTCTGCCTAGTTACTAATCTGCTCTTGTTCAGGTGTTTGCTGAATTTGACTTTGATTTGATTCACGTTCTTCTTCCTGAACACATTTTTCTACTCCTATCTGGCCCTGCTCAAGCTCTTCGAACCCTTGATTTTCTTCTGCCTGAGCTTCCGCCCTAATATCTATCTGTCCCTCCTCAGACTCAAGAGTTCTTGGTGGAGTGTCATTTTTCTGAGTATTCTGATCTTTCCTTATCTGATCCTCCTCAGAATTTCTCCTGGCTTGGATTTCTGTAATCTGAGTACGTTCTTCTAGACCTATCTCGTCCTCACTACCATTCTGACTATGTAAATAAGTCTGACTTCTGGTTCTCACGTATTCTGCAGATATGTCAACTACTGGAATCCAATCATCTTGACTGGTTCTTGGTTGTTCCTCTTCAGCTTACTTCAGGATCGATATCTTGAGACCCCTCAGCTGCACAACCTTCAGCTTCAGTTTCATCAGGATCAGTCACTCTTTTTGTGTGACTTGCATGGATCCAGTGTGGAACTCCTTCGCACTTTACAGCTGTGGTGGTAACCAGAATTACTTGACGTGGTTTTCCCCACTTTGGTGCAAGGCAAGATTTTCGAGTGTGTTTCTTTAACACTACCCGATCGCCTGGGTTCAGGTCATGTGCACGAGTATCTTGTCTGGCAACAGCGTCTTCCACAACCTGGTGAGAGATAGAACGCACTTGGTCAGCCAGTTCTTTTCAGTACTCCAGTACTAAATCATCAGATATATTCATCAGCTTATGCCCTGGCACCCATGCTTGCCTCATTGCTCTTCCCATTAGTATTTCATGAGGACTCAAGCCTGTGTTCCGGTCTGGAATACTTTTGAGTCCCATCAGAACAAGAGGTAAAGCATCTGGCCACTCTAATAGGGTAGATTAATACATCTTTCCCAATCTCAACTTGATTGTGCCATCAGTTGTTCTACCACTCCAGAAGCCTCTGGGTGATATGCACAGTGCAGCTTTTGCTTAACGTTGAATGCTTGAGAGATTAGGCCAATTGTTTCATTATTAAAATGACAGCCTCAGTCTGATTCAATTGTTACTGGAAAACCAAACCTAGGTATGAGTTCTCTGAGTAGGACTTTGGCTACAGTGATGCTATCATTCCTACGTGTGGGGTAAGCTTCCACCCATTTTGAAAATAGGCAGACAATGACAAGAATGTATTTCAGTCCTCAACAAGGGGGTAACTGAATGAAATCAATCTGTAATCATATGAAGGGACCCTCTGCCTTCCCAATCTTTCCTGGTAACACTACAGATTTCTTTCCAGGATTCATTTGTTGGCAAATTAAACATCTATGGCAAAGTGCTTCTGCTATGTTCCTGAATTTCGCATTGAACCATGACTGTCTGAAAAAACGTATTATGGCATCTCTCCCCAAATGAGAATCGCCTTGGAACATCCTAGCCATAGGAGCAAGCATACAGTCTGGTAACACAGGCCTACCATCAAGGTAAACAATGACACCATCTTCAACCCTTCTTTGACAACCTATCTTCCTCTACTCTTAACTGTTCTATTGGTTCTGCTTCATTTTGCAAGTCTCTCACTTTTCCCACGTTCTCACACCTTCAAGCAACATAAGTTGGCAGCTTTGTCCACCCACTTCAATTTTCTTGTTTATAGCCATTTAAAATTTTATGCAATGTTGAGCTAACTGGTCAGCATATCGGTTAACAGCGGTCACTTTGTAATTTCCAGATTGGTGAGCAGCACACTTGACCACAGCCACCTCTTTTGGCAATTGGATTCCTTCCAACAAATCTTTTACATAATGACCATTTTTAATAGGAGTACCTGAAGAAGTCAGAAACTCCCTTTGCATCCAGAGCTGGCCAAAATCGTGCACAACCCCGTAACAATATTGGATATCAGTATATATGGTTACTTTCCACTTTTCCCAAATTTGCAGGCTTTCGTTAATGCAACCAATTCAGCTACTTGTGCAGACTTGACTCCAGGTAAATAGGATGCTTCAACTGGACCCTTCAAAGTACATACTGGATAGGCAACATTCAAACCTCCTTCCTTGTGTCTCATGCATGAGCCATCTACAAATAGTTCATATTCATAATTTATTAATGGCTCTTCTCTTATTTCTGGACGTGGCATTGTACTGTATTCAGTCAGGTCGATACATTCATGTTTGACTTCTTCCTTCACTTCTGCAATGTGTGAATCAGATAGCAGTGTTGCTAGGTTCAGAATATTATACCTGGCAATAGTGACGTTTCCTGCACCTACAATAATTCGCTCGTACTTAGTCAGCTGACTAGGAGTTAGGTACTGAGTCTTAGTCCTTGTTAACAAAATCACAACTGCATGTGGAACGTACACTGTCACTGGATGTCCCATAATAATGGACTCACTTTGCTCAAGGCTCATGCAGGTTGCAGCTACTGCTTTCAGGCATCCTGGCAATGCAAATGCCACTGGGTCTTGTGTGGAAGAAAAATATGCCACAGGACTTCTTATCAGACCGTGAGTTTGGGTCAAAATTGAAAGTGCACAATTTTCTTGTGTATCACAGAATAGTGTAAAATCTTTTGAATAGTCAGGCATCCCTAATGCTGGGGCTGTACACAGACTTTCTCGTAATTTCAAGAAAGCAGTCATGCTTTTGTCATCCCATTCTACCGGGTCTTTTGCTCTTTTCTTTGTCATTTGTATCAATGGTTTTGCTAGGACTGCGAATCACACAATACATTGCCTGCAATAACCTACAACTCCAAGAAACATTCGGATCTCTTCCTGAGTTTGAGGTAGATTCATGTTTTTGATTATTCTGATTCTTTCTGAGGTAACTCTTCTGACCCCCTCTTTCTATCTGGTGCCCCAGATATTTCACTGACGTGGTACAAAATTGTAATTTCTCAGGTGACACTTTATGCCCTCCTTCACTCAAATGATTCAGCAATGTAATGGTATCAACAACACGGTCATTTCGAGTTTTAGATGCCACCAATAGGTCGTCTATATACTGCACCAGGACTGACTGTCCGGGCAGCACCAAAGACTCAAGGCACTCTTTAAAATCTGATTAAAAATCGACGGACTATCTGTATACCCCTGAGGAACGCGGTTCCAGGTGTACACATGACTGTCAAATTCAAAAGAAAAAAGACATTTTCTATCTGGGTGCAATGGAATCGAGAAAAATGCGTGACACAAATCTATTACGGTAAACCATCCAGCCTCCCACGGTATATGATACAGAATCACTGCAGGATTTGGCACAACTGTACAGCATGGGACAACAACTTTATTATTTTTTGGAGGTCCTGTACGACAATATACTTCCCACTTGGTTTCTTTATGCCAATTATGGGTGAATTACATGGACTTCTCATTATTTCTTGTAAAATGCCTGTTTCAACCAAACGCTTTATTTCTGCTGCAACACCTGCTTTTATTTCTGGGCTCATTTTGTACTGTCGAATATTTGGGTAAAATGCACCTTCTTTTACTGTCGTTTTTATTGGATCAACATTTGCCATTAATCCTACATCTTTTCCGGTAAAATTCCATACATTAGGATTTACAGTATGTTGTAATTCTTCTGGTAGGTCTTCTACAGTTAACTTTTTATTCTCTGTTTCTTATTTTGCTAACATTAATTTATAGATTCCGTCTTCATCTGGGGTCTGAATTTCAACACCACTTGGGGTGCAAAAGATGGTGGAATTCATTTTGCACAACAAGTCTCTGCCTAACAAGTTCACTGGACTTGAATCACACACAACAAATCTGTGCATTTCTTTCAAATTGCCTATTCTAACTTCCATTGGTTCTGTAACTGGGGTACTAATTTGTCTATTAGAAATGCCCACTACTTGGATCGCTTCTCTTGAGAGGGGTAGGTTTGGAACATCTGCTGTTCGCACAGTAGAATGGGTAGCACCAGTGTCCAATAGAAAGGTGACATCATTTCCTTCAACCTTTCCTTCAATGTATGGACCTGACTGATCTACCGGCAAGGAGGCGCCAAGTATGCACTCCTCGTCCTCCCCTCTCAGGCACCGTCATTATGTGTCCTCACTGAAAAACGTATCACTCAAAAGAAATTGTGATGTTGCTGTGTCTCTCCTTTTACTTCCCTCCCAATTTGTGGTATCCACACTCTGATGTGCTTTGCTCCTAAAATTTGGCATAGGTGCAAGGGGTAACTGGTTTTGTAATACGTGCTGGTGTTGCTTCTGTGGCACCTCATTCTGCGTCTGTGGATTCAAATCATTAGTTTGCACATTACTGTTTTGCACAGCCTTACACTCGTTCCTCCAGTGCCCAAACTTGCTGCACCCGTGACAAGGGAATTTCTTCTTCGCTTACTCTCTATTTAATTTTCCCCTTGGCCTACCGCCATTACCATCACCTTGAGTCTGGTTATTGTTCATTTGGCTCAATTGAAGTTCCTGTTGCTCTACTAATTTTACTTGTGCCCACATTACTTTTTCCTTTAATTCTTTTCGTTTATTGTCGAATTTGTCTTCACAATACTTTGCATATTTAAGCATTTCGTCAATCGGCTTCGCCTGCCAGCAAATGTTATGATCTTTAATCCAGTGTGAAATTTCTGGTCTTAATCCTGACACAAACTGATAGATGAAGTGCGTCATGTCTTTCATGTAAATATTTTCCAAACCTCTATACTGTTTGAATACTTGTAACAAGCGTTCATAATATGCATGCACGGATTCATCTTTATTCTGAGTGGTTCTATCTATTCTAGTCTAATCAGTTTCTTTTGCAGGTACCTTCCCTTTGAGGTAGAGCATTACTTGATTATATTTTTTCATGACTTCATTAGAAGGTGCTCCTGTCTTTGGGTCTCTAGGGTACTCATCACTAGGCCAATCAATAGAAATTTTACATTCTGTCCACAAATCTACAGGAACAACAATGTCAAATAATTTCGCGCCAGGATACTCAAGAGTAATTGTGCGCGTTACAAATCCCATATGACATAACATATAACATAACATAATCCATCTAAATCTTTCAAAAGACATTTCGAAACCTTCACAAACCTCTCAACTTGTCTGTACCACTCTACAGGTTTCTCGCGAAGTTTTGGGAAGTTATTTGTAAATGACAAAATATCCTGTCGAGACCATGGGACATGTACATAACCTCCACCTGGTACCTCTCTCATGGGACTTGACCTTTCCACCTTGTCTGCTTCTTTTAACACATATTCGGATGCAGTTTGTTTTGATCAGGCCTCTTCTTTTTTCTTTGCCCACCTAGTTTTCCATTTTTCTATGTCACCCCTTTCTGCAATAATGTCATAAGCTCCCTAATTTGTATCTTTCTACCTGACACATTCATATTTTCCAAATCTTTGTCAGAAAATTCAGCTCTATATGGTTTCTGTAACACTTTAGATTTGCCAATGTCAATTCCCATATTAGTTGCCATATCCATTAATTTTTCATGAAACACTCTTGTATTTCTAGTAATGCTTTTGCATATAAACAACAATTCATCTTCACTGAATGTATTTATTCTGTCCAATCCTACATTTCCAGCCATCATTTCTTTTAATTTGACTCTTAATTTGAATATGTCTAATACTTTTGGCTGTGACTTTGGTTTCTCTATTTCTCGTGTCCATCTCTCTATTTCTTCCGGGGTTACTACTGTGGCACTTCTTGTACCTGAGGATGTCTCCATTTGTACTTCTCTAGAATTTATAGGGGTGGTTTTCCTGACCGAGTCACTCACTGGTTCTCTTATTGGCAAATCCATCAGGGAAATCACTGACTCACATTCACTTGCTTGATCATCAACTATGAAGGGTTCTTTCATAGGCTGTACTACAGGTGTAGTTAGTACGGTATTTTTAGGACTAGGTTGTTTATCTCCATACAGAGGAACAACTGGGCCAATGGTTACCGGAATTGTGAAGGCTTCACGACTCTTATTTAATTGAGAAATGTTCTGAATCAACTCACTTCTTTGTTTATTGAATGCTTCCCTTTCTCTGTCTTGTAGTACTTTTTCTAACAAAGTTTCATGTACTACTTGCGGAATCAGTGGTGGTTTCAGGAACGGAGCATTTGGATTAACTGTGCTTGGCTCCTCATTATAAGGTAGTGGATTTTTCATTAATAAATCCTCCAAATAATCATCATCCGATTCACCACTAATCATTAAATGTTTCATTTTTTCACTCCTTTTACTTTCAGTGGGTCCTTCTAAAGTTAATACAGGATATAATCCTTCCACTAACATGGACTGTCTCCATTGTTTCATTTGTTTGTCTCTTGTCTCTTTTGGAAATCTTACTTCTGGGTCTATCTCGCTCAAAAGCCTCAGTTTCCCATTCCTCCAATGCCTCATACTGCGTTAATCTAGGTCAGGGATCTAATTCATTCATGCAAGTTCTCAAATAGTACAAAACTCTGCCATTAAACATACAATTTTCTGGAAATGCTAAAACACCATCATCTTTTGTGTACGCAATCCAATTTTCTAACCACACCCAAGTGTGATAGCCCTTTTCGACCATCATGTATGATGCGGGCGTATTTGGTGCTGGAATAATAATCCCTTCTCTTGTTTTAATTGCTATATCTTTTTTGAAAAAATTCTTAATTCTTTTAATGAGTGACATTTTTCTTTTCTCTCCGTACATGATATACGGTCTTCCTCTTATATACTGTTCTTGAGCAAACCCTAGATATTTCCTATCGGGTCTTCCTCCTACAATCGGACCTATATGCCACATATAATTTAAACAGAAATCTTTAGGATAACTCTCAATTTGTTTACAAAATTACTTCCAATACCAGCGCGTCTTTTATATTTCAGTAACCAATCAAATGTTTTAATTCAAAATAAATCCAACCAATAGTTGCGCGACTTTTCTTGCGAGACTAGTTCTCACACTCCTGTACTCACCCCTCCTTTACAATTATTACCTCAGCTACACGCCTACTGTCTCAACCAATACCAGTGTGGCTCTGAGTGACGCCGCATGCAACAGAAACACAGTGTCCTGACAGGTAGGAGTCGGTAGACAGTTATATATAGCATGCACATAGCATTACTTTGGTAGAAAAGAAGGAGAATACTCGTTTTTATATCAAAAGATAGTTATTCATCTTTATATAGTATCATTAGTTCCAAGGTCGGAGGTATACAGTTAAGAACAGCACTGCATTATTTGAATTAGTGACAGCCACATGGAACTTGGTGCAAAAACGTGTACAAAAGTGCAAGTGGCGACGCAAGTGAAAAGTGAACAGCGTTGGTGGCGCACTGTGCATAAGGTGCAAATAATTTACAGTGAGTGGCTTATCGGCGCATGTGACATTGTGATATCACAGCAGGCACGGGTAATAATATTAAATGTAAGGCCACAAGAAGGGGTGCGCCTATTATTTAGGCTGTTAGGTCGACGGCGTTTCGATCTGGGTTAGTTCAGATCATCTTCAGGACTTGGTTGTCTGGATGAAGGAGTGCTGGGTTGGGATCCTGGGTGAGTTGGATCCTCTTAAAAGCAAGCTGTCCTGGGAGAGATGTCCGAGTTACTTGGAGGAGCCCCAGAATTAGATCGTCTGTGGGCTGCAGGAAGGTGCTTTCTGATAGATTCAGTGCTCTCGTCGGCCGTGTGAATCAGCCGTTTATTCGCGGGCGCTGGATTGATCGGCGTCCTCGGTGCTTCCGGGTCGGTAGGTGTCTGAGTGACGTCGGCGCAGCTCCGCAAATGACTCCCTCCTTTGCAGGGTAATACGAAAACTTAATTTCTTGCACTTTTAATGCAGATTTTATTATTCAAAAACGTGAAAACAATTGCCGCTGTACCTGATTGACTAATTCAAAGGAAAGATACATTTTTCAATCACTACGAGTAAATCCCTTCCGCTTACTCTTCATATACCACGAGTAGATCCCTTCCTCCACCCTTCATGCATGCATTAGAGAACCTGCTTCTCCTTCAGACTTATCCCTTCTGGGATATACTAAGGGCGAAGTTTCACCAGCGAACCCCTTTGCTATCAATCAAGCTCAGAAGAACCTGCTACTCCTTCCGTAAGACCATTTCTAGGTAATATCACACCAAACGTTTTGCTAGCAAACTCTTTGCTATCATTTATTCACACATTAATTCAGAAAAACCCTAAATAGTGCTTCCGGTTTTTCCTAACCATGCACTTATTTCCTACAGGTAAGTGACCTCACTGCAGTATGGCTTCCATTTACCACCCGCTATTCAGCCCCCGGGGATTCCAGACAAAACATAAAACAGGTACGAACAAGTCTTCGTTAATACATAGAATCAATACAATGTCAATATAAAATTAATGTAAAATCAGATTTGACCGATCAATAATCAGTACATAACTAACTAACTACCTATCTTAACTAAACCCTAACCATACTGCTGCTACCAAAAGAAATACTGATAGAACACGCAGGTCACCCGACTCAGTTTACCATACTCAGATGGGCCCATAAAACAACACAACTTATCGTGAGTTAAATCAAGTAGCCTGAGCACTTGCTCAAATCGGTGCACAGACATAATATCGACTCCAAAATATCGTTTGGACAGAATATCGAGTTGTAAATATCGTTTAGACAAAATATCGACAGGACAGAATACAGACAGCCAAAATATCGTTTTTAAGGTAAGTGAAGTAATATCGACTGTAAATAATATAGAAAGTGAAAATATCCAAGTATATAATCTAGATAGTATAAAATATCGTTTTTTAAATAATATTTAATTATTTATAGTGTTTTTATGTTATAATATGTGTGAAAATTGTCATTTTATGTTATAATTATTTTTAATTAATGATTTTTTTTAAATTATTGTGTAATTTTATTCTGTAGCGGGTTGTGGGTTTATAGGGGAATAGGGTGGGAAGTAATTTAATTATAATTAATTAAATATGTAAATTTATTAATTGGTAGTAATAATTAATTAATTGGTAATTAAATATTATTTGTTAATTATTTAAAATTTAATTGGTAATTAATTTAAATTAATTGATTAATTGCTAATTATGTAAATTAAAATATTTATTTCCTGTAGCGGGTTGTGGGTTTATAGGGGAATAGGGTGGGAAGTAATTTAATTATAATTAATTAAATATGTAAATTTAATAATTGGTAGTAATATTTAATTAATTGTTAATTAAAAAATATTTGTTAATTAATTAAAATGTAATTGGTAATTAATTTAATTTAATTGATTAATTGCTAATTATGTTAAATTAAAGGGGTATTTTTAGGGTTCAGGGTCAGTTTTTAGTTTTTGGGTAAAGGGGTATTTTTAGGGTTCAGGGTCAGTTTTTATTTTTGGGTAAAGGAGTATTTTTAGGGTTCAGGGTCAGTTTTTAGTTTTTGGGTAAAGGGGTATTTTTAGGGTTCAGGGTCAGTTTTTAGTTTTTGGGTAAAGGGGTATTTTTAGGGTTCAGGGTCAGTTTTTAGTTTTTGGGTAAAGGGGTATTTTTAGGGTTCAGGGTCAGTTTTGGGTTTTTGGGTAAAGGGTTTTTTTTAGGGTTCAGGGTCAGTTTTGAGTTTTTGGGGTACAGGGGTACAGTGTAAAAATAAAGTAAAATTAAATTTACATTAATTTAATTTGATGAAATGAAATTAAATTAAATTATATTAAAATAATTTTAAATAATTTAAATTAAAAAAATTATTATATACTTACCAATACTTACGTTGTAATGGTAGTGCGTTGTAAAAGTTGCGTTGTAACGTCATATATCCACTGTTGCACTCTTTGGAGTGGGAATAGTAATTTTAACCCCTACGCTATCCAACGCTTTCCCTACTGTTGCACCCACTGGAGTGGGAATAGTAATTTTTACTCTTTTGTATTTGTACGTTAATAATATTGGCTATTATTTAATTAAATTTTGTTACTATATATATATGTTTTAAGAAATATGATTAAAAAAATATTATTTTTTTACTTTCATTAATTATTTAATTATTAAAAGTTATTTTAAGTATTGTTAAGTATATTTTAGTAATTAATTTTTTATATTAATGTAATTAAACATTGTTTTTATTAAAGTCGATATTTTTTACAACTATATTTTTGTAAACGATATTTTTAACTCGATATTTTTGTACTTACCTGTTTGTAGATAGAAACTCGATATTTTGTCTCTCGATATTTTGTCAACGATATTTTTGTTGGTCGATATTCTGTCCCTCGATATTATTTCAGTGATCCCTCTAAGCAGTGATTTATAAATTTCATTTAGGACCTATACCATTGACTTACCAATCCTCGTCATCGGGACCTAAAGTCCTAAGGGATCAAAGGAGTTAAAATAATAGGTAGAATAATAGCATTTGCACTTGTATAAAAACCACAAACTCGGTAAAGGTTTAACCTCTTTATCTAAATTTCTTAAAAGTCTTAATCCAAATATTAAACATCAGAAATCTTCCAATCAGGAAAATAATGATTAGAATGAAAATATGCAGAGATTTTAGAAAGCAGTCTTTACGCATTTGACATTAGGGTGGGAAGAGAGAAGGAAACAGTACAATGACATACCCACATAGAATATTTACCTAGAATGGTGTGAAGAACTAACCCTGGCCACAAATCAGTTTAAAGGACAGAACCCTGAAAGTGCAGGCCCCATAAAGGCAAGCAGGTGTAGATTAGAATCAGGACAGGTAAAGCCAAATTGGATGATGACAGGACCACCACAGGCTAAGACAGGCACAGGCAGTTAAAGTTGCAACGCCTGCGTTACTCCCTCTCTGCAGCTAACAGCCAGAACCTGGTAAGAGTTATCCATCTCTCCGACAAAGTGCTTCACAAGCACTTCAGCTCTCAATCCCTGATCTGGGTTTCGAACCTTCTGACAGAGGGCTCCGCCAGCACCTCTGCTCCCGATCACCCATTGAGGGCGTTGGGTCAGTGACAGGTCAGCTATTCGGACAAGTCGGACAAATTAACTAGCTAAGCCTACCTAGTTATACTATTTTCCAGGCCAGTGTACCACCCCCCAATGTTGCAAGTGTAACGATCCCCAGTTTTCATTGGACCAAAGGATGAGGAGAGGTCATCACACCATTTAAAATGAAACTTTTCCGTAGAAATTATAATTTTACGTTCCCGCCCATCAATTTTATTTCCCCATGCATGTTTCATTCCACCCAGCAGTGAATGTATCAATGTCATTTACAAAGTAGTCCATTTAACAATTTTGCTTCCTCTGTAGAGTTCAGGAGGTGAAGTTCCCAGGCGCATCTTGGTCAAGACTGTCCCTGGAACTCATTCAATGCGAAGACTTGATGGTTTTCAGACTCTGGTGCGCAGGCTCAAAGGTTTCAATATGGAGTGCAGTGGGTTTCAAAATGGAGTATCGGGTACATTTCAGGCTCAGAAGCGTGATTACATGAAAGAATAGAAAAGAAACCGTTTTAGAACAAGTCTAAATGAATGCACTGTATACCACTTATCTCTACTCTATTCCCATCACTTTATATTTAAGTATTGCATTAGAGTTAAGCAGAACGAACAGCTTAGCAAAAGAAGCCGTACAAGCTTTTTGCATGTGAGGACATAGAGCAGCCATCTTAGTTCTAGTGCGCAGAAGCAAATGATTCCCTCCAAAGCAGAAAGTACGTCATGTCACGTGAGTGTGACAGATGCATTCACAATAAGAAAACCCGCGTAGCAGCGGCCATTTTAATGCAAGCGGATTATCATTAGTAAAAGCACATATGCAAGCTTCACCTAGATGTCATGTAATGCTATATTAATAGGACAAAACATGTCGATTAGTACATTAACGTTATGTCGAGAGGAGTGAATACAAGCAAGTTGCGTTACGTGCGAATACTTGCTCCATTAGAAGAATGCAAAGGGGAGGGGTGGAGGTGGCCGCATGTCGCATGGGGGCCCGACTGCTCATTGATTACTGATTTTGAATACTGTTTATTTGGTCGGGATTCTGCTCTGCGGCGACCTGAAGTTAAACTAAAGCTGGTGTAATTCCCTTTCTTTTCCTATATTCTGGGGTTTAGATAGTAACTGTGGGGGGGTTTATATGGTGTTCTTGGGCTATAGGGGAGGGGGATCGTGGCGACTTGAGATGTGAAATCGGCTGTCATTCACAGGTCCTGCCTGACCTATTTGCCTGTAAGGGTTGTTGGGGGGTGGGGGTGGAGGGCGGTTTTCCTGTAGGGTGGGGGGTCAGGAGGAGTGGGGTGTGTAAGGGCACAGCACAATATTGCACAGTACAACACGTGAGGGAAATTTTGGTGAACAGTTATGGAAATGGGAAGAAAATTAGCTTTGGTAGACCAGTTTTGGTTGAATTAAAGAGGCAAACATGTTTGTTTTTAGAAGGAAATTTCCATAATATGTTATCATGAGCCTTCGAATTGCTTCAAGTAGTGTCTGTGGGCTAAATGACCAAGATTAAAGGCAAACGACTGCAACTTTATTTAAAACATTGTATATTAATATACTATGTATTCAATAGACCCACATAGAGGGCACCAGAGGTAACATCCTGGATCAACTTGGATATAAGCTTGTGGTTAATACCAAGCAAGGTACTCGAACAAGAGGGGTAGCTATCCTTACTCAGAGGAGGTGCTGCAAGGCTGTGGTCGAATGCACATGGGGAGGTGACATTTTTACAATTTGTTCAGTCTATGGATCGACCGGTGATGACCCTGAGGTTCTTGAATTTTTGGATACTGAGCTTGCACCGTGGCCCACTCCTGAAATAATGTGCGGAGATTTTAAAATTAATGGGCTGGGTGGGCTCTGGGGCAATGTGGGAGGCGGATACTCCGGTCAAAAAAGGAGGGTTTTTAAAGCTCTCATGAAGTTATTAAGGAATAATGGACTTATTGATGTGTGGGATTATTTAAAGCCCAAAAACCCTGGTAGTAAGTTTTTTTCTGTTCCCCATAGGCCCTTTTTCGACTTGATTATTTCTTTGTACCACACTCTTTTATCTCAAGGTTTAGGATAGAGAAATATCCCTGGATACTCCCAGACCATAACACCTTGGATCTCACAGTTGCCTTTACTGGAGGGGTGAGGCCCGAGCGGTTCTGGGCCTTTGAAAGGGGGCTTTTAAAAGATCCAGAATATGTGCTCCACATGAATGCTTGGATCAAGGAATTCTGGGATATTAACAGGGAGAGCGCTCGCATGGGGATAGTCTGGGACATGTTTTCACCAGCAGAAACAAGCGGCACAGTGAGAGGAAGTACTTAGTAACACTCTGATTGGGATAGAGGAGGAGCTTGCACATGGGTAAAACAATTGAGGATATATTGCTCCGGTTGGCCCTAGCCAAGGCCAAAGTTGGAGATCGGATAGCTGTTAAGGCTGCGGAAAGCTTCTGGCAAAAAGAGAGCATTGCTATGAATTCAGTGAGTGGATGGGGCATACTCTTGCAGTTATATTGAGACAAAAGAATATAGCAGGGGAAATACTCAAAACTGTGAATGATAGTGGGAACATAATGGCTGACTCATCCGAGAAGTGTTCCGACAATTCTATCAACGCCTATACAGTGAGGAACCTCCAATGGAGCAGAGCTCAACCCAGGAGTATTTAAGTAAATTCCCCTTGCAGAGCAGTGACCCTGAAGGCAATGATATTCTTGAGACCGCACTGACCCAGGATGAGATCTTTGGTGCATTGTGCAGTCTACCCTCTGGTAAGGCTGCCGGTCCAGGTCATATCCCATTAGAGTTTTACAAAACCTTTGTGGATAAAATTGGACCTGATCTAGCTGATATTATTTTCCAATCTTAAAAGGGTGGTTCTGCTCCCGAGTCCTGGGCAGAAGCAGATATTATTAAAAAAAAAATGTAAACCGGTAAGGCACCCAGAGAACCTGGGTCATACAGGCCAATAACACTTATGAATAGTGACGTTAAAATCTTTACCAAAGCTATGGTGACAAGATTAAATGATATTCTTGGAAAAACAATTAATCCTTCTCAGCACAGGTTTATACCTGGGAGGGGAACAATGCAGCATATTCGTCGGGTAATAACTCTTTTCGATGTAGCTGAGGTCTCAGGGGACCCTATGGCTGTTATGCTTTTTGGATGCTGAAAACCCATTTGATAGGGTCTCCTGGAATAACCTCTGGGAGGGTCTGAGATGGTTTGGCATCAGGAGAGGATTCATCGAAGCTATTCAGGCTCTGTCTAGAGCACCTGCTGCTCTGTTAAGATTGAATGGGGGCTATGCCGCACCTTTTTTTATTAAGGGCTGCCAATGCTCCCCTCTCCTTTTTGCCATCTATATTGATCCTCTAATGCTGCTGCTGGAGGCTAATAATGGAATCAAGCCTATTTTTGGTCAGGGGTTGGAAACAAAAGTATGTGCTTACACGGATAATGTCGCCATCGTTACTGTGAATCCCTCAACTGCGCTAGCAGGTAGCACATGACTTTGGCAGATTATTGGGTATGCCTTAAACTAACGAAAATATCAGATAATTAAGAACGGGAATGTGGATTTGGATGATCCGAGAGTGACCGAATCAGCTGTTTATTTGGGCATTGATATTAAGCCAGGACTGGGGAAGTTAGTGGCAAGGAACATCAAGCCTGTAATTGGGAAGGCAAAATCAGATTTTGCCAGATTTAACAACCTACATATGTCATTAGTGGGCCGCTGTAATGTGGTAAAGATGGTGTTTTTATCTAAAATACGTTACCTGTTCAGGGCAATTCCCTTAGAATTTGAAAAACATTGGTTTGCAGCACTGGAGAATATAGTAAATCGATTTATCTGGGCACATGGGAAAACTAGGAGGGCTCTAGGTATAAGTTATTGCCTAGGGAAAGAGGTGGCTTTGCATTCCCTGAATTAAAAACCTATTATTGGGCGGCTGCCCTCCAATATATGAGTAGTTTGTTTGGTGTGTGCCCTACGGATCCCTGGGCCGAAGTAGGGCTCCCGGATGTGTATAAGCTATTGCTTAGCGAACAAGCAGTGAACTGCTTTATGAAATTTAGTGAGCCTAGTTACTATAAGAAAACAAAATTCAAGACCATGCTGGCAGCTTTTAAAATCTGGTCTGCACTTAAAAAGAAGACAGGCCTCTTGAGGATAAATTGCTATACTCAGTTGTATAAAAACCCTATGTTTCCTGGAATATTTTCTGATGTAACTATGGCAGAGTGGGCGAGGCGAGGGTTCAGAATGCAGGGGATTTAATACTGATGGATGGAATCCACCAATTTAGCAATATCCAGACTGAGTTTGGCCCTGAAAGGCTTCAAAGCTTTTTTAGCAGGAAGATGGGAGGGCTCAATGGCTTTGGCAAAGTTAAAGTCATTGATGCTATTAGAGATGGTAGGAACTGCACTATAAAGAGAATGTATGCTGAATTAGTAGCAGGATGATCTTGAAAAACATCTTGAAAAGTGGGCAGAACAGTTGGGTGTAGAACCGGATAAGTTTCTTGATTCCTTAGAATTGGGTCAGACTGCTGTGTGCTCTGCAGGGCTTCAACCTAAGCATTGTAAGACAATTTTTGCAATTTATTACACTTCGGCGAGTATTGCACAATTGGGGGGGCAGGTAGGAGCTAGATGCCCACAGTGTGATTAGTTGGATGCTGATTTAGCTCATATGGTTGACGTCCTGTCCACATCTTGAAACCTTAATAAATTCCATCGAAAAATTTCTTGACCAGACCTTGGGCGTGAAAGCTAAGCTAACCCCAGCTTTAATACTTCTCCGCCCCAACATTCCAGCATTGACTTGCATGGTTGCTGTCTATGTTTAATTTGGAAAGACCTATTTATGAGAGAAAGGGCAAAAGAGGGAGATTACCGGGTAGGCGCATTTTGGCTCCTATTTTGAGCTGGAATGAGTCTCAGGCTCTTAATGGCCCTTGATCCATTTAAATGTGTGGGCAGTGGAATTATTTGCTAGTCATATCAAATTTTGCCGTTTGTAAATTTTGTTAGCTAATTGTGATTTTTATTTGCCTCTCTCGATTGTCTTGTGAAACAGGATGAAATCTTTTTTTTTTACAACTGCTAAGAAGACCTGATTAACCTTCACGCTTTAATTTGTTATATAATTCTGTGATAGTTATATTAAAAAAACACAATAAAAATGTAAAATAAAAAAAACTTAATCTCTAGGGGTATCGTGCAAAAAACATATAGTCATTTTGGCAAAACCATCCTTTTAACAAGGTTACACCTCCCCATTATTGAGAGTTTCAGATTATCCCATGGACCAAAATCCTTCTTGGTTTTTTCCATGATAGGGGACAGATTTAAATTGACTATAGTATCTACCCTTGCTGTGATGCTCACTCCCAGATATATCGCTTCATCGACAATCCTGCTATTGGTGGCTGATGGAAATCTGTTTATCAAGACATTGGTTTCAACTGTATTCAGCAAGAACCCTGATTGAAACCCAAATGCTTCCACTATCATTTCCATTGAACATAGAGCCCTATCAGGGTCAACCCTGATTATTACCACGTCGCCGGCAAAGGCCAGCATTTTAGTGTCCTAGCCCTGAAGACTAACAGGGGGGAGTTCCGGGGTGGCTTCCAACCACCTATGAAAAGGATCTATATACAATGCAAGCAACAACAGGGTTAGAGGGGCAGCCCTGTCGTGTTCCCCTTTCAATTGAGAAATGCCGACTCTCCGCACATTGTTTGCAGTTGAGCAGTGGGGTTAAGATACATTACCCGTATTGCCTTGATGTATGATGTCCCCAAACCATTAGCTTCCATGATCAGCCATATATAGCCACACAATACCCTGTTAAAAGCCTTCTCGGTATCCAGCAAGTTGGCCCCCATAGGCTTCCAAGGACCTTGTTGGCATCAAATAATGAAAATACTCACAGCACATGATCCACAGTTCCCCTCCCCTGGATGAAACCGTACTGCTGGGCTGAGACAAGATGTTGTATAACAGTCCCTAACCTACTCATGAACATTTTCAAGTACAGCTTCAAATAGCTGTTTAAAAGAGTGATTGGCCTATAAGAGCCTAGGGATGTAAGATCCGTGCCTTTCTTTAAAAAAATAACAATATTAGCAGTGCCCCAAAACATAGCGGAGGTGCCCCTTGTCTAATTTTTTAAACAATCCCAGCATATCCTGATGGATTTCTTTAAAAAAAACAAATAAAACTCTAGAGGAATACTATCCGTTCCTGTGGCTTTTCATGATGGGAGCGCTTGAAGAGCCACGTGAAACTCCTCTAATGAGATATCCGCCCCAATAAGAGTCTCTCATCCTGGGTTACACTGATGCTAGAAACTAAATCTATGTGTACCTCTGAGTCCCAAAAAGGGCATGTAGGGGAGGCCTTGTAGAGATCTGAGTATAATTCCCTAAATGCCTCCCTAACCTAACCGGGATCTGTTACTACTCCACCTTGCATGTCCTTAATCTGGCTAATGTGCCATGCAGCTTGCTGTTGCCTAGCCTTGAATGTGAAGAGCTACCCCACACATTCACTGTACTCATACCATTCCTGACTCTTAGCCAAGTACCTCCCAGCAGTTTTCTCTGCTGTAAATGTATTCAGACATGCCTTGGTAATGGCTATTGAATTTAACACTGGAGTCAGACCCCTCCCCCTTGCGACCGCGCTAATCATTTTTCTTTCCAGAATGCTTCATTTTTGGTATAGTTCCTTAATCTGTCCCTGTCCTCTCTTTTGTTTAGCCGGACTTATTTGCAGGGTTTCCCCCTTACTGCAGCCTTAAAGGCATCCCAAACCATTCCAGGAAAGGCACTACACTTATCGGTACTGAAATATCCCATAATCCATCCCTTCATATGATCCAGACATTCTGGGTCAGACAAAGTGCCCTCTCACAAGACCACTTTGTAACCTCTCTTCTTAAACCTTCAAGAGGGAATTCAAAAACAACAGGGTTATGATCAGACTTTACTCTGGGTAGGAGCTCTACATGAGCCCCCTTAAGTAAGACCGATGACACCAGAAAATAATCTAGCCTGGCAAGCTTGCCATGGGCAGCTGAGCAATAAGCATATCCGAGCACAAGAGCTTTCAGACTGGGCCAAACATCAATCAAAGCCAACATCTCTCAAAAGATTTAAAAAAGATCTCAAAGTTTGCAGTTTACCCCAACACTGGAAGCTCTACTGCCCCCAGGACCTTCTCTAGACCCATTTAAATTTATATCCCTACATACTACATATGGTGCAGGACAGGAAGACAATTCCATAGCTAAAAAATTCAATAGGCCAGGGTCATCTGAAACTGAGGCATAGATTGAGCACAATGTAAAGGAACCGTTGCCAACTTTGCACTCCATTATTGCCCATCTGCCATGCTTATCCGCTGCATTACTACCTGGTATAACAACATTCCCTTTAAATAAGATGGCTACCCCCTTATTCCTGATGTCCTGGGTTGTATGACATACTGCCTTCAGTACTATAGAGTTCAATACAACACTATCACCCCGTGCTATGTGGGGCTCCTCCAGGCAATATATATCTGCTATTAAAAATGTGAGATCTTCTTGCACCCTTCTCCTTTTAGATCTATGATTTAGTCTGCAGATATTGATAGTGGCAATACATAGCTTAGCCATCCCCCCCCCAGAAGATTCCTCTAGCCCCCAGCAATGTCCCCTCAAGATAATAGAATCCTTTGATGCAGAGAAACATTCCTCTACCCGATGTTATATTCACGCCCGGCCTGTTCTTCAGCACTACCAAAAAAACGACATACTGAAAAATCCTTGCTGCAATTTAGATGCCACAGCATGCAGCACCCTTCCAAACACCCTTCCCCTCCCAACCGCCCCCAAAAAAACCTCCCCCAACCGGAATCCACCCTTCCCCCCTCTCACCCCGCCACTGAAAGCAGACAAAACAACAAGATCTGTGTGATGGAGAAAGCAATAGACACCGCAAGCTGCTTAACCCTCCTCTGCACCCCCTCACACCAATGAGATAACATGAAAGATAATGCCAATGGGAACCTAATGCCCAATATACAAATAACAAACAATATAAGAAATGCTGAGAAGAGATTCAACTAAAACAACAACAAGAACAACTTTATTCGATTTGATAGACAAACCAAAAAAGCATATAAATAACAATCATTAAAAAATGGATATGTCACAGGAATATATTTGGAAAAAAACTTGGTTAATAAAAATTGTTGTTTACATTATTCCATCTCTTAATGTGTATCACAGGGGGTAGTATAAGTACATCATGGATTCAGTCCCCCCTCGTTAATTGGAGCTGTAGGGCGGCTCTTAAGAAATTTATCACACAAAACAGAGTAAAAACATCAGTTGACAACTTTAAAAACAACCGGGCTACCCATGCCTGCCTAAATCTGGCTTTCCTTAACAGGTCCTTCAAAAACATTTTCCTAGGGTAGGCATAATACGGGCAGAGTAAAACTAGATGAAGAGTATTTTGCGGAGACCTACTGTCACAGGTGCAGCTCCCTCTATCTTATGGGTCTATAATAAAACCTGCCGGAACTACCAGTAAATGATGGATACAATTTAATCTAAAATGGGTAATCAAGAAACTATCATGAGCACTTGTCATTAGTGTAAGATATGGTTCTATACCCTGAGACTCAACTATGCTTAGCCTGACTTGCAGTTTCCTAAGCTAACAACCCATGAGCTATATATTGCTGCTTCTATCTGCCAGAACCTGCTTAAGATAGTCTCTAACTTGTATTTCAGAGGTAAAGAATTTTACAGTCCCTCTAACTACTGTTTTCAATCTTGCTTGGGCAAGCAGAAAAGCCTAAAACTGGCTTCTTGATGAGGCTAAATGTCCTGCTGCATACACCACCTGCGCTCTACTGTGATGTGGTAGCAGTCAAGGTGCACAAAAAAGGAGGACTCTTGTTAATTCCTTCTTGACTCTGGCCAATCATCTCAAAAATGGCTTGGCTTAACAGGAAATTTAAAAAAAACTAAGATGGCCCTTGGCTGCCTCTGATCTCTGCTGGCCTCTATAGATTTGTGGTGTGTTAACAGAAACCGATGAACCCTCTGAACTTCTTGTTCCCAATCCCATCCTACAAATTCCGGAAAGGCCTCTTTGAAAAGGTCCAGTATTAAGGATAGAATGTCCTCCCCTTCTAGACCTTACTCAATCCTAAGAAAACGAAGATTGTTCCTTATCTGGAGGTTTTCCAGGTCTTACAAGTTCCACATGATAGTGGTCATTTGGGCATTGTGGGAATTGGTCTGCTCTCTGACAGCAATTAACTCAGTCTCCACAACAGTTGTTCTCTCCTCTATACAGTTGAGCCACTAGCCAATCTGCCTTCCCAACCTTCCGAACTGCGCCTTGCACGGTGCTCCTTGATTGACTCTAAGATCAGGGCCAGAGCAGGATTCATAGTTACTGCCCGCTACAGCCTGTCGGGTACACAGAGCAGTCTCTGGGTGGGCGGGCGCTGTCTCTGGCATTCCCAGTATTTTTGTATGGGAATAGTCCCATTTCAGCCCACTGACGGTGGTGGATTCCTCCTCGCTCTTTCTTGAATCTGTGTTGCCCTTAGAGATCCTCTGATACCTTTGGTGCTTAAAGGCTGTCTCGGGTGCTTCAAGTGTGCTAGAGCCTGATCCTAAAGAGCTACACTCAGCTTATCTTTGACTGAAGTGAAAACCATCAGTGAGCGAGAAGATTTTATCAGCCCAATCGGATGTAAGATCACCAGCTGCCAAACTGTTAGTTTCCGTATTAGAGTCTAAATCACTCATGACTCCGCCGGGAGCCACAGATCGAGAGTCATAAGTAACTACGCTCTTAAAAATGGCTGCTGCTAAATCGTTAGCTTCCGTACTACAGTCCAAATCACTTATGACTCCGCCTGGAGCCACAGATCGAGAGTCATAAGTAACTGTATGCTATTTCTCTAGGGCCCCCTGATTCATCTTTCTGGGGATACTGACCACCTCGCCCTGTTCACTGGTCTCCCTTAATGAGGGTCACCCTAACGCAGATGACAAAGAGCCCCCACTGAGTGCCGCCTCAACTATTACCTCAGTCTCTTATAATTGCACAGGAGATATTCCAGACCAGTCATCTGAAACAGGGGCCGCACTCTGGTCCGGTTTATCAATCTCCTGGAGTGCTTCCCAAGCTATTTGGCCTCCCCCTCCATCCTTAACCCTGAAAAAGTCAGTGATGGCTGGCCGCGGTGTGACAAGATTCTCTTTGCTGGGCTCTGAAACCTCCTCCTCCCAGGCCTGTGTCACCCCCTGTTTTTTGGCCACAACTTGAGTGCAATCTGGCAGATTCCTCCTCCCTTCCCCCATATTCTCCAGCTGGTTTTTGGCAGCACAAGATTCACTCAGCTTATCTGCGCTCTCCTCGTTGTGGACAGGAGGAGACTCCATGCACCTATACAGCAGCCCATGGAGATGCCTCCTTACCATAATACAGAGCATCAAAGAAGTTAACCTGAAGTGAAAACTTGATGCAGTCTTCAGGGCTAATCAGGACTTTTCTGTGGCAAGACTCACCCACCCTCTCAAAATGCAGTTCAGCGATTGGGTCAACCTTCCTCCAAAAGCCTTGAGCACTCAACACACCTCTTCCAAGCCTCAACTGCGCTGGGCTCAGCCAGCGTGCCATGTCGGAGGCTGTCAACAAATCTGTCCAGACCGCTCAGGAGCTCTGAGAAATCACTGCGCCATCAGGTGCTGAAATACTGCAGGCAGGGTCGGCCGTCTGCAAGGTGGTGGAGGGGGCCGGAGTGCGAGCAGTGGGCATGGTAGTCCTATACAGCCACCATCTTGCTTTCATACCTATCCTGCCTCTTTCCATGTAAGTTTTATATTACACTCGGAACATGAAGACCCTGTCCCCATGTTCAGTAATGGCAGCTACAACTTTTCGCTTTATGTTGCTGCGAGTCAGATCGTTCTGTCCAGTGGGACGAAAGAGACCGATGGGGATGATAGAGCCAAACTTAAGCCTCGTCTTATTATTCAATTCAGCTTGGATGGTCTTTTATTTGCCTACTAAAATTGTCGAGGGGAAACACAACATGTCAAATATTATTTACAATCTCATAGTACTTTAAGGACCACAAACTCCGAATTCCAAAAACACCTTATTATCAATGAATATAGGTACAGAAAAATCAGTACACAGCCAAATCTGTGCATGTAATTGATTCGGGAAAGAGACACAAAATGATGAACTCCAAGATCAGCACGCAACCCAAGATGGAGGCAGAGTCCAAATCCCTTTTCATCAGGAAAGATCTCTCCCTAATCTACTCTCATTAATGATGATTCTAGGTGGCTCCCCTGTCTCAGCTTTCGAAAGTGTCAGCACGTGTAGACTTCCTAAGAAGTACTCACGTTAAAATGGGTCAAATAGCTCAAAGCTATAGAGCTCGTTTTAAGATGCTCTCTCTTCTCCAAAATCTAGAAGTCTGACATTTCTGTCCCTGTCCATAATACAAAAGAGGATATTTTAGCCCCCTCCTGTGAGTATCACGTGACTATTTTGTTACATTTCCCCAAAGTTTCCAAAGGTTCAGTGTTTTTCCGTGACTTCTTTAATTAAATCATTTTGCTTCATATGACCTTGGAGTGTAGATAGGCCAGGCACAGAAGGTATACTTCCCATCGCTTCTCAGGCTTGTTCAAAGACATTCCAAGTATCTCCTTAGTTGAAAATAATGATGTTATATTTATACTTGCAATGGGAGGGAAGCACACTGTCTCTGCACATACAAAAATACATGTAATTATTTCTTCAGTAGCTGAGAGTAAAACTAACTCGTAAACAACTTGCAGTTTCTGGCCTTATGACCACAGACAACGTAAAACACATGATTACATTAATATGAATATAATATCTTCATACACAGGTGCATATAAAATTATGATATGCTATTACATGTGAATTACATATATGTGATATATAATGTGCCCATTATCCTTCTTTGACAACGTGAGGAATACATGCAGTTTAACGTAATACAGAATGACACTGAAAATATACGTTGGTGCGTTAAACTGTGAGTATGATTCACCACTACATGTAGAATGCTATATGCGCTTTATAAGGGAAAAAGCCCTATAGGCCAAATCAAGACTCTATTTTTTTAATTTGCAGTACCAACTACTTAGATAACACTAACTTTGAACCTTCATTTCAGAAAAAGCACTGACCAGATTACACCAAACCATGAAAAGCCTGATTTCTGAGTAAAAACCTAGCTTTTGGTGGTCAACTATGCTGTAATTCTTTTCAGCTGTTCATTTTCTGCATCACTGCTAAAATTCCTATGTGAAAGACGATTTGGGATCCCCTTGTGTCGGGCCCTGTTGAAAAAGAGCATGCCAAAATTTCAGGCTCATGTACAATATTTGCCAAACATTACGTAACTTTTTTGTCAACCGCAGTGACATCACTTTTGGTGAATGTCAAGCAGTTATAAATCTATTGTTTACGTACAACTTAAATACACAAATGGCTTTGTGAAAAGGGTAATTCTTTTTTTGAGAAACCGAGGAGAAAGAAGCAACGATTTAGAAAAAAAGTATATAATGATATAATACTTTGGCGTAAGATCTTCTCTTCAATAAGTCAGGCTATCGATAAGTTACTTGATTCCGAAACCGAGGTTGCTCTTTTTGGCATTTCTATAAAAAGAACTGATTTATCTAATGCTGAAGAAACCTATATGTCGATCTGCACTTTAGTTGCCCGTTCCCTAATCCTTCAAAATTGGAAATCAGAGGAGATACCATCTTACTTAAAATGGGTGAATAAAATGAGACGGACAAAAACGTTTGAAGGGGCTTACGCCAAAAGAGTTGGGGCAATGAAAAAGTTTGCCAAAAATGTGAAATTCTTTGATAGCAATCAATCCACGACTGTTACTTAGCACTTTAGCACTGGCATTTTATTTAAATAAGAAGTGTAGGACAGGCACACTAGCACTTCTCGGCGGCAGGGCCCTTGCCCAAGTAGAAGGTTTACAAATTAAGAAAATACATCTTTGGTGGGTGGACAAAGGTAAATGTTACAATCTATACTAATATAATAAAGAGAGAGACCAAACCTTTGAGGCGGGTAATCTCAGGAACCACAGCACCAATCACAACGCCCAATACAGCGTTGGAAAGGGCAGTTGCAGCGGAAGGATATAAGCTATGCAAACGCCCACCATATACATTTAAAAGGTTAAAGAACCGTGCCAGCAAAGTAGTCCCTTGTGTGCATGTCTGTGTTGTGGGCGTGTGCTGGGGGGCGTGACAAACGCTGGGGGCGTGTGGTACGTTCCGCCCTTCATGCCATGTCTCATATTGTGTGCTAATCCCACCCTGCTCCCTTTAAATACCCCTGCACCCCATAATCATAACCCACCCTTACTCCTTAAAATACCCCAACACCCTTAAACACTAACCCATCTTAATGCTATAAATACACTCTGTACTCCAAAACCCAAACCTATCCCTAAACCCTAAAAATACCCCTGTACCCCAAAACCCAAACCTAGCCCTGAACCCTATAAATACCCCTGTATCTCAAAACCCAAACCTACCCCATAACCCTAAAAATACCCCTGTACCCCAAAACCCAAACCTAGCCCTGAACCCTTAAAATACCCCTGTACCCCAAATCCCAAACCTACCCCTGAACCCTAAAAATACCCCTGTACCCAAAACCCAAACCTAGCCCTGAACCCTAAAAATAACCCTGTACCCCAAAACCCAAACCTACCCCTGAACCCTAAAATACCCCTGTACCCCAAAACCCAAACCTAGCCCTGAACCCTAAAAATACCCCTGTACCCCAATACCCAAACTTAGCCCTGAACCCTTAAAATACCCCTGTACCTCAAAACCCAAACCTACCCCTGAAACCTAAAAATACCCCATACTCCAAAACCCAAACCTAGCCCTGAACCCTAAAAATACCCCTGTACCCCAAAACCCATACCTATCCCTAAACCCTAAAACTACCCCTGTACCCCATAACCCAAAACTATACCTGAACCCTTAAAATACCCAAACACCCCAAAACATATACCTCAGTACCCCAAAACATATACCCCTATACCCATACTTGCCTTATCCAAACATAAAAAAACAATGCTTTTACCATTCATGCATTTGCAACGAATTTAGTTGTAAATGTATGCATGGTAAAAGCATATAAAATGTAAAGCCATGCGTTATAATGGCATTGCGGAGTCATGGTACTTTTGTAATGAAAGTATGCGGAGTGATGGTATGGGAAAATAAGTTGCGGAATAATGGGTGTTTACCCTCCCCCAGTAAGTACATTGGTGGCACGGCGGCCCACATCTCCAGCAACATACTCATATTTTTTCACCATCCATTTGAAAAATGCACAGGTCTCTCTCAGTGATGGCCAGCACCGACATACACATTTAGACACACCTCCCGCCACAAGTTCTAGAATTGCGAACTTTA
Organism: Lissotriton helveticus; assembly: GCF_964261635.1. Lineage (NCBI taxonomy): Eukaryota > Metazoa > Chordata > Amphibia > Caudata > Salamandridae > Lissotriton > Lissotriton helveticus. The sequence goes on along the minus strand of NC_136065.1, from coordinate 541,197,953 downwards.
GAGCTGGAATCTCGGCATCAGATCAACATCCTGTGAATCCAGGCAAATCGCTTTGTCTCCCCGTGCCTATCACAAATGAATGTGTTCTTCTGTAATGTAAATTGTGCTCATGCCATGTTGTCGAGTTAGCGCTATGTAATATTGCAAGGAAAAATAAAGTAGGGAAACTCAAGTTCACACACTACTGAACGCGCACTCTTAAGTGCATCAGCAGTGCACTGTGAATCGGAGCGTTTCACAGGCCTGTCACAGATAAGAAATGCTATCAAAATGAAATCCTACACAACAATATACTACTAGCCGGCAGCAATTCATACCCGGACAACGTCGGGACGGGCTGCTAGTTGTAACATAAGGGTGAAACTGTGACTATAGAAATGATTGCACTCTGCACTTTCTTGTTATTTATTTCCAGCTTTGTATCAAAACTTAGATTAATCATTATTGCTAAATGTTATGAATTATAGGATTTTATTAGATTTTGCTTGATGTTTTACAACTATCTCCTGATCATCGTTTAATGTTTTAATGCCAGCTGTTATGCTCAATAAGAAATTTAAAAAAAAAGATTTTGAAAAAAAGTGGACAAAAATACCACGTTTCCCTCATACATTTTAGCAGATGAAACAACTGGAGAGGGGCTATGGTTCCTCGGAGACTAATGTTATGGTACTATTGTTAAAATAGGAATTACCAGGTCATTTAGTCAGACTGCTACCTCATATATGAAAGAGTGTTTGCTATTATTGCATTATTACACTCCTAGCTTTATTTTAAGCATTTGTATTGCACAGATCACTACCTTATATATGAATGTTTGCATACCATTGCAGTACTATAACTATATCGGTATTTTGAACACCTGTAACGCACAGATTATTACCTCATATTAGGATTCCTCACTAGTGCCACTTCTACCTGTATTTTGAACACACGTAACTTGATACGTGCATCTGTACCCTTTCCCATGATTTTACTTCACTTGGGTACTTTGTACTGCTTATATACTTGCTCCACTTTTGTAATTTCGTATGTATTTGCTATACAACGCAGTCATAAGGATATAATTAGAGGATAGCAGAGGAAATATACTTACCACAAAATATTGGTACCTGAACTATTGCTAATCCTCTGACTACCACTGTACAACTGCAAGCTATCAAATCAGAACTAATCACCTGAAGATTTACAACGGGAAAGGAATATGGATAATAGATACCGGGCGATGGCTAGCTCCAAAGCACAGAGTATAAAATATTCTCCTTTGCTATCCAAAAATGCTGCCAAAAAGTTTAAACATAACACATTAAGAAAGAACCCAGATATACTGTTCGCAGACCCATACTTTGACGGAGTCAAAGGCACCATAATGAATGACTTGATTTTCTACACAAATAAAACAGCGAAATGGCGCTACGCCCTCACAGAAATGCTGTTCATAAAAATTATGAGAAACATCCCTCATGGCACAAAAATAATGTCCTCCCCGTCAATAAGATGCAATGCAGAATTATGCATCACTTTATATAAAACGGGAATAGTGCTGATACAAGCACCTAATAGAGACCTGGAAGAGTTTGAAAAGTCTTTCCTAATAATAAAAGAAACTCTGGAGAGACCAAGACACCAACTACCTATGACCTCACATGAAGTCACTCTCGACAACACTGAGACTACAACTAGAGACACCAACCGAACCGGGGACCATAACAATCAAACTTCCAGCTCGGGAGACATAACTGAAAGGGAGATGGCAACCCCAGAGAACGAGCCAGAAAGGGAGATGGCAACCCCAGAGAACGAGCCAGAAAGAACAGAGAGATCTTCCAATATGGCAAATGAAGAGCAGGTTCAGGTCCAAAGGATACAGCTGATGCCGCCACCAGTCAGTGCGAATCTGCTTGAAAAGAATACCTCAGCTCCTAGCGAGTCACTAAATGACTCGATACCTCTCCCGAATTTCATACCAGAGGGTGATAGATCCCCACCCACAAATTCAATACTTGCATTACACAACATAAATAACACACACGACATCCCAAACAGACTCGGAAGCGACAACCCAACCAAGGAAACAAATGATAGAACTGTGAAAATGAGAACAGAACAACGACGGAGTAGAGCAAAATGCACAACCCGAAGTGGAAGGGCAATCCTCCCTAAGAAAATACCCCGAAACCAGAAAGAAATTAAGAAGCTCCAGAAAATAGTAGGCAACCTGGCACAAGGCTCGATGATAATTTCGCAGGCATTTGAAAAAATGTGGGAGTTGACGGCAAGCACACACTCCAAGGTCTCTGATATCCAGAATCTAGTACTCGCCGCACAAAAAAGGAATGACGAGATGGCCCTGTCCCTAAAAAATAGGCCCAATAGACCAGACAGGATAAACCCCTTGTCAAACGAAGAAACTCAGGCCTTACTCCGAACTTATGATCAACCGGCCCGGGGGAAGGAGGAGAGAATCAGAACAGCACCAATTGATTCCAATAGAACATCCAGAAAGAATGACAGGAAAGCAATTCACCTCAACTTACAACATATTCAGTTATCAGCAAATGAATCTGAAAATGAGAAAATCCTTAACCCAGATAATCCCTTGAAATGCCTCCTACTCAATTGTCGTTCGGCATCCAAACATGCATCAGACATAGCAGCCCTCATCATCAATAACGAAATCGACCTGGCAATCCTTACGGAAACGTGGCTAAAGGAATCATCCTCCCCCGCCATTGATCCCTTAGTACCACCTCACTATAACATTGTGAGATTAGATAGGCCAAGGAAAACAGGAGGAGGTATAGCATGTATTCATCGATCAGAGATAGAGGTCAACATGATTCAAGCCGACCCCATAGAAGCTTGCGAATACCTGGGTCTGAATATAAGATCATCAAGTAATCAAAAATGCAACTTGCATGCATTCTACCATCCACCAGGAGATAACGGAAAATTCACAGAGCAGCCAATAGAGATCATAACTGCCAACTCCAATCCGGATGCCAACAACATATTCCTGGGTGACTTTAATCTACACTGGGACGACGACAACGACAAACTGGTTAATTCGTTAAAAGAGTTCCTCGCCGAACTAAACCTCATACAAACATGCACCCAACCTACCCACGCACAAGGAGCGACCTTAGATTGGATCATCTCCAGAAACAAAGAGACACTGATCTGCGCCATAGATCCATGCGACTGGTCTGACCATCACGCCATAACATTTGTGATTCCCACAGTGAAAAAGGGTAGAACCGTACAACCCCCCAAGTCCACAAAATTGATCCGAGATATAAAAGAGGCGAATATTGAGCTATTGGTCGAGAGCTGCGAGAGAGACTTAAAGCCACCTAACAACATGCAGGATGTAAATGAGCTGACTGAGCACTACATAACCTCAATAGGAAATATCGTCAATGACACCATGCCACTAAAAATGAAAAAAGTCACAGACAAGCCAAAGAATCCGTGGTTTAGTGGGTCACTGAATGAGGACAGGCGCAAACTGAGAACAGCCGAAAGAAAATGGAGACAACACCCTTCCTCACCTGAGCTGAAAGCCCTCAGAAAAATCAGAAACGAATATAACAAAAAGGTAATCAATTCCAAAAAAGAATTCATAAAAGCAGAACTAGACAATGCCAAAAACAGACCACGAAAACTCTTCGAGATACTAAAACAGCAATCAGATAAACTAGCCAAATCAACCCAAGAAAACTCAAAAACTCCCTTAAGCTGTGAGGAATTCTCTACATTCTTCTCTGAGAAAAAAAAATCGCTAGAGGGAGAGCTCTCAAATGCCGCGGCTATCCTCCCGACCCAAACTTTGCCGAGGAGCGAAGCCGGTGTGACAACAGAGAGTGATAAAACAAAGAATGAAGCAAACTGGGACACATTTGAATTATATGACCAGGTCAAGATCGCCAAAACACTGTCAGAAATCAGACCAAACAACCACTATCAAGACCCTTTACCTGCAAAATGTGTAAGAGAAATCAGCCACATTGTGGTTCCAATCTGGACCAAAATAATAAACGCTTCACTTACACAAGGAATCCTCCCTGACTGCCTAAAAACAGGACAAGTAGCGCCAATAATCAAAAAACCGACAGCGGACGCATCAGATCCGAATAACTATCGACCAGTAACCAACATCCCTTTACTGGCCAAACTAATTGAGAAATGCGTGCAGAGCCAATTGAAGCAACACATCACCAAGTTCTCCCTACTAGACGGATGCCAATCAGGGTTCAGAGCAGGGCACAGCACAGAAACAGCGATCCTGCATATTGTCGATGACGCGCTACAAGCCCTAGATCAAAATCAAGCATGCCTATTGATTCTCCTAGATCTGTCATCTGCTTTTGACACAGTAAACCACGAAACACTACTGTCCAGGCTACAGGACAGGATGGGATTGGCCGGTAATGTGCTGAGATGGTTCAAATCGTTCCTAAGCAACAGAACCCAACGATTCCGGGTTAACCAAGCAATTTCAACCCCTTGTCCTAATGCAATTGGGGTCCCGCAAGGCTCAACACTATCCCCAGATCTATTCAACTTATATGTCGAACCTCTTACAGACATTCTTCGGAAATCAACGATATCCTACCACATGTATGCTGACGACACGCAAATATACTTAAAGATCGCCTCCCTTGATGACATAGATCTAATGAATAAGACACTAAAGATGGCTATGCAATGGTTAACGACGAATCATCTGAAATTAAATGCCCAGAAAACAGAATTCATGCTAATTGCACCCCCAAGGAGCCACCCGGAAGTAAAGGAATGGACCAAATTGGTGACTGCGCTTAACTGCACACCAACCCTAGTCAACTCAGCTAAATCATTAGGAATCATATTAGATGAGAACCTCGACATGAAAGCCCACATTAATTCAATGGCGAAAAGTGCCCGCTTCCATCTGAGCTACTTAAGAAAATTAAAACCATTCATCTCAGAGGCAGACTTGAAATTGGCTATACAGTCCCTAGTCATATCCAGGATCGAATATGGTTGCTCTACACTAACTGGTCTACCTAAAACATCTACAGCACCGCTAAAAGCCTGTCTCAACGCTGCGGCAAGACTTATCACGGGATCGAGGAAATTTGATCATATATCTCCTCACCTGAAAGCACTAAACTGGCTACCTTATGAGGCCAGAATACAAATGAAGACAGCATGTATTACTCACAAAGCGGTGCACTATAACACGCCAGGATACCTAAGCAAAAAAATAAAGCTATCGGGAGGAAACAGACCAACGAGAAGCGCCAAGGAGCTGCTGCTGAGGCCGGCCTTTTTTCGAAAGAAAAAGACCTATGATCGAGCATTCACTGGAGCTGCCCCCAGAGTTTGGAACTCACTCCCTCCAAGCATTAGGAAGATCCAAAATATTGCAACATTCAAACGGGAATTGAAAAGCCATATGATGAGTAAATACCTGGCATAGGGAAGCCGACGGATCGCTGATAAGAACTACTACATCAGCTAAAGAGTGGTCCCTCTTCATGAATACCAACATCGTCAAGGGACTGACTCCACTCACAAGCCTCGGCTGTACCCTGATCGATACCACAGTCCCGTGTGAACTAAGTGCTGTTTTCATAGCCAAACTATATAACCTCTACCTCACCTTATCTATTGATATGGATCGCGTTATAAGCTAGGCCTTTATCACCTTCTATTACTAATTACTCATATGTTTTGGAATATACCTATTTAGGCACCCTTATAGCCACAGCTTCTTTCACCTTATATCTGTTGGGTTTTAGAATTGATATTTGAGAATTGATATTTGACTGCCAATATATAACCTACATTGATGTTATGTGATGTAACGTGCTGAGATGGTTCAATTCGTTCCTAAGCAACAGAACTCAATGATTCCGGGTTAATCAAGGAATCGCAATAGGTTGTTTTTTCATAGCCAAACTATATAACCTCTACCTCACCTTATCTACTGATATGGATTGTGTTATAAGCTATGCCTTCTCACCTTTTATTACTAATTGCACATGTGTTTGGAATATATTTATTTAGGCATCCCTTATAGCCACAGCTTCTTCTACCTTATATCTGTGGCTGTTAGAATTGATATCTGACTGTCAATGTGTAACCTACCGCAATGTAATGTGATGTAGTGTGCTGAGATGGTTAATCCATTCCTAAGCAACAGTACTCAACGAGTCCGGGTTAACCAAGCAATCTCAACCCCTTGTCCTCATGCAATTGGGGTCTCGCAAGGCCCACCTTATCTACTGATATGGATCGTGTTATGAACTAGGCCTTTCTCACCTTTTATTACTAACTGCACATGTGTTTGGAATATATTTATTTAGGCACCCCTTATAGCCATAGCGCCTTTTACCGTATATCTGTTTGTTTTTAGATTTGATATTGGACTGTCAATGTGTAACCTACCTTGATGTTAAGCGCTCTGATACCCACGGGTCTTGTTCGCGCTATACAAAACTCTATAATAAAATAAATAAAATAAATGGAAATATTGATTTCCCTGCTAATTCGTCATTGCTAAGGGGACACTCAGGAACCAACTTGTAGTCCTCTAGTAAATTCAGCCTTTCTCTTATATCTGGTATCATTAATTTACAGGTGCCGATGTTACTAGGAGGATTAGCATACCACTCCTAGTGATGGTCGTAGGGCCCTATTAAGTATTAGTGCTTAGCTGATGTGGGACGTCTGGCAAAAAGTGGCAGATGTACTGTCTAAAATATTTGGAGTACATAGGGACTCAATGTACTATAAATAGGATGGATGGACAATCACCACTTTTTGGCAAATATCCCTGCTCTACCAGACTCTAAATATGGCCCATAGTTTTGAAATGATTGGCAGGCAATAATCTATGGCACTCTCCAACATCTGTGGATCTATATTGGATGCCTCTCCGAGCACATTTCAAATGTAAGCCCTCTTGCATCACAAATAAAGCACCCACATGAAGTGTGCACAAACGTAACAACACAATTGCAAAATAATTCAGTAGAAGGGATCAAAATGAAAAAAAACATTAAGCATAATCCCCTGGGCATATTAAAGAGCTCACAAAAATGCTCGTAATCTTAAGGGATGGTGGCCTATCCAGAGGTAAGGTGAAGAATTGAGTAGTCAGTGGCAATTTTTTCTCTAACCATGCACCCACAATTTTGAATAATATCCCTCAGCACAAAAATATTGCCCCATCACTCCAGTGATTCATGATATAAGCAGAAAATAGATTGTTTCTACCATCATTGATAGGGATTTGCCCAGTTCCTACAGCACACTCAAGCCCAACAGAAAAGATAATAAACTCCCCTTCCTCGATTGTACTGATGATTGAACTGCAATCTACCCCATTTTTCACCTCTAAACAACAGTGCATTGTTGTCCAGCTAGTTTTAACCACGTAATGCAACACATACTCAATCATGCACCCACCTGGCTAGCTAATGAAAAAACAGAAGTATCAAGCATACGAGCACCACAATTATAGTGACCATCTATCTCTGGTACTTCGGTTGTATGTCAGAATATCAATAGCAAAAATATACAGTGGCCAAAATATAATTTACAAAAATATTGTTCCATTGGGTATAGATTTTGTTTTATTAAATGGAGTAGGTGATTTTTTTAAATGATATTTAGCCCTCAATATTCTGACACTATACCACTTGGTGCTACCTCATTTCAAATATTTAGCTATAGAGCTAATGTCAGAATACCTCATTTACTGGAAATAAAGATTTGTTTTTCTAGACTATATTATTTGGCTGCCTTCTTGGCATGATAAAGTATGTCATAAACTCAATCACTTTATTTCCCATACACTTCTGCATGCATTTTTTAGTTTTACAGAGTTGTCTTTTTGGGCACAATTCTCTTAGTCTAGCATGAACCCAAAAGCTGTATTTTTATACACTTCCACTCCTCCATCCGACTTTCAGGACTCTGTCAGCTTGTTTATCTTTTCACTTATTTACCTAGACAATCAAAGTTCCAATGTGCATTCGTTTTTACCTAAATGGAACGATTGCATAATGCTACTTTGGCCCCCTGTATACAGAATACATTTAAAGTCATTACTCCTTTCTATGTGTGATTAAGTTTTGTAAATTATAGTGATGAACATTTGAAAGCTGATATCGCAACAGTTGGTACAGGTTTGAAAGGCTATTTAGCAAGAAAAGAAAGAAAAGTACAGAACACACAACAGGGAACTGGAAATTGAATGTTCCAGTGGAATATCTGAAAGCTCATTAATAATTTCAGACTGAGTGGGTCTATGAGGAAAAAGAACAGTTATGTTTATTTTTGAACAAAATCTTAAGATTTCTTCCAAAGCGCAAAAGATGCTATACTTTCTCACTCCACACTAGTAGGCCTATCTTCAAATGCTGATGATGCATCATTTTTTGCATTAAAAAATATCGGATAGGTACAAGCAATGCCACCACATTTTTATTATAACTTGAGCAGGTGCTAAAAAGAGACAATATTCATACCGAACAGGCAATTTTCATATAAGCGTCCATCCTTTCTTTTGGGTTGTCTTTCTCATTCTGCACATTCAGAATTGACTAATGACCAGATCACAAAAAAAAGATTCAGTTTTGCCATATTTTCTTAATGGAAGATAACACACAATGTGGTGCAAACACCCTATGCCACTTTATGATTGTGGTGGGTTAAATGGTGTAATATTGCTAGACAAGTGTTTGTGCACAGTTATGGAGATGGACTATTACTAAAGTACAATATCACCACAACTCATTTTTTACTAACGAGCATCTTGGTGACACGAAATAAAATATAACTACTCAACATTGTAACAACAAATCACAAAAACACACTGGTGAAACAAAATGCGACAAAACTATAAAAACACAACCTCCAAACACAACACAACAACATCTCAACAAAACCCAACAGAAAACAGAACCAAACACAATTACATTGCAAGACATAACACAACAGAACAACTACACACTACGGCAAACCACAACAATTAGATAAAACCATACAAGAATATATTTTCAAGTTGATAACATAACTCAGTACAACAACACAGCATATTAACTAACAGAAAAGAACACAACATGTCTTAGCTACAAAACATGATAGGAAAAACTCATTATTAAGAAAGCAGAACTAAAGAAGGACACAGTACAATAACACAACAAACAAAAAAGCAACTACACAACAACTTAACAGCGCTCATTGATGCAACATAACGACCAAACAAAATAAAACAAGAATCAACCTCAACCTCATTAAATAGAAGGAGTCTATATAACCTGCAATACCCCGAGGAACATAGAAAGAACCAATACTGGGGACACAGCATGCCAAGTGTCAATCCGATCTCATGAACAGGAATGGCAGAATCATTATTCTCTCTAACACATGCAGAAAGTCTGGGCCATGGCTTCCACATAGTGGTGACTCAGCATGCTTATCTGATAGCATGTTGTGAGAGCTAGGAGGTCACTCTCACAGTAAGAAAAGAGGAGATCCAGCAGTACATTAGAAGTACAGAAGAATTCTCCACATGAGCCTCTTACAACTGTCAGAACTCATAAAAGATGTGGTCTATCAATCTTCAAAGAGGGGGGGTGACAAGCTTTTTTGGAGGAGTGGCAACACATCCTATTGGGTTGCCTTGGGGTGGTGAAAGAATCCTGTGTTCTGACGTTCAGATTCTCATTAATCATTTGATGAACAAATTACAAGGTTATTGGGGGCTTAATGTTTGCCTAAATATTCAAATGTTTCACTGAAAAGAAATGTAAAACTGCAAGTATGCATTGCTATTAACCTTCAGCTATGATAAACACAGAACAAAGACCATAATCATATAATGAACTTCATTACACTGCTGGGTACCATAATGCAATGGTGTGAGAGGGAAGTCAGTCATGCTAGAATCTAGAATTGATCTGGGGTATGCCGACGTGATCATATTACATTCACTTATAGGATTATTCGACCAATGTAGCACGTTCAAATCAAGTGTGAGTATTCATTGCACACAGCCTCCAGCTATGGAAAACACAGAAAAAAGATCATAATATATTGAAGAGCCTCATGACACTGCTGAGTAACACAATGCATATGAAAAGTGGTGGAAAGAATGCTTGAATTATTCTCAGCCACTGGTAATTACTTAGGGCTGCAACCCAATCTATTGTTATTTTGCACACAATGCCACATCAGTTTGGACTTAGCCTATGCAAATCAGCCTTGTCACTGCTCCAATGGGAACAGTCAACCGCAAATTGCCATGCCAGGTTCTCCCTGAACTGGAACACATGCAACCTAGTTCCAATTTCCCCCTAATTAGAAACCATCAGCCAGGTATAGTTTGAATCCAGTGATACAATGTGCACGGCTAGAGCGGTCGATCTCGAATCTGAGTACAGGGTTCGAGTCTCGGCAGGGACGTTCAACATCCTGTGATTCTGGGCACATCATTTAATCTCCTTGTGCCTTACAAAATGAATGTGTCCTTTCATAACCCAATTGCTGTTCATGTAAAGCGCTCTGATAACTTTGAGTCGAGTTCATGTTATATAAAACTCAAAACAAAAAAAAGGGCTTAAGTGAGATTTACTAATCCCCACAAAACCACCTTGCATTGCTCTGTGTTGCTTATATCCAGAGTAATGTAAGGTAGTGCAACTCACTGCCTTGGGTTACTTTAGAGGAGTAACAAGAAGAAATATATTTTTTCATGCGTCTATTTTTTTCCGCTTTCCAAGTGTGGTACGTTCTGCAGCACACGTAGAGAAAGGAAAATGCCTCTAAGGATAATATTTTCTGTGGGAAGGTGGCCCTTCTTCCACTAAAAACAACCCTCTTGTAACACAGGCTCCTTTGCAACATGTTGCAAGGTTGCCTGAGTTGGTTCTAGGCACCACTCAGTCCACCAGTGCAGGCAGATGGCAGGAGTGCATCATATCGCAGTAGTCATGGCACATTACTGCTCTCTCACTGCCACGCAACACAGTGCTGCAAGTTATCTTCCTGTGTTGCTTTTCATAACATTTTGATAAATCTGACCCTACATTATTAATAAAGCACTGAAGCATGTTGCACAAGCAACTCTGCCCCTACAACTTGAACTTTAACTTCTTTTGAAGCTTAGAGCACCAGAACAAGGAACCATCATACCGTATAAAAAAGCACTGAAGTTAACACCACAGACTGAACCTATGTGGTAAGTCAATGAACAAAGTACGCTGTATGAATTTTGAGACATGCTTAGTTTGACCCTCATTGGAGAAGTGTTCCTTAGGCACACATCTTCGCAAGCACACAAACCTGCAAAGATATCTGATATCATAGTAAAGATAATTTTGAAAGAAATGAGTGTCATAATGGAGAATTGAGCACTTATATCAAATCGATCTATTATGATATCACTTCCTTCCAACAACAGTTGATGGTATCCGAGAAAAGAGTAATATACCGTTAATTACAAATGGAAATAATCCTGATTGGAGTCAAAAGCTTTGGCAAGTACTGAAAATTATTATGGATTTGAAAAAGGGCTAATTGGTTAATTGTTTGACATACCTGAGCTCCTGGAAAAAGATTTCTGATCAACCCTTTGTGACAGTCACTGAATATGCAATTTGAAAGTAATAGCCATAACTAAGATTCCCCTGGTACTCTATCCTAAACTGAGTAAGTGGGAGATCAAATACAAAATGTTACACCCTGCCTTGATACTAGTTACAATGAATGGCAAGGCACCTGAATCCATAAGATCTAGAACAAACTCCAGATCAGCAGAGGGAACATCCAGTTAGCAAGGAAAAACACTTGAAAATTCAAATGAATTCTGGCACAGAAACTCTTAGACAACAATAGTCTCAATCAAGTGGTGGAAGATCTCACATCAGAAAGAAATTCTACAGTTCAACATCTGTAAACCTCGAGGAGAACCTGAAGCACATATACATCCCATGAATTCCGAATTTCTGGATGGTTATATGATGCTTACGCTAACCACCTCCAAATCTCTGCTGTGCATCACTGACCACAACTCATTGATATGCATAGCCATCACTACCTTTCTGTGGATATAGCCTGGCACTGATAACACCTTAACAGACATACATCACAATATTCTTGTTGGATCTGGAGTAATGGATGGTATTTGGGATTCACTGATCTGGCTGCATATTTCCTTACAAATTCTCCACAAAGACCTTCCCTGGCAATTGGTTATTTACGTGCTTCCGCACACCAATAAGACAGGTTCTATCCTATATGTTCCCAACTCCTCATCACCAATTTATGCCTGGCCACCCAAGTTGGAGGAGCCTAGTTCACCACTCAAAGGCCAGGGGAAAAAATGTTCCTCTTGACCTGACTTTTTGTGTTTTGCTTTACATTCTTGTTACTTTTACTCAACAGAGACCTCTCCTGGTGACAGGTCCTCCTTCAAGGAATCAATATTTCTAAACAACATTGCCACCTTTACTGATAATAATTATAGGGACAAATAAGTCCTTATTATAATATTGGACTGCCAGCCCTCTTATTAAACTTGACTTTTTGCCTCTCTATAGGAAGAGCTCATCGGGCCCTATTTTTGTCCATATCCCCAAGTCAGTTTCTTGGTGTGAAGACAGAATTACTATACTCATATTATTGGACACGTGTCATACTCTAGTGCCATCAGATATACTGTGATCACCTCCCTAAGTGATAAAGGAGAGTCTCTATTCAATAAGAGGACATCTACTACATTATTTGTGCTTTAAGTTGTATTCAAAGAAGCCACAACATCTAACACACTGCATCCTTTAACAACAATAGCAATGCTATTATCTTAGGCCCTCAAGCCAGTAAAGGTTCCTTTCTATTGCAGAAACTGTTGGCTTGTTTTGCTAATAAATATAGATGACTAGAACGTTTACAATTAACATTTCAGAGTGACTTTGCTCTTGATCTAAGCTATTGAAGTGAGGTCTTTATCAGGATGATCTTTGACAAATCACCTATGAAGATTTACACATTTTATTCAGCAATCTAAGGCGTCATCTAAGAACACAATTGAGTTTTTTCTGGGTGCAGAAAAATAAACTAATCATGATTAATGGACGGGCAATTTCAAGTTTGCAAAGTACTCTTATTGTCCCTAGTTTGATATATTTCTGTTGCAGGTGCTAGACCAAGCCACACAAGTGGGGTAGTGATTATACCAAGACAAGTAAGGGAACACTGGGTGCTAGGGATTTTGTGGATCACTGCAGAGTCCTGTAGTTTCTGCGACAGAAATAAAAATGTTTGCTTTTAGAAAATGTTTAAGGTTTGCAGGTTGGATTGGGAATAACTCATGTAATTTGCTGTAGATAAATGATGTGAGATTATGACAAATTATGCAAGGAGTATAACCCAGTATTTTCCGCTATTGTCTTAGCACAACATGCACATTCACAGTACCTGAAGGCAGCTGGAGCGCTGTACTGGATCAGAAGGCAAACTTAAAGTCAGTAAGTAATATGAGCAGAACCTGAGCTTGTTATTACATTGTGATGTAGTATACTTTAAAGAGGAGAGTCTTAAGCTTTTTCCTAATTGGGAGCAGTGTTAGGGTGATCGATCTTATAGATACAAGGATGGTGTTTCAGTTCCTGGATGCATAGACTTAAAAGCCTGGCTTCTTTTTACACTACTTAGTCAGGAGTCTGATGATACCCTGGCTGTGTGCTCTCATAGAACCACCAGAGATGTGAACTTCTCTGAAAGATAAGTGTGGGTGCTGGTTGTGATGGTTTTGCAAATTATGTAGATGGTTTTGAAGATGGCACTGGCTGGCAAATGGAACCAATGGAGTTCCATCTGGGTGGGGAGTAATGTGATCATATTACTTGAGACCTGGGATGAGATGTGCTCCACTGTGTAGGATGCCCTACAAGGGTACAAGTCTGGAGTCAAGTTAGCCATGGAGAAGAGCATTGCCAATATCCAGATGGAAAAGTACAGGAGCTTGCTAAAGTTCCAAAGTTGCTTTCTGGAAGAATCGGTTTGACTTTCTTTTGAAGAAAAACATGTACTAGACCTTCCTTATTTTTGCCAATAAAATGTAAAATGTAAAATATACTTATGTTGCACCCCCTGTAGTTAGAATAGTAATGTTTACCCCTACACTATCCAACACTTACCCTACTGTTGCACCCACTAGAGTTAGAATAGTAATTTTTACCCCTACTCTATCCAACACTTACCTTAACTGCAATGTAATGGTATGCGTTGTAAAGGTATAATGCGATGTAATGGAATGCGTTGTAAATGTAGTTTTAAAAAAATTGTTGTAATGGCATGCGATGTAAATGTATGCGTTGTAAGGGATGTTGCGGTGTAAAAACTGTGTTGTAAAGGCATGCGTTGTAAATATATGCGTTGTAATGTCATACATTCTCATCAGAATCATGATACTGTTCTCTCTGAGTAGAGCACCAAGCCGCTCCATGTAAGGGTTGAATATGCAAGCAGACAGTACGGAACATTGGGGGACTGCACATATGATATAGATCTTTTATCACCACAGGTGCCCATGTGTACAAATTGGAGACACCTGCTCAGTGAACCATCAATTTGTGTTCTGCTGTGTTATTTTTTTCACAGAAAGCCCAATCCTTATGAATTTTACCTTTGAGTCAGGCAAGCAAAAAAAAATCAAAAAATTTAAAAAAATGTCCATAAACCTTTGTAACAGCGTATATACTTACAGACTAGTAATCAACTATTTTACACTCTAGTTATCATCTCCTCAGAAAATCATGTTTGTGTTAGCAGAGACTTTAGCTGGTATTAAAAGAGATGCACACATTATAAAATAAATCTAGGTCCACCAAGCTGTAGATGCATCAAGCACAATACAGTCAGTGGCAGAACTGGTATGATGAAAAAAATAAACTCCTATCTCCATCATACTTTGGCCAAACCGCTGAGCTTTTGTTTGTTTCCGATAGTCCCTTGGTTGGTGAATAATAAAGCAGCAAGAAAGATACATTTTGCAATCGAAAATGTCTCAAAGAAAGCCTAATGCAGATTATATGCTAGACGACAAAGCACAATATGATATGATCATTGGACAGAAAATATATATGTCATAGAAATCACAGCTGCGCGTGTTGTTCGTGCACATCACTTTGCAGTGTTGTTACAATCATCTCAGTGCAGTAGGATTGACACAGGAGAAGAGAGGATCAGGCTGATGCGCTAAGAGTAGAGTTGAAGGGGTAGGTATCTGCTACCCTCGGCAAAGGTTCTCTAGAAGACCTCCCAGTCCAGCTGAAGCCTGAGAAAGATACTCTAGTAATATGGGCTATGCATCTCTGCATCAACAATGCAACCAGATCATGTATTCAGCCACAGGGGTTAAGTTAGAAAAAGTTGATTGAGCTTAGGTTCCCAGCTATTTTCCAGTGAAACTGCCCAAATTCATCACTATTTTAACTATTTGCCTAAATAAAAAATGCTGCAAGCCAAATTGCTTAGAGCAAGCAAATAAAGTGTTCAATACCCTCACCAACTTATTGGATTCTCTGCTTGAAAAAAATGTGCACAATTGTTCACCTACTATTAACAAAAAAAACATAGGTTTCGGTTTTACAAGTATTTCATTTACAAAGCCGTCATGGGCAGCATCCCCCACTTATCGTGTTAACAATTTCACTATCTCTGGTGGCGCTAGTCAAAACCACAGCCAAGCACCATCAGACTGGCAACCTAAAAGGTATGAAAAAGAAAAAATCAGGCCTTTTACATTCATGCACTAAGGTTCTAGAGGAACCTCCCTGTATCTAAGAGGAGCACCCCAACACTGCTCAAATTAAGGTATGAGTTAAAGATGTACCCTCTAAGAGAACACTACATTTATTTATTTATTTATTTATTTATTAGAGAGTTTTGTATAGCGCGAACAAGACCCGTGGGTATCAGAGCGCTTAACATATAAGGCGTAGGAGAAAGACATATATATCAGACAGTTATACGGACAACAAATATGAGGTAGATGATAAATATAGACAATGGTGGGTATACTTCTATCATAAGTAAAATGTGTAAGCAAGTATGATAGTTAGGTCATTGTCAGTTCGTGACTGATCTATTCTAGGTAGTGTATTTCTTCATCAGAAAGCTCTTCACTTCTCGCTTAAATGCATCACAATGCATTACAATTCCACAAACACCTTTCTCTTTTATCACTTTTGACTGTATACTTGCCCATGGCGCTGTACAGTGCTCCGCTGCCCTTTTGGCTAGCTTTACTCTACACAACTGCTACATACATACATACATACATACAGTATTCCTAAAGGGAAACAAACAAATTAACTATTCCAAACCTTCCACTGTTCCAGGAGCATGTATCTCCATAGGACACAAGTGTAAGTGCAACACAAAATACTAAGGGGCTGATAACGATGTCGGGTGGAAACACTTCCGCCCAACACTGCACCAGTCATGGGACCCACCAACACTCAGAGCGTGGTCCCGATTGGTCCATTAGGATGCGACTAAATAATATTCAGTCACATTCCTATGTTTTACAATGGGAGAATGTATTACGGCTGGTTTACTGCCGGAATGCATGCTCCCATTGTAAAATGTGAGGTGCAGTTCATCCAAGCACCCCATGGAAGGCACCTAAAGGTACCTGCCACAGGGTGCAGGGCTCAACAGGGGGCCCCCAAAGATGCTTTCCGGTATGGTTTCCAATACTAGACAGACCGTCAGGAAAGCCATGTCAGAAACCGTCATCTTAATCTCAAGAGTGGAAAGGCCTGCCCTTGAGATTACTGAATAGCATTCTGAATGGCGGGGGGGGTTCTCATTCCCTTCGGATGTCAGCCAAAATGACCGGTCAGATTAGTTTACGACCACCTGCATCATGATGAGGCAGTTGTAAACGAATCTGAGTGATAACATATTTGCCTCAGAAGAAGCAATGCTTCATCTTACCAAAAAGAAGAAAATTCGTGTTCTCACACAAATATGCCTGTCGGAGACATGAATATGCCTTTAAAGATGCACCCCTATACTGACCTGAAGACACACACAGAGCTCTCTCACTACTGAGAAAATCACAAAACTCTCACATTATGCCGTATTTTGATTTGCACATGCACTGCATGTGGACACAGCAGAGACAAAAATACAGAGAGGAGATGACAGATGCACAGAGTATGAGTTGATGCAAAAAGAATGCGAAGGAGGATACTAACGCCCAGGCGCGGTGCGTCCATTGGGGCGTAGGGGCGTAGCCCCACTAAGCCCCATGGACCCACCGCCGCGTCACGAAAATACAAATACAACAAATATTGAAATAATCGCGCTCGCTACCTGCCGGCTGGGAATCTGGGAGACACCCGACTTTTCTGGAGTGCGCAGGGGGGGGATGGGCCTGCTGCAGCTGCGCAAGTGGATTTATGGGCAGAAACTAGCCCGCGCATGCGCAGATTGATTCCCTGTGAATTTCCCTTTAGAGAGAGGACCAGCGGGCGGGCCGCAGCCCCCGTGGTTGCACAGGGCGACTGGGCGAGCAGTCATGGTGCCCCCCCAGCCAATCCTGGTGCTGCATACAGCGCCAGGATTGGCTGATCAATACATAGCCCGGGTACATAACCCCCTGTCTGGGGGGGCAGAGCCCTCTCCCTCCCTCGTACTGCGGCCTCTGTTTGTTTATGGGGTTTGATTGAAGACCTGACCTCTGACCTGACCGGACCCAGGAATACTTAAGAGGGCGACACTGCGACAGTCAAGTCCCGAAGGAACCGCTCGGCCAGGGAGACCCGGCGTTCACACTCAGGTATGATCAGAGTGCTAGGAAGTGGAACACTGTTTACCACACGGTTCACTGTAGTAGTGTGCACTGAGTGAAATCCATGAGAAATATATCTGATGATTTGTATTTATTATTCCGCAGTAGCAATCGCCAGTTAGGCAGCACAGGTTTGCTGATGAAATGTGGAGAAACAAAACTAAATACCTGATTAGCGCATTAAAGAAACTATGTACTTCCCCTTATAGGAAGTAACGTTATCCATGATGTAGACCGCACACGCGTGGTTGTGCTTGCGGGGAAATGGCCCGCATGGCTCACCCGCGTTGTAAAGGCAGTTTTCCAAGAAGCAGAGCCCTTCTGCCGCGAAGCCCTATATCACATGGAGTACAGGGATGAAAACTGCACTAATCTGACCAAACGTAAACTGCCAGAAAAGCTGCATGTGAGAAACACTGCTAGCTTGTAAAGAAGCTCCTTCGTTATCCTATGAGTTACAGGTGGATGCTGCTAGTGTCCCGAGAACGCCTCCCCAACATGTTTTACAAGGGTGGAACAGCTTCTTTGCAAATAATGTCCTCTATCAGGGGGCGTGTTGCCTAAAGCCTCCCTCTCACGCAGGTGTGAAGCTGAGAGTTGGAGAGAACCCCCCCTTCCCTCCGGACTTCCAGGTGTGAAATGGCTAGTTTACAGAGAAGTCCCCTTTCTCACGGGTTACTGGTCTTAAACAATGCTAGTTTCAATATGGTCTGGTACTCCCTAGGACCCCTCTCAACACTTCAAAAACCCCTGGCACAAGGTAGACCCCCCCTTCCAGCTTGCCCCAGGTACTTGGACAACCAGACTATGATTTGGTAGTTATTTGGATTAGGGGGGAATGACCCCCCCCGCGGCCGTATTTATTAACAAACAAAACAATAATTCAAAACAATTTTTGTTACAGAAAAAATTTAACGCAGAAAGTACAGTTTACATTGATAGACACATGATGTTGCCAAAGCTAACCTTAACACGTGCTAATACAGAAGGCACTCCTAGCGTACATCTAGCAATGGACAATATGACTTTCTGCGTGTCCCTTTGAGCCTGACGGCAAAGTCAACGTC
The DNA here is from genome assembly GCF_964261635.1 of Lissotriton helveticus. Classification (NCBI taxonomy): domain Eukaryota; kingdom Metazoa; phylum Chordata; class Amphibia; order Caudata; family Salamandridae; genus Lissotriton; species Lissotriton helveticus. The sequence continues at coordinate 541,179,026 of NC_136065.1, read as the reverse complement.
TGGCAAGTTTCTCTCCCCTTATTATTACTCCTGGAGCAAGGTTTCGCAGGGGGTCCAGCTTATCGGACGGATCTTTTCCCCTGGGCCCCCCCTTTGCCCGGTCCTTGAACTCCATAAAAGGGGAGCGCAGACTGCTGCGCATGCGCGTACAGGGGTGGCCCCAGGCCCATTGGGAAGGATGACTCCCCCGGCCCCCATACCCCAACAGCCTACTTACCGGCTGTCACTACCCTGGAGTTAGATGGTGCTGACCGCTAAGACCGCAGACTATGCTTACCAGTGTTGACCTTACCGCCTGACCAAGGACACCCAAATACGACAATAGAATAGCTGAAAGCATGCAAATTACCGTTCACTTATTTACATCATTACATTTAAACAGCACAACTTGTGAACAGACTTTATTTGTTCGAAAATTAGCTATGTACAACTAGGAATAAAACAATTTCCCAAACTTGAATTTCCTGCTTTAGGGGATGGTGGGTGGGCAAAAGATTAAAAAGGACAGGTGGGGTGACGGCCAGCCGGCCCGCGCGTGGATGAGACGAGGGGGGCAGCCGGGTCACGAAGAGGCTGACTCCTACGCAGGCTCCCTCCTTTAAGGGCTGGGGAGCCAGGGGACATTTCCGGGGGTTGGTTGTTCTTGAACCGGAAGCATTGAAGTGCTTCCGGTTCGGTAGGACTATGTGCGGCGCCGATTGGCTGCCGGCCCATGATGCGAGGAAGGTCGAGGGCAGCGTCATGGATGACGCATTTCCCCCCCCACCCACCTCGCAAATCTTCCCGGGGCTAGGGTGACCGCCATAATGGCGGCCCGTCCCATTCTGTTCCTGGCTCGCATAATATGGTCTGGTACTCCCTAGGACCCCTCTCAACACTTCAAAAACCCCTGGCGCAAGGTAGACCCCCCCTTCCAGCTTGCCCCAGGTACTTGGACAACCAGACTATGATTTGGTAGTTATTTGGATTAGGGGGGAGTGACCCCCCCCCGGCCGTATTTATTAACAAACAAAACAATAATTAAAAACAATTTTTGTTACAGAAAAAATTTAACGCAGAAAGTACAGTTTACATTGATAGACACATGATGTTGCCAAAGCTAACTTTAACACGTGCTAATACAGAAGGCACTCCTATCGTAAATCTAGCAATGGACAATATGACTTTCTGCCTGTCCCTTTGAGCCTGACGGCAAAGTCAACATCTGGCAAGTTTCTCTCCCCTCCCTCCTTCAGTCCCAAGGGTACTGCCATTATTACTCCTGGAGCAAGGTTTCGCAGGGGGTCCAGCTTATCGGACGGATCTTTTCCCCCGGGCCCCCCCCTTCGCCCGGTCCTTGAACTCCATAAAAGGGGAGCGCAGACTGCTGCGCATGCGCGTACAGGGGTGGCCCCAGGCCCATTGGGAAGGATGACTCCCCCGGCCCCCATACCCCGACAGCCTACTTACCGGCTGTCACTACCCCAGAGTTAGATGGTGCTGACCGCTAAGACCGCAGACTATGCTTACCAGTGTTGACCTTACCGCCACAGGCCAGCATAGTTGACCGACTATCTGGCCCCCCCCTCCTAGCACTAGAAAGGCCCTGCACTTTGTTTCAACACCCTGAACCAGGCTATGATGTTATCCATAAATGCATGATTCCCTTTATGTGAAAGGTGCACCCCGTCCTTAAGAAAAAACTGCTCACCCCGGATATACCTGTGCGATATTGTCTTTAACCTAGGGGTCCTAAACAATTTGTCAAATTTGTTGTTGAGTCGCTTTACCGCATGATTCAACGCCCTCACTGATTCGCCCCCCCTCCACTGAAACCTACCTAGGTATCATGTGGGACCATGCTATTATGGACTGTGGACACTGCTTCGCTAGCCACCCCATCTCTTTGAGTAATTCTTCAATCAAGTTCCTCCTACCTAATCTTGCCAGGTCGTTACCCCCCAAGTGCAGGATCCAGATTGCGGGTGGTCCCGAGCTTGTGCATAAAGCATGGTTCACCAGTTCTCTGAATTGTCCCACGCACAGCCCCCCCCCGCCCAAAAAATAACATCTTTGCCCCTAAACTTGCCACCTCGTCTTTAATGGCTCCTGTAAAGAAAGCATTCAAACGGCGAACATATGAGTGTCCTACCACCCAAATTTCTTAGGTCTTCTGGTGCGAAGAGTAAACTTGCGTCACCTCTTTAGTTGCTTCGCTGTGAACAGCCACCATTTGACCCGCCGCATATTTCTCCCCTGAGTCACAGGATGAAGAAACTGCAAGTAACGTAAAAAGAGCAAAAGGGTCAGTGCACCGCCACGCCGGCATGTCATGCAAATATACAAAGAAACTTCTCGTCCAAACCACCTCCCCTACCTCTTGAGTCACAAGAATAGGGTATGGGGCAAGCGTGTCTAAATGCAAAATTGCTACCTAGATCCTACAGCAAATGCAGCCGCACATATCGCTTATAGCAATTGGAGGACCACCTGCCAATCTTTTTAACGCGCTCTTGTCCCAAGCCGTTCGCTGCCGCCTCTGAGGCTGCGCCTATCCTGAAGGAATGGGTCCCAAAATTGGCTGGATCCACACCTGCTTCCTCGAGTGCTTTGACCATCACTCTTCTAAACTGAAACACTGTGAGGGGGGGGTTCTATCATCGTGTATAAACAGTGGACCGTCTAATACTAGAGCCCTTTGAGACAAGAATGCCTCCAACCTCGCCACCGGGCAGCATGCCACACTCCCTGCCCTGTGCAAGACTACGGATTCCTCCCTACCCTCTTGATCTGTCTTAGATTTTGGTATAGTAATCATCACCGAGCCTATGCCCATCTTTACGTGTCCTGCTTGGATCCCTCCCGACCATTCGTGTTTGTTCCTTGCGACAAGCTCACCTACCCTGAAAGCGCCGTAAAATGCTAAGCAGAACGCAGCTTGGAAGAGGACGGCCTCGCTACATGAGGTACAGACCCTTGGCAAGACCACTACCAGCTTTCCCAGTATCTCTAGGCTAACAGGCCTCCTCACATCGGGCTCTGCCTTTCGCAAGCGTTGCCACCCTTTCAAAACCTGCTGTACCACAAAGCGTTTCGTGGGGTCACCTCTCCCTTGTAACTTCGCAAAATAAGAAATCGCTGCGACGTGTCTCCTTGCGGCTGCCACTGTGCGCCCCTCTTCCCACATGAAGGAAAGGTAAGCCAATACTAACTCATGTTCTAGCCAACTGTCACCCCACTGTTCCCCTAGGAAAAAACTAAATTCACCAAACGCCCCTTCGTATGCACCCCTCGTCCTAGGCGCTAGGCTTGCCGCCAAGAGGTGTGGTATTCCAGGGCACTGAGTTGCCATAGACGTTCTGGGAAAGGTATCTGGTGGGGCGCTGCCTCTGGGATGTGTGCCCTGAACTCCTGCATTTTAAAACGAGACAATGCGTCAGCTGCCTGGTTCAACACCCCTGGCACATGTTTCGCTCTGAATACGACATTCAACTTCATGCATTGCAACACAATTTCTTTTAACAGGCGTAGCAACATCCCACATTTTGCCGATTGATTATTTATGCATTCAACCACGCCCATGTTGTCCGACCAAAATATGACAGACTGATCTCTCAAGGCATCCGCCCACACAACCAAAGCTACCAGAATCGGGAAAAGCTCTTGGAGAGTGATGTTGCTGGTGAGCCCCGACTGTTGCCACCATATCGGCCAACGTTCTGCCACCCACTCTTGTCCCAGAATTGCTCCAAAGCCCTCGCTGCCTGCCGCGTCGGTCATTAAGCCTAGTTCTGGGCTAGACAAGGGCGGGCTAGGCCACACCACCTTGCCATTGAAATCCTGCAGGAAAGTCTTCCATATCTGCATGTCCTGCCTGACTTCTTTTGTCAGCCTGGTGTGGTGATGCTTCTCTTTGAGACCGGACATAGCGTGAGCAATGGTGCGAGAGAAAGGACGCGCCATAGGAATGATGCGCAACGCAAAATTAAGTTGGCCCACCACTTGCTGTAATTGATGTAGTGTAACCTTCTCTCTTCCAATGCAGCACTCCAATGCGTGCCCAAACTCCCTAACCTTGTCACGTGGCAGTCTGGACACCCCTTGGACTGAATCTAACTCGATCCCTAGAAATTCAATTCTGGTTGCGGGGCCCACTGTTTTATCAGGTGCCAACGGTACACCAAACTCCTGCATGAGGTTGCAAAATTGCTGCAAGGCTGCCTTGCAGTCCACAGAACCTGGTGCCCCTAGGAAAAGAAAATCGTCCAGGTAATGGAGGACCCACTGATGCCCCGACTTTTCCCTGAATGACCATTCCAAAAAGGAGCTGAATTTCTCAAAATAAGTGCACGACACTGAACATCCCATTGGCATGCACTTGTCCACATAGTACTTGCCCTCAAACTGAAATCCTAGGAGGTGGCAATCAGCGGGGTGAACGGGTAGCAAGCGGAAAGCAGATTGAATGTCAGATTTTGCGAGCAGAGCCCCACGACCTAAGGTCCTCAACATGGTCACTGTCTGATCAAAAGATGTGTACTTGACACTACATAGTGCATCTGCGATAGCATCATTCACCGAGCTGCCCTTGGGTGCGGACAGGTTGTGGATTAATCTGAATTCGCCCGGTGCCTTCTTCGGAACCACCCCTAGGGGTGAGCACACAAAATTCGCCATCGGGACGTCCTCAAATGGTCCAGCCACCCTCCCCAGGTGTAACTGCCGCTACTGGTGCCTGACACCTGTTCCCATGGGGCCACGGTAGCCTCATTAGGGGTTGGGCCAGCAGGTACCTGCTGTGGGCTCCCTGCCGGTAGTGCCGGCCCCTCCTTTGGTTTGCCAACTCCGAATTCTGCGAGCAACTTTTTTGCCTGCTCCATTGCGTCACCCGCGCCAGCTGACGCCCCCGCTGCATGTGACCAGTTGCCTATTGAATCCAGCCATGGCAGAACCACCGCCAAACTAGCTGTCATATCGGGTTGACCGGGTATTTCCACTGCTGCCCCTACATTATTCTGAGGTCCTGGTGTGGCCAACGGTACCTCAGGCTGCCCTGTACCCGCCACAGGAACCTCAGGCTCTGGCGCTACCACTGGACTCACGGGCTCCCTTGCATCCTGCCCTCTCCCTTTTCCACCCTGTCTGGACCTGTTCCGTTTTGGTGTGGGGGGGGTAATTTCTCAGGGGCACAACAGGCCGTCTAGGCCTTCCTCCCACTACCGCTTCTGGGCCCTCCACTTTGTCCTGCAGTCTATTGAGCGTTTGCCCCATGGCCTGTAATTGCTGCACCAATGCTTCCAGCATGACTTCGGTGTGAGACCGCTTCTCGGGCTGCCGTGCCTTAGGGGCCATCGTGATAATGTGCCCCCCCCTATGTACAACTGCCTGCGGGAATCTATACCACGTGACAGTTCCCCACCAGGGTACCGTGTTCCCTCTCACCGTCTGTTGTAGCGACACCGACCAACCGGCGCAGTCACGCAACCAGAGCCAAGACCTACCGGCTAACCCACTAAGCTGAGGCGAGCCGCCCGCTCAAGCCTTCGATGGCTCCCAGAAGCGATGTACTGCTGGTTAGCCGATGCCGCCGCTGCTCCTTCCAGTGCTCTCCAACCGACTGCCGTCCTTGCAGGTGGATGGTTGTCCTCTCAGAGACGCGAGCTGGTGCTGTTGATAAAAGTCAAAAAATTGCGGTTTTCGCTGCGCTGCACCTGGCTATCCAACTGGGCTCCCTAATTGCAATGAGCCCCCTATTGTAACATATGCCCCTCCAGTCCAGCAGGAAAAAAGGTGAAAAAACCTCGCAAAGGTGCCACAAAACAGCTCCCTTTCTGACAAAATTAAACACCTGCGCAGAAATACCGGTTGCCACTGCCCCCTTGTTTCTTAATTAACTAGGCAAGCGCTAAAGAGGCTGAAAATAAATCTTAAAAATTATCCTGGTCAACTATCCAGGCGCGCTGACAAACAAAGCCACCAAACAGCCACGATCCGCCGCCTTCGAGTCCCACTCTCGGTCCGTTACGCTTGGAATGCGTGCAGCAGCTAAAAAATGCCCCCAGAAACACTGACCCCAATTCGGGCGTCTATACCGGTATTCTCCTTTAAACCCCTATTGCGCAAATGTAACGGAGGCTGCTACGGGGCCGCACACATACTCGGACCAACTGAGCCCACCGGTCAGCACCTCCCCCCGGGCTCTTCGCTGAGGAAAGAGAAGAGGACCGGTGAGTGATGTGGGGCCAGTCCGTGATACCACAGCAGCCCCAGCCCTTCGCGCTACAGCTCGCCTCTAGGCGCTTACGCTACAGGATGTGGAATCGCCCAGGGATACCACCGCACTCCGTTGCTGCCCCGGCGCCGCTCTTGATGCCGCCGTCGCCGGATGCCGGGAACGCTGCTCTTGCGATGCCGCTTCCCCCGTCACTACGAACCTGAAAAACAAACAGAACAAAAGGTTAAAAGGGACGGGTGGGGTGACGGCCAGCCGGCCCGCGCGTGGATGAGACGAGGGGGGCAGCCGGGTCACCAAGAGGCTGACTCCTACGCAGGCTCCCTCCTTTAAGGGCTGGGGAGCCAGGGGGCATTTCCGGGGGTTGGTTGTTCTTGAACCGGAAGCATTGAAGTGCTTCCGGTTCGGTAGGACTATGCGCGGCGCCGATTGGCTGCCGGTCCATGATGCGAGGAAGGTCGAGGGCAGCGTCATGGATGACCCATTTCCCCCCCCCCCCCCCACCCACCTCGCAAATCTTCCCGGGGCTAGGGCGACCGCCATAATGGCGGCCCATCCCATTCTGTTCCTGGCTCGCATAAAGACTTGCCCTCTCGCCAGAGTAACAGGAGTGGAACTACTAGTGTGCGCAAAATGGCTCCTTTCACGGGGATTACAGGTGGGACACTGAGCTGGTGCAGAAACTCCATGAAACTGTGCTAGTTTACAATGCTCCTTCATCTGCCCCGAAGGTCGTGGTAAATGCGTGCGAGATGCTGTCCCTTGCTCGAGGTCCAGCTCTCACGTAGGATGCAAATGTGAAAATGATACTTTGTAGAGAACACCCCCCTTTCACGAGTTACCAGTGTCAAATTGCTAGTTTTCCCAATTAGTGCCTTTTCCTACGAGTGTTACATGTCTGACACTGCGCCAGTTTTCCAGAATGTCCCCTCGCCCTGACAGGGCCCTCGGAGAAGTAACCCCAATAGCTACTTTGTATATTCTTGTTTCATAGAGACGAGTGTGTAGAACATTCAGTTTGAGGAGGAAGTACGTGTAGATGAATGGATTCTGCCTTAAACCGCCCCAGTTGGATTGTGTTGTAAGCAGCCCCAGTGGCCTAATGGATAAGGCACTGGCCTGCCTCCTAAGCCAGGGATTGTGGGTTTGAGTCCCATCTGGGGTGGAGTAAATATGTGTTTTTTGCAGTTTATAAGCAATCTGATGTTGTGTGTTTTAGATTTGAGGCCTGGCTTCAAGTCGATTTTATCCCAGGGGGAAAGCAGCTGCCATGATTAAGGTTTTGCACTCTCAACGTGACCTCATGTATGACATTATATATTTTTTTTATTTAACTTGATTTGCAAACTACCTCTGAGGTCGGAGTTAAAAATCGTAATAAGAGCTGGTGTTGTCAGTGCCAACATGTGCGTGTGGATCAAATGTAAACTTCTTTTGAAAGGTGTGGTTTGCTTAGTGTCTTTCCAGGTAACTAAAAATGAGTTTGGCTTGATATAATCCACAATGTCAATGAAGGTAGTTAACCCCTCAAATAAAATGTTTAAAAAAGAAAGTTCCCTTCGCATACATTTATTTAAAGTGGCTGAAAATTTTTGGGGGCTGCTTGGGGGCTGCATTTAAAGCACTTCCATGCTGCTTAAAAAACAAGGCAACATCGATATTATTTTGAAATGTACTTACAATGTACTGTGCACTAAAATGGCCTCTGCATTGTGGTCATTTTGCGCCTCAGATCTGTTTTACTATTCCTACATACAGTGACTTGCAGTACTCGAGAGGTCGAAAGATGAGGGCCTGGGTGGTGGCAGCGGCGAGGTTGCATCGAATATTGTATAATGTTTGATGTGATTGCTGTGCTCACTTTTTAATGCTTTACGCAGCCACCGCTCTCTCAAGCACAGGGATTCTGTTAACTTTTATCCCTCTGCACTGCTTGAATCTCTACTTGCTGCTGTCTTCCTTAGTGAGGTTGGGATACGTCACTCTTTCTGTCATATCTGATTGTTCTGGGCTTCCTACCTCCACCCTGGCTTTGGGCTGAAAGCCTCTGCATTCCTATGCTGCTTGGTTTGATGGTGCGTGCTCCAACTACATTTGCTTCTGACATCATTGTCTGGTGTGTATAGGCGCTGCACCACACCATAAAAAAGCCAATTCATCATCTCTCTTTTATTTCATACTCAGCCCTCTATGGGGCTCTGACACACCAAAGGGTCTGGTTGGGACCTCATGTAGTCTCAAAAAGAAATGAAACCTCCCTACCGTGTTTCTTTTGGAGATGTGACCCAAACAAAGACCATTATGGGGCTTTAGCAAAGGAAGTTTATTGAGCATTACATCATCCAACTGTATTTTTGCTTCCGAAGGACACCAGAGACAAAAACACCAACCAGAGCTTTCTAGTTATCTTATATCAGATGTGAGAAGCGTATGCATCCCTGCTCTTTCATGCACGTGGTCCTTCGATTTGCAACCCAGTAGTAATTGTAGTAGTGGTGGTGGTTGGAAGGATCATTTCTATAGCACATACCACAAACTGAACTGCTCCTAGTGTTAAAATAAGGCTTTTAAAAAAACTGGTGTCAGGGCAGTAACCAGCCACAGGTAGTGACCATGTAATACTGTCTTTGTTATGCTGCTCCGCTTTGACACTCCCGACTGAGTGTCCTGGACTCATTTACTTTGAAAAAGTAAGCATGAGTCTCCAGACTTCCTCAGGTAGGTACAACGGGAATGGCTTGTTGCTTAAAAATCATCAGTGGTAAAGCAGCTGCATCTGTGAATGTTTTTTTAAATGCGATTTTTTATATCAAGCATAAAGAGCAATATTTAGGAGGCAGCATATTTTCTTTTTTCCCTTTTTATTTTGAGGCATATGCTTGTAAATAAAACGAAATTAAACATTGCACCAGATTGCCAAGGCCTATTGGCTTTGCCAACTCTTGTTAGACAAGGGGCCATGATTATAAAGGGTCGACTAGGGCCTTCATATCATTGAGCTACAGGTGGAATTCTTGGACCAGTCCACCATGAACCTAGGCAAAAATATTTCCAGGAATGTTTTCATTAAACGAGAACGAAGTTAGTAGTATTGATGACAATAAGATAGTACGTCATTCTGACCAGTAGCATTGCTGACAGATAACTGACATAATTATTTCTATGACTTGGGAAGCAGCTTCCAGTAAATATAGCATCTTACATCACATGCGTTTTCAATGCAATTACAACACGGTCGTTACAACGACCGCGTTGCTACATCGCAGTACATTACAACGCAAGTAGTTACATCGACTTGCTGTAAGGGGCGTACTGGACTTAGGAATAGTATAATTTACTATTCCAACTCCAGTCTGCGTAACAGTAGGGAAGGTTTTGGAATAGTAAATTATACTATTCATTAGGTTAGCGCACCCCCTACAACAAGTCAATGTAACTACTTGCATTGTAATGTATTGCGATGTAACAACGCGGTCGTTGTAACGACCGCATTGCAACCACATGCGTTGTAACACATGGGATGTAATGGCTGTTTCCCCTTCCAGCAAACCAAAGTCTGTTGGTTACAGAGGGTTTATGGTCGCAAACTAAACGTAAATAATAGCTGCACATCAGCATCTGATGGATGTAAACTGGATCAAGAACAGCAAACAACTCACTAGAGACCTATAAAACATCAAAATGCGGCTGTAGAAATAATACTCAACCTCCCGCACACACTTCGCACCATACATTCAGGAGCTCCACTGGTTCCCAATACACAAGCAAGCAAAGTTCATACTACTCACGGACTTTCAAGGAACTAAGCACACCGACCTGGCAACCTCAACAGACACAACTCCTTACACAAACAAGGCAGATTCGTCAGCTTCAGTTTTTATCAATTTCACTGACCAGAAGTGCTTTCAAAACACCATTTGGCATACATTTCCTGAAATATTCTCAATGTGTCATTGGATGAAACTCAGTCTAATGCCTTGAAGGATTTTCAAGCCTATATGTGGAAAGGGGAGCTGTTGGAGATGTATTTACGGTACTGCACAAGATATATATATTTATACTGAATTTTTATATTTTTGCACTGTACCTTATACGTTGTACTTTGATTATTGGCAGGTTCCTTTGAAATTTATATTGGTACGGCCGGCAACACGATCATGAATACAGTACAGGAGCTGATTACAAGGTCATTCCAGGCACGGCCACTTGAAAAAAAACTACTTTTGAAGCAATTAGGACCTCATCAGCCTGACATAAACCTAGCGAAAACTTCCCAGGACAGAGGAAAAATGTCAAAACGTACATTCTCAAATGCCTGGTACACAAAAGCTGATTGGCTTACAGGGTGTCCTATAAGAAATTCTCTGTTCTGCTTCCCCTGCTTGCTGTTTGGTGGTGAATTTTCTTGGACACGTCAAGGCATCACAGACTTGAAGCATTTGTCGGAAAAAATAAAGAAGCATGCATACACAAGAAAGCATATGGAAAACCTGACGAGGCTGGGAATGTTGGAGGAAGACGCACCAATTGAGCAGCAGCTAAATGAGGCATACCGAAAAACCATACAGAAACACAATGAAGCCGTTGATAGAAACAGACAAATTCTATCCAAGATAATTGATTGCATTAGTTTCTGTGGTGCTTTTGAACTGGCATTGCGAGGCCATGATGAATCGGAAAGTTCCTCAAAACCTGGGATCTTCAGAGGCCTAGTGCATTTAATAGCAAGCATAGACAAGGATTTGGAAAAAAAAGACTTTGTGGCTATTCAGGCTGATGACACCACTGATGTGGCCACTAAGACACAGTCCGTATTAATGTTTCGGTACCTTGATAGTGACAGAAACGTTGTGGAGAGGTTCTATGGTTTCACACATTTAAGAGACTCTAGTGCAGCAACCATTACTGAATCTATACTGTGTCAACTGAACTTAATTTTTACGGACCTGCCACAAAAACAAAAAAGTATCGCACAAAGCTATGATGGTGCGTCTGTAATGAGTGGAAGCCTTACTGGAGTACAGAAACGAATTCGAGATGTTTACCCTAATGCTCATTATGTGCACTGTTACGCCCACCAACTCAATCTTATTATGCAACAGGCAGTATCAAAGTTCAGAGAGACACTAATTTTCTTTCAGGATATAGGAGGCATAGCAGCATTCTTCTCACGTTCCCCCAAAAGAACAGAAGCCCTTCATGAGATTGTGGACAAAAGCGTTCCAAGGGGATCCTCAACTCGTTGGAACTTTAACATTCGTACAGTCAACCTAATCTTTGAAAATAGGAAGGGCATTGAGAAATGTTTTGTCGCCATAGAAGCCAATGAAGAGTTTGATTACACAAGTCAGAATGAAGCCCGTGGCTTTATTAGAACATTACAAGACAGAGAGTTTCAGTTCTTTCTGTTTTTATTTCATGAAATAATGCATGCTGTCGACGTGTTATACAATCAGTTACAAGGAAATGACGTAGATACTGTCTTTGTGAAACAATCTACCACTACATAGGGAGGGTGGTGGGGTGTGTTTGAGAGGTGGGTGGGGTATGTAAGAGACCAGCACTACAACTCCCAACAGGCCCCCATGTCTGCAGGGAGGGTGGAGGGGGTTGGGGTGTGTGAGAGACCAGCACTACAACTCCCCACAGGCCCCCATGTCTACAGGGAGGGTGGTGGTGGGTGGGGGGTATGAGAGACCAGCACTACAGCTCACCACAGGCCCCCATGTCTACAGGGAGGGTGGTGGTGGGTGGGGGGTGTGAGAGACCAGCACTACAACTCCCCACAGGCCCCCATGTCCACAGAGAGGGTGGTGGGGGTTGGGGGTGTGAGAGACCAGCACTACAACTCCCCACAAGCCCCCATGTCCACAGGGAGGGTGGTGGGGGTGTGAGAGGTGGGTTGGGTGTGTGAGAGACCAGCACTACAACTCCCAACAGGCCCCCATGTCTACAGGGAGGGTGGTGGTGGGTGGGGTGTGTGAGAGACCAGCACTACAACTCCCCACAGGCCCCCATGTCCACAGGGAGGGTGGTGGTGGGTGGTGGGTGTGAGAGACCAGCACTACAACTCCCCACCAGCACTACAACTACCCACAGGCCCCCATGTCAACAGGGAGGGTGGTGGTGGGTGGGGGGTGTGAGAGACCAGCACTACAACTCCCAACAGGCCCCCAAGTCTCATCTCAGAGCAAGATTGAGTCATCACACCATTTGCTGACCACTGCATCTCCTCCTGCAAACTGACAGGTAGATAGACATCTTCACAGGGGGAACATCCAATAGCAGGACAGGACCACACATATCCAAGTATTGCCTTCCCACCTGCACGCCACCATATTGCCCTGTACTGTCAACCACAACAACATGATGACAACAACAACCATGTCCTGATTACATAGTGATTTGTAATGTTGGTACCAAAAACATGTTCTGTCCACAGCATTGATTCTGAAAATCTTGTCCCTCAGGTGATCGCAACTTGACCGGCGAAAGCAGCAACCGCCAGCACCAGTCGCCCCCCTCACAGCACGGACTCTCTGGGGACGATCCCATTGCCAGCTCGGGTGCAGAGGACGATGCGGGCCCAAGCAGACTCCCAGGGCCATCAGGCTCCCAGGACATCCCTGCCTCCACCACCATGGCCTGTGTCACTGCACCAACACCTGCCATTGTGAGCTGTGCAGCCACCACCACCACCACCACTCCTGCCTGTGCCACCCTGCCTGACCCATCGCCCGATGATGGGCCATCGACATCCCAGGCAAGCAGGGAGAGTGAACGGGAGAAGACACAGGTGAGGCCACAGCTCACAACCAGGAGTGCAGTTGTTAGGTGAGGTGGGAAAGGACACCCACCCCATCCTGGGGCCGAGACCCTTGAAGCCATCGCCAGAGTCCATGCCTCCTATGAGCGGTCGCAGGCACAGTCCGATCTGGCCCACCAAGACTCGAAAGAGAACAGCCAGCTGTTGCGGTCCATTGACACACGCATTGGCCAAATTGTGGACCTCATGGGCCAGCAAACTGCTCTGTGGAGGGATTGGTTATCCCGTGCCACACCACCACCCCCTCACCCAAGTGCCCAGCGGGACAGGTCACCAACACCACCACCACCCACACCTGAGCCCACGGACAGGGAGGTGGCCCCTGACCAACCTGCCCCCACAGCTGTCTCTGCTCTGGCTCCAAGACGGAGGGGCCGTCCGAGGCTGGATCCAGCTGAGAGCAGTGGAAATGCCCCATCTACCCGCTCTAATAGGGGCCGCCACTGACTTCACCCTTGCTTGAGCCTGCCATTCACCCTGCCAACTATCCTGCCCCACAATGCCAAGCATTGGCACACGTCTGTTGGACTAGGTGGACATCACACAATGTGGTGTCCCCACGGTGTTTTCATCTGCCATGACCTTCAACTCTCACTTCCCCCCAACACCTACTGTAAATATGCACCAACATCAGTTCACAACCTGTTAATAAACATCACGCAAACACTCAATGCTGTGTGACCTCCATGTTTTAATCACATGATTGTCTTAGAATTTGTCGTTACCAGGTGCAGGGATCAATGTTGTTGAGAATCATGCCTCTGTGGGAGTAACCTAGGGATAATGAGAGAACAACACGCACAGGTCAGGAAAGTGATTCACACCCATCACAACACACTGTACTGCAACATCCCACAAGCCACACTCATCACCAATTAAGTGCATTAATGGACACACATCAGGGAGCTTTGCATGTACACCATCTACCACACACATTTGCAAACAGAACATACCAGAACAGGCAGCATAGACACACCACAGCCACACTCCACCTGCAAACATACATCACGCATTGTCTAGCAGCACAAGAGGTAGTTACTCACATTCAAGGAAAATAGCGATCAATGAGCTGACGCCTCTGGTCCACACCTTCTTCCTCACCACTATCCTCATCAGTGGACATGGGTGGGATGGGAGGCGGAGCAACCTGTTGGTCTTCAGGGTCCATGATCAGTTCAATGTTATTGCGCAAGGCCAGGTTGTGGAGCATGCAGCAGGCAATCACGATTTTGCATACTTTGCCTGGTGAGTATGGCAGTGCCCCTCCGGTTTTATCCAGGCAGCGAAACCTAGACTTCAGCAGTCCAAAAGTACGTTCCACCACTCGACGTGTCCTCCCATGGGCATCATTATAACGCATTTCACCAGGGGTAGTAGGATTCCATATGGGGATCAGCAGCCACGGCCGGTTTTGGTACGCAGAGTCGCCTCGGTGGGGGGATGACAGACACAAATATTATTACCAGGATTGGTGGGAACACCATGCCACACATACAACACAATTGTCCTCACAGCATACTCATCTACAAGCCACGCATGTTCTGGACGCAGATTAGTCATCCGTTGGGGGACAATGCTGCTCCGCAGGATGTGTGAGTCATGTGCGGAGCCTGGAAATCTGGCACACACATGGGAGATGATGTTGTCAGCCAGGCACACCACTTGCACGTTGATCGAATGGTAGTGCTTTTTATTGCGATATACAGGTTCACGTGCCTGGGGTGGAATGATACCAATATGTGTGCCATCAATGGAACCCACTACGAGTGGTATCTGGGCCAGGGCATAGAAGTCCCTTTGACTGCTGCCAACTCTGCTGACCGTGGAAAATGGATGTAATCATCCTTGTAAAGCATCATGGCATTCAGAACATCCCGCAGTACCATGCTGAACATGGATTGTGACTTCCCCCCGGCATGTCCAACTGTGTACTGGAAGGTGCCAGTTGCAAAGAAGTGAAGTACCGCCATCACCTTTGCTGTGGGTGTAATAGCTCCAGGATATGTTCTGCGCGGCTGCAGATGAGGTGACAATTGGGCTACAAGCTCCAGCAATCTACGTCGATCAAGCCGGAATTTGCAGATCACCTCCTCGTCAACCATGTCCTACAGCACAGTGTATGGTCGATGCACATTTGGAGCCCTCCTGTGTGGGAGTAGATGGGAGCAGATGTCAATTGACCAACAACGCATAGCTGTGCCACACTATCACATCATGAGCACCACAATGCTAATAAGACATGTTGCAGACAGTGATGATATGTGTGACGTGACCAATATTTAATGCAATACAGATAACTACAAAAACAATGTTCACCCACAAACAACATCATGTGTGCAAACATGTCCAATGTAACGTACAGACATGTCGAAAGAACTGTCAACAACACATGACTGAGGGCCCAAATGTGGACAAGCGTCACCACAGACACACATGCATGTGCACACACAACACGAACATGGAACACACCCTCCTTGTCTTCATGCACCCATGACCCCACCTACAATGCTGGGCATCCTCACATGACATGCCTGGGCACACAACAGGCAACACACATACGCATATACAGAATGCATGTATACCCCCATCATTGTTACTTGCGCACACAAACCACACACTCACAACAGCTTCTGAATGTGATTAGACACCCTTGATGTACTGTGTAGATGTGTACAAATGGAAACGTGTGTCCGCCAAACCAAGACGTCAACACGTCGCTATGCACATCTGACGCAACTTGTGTGCACATCAGTAGCCCTTGTTAACCACTGGCAAGGTCAATAGTATGAACACACATGCACAAAATGGACATGAAAGACACACGTGGCCACGGGCCATTGACTTGACATCATAATTCTTGCAGCATTCTGGACATGTACAACTATCAACATTACATGTGTGCGGAGACATGCAGTGTGTGTACATACGCCATGTGTGGACGCCTTCCACCTACACAGAAGTTGATTGTTGTTCCTGCTATTGTGCATGACATATGCTGTATGGTCAAGGACCATCACGTCACACCCCGCAAAACGCATGTGCGTACTACCGCGACGGTGCATCATTTGAAAATGATCACTCAGTGGCGTCGCTATGGCGGTGCACGCATTCCGCGGGGGCGGTGCAGGCTAACACATACTTTTGAATATGTAATTCGAAATGGCTGTTGATACCCCCCTTACAGTCACATTGCAGCACCCACCGCAGACCGCCGGTCCTGGCCGGTCACCCTCTGCCGGTCCTGCCCGGTCACCCAACGCCGGTCCTGCCCGGTCACACAACGCCGGTCCTGGCCGGTCACCCACCGCCGGGTGCTGGCCGGTCACACACCGCCGGTGCTGGTCGGTGACTCCCCGCCGGGTGCTGGCGGTGTGTGACCGCCCAGCACCCGGCAGTGGGTGACCGGACAGGACCGGCGGTGGGTGACCGGCCAGGCCCATCCATGCCATGGTGACCTCAATGCACAGGCCGCTCTCCCACCGCCACCACCCGGCGGTGGGTCACCAGCCAGCACCGGCGGTGGGGGACCGGCCGGCATCCGGCGGTGGGTGACCAGCCAGGACCGGCGGTCTGTGTTGGGTGCTGAAATGTGACTGTAAGGGGGGTATCAACTGCCATTTTGGGATTGCATATTCAAATGTATGTGTTAGTCTGCTCCGCCCCCGTGGAATGCGTGCCCCGCCATAGCGACGCCAGGGTTTGATTTTTTTCAAATGATGCACCGTCACGGAAGCGCGCACATTCGGTTGCCGATGTGTGACCGTGACGGTCCGTGCACATGTAGCCAATGGAAACAGGTAACACGGGGCGCGTATGCGCATTCAAAAATAGCGGAAGCAGTGCACCGCCACACCAGGGCCAGTCATTGGCTCTTTTTGAATGAGGCATCCAGGGAAAACCAATTGCTGCAGACGTGTGCCACTGATATGAGCTCAGGGCCCTATATATGTGTGAATTTCTGCAGCACACATTCACTGCTTTCAGCCACTGCTGCCTGCGACCATCACCTCGACCTGCTGCTGCTGAGCTATCCAACAACTGCTGCCTGAGACCATCACCTCGACCTCCTGCTGCTGATCTATCCAACAACTGCTGCCTGCGACCATCACCTCGACCTGCTGCTGCTGAGCTAACCAACAACTGCTGCTGTAGTGCCACAGTCCTGAACCTTGCCATGCAGAGAGTGCGAGAGATCCGGTCTCGTCCCTTCACCGCAGCGGAGCTGGATGTCCTTGTGGACGGTGTGCTCAGCCACTATGAACGGCTCTACGGTGCCCCCGGACAGGTGGTAAGTGCAGTGGGGAACATGTTGGTGGGCATGAGGTGGTCACTGACTCCTGGCTTCTGCAAGCTTGGCAGTGTGCTGTGGGACCTTCACATGTGTTGTACTGAGCACGGCTGCATGAAGATACGTGTTTCTACGATGTTTGTGAATGTCAAACTGTCCACTGACGTTCCCCTCTTGTCTCCCATCATGGTAGGTCAAGCTGCACCTTCGCAAGGCCGTGTGGAGGACCATAGCACGTGATGTACGGGCAGTGGGGGTGTGCAATAGACGACACACACACTGCCACAAGCGCTGGGACGACATATCCAGGCTAAGCAAGAATGTTGCCGAGATGACACTGGGGATGATTCCAAGATCAACCCGTCTGGCCCGACGCACCATGACTCCTCTAATGCACCGTATCATTGCTGTGACGCATCCTGACCTGTCCACCCGGCTGAGAGGGGATAAACAGCAAACTAGCGGTAAGCAGACTGTATGTGTCTGTGACTTGTGAGTGCATATATGTATTGGTGCTCAGTCACAGTAGTGACATCCGTGGTGCGTTTGTTTTGCTGCAATTGCATGTAGGTGCCATTAGCGGAGTGAGCGGTAGCCTCCATGTCCGCCAGGTGGACATACCACTTGCTTTGTAGTTGAGGGTTCCAGGACATGCTGTTGAGGTCTGTGGTCCCATGGCATGACATGTGTGGTGGTCTGCATGCACTTGCCCTGTTTGTATGATGTACATCTTTCACAGCCACCACCGGTTCTTTGATATGAGGATGTCTGATAGGGGTGGGTCGTGTGCAGGATGGGTGCTACATGTTATTCGACTGTAAGGAAAGTTGTGATTTTGTAACCTTCAGTACGTGAGTGTGGCACTTAGGTAAACCTCTTTTCTCTCTCTTTCAGCTTTGGCAGAGGGCACTGACCCACAGACGACGGAGATGAGTGGTGGCAATGCATCTGGATCCGAAATTACACACACGCAGACTGACACTGAAGAGGGCAGCCCCGGAGAGGGGGACAGAACCGTCCCTGAGCACTCACATGTGGAAACACCATCGTCCTCATCTTCAGACAGTGTTGGTGAGTCAGCACTGTTGTCACAGACAGGGAGTGGGCAATCAACACCTTTAGTCGGGACACAGCACACAGGGCCCAGACTGCCACCAACTGCAACAAGTACTGCTCGTGCTTGCCAGAGTAGGGGGAGCAGAGTTGCCTTCGGTGCAGGCACTGCAGACCCTGCCCCTGTGACACAAAGTGCACTTTGTGCTGAGGCAGTTGATCTGCTGCGACAGCTGTGTGTAGGGCAGACCAACATGATTAATGCATACCAAGACCACGATAGGAAGTTGGGGCAGGTGGTAGCATTCATGGAGGGGATGCATGGCCATGTTGCTGGTCTCCACAGAACAGTTCAGTCATTAGCAAACACTGTGCCACTTCTGTTCCCCCATCCACACCACTTGATGTCTCAGGGGAGAGTGAATTTTCAGACCAGGCCTCATTTTCAGGTTATTGCACTAGAAGCAGCCACAGGCAGCAAGGCAGGGCACGGAGGGCACAGACACCATCCCCTAGGACTGGGAAATCTTTCACCGAAGACGACGTGAGCTACACTGGAGTTGACACACAGGATCCTCAAGGGGTGTTGGGGGAAATGGCTTCACATGCTACACAGGCATCCCCCACAAAAGGTACTCCCAAGGCAAGGGCACCTCCCAAGTAAATGTAAATGTCATGGTACTTATAGAGTGCACTGTCACCAGACGGTCACCTTGCGGTGTCGCCTATGCGGTTTCCTGGTGCTGATACTCATACCGCTGTGGAACCCAACCTGGCTTTCCCTGTGAAGTGTCCACTACTGGGCACCCCCAGGGTGAAGCCAGGCATCCTTAGCGCTGTTGGGGCCGGTGTGGAAGCTAAGCAAGCTATTGCCCAGAGTTGCAGCGTGGGGCCCGTGATTAGAATAGGCACCGAGGCGAGAATTAACAGGCCCAAGGAAATTGAGCCCGAGACCCCGCCGAGGCGGGAATCGAACCCTGGTCCCTGGCCAGAACTCTGCATCAGGGTCTGCCGCTCTAACCATTGAGCCACACTCCTCCAAGTCCAGGGACACTCCCAAGGACAAGGACACTACAAAGGAAAGGGCAACTCCCAAGAGCAGGGACACTCCCAAGGACAAGGACACTACAAAGGAAAGGGCAACTCCCAAGAGCACGGACACTCCCAAGGACAAGGACACTACAAAGGAAAGGGCAACTCCCAAGAGCAGGGACACTCCCAAGGACAAGGACACTACAAAGGAAAGGGCAACTCCCAAGAGCACGGACACTCCCAAGGACAAGGACACTACAAAGGAAAGGGCAACTCCCAAGAGCAGGGACACTCCCAAGGACAAGGACGCTTCAAAGGGAAGGCCACCTCCCAAGAGCAGGGACACTACCAGGGACAAGGACGCTTCAAAGGAAAGGCCACCTCCCAAGAGCAGGGACACTCCCAAAGACAAGGACGCTTCAAAGGAAAGGGCACCTCCCAAGAGCAGGGACACTCCCAAGGACAAGGACGCTTCAAAGGAAAGGGCAACTCCCAAGAGCAGGGACACTCCCAAGGACAAGGACGCTTCAAAGGAAAGGGCAATTCCCAAGAGCAGGGACACTACCAAGGACAAGGTCGCTTCAAAGGACAGGTACACTACAATGGACAAGTCTGCACCCAGGGACAGGGCACCGCGCAGGGATCAGGGACATTCCAGAGACAGGACACCTCCTACGGCCAAGGCACATCCCAGGGCCAAGGGTTCTTCCATAGACACGAGCTCCGTCAAGGACAGGCATACATCACCCCTGGCTGCACTGAGGCTGATGTTGTTGAAGGAACGTAAAACACATGTGTCAGCGGTGGAGTCCCCCATACCTCTACTTCCATCCCCGCCCCGCAGAAGCAGAGGAAGGAGTACACTGTTGTTGCATCCCCCATTACATATGATGCAGAGGGCAGAAGGCAGGCCCACAGCAAACAACAAGCAGGGTCCAGCACGTCCCCAGAGAGCAGACCCCCACCAGCACATGATCCACCTTTGATGGGTGATGTTTCAGATGAGGCCGCACCACTTACCAGTCCAGTCATGTCCAGGGTGCCCTTACATATCCCTAAGAAACGTAGACACACACCATTGACACCTGACCACCCCAATGTCGCTCCAGTACAGCTATCCCCGGCTCCCAGAGCCACCCTTCCTCCTGGCCCATACAGCCCTATGGCTCAACATTTCAGTGGTCCTAGTGGCACAGCTGCAGTTCACTCTCATGTGTCAGATAGTGGCACTGTGTCTGTTGTTCGCTGTCATGCATCATGTAGTAGCACTGTGTCAGTTGTGCCCTCTCCTGTTTCAGGTACTGGCACTGTGTGTGTCCGCCACTCTCATGTGTCAGATGCTGGCATGGTATTTGTTGGTCACTGTACAGGGACATGTCCTGGCAGTGTGTCAGGGTCTATCGCTCATGTGTCAGCAGTAGATCTGTGGCTATGTCTCACACTCCTGTTTCTGGTGCTGGCAGTGTGTCAGGGTCTATGGCTCATGTGTCAGTCAGTAGATCTGTGGCTGTGTCTCACACTCCTGTTTCTGGTGCTGGCAGTGTGTATGGGTCTATGGCTCATGTGTCAGTCACTACAGCTGTGGCTGTGTCTCACACTCCTGTTTCTGGTGCTGCAAGTGTGTCTGGGTCTATGGCTCATGTGTCAGTGAGTAGATCTGTGGCTGTGTCTCACACTCCTGTTTCTGGTGCTGGCAGTGTGTCTGGGTCTATGGCTCATGTGTCAGTCAGTAGATCTGTGGCTGTTTCTCACACTCCTGTTTCTGGTGCTGGCAGTGTGTCTGGGTCTATGGCTCATGTGTCAGTCAGTAGATCTGTAGCTGTGTCTCACACTCCTGTTTCTGGTGCTGGCAGTGTGTCCGAGGCGAGTAGTTCAAGCAGTCCACCAGATTTTGTGATGTGAGGTTTAGTTCCCATTACTCACATGTCATTTGACTTGGTGTGTAGATTGTCCATTGTAACCACCCTTGCATTATTAATGTCCTTGGGACGGGTCGTTCGACCCACGTACTTGTGTTGCCAGTGATTTACTGGTTCTGTCCTATGGACTGTTGATGCACTTAGCCCCTCTCACGTGCTGCCTCTGATGTACCTGTTCTGTGCTATGGACTGTTGATGCACTTAGCCCGTCTCACGTGCTGCCTCTGATGTACCTGTTCTTTGCTATGGACTGTTGATGCACTTAGCCCCTCTCATGTGCTCCCTCAGATGTACCTGTTCTGTGCTATGGACTGTTGATGCACTTATCCCCTCTCACGTGCTGCCAGTGATGTACCTGCTCTGTGCTATGGACTGTTGATGCACTTAGCCCCTCTCACATGCTGCCTCTGATGTACCTTTTCTGTGCTATGGACTGGTGATGCACTTAGCCCCTCTCACGTGCTGCCTCTGATGTACCTGTTCTGTGCTATGGACTGCTGATGCACTTAGCCCCTCTCATGTGCTGCCTCAGATGTACCTGCTCTGTGCTATGGACTGTTGATGCACTTATCCCCTATCACGTGCTGCCAGTGATGTACCTGCTCTGTGCTATGGACTGTTGATGCACTTAGCCCCTCTCATGTGCTGCCTCTGATGTACCTGCTCTGTTACGAACACTGCCCTGCTGCTGTTCTGATACTGCATTGTGCCCTCTCATGTGCTGCTTCTGATGTACCTGTGCCTTGCCATGGACTGTTGATGCACTTAGACCCTCTCACGTGCTGCCTCTGATGTACCTGCTCTGTTACGAACACTGGCCTGTTGCTGTTCTGATACTGCATTGTGCCCTCTCATGTGCTGCCTCTGATGTACCTGCTCTGTCACGAACACTGCCCTGTTGCTGTTCTGATACTGCATTGTGCCCTCTCATGTGCTGCCTCTGATGTACCTGTGCCTTGCCATGGACTGTTGATGCACTTAGCCCCTCTCACTTGCTGCCTCTGATGTACCTGTTCTGTGCTATGGACTGTTGATGCACTTATCCCCTCTCACGTGCTGCCAGTGATATACCTACTCTGTGCTATGGACTGTTGATGCACTTAGCCCCTCTCACGTGCTGCCTCTGATGTACCTGTTCTGTGTTATGGACTGTTAATGCACTTATCCCCTCTCACGTGCTGCCAGTGATGTACCTGCTCTGTGCTATGGACTGTTGATGCACTTAGCCCCTCTCATGTGCTGCCTCTAATGTACCTGTGCCTTGCCATGGACTGCTGATGCACATAACCCCTCTCACGTGCTGCCTCTGATGTACCTGCTCTGTGCTATGGACTGGTGATGCACTTAGCCCCTCTCATGTGCTGCCTCTGATGTACCTATTCTGTGCTATGGACTGTTGATGCACTTATCCCCTCTCACGTGCTGCCAGTGATGTACCTGCTCTGTGCTATGGACTGTTGATGCACTTAGCCCCTCTCATGTGCTGCCTCTAATGTACCTGTGCCTTGCTATGGACTATTGATGCACTTAGCCCCTCTCCCTCCCAACGTCACAGCCCTGGCAGGTACTCCCCTTCCGACACCAATTGGTGTGTTGGCGTACCTGCGTCGTCGTCGATGATGGTCCATGACTTGCTGGTGGTGGAGCACGAAGAGTATCGGAAATGTGTATAGCGCTGGGTCCATGACGGCGAGCTGCTTGTGGTGGGTATCTCTGCAATGTGTTGTATCTTCGCTGTGGGGAATCCGCCGTGTTCAGGCAGGTTGTTTTTCCGCAGCGATTTGATGTGTGTTTTCCGCCATCGTGATTTAAAGTACGGTCGGAGACGTCATTCCGTACGGCGGTGTCTCTGGATTGGTTACGTCCGCCGCGGGGTCGGTGTAGTTCCGCGGCGGTGCGTGCTCTTCCGCCGCGTTCGGACTTTTGACAGTGTTTCCCATCCTAATATGGCAGACGGAGTGACCGCGGCAGGCGGACTGGAAAAAGGCATTTTCCACCTACTCCAGGCCGGCGGTCGTTCTTCCGTCCGCCATCGTAATCGACCCCTTAGTATGGTTAATATCCATTAAAATGTCATTACTTATGTGGAAATTCATTTGTATAGTGCAAAATGTATCCCTAGCTATTTAAAACTTCCAAATTTCCTGGACTCAACTCTTTGGCGTCCAATTTCTCTTTCGCAAGTATCAAAAATTTGGGAAAATTAGCATTCATTATAATGTCCATTGGTCTAAAACAAACAACCATAGCATGTCTACATGAACGAACACCTCAATCAATGAAGCAGTTTTTCAGATATCGCTTTCTTTCAGCTGTCATTACTGCACATGTGCAAAACAAATTAATAATATATATTTTCTTCCCATAAATTGCATAATCTGCAGGGAGTCGGGGTAGATGGTCTCAGCCAAGGCATTGCATGTTTTAAGTCTGGCAAGTTGCTGAATCTTGCTTTCATAAATATATGTTTGGTTTGTACTGTCCAGGGTATTTCTTGATATGGTTGAACTTTAAGACTTGCATATTCATTCACTGTCATCCATGAATGTGATCGCTTCGCTTTATAAACAATTCTTTGTCTTTCAGAAGAGATAGCTGTTTTACTGATTTGATAATTATTTTCTTAAAAACTTGTGGGGTTAGAGACATTCTTTCAAAGCCATCTAAAGATATTTATAAAAGGACGACTTTTGATTCTGTTGCATATCTTGCCACAGAAGACAACACATTGGAGTATTAAAATTAGTTTTAGTTTGTTTCCAAGTCTTTACATATTGACCCATCCTTGCAATTTGTTCGTCGGAGAGGCCAAATTCACGCCTGATCTGAGCAGGCGATGCATTGGATGGAAGTCGAAACAAATATTTTAAAGTATTTGTGACAGCATTATTTAATAATGTAGAGTCCAAACCACAGAGAACTTCACTTCCATAGGTAAGGCTAGGAAGCAATTTCGCTTTTATTACTTTTAGTAGTGGGAGATAAGTTGGACCTGCCAAGGAGCTGTAAATTAAGCAAAAGGCCCACCGTAAACAGGTGCCTCTTTTTTCATCTCTGTATATGGTGTGACAAAGATCCATTCTCATCAAACAGTATGCCAAGGTATTTATAGCATTGCACTTTTTCTAGCTGCCGCTTTTGCAGATACCATTTATGTTTACTGCGCTTCAATACCTTATTGCTAACTTCCATTACTTTTGTTTTTGTTTAATTTATTATCATTTTATTCTCAATTGAATACATTGAAGTTTTGTTTATTAATCGCTGCAACCCTATCCTTGTTTGAGTTAGCAGGATGACATTGTCGGCATATAATAAATTTGATATTTGTTTATCTGCCAGCTTCGGTGAATGTGCTAACTCATTTTCCAAGGCTACCGTGAGGTCTGCCAAAAATTAATTTAATAAATACGGAGCTAAAACACAACCTTGCTTTAAGCCTTGGGAGTATTAATTTTTTTGGAAAGCCTTCAGCTGTTGCCTAGGCGAACCCTAGTTTAGGTCCCAGTATATAACAATTGAATTGCTTTTAGAAGGCCGGGACTAATACCATAGTGATGCAATTTCCTCCATAAAATGTACCTATCCACACAGTCAAAGGTGGATTTAAAATCAGCGAACCATAAATACAATGGCTGTTGTTTCATCTTATATTTTTCCATTAATGTTCCCAGTAGTAAAATATTTGTTGCCGTCCCTTGGCCTTGTACGAAACTCGATTGATTCAGTAGAATTAACTGCTTGTCTGTTGCCCAATCTGTTAACTCTTTGAGGAGAATTGATGCAAAAAGCTTAGCTTCAATAACTTGCAGCATAATTAGTCTATAGTTGGCTGGAAGTAACCAATCCCCACTTTTATAGATAGGTGAAATTATAGAGCCCTTCCAGGACTCTGGGATGGTCCTTGATTGCAGTGCGTGATTGAATACTGGTGTTATATAACTTGACTAATATAATGCTTGCTCCTTATAAAACACAGCTGGAATCCCATTTGGGTCAGGGACACCATTGGAGCTCTGTTTCTGAACAAGTTTGCATACTTGACTTTCTGTTAAAATTATATCAGTATTCCTATTATCCTCTGCTTCACATATGCTCTCAGTGATGGGATTCATATCCATGCCTGGATTGTGATTGAAATGCATGTCCAAAAATGAAACCCATTCAGTTTCAACGAATGTCGAAGAAGTAGATTTCCTACTAGCTCTATTCAACTTATTAACTAGTACTCAGAAGTCTCTTGCGTTACTCCTTTTACAAGTATATAAAGCTTTTGCCCATAGCGCTTGTTTTGCTTGCATTTTGTCCTTCCAGGCCAATTTCCTTTCTTCTGCATTCATCCTTTTAAGTTTTTTGCCATAGATTAAATTGCCTGGGTACCTCTTTATCAGTCTTAAGGTTCTATTATGCACTGTTTTTAATAGATGACATTCAGACTATATATAAACCATTGCCAGTGATTTTCTTTTCTACTGCCCTTTATTATTACCTTCTTTTTGGGACTGACTGAACATTAATTTCTTTGTAAAGAGGGACCATTTTTCAATAGCATTAAAGAAGTCTCCTTCAAAATATATCTCTGCCATTGCTTGTGCACTGGCTATGAATGAATCCTTCGTATATTCCGACCAATAAAGTTTCTTATAAATTACTGTCGCAGTGTCTTCCGTAAGTGTCATGTATTTTTCATGCCTTACACCATTTAAGTTTAACTCTATTATTTGTTGATTTTGATCATTCCTGTTTGTTCCACCTATCTGGTAAGACACAATTTTATGAAATAAGTCCAATGATGCTATTGTATAATCTTTTCTGGACTTTTTATCTCCTGCTTGATCTGTCCAAGCGGGTGGCAAGTCTTGCTGAAATCGCACATTTAACACCCTTAAGCCTATAGTTTCTAAGTCTTTTAAGAAACTCTTACCAGATTTTTCTTTCTTTCCTTCCTTAATATCCATTGTAAGTGGAGGCTGGGGATTGACCATAAATGGTTCTGTTGTTGAACTTCGGCGTCTTTAACATAAAACCACAACATGTTCATGTTAAAGTCACCTGTGAGGATGATCTCAGGTTGGATGTTTTTATCCAATTGCTGCAATATAATAATTGTCAGACACTTAACTATTGTTCTTCGTGAACTGGTGTCAGGGTGAATATATATGTTAATTATTACAAGAGATTTAATTATTTTTTGTTCTTTGTCAAGCATTTTGACAATTAAACAGTCCTCTAGACGTGGAGCTTCCATCTCACTCTCCATATTTAGTACAGTTGAAATAAAAATCTGCCATATTTACTTGTTTTTGCTGCCAACGTATAGTAGTCTTTGTAACCTTCTAACCTGAAAGGTACAATTGCCCAGGTCTCTTGTAGGCAGATAATTTGAAAATGATCCGACAGGGAGGGTAGTTGCTCATTCTAGATATTTGATTGTACACCGTTTATATTCGAGGATCATATTCTAATCCTATCAAGTGGGATTGTTGACCAACTTGTAGGAACATCAGTTGCACTTCGTCAGTCCTGCCTGACATTATGTAGAGCTGCAGTCAGCCAGGCAAATTTTACGGTATCAGATGGATCACCTTTGTTCTTCTCTAGTGCTCTCAGTGCTTGCCCATTTGTCAGGCCTATCAGATTTTTTAATATTGAGCATTTCTGGTTGTTATCTATTCTCTTTTGCTTCTTATTTTGTAAGTTTGGTGAGATAAATGGGCTAGGGTAGGAGGCTTGGAGTGGGGTTGGTACTTTTATTCCCCAATCCAGAAAAAGGTTGTGTTCTTGTATAATAAGACCAGCAGCGGTAGGTGTTGTCCAGGTTACCAATGTTTATTCTTGATTGTTGTTATTACTTGCTAGAAATTCAATTGATTCTATGTCAGTTCTTCTAATTCTTTCCAATGAAGGTACACAATTTTAAAATGTTTCCTCGATTCAAGATATAGTTGTTACCCCTAGATTTATATTCAGGCGTAAAAATTATCTGCATCGCTCGCTCTTTTTGACCAAGATTTTTTATCTTAATTTGTTGTAAACGATTTTCATCTTTTTCTTGATTGTACTCAATTTGCTTCCCAATGTGTTTACATAATTCCTGAGTCCATATTCGTTGTTGTTTAAGTGAATGGTTTCCCTCAGTTCCCTGATCATGTGAAGTAATACTATCCTTCCAGTTTTCTGATGTTTTTGAACTCTCATGAGCCACTCTAATGCTCTCTCTTTTTAACCTTTTCTTTTCCCGATTGCAGTATGTTACTTTTCACCGTTCCTTTACTTTCTACCACATAAGATATACCTGGGAGCTGATTTTGTTCCGTATCTACCTGTTTTATGTTATCTATTGGCTCATTAATGACTTTTGGGCACATGCATCAAAATCAGAAATAGCGATTTCTTAATTGCGAAAAATAAGGAATCACAATTAAAAAATCGTTATCTGGAATGCATGAAGCCCCACGCGAATAAATAGCGATTCACTGATAATCGCAAAAACCGCTGCAAGAATACAAATGCGACTTGCAAAACCTGATTATACCAAAAAACGATCTCGCTATTAGCGAAAATCGCAAAAAGCGGGTCGCATTGAAAGCAGGCTGATGACATCACAACCACGAAGTCACACAGACGATGCTTCATTCAGTGCCCTGAGGAGCTCAGAGGAGGAGGCAGAGTACTGAGGCTGACCAGAATCACTGACATTTCTGCATCCAGCTACCTTGTCTCACCCAGGATAGCCAAAAATGCTCCAGGGGAGGGTACCACGCCCAGGAAGAGGAAAATGAAGTTCTAGAGAGAGAGTTGGAATACCTAACTGAGGAGGTTAGCAGGAGCCACAATAAATTATTTGTTAAATTGTCCCTGCAGGTTCCTGAGGCTGTGAAACGGAAAATATGGCTGCACATCAATGCTAAAGTTAATGCTATGGGAGTCACACACCTCAGCATTGATGATTTGAAGAAAAGGTAGTACGACCTCAGGATACGTCCCAAGGAGCGCATTGCCGAAAGGCTGAGGGATGCAGGTGCCACAGGAGGAAGACCATCGCCTGCACCCACAAACACAGACCTTGAGGACCTTGTTGAGGCAACAATTGAGCCTGAGGCGGTGGTGGGAGTCACACAGCTGGACACATCCAGTGCAGCAAGTACAACACAAGGTAAAATGCATGCAAGCGTTAATCCCTTGAGAAATATATGATCAGGTACATCCCCCCAGGCAAACACAGTATGCAGATCAAACTCCAGGCCACGTTTCCTCCATACACAAAATGCATCATGGGAGCTGTAGTCATGTCAGTAAACTGTGCATTCAAAAGCAGCAAGGGCAATCAGAAAACACCAACAGAGCATGGCAGCCAGTGTATTTAGTCAGTGATTTTTATCTGAGCAAAGTATGCCATATGTTCAACAAATGTAGGATTACCAAAAATTAACACTGCAGTGCTTCACATCACAGATGCAGCTGAGTCAGACTCTGATGACAGTGACCAACTCCACTCAGACACCTGCGGAGAGCAATGCAGAGACTCCAGTGGTCCAAGCAAGCCCACCACCCCCACCACCAAAACGCAGGGCACATGTCCCCTCGCTGCTGGCAATTGGGGCCAGACTAATTCCAGCATCTACTACAGTCTCCATCCAGCCACGTGTTGCCACACCAACTCCAACAGCAGCACAGGTCCAACCAGGGCAAAGGCACAGGTCCAGGGAACATATTGCAGCGTGTGATGAGTATGCAAACAATGTCTATGGTGGCGCACAGTCACAGATGCTACACGTCCAGCACCTGCAGGGGAGACACATGGGCACAATCACTCTTAGAAATCTCCAAGTTGGCAAAGAATATAAGCACATGGCAGACAGTGTGCATGTACAACAGTGGTAGCAGAGGGCATTTGTCAAACAAATGCAAGCCTACAGGAGCTGAGACGGGCAGTGCTTGCAGGACGGGCCACTAAGTGGAGAAGGCATCGCCAGAGCCTGATCCACACCTCAGCACATACAAGGGCCATCAACAAGCTCAGCAACACCACAGCGCTATTGGCACAGCGCTCCGTTGCAATGCAAGTTGACCTCGGTCATGTCAGTGAGGATGTTGCAAGGGACTTGGGACAAGTGAACACAGCAGCGGAACACTTACAGTCCGGGACAGTAAGTGCCATCAAATTGGAAGGGGAGGAGGCGAGTGAGGAAGCATCGAGCGTCAGTAGCATGTCGGTGCCAGTGGCCCCTGCCAGGAGGCGCAGTTCGTGCAGCACCACATCCACACACACACACATCCTGTTGATGTTGCATAGGCATGTGATAGGATGCTGGGTGTACGTGGCAGGGGCGCTAGCCATGCATGTCCACATTTCTGGCCCGTGGTGGTGTAACCATTGTCCTCTATGATGTGGTGATTGACATACAGTGACTTTAACTTTATTCAGTTGACTTCATGCCTCAATTCAATCACCCTCGCAATTTGCACTTTTCTAATTTTTACTTAACATGGGTTCATGTCCAAAAATACCTTACCATTCACCATTTAGTTGTTATGGGTCATTATTACGTACCTCAGAAATAATGTTGGGTTATGTGTGCACGTCTCCTCTGTCCTTCTGCTGAGTTTGCCACATGCGCCTGTCGGTGTTATGCAGGTGGTTGGTCGCCCCCATCAGACGCGGTGTCGGACATCTGAGGTGTATGCCTCTTCTGGTGGCAATGTTGTGCAACATGGCACATGTAGCCACGATACTGCAGCAGGTCTCTTGTCTGTACTGAAGCACTCCACCAGTCTTGTGAAGAATGTGAAAACAACTTTTCTGTTTGCGAGTTTACATGCATTGGATAACGATTCTTTGATTTGCTATTCGTAATTAGCGGTTGTTGTTGTATGTTAAGCTTTTTGCGATTTCACTATCTTGTTTCTTGCAGGTTTAGCACCTGGATGTTAGCGATTTTTTGACATTTTCGGTATTTTGGATGCTGCATTGGAAACTGGTGTGTTGCGGTCGCTAAGGGTCTGTTTTACCGATTCGCTATTTTTACGAGTCGTTTTTGGCTTGAGGCATGTGCCAGTTAGTTTTTTTTTTACTGCATGTACTTCTGATAGAAAGGTTTATCTGGTAACATTTCTTTGACATCTTGTTCCTGGTTTAATGTTTGTTCATGGTTATTTCCTCTATTTGTTCTCTCTACTTCTGACGTAATTACATTTTTTGTTACTTTAGAGACTTTATTTCTGGCTTTCCATTATTTTTTCCTCTGTCTTTTGGATAAATAAAGTTTGGGTGATGCATCTAAAGCTGTTAATTGTGGTGAACATGGAATTTCCACTGCTTGATCATTCATTTTATCGGCTATTGAATCTTTTGAATTTTCTTTAACTACAATATTATCATTACTTTTCGTCATATTTTTAGTTAAGCAATCACTCTGGCTGGCTTGATTTCCAACATTTAATACATTTCCTTTCACAGCATCAATTATTGTTCTTTAAACATCAGGAACAGTGGCTAGTTTAATAACTAATGGGGCACAATTGCACTCTGTATAAGAAGATATTGGTTGTGCTTGTGCCCTTATTATTAGATTGTTTAATGTTGCTATCTTTCGGTCAATTCCAGCTACAGAATCTGCCATAGCACTCAAAAGATTTATTTGCAAGGCCATTTTATTGGGCTGATATGTTAAAGCTTCCAGAGTTAATTGTGAGGTTCTAAAAAATAGATTCCAAATTGACCCCGAGTTCCAGTTTCCTATTTCTTGTGACCCCGGGCTTTGGCTTTGCCCATTTATAAATGACTGTTATTTGTAGGCTTCATTTACGGGACTTTGCTGATCGTGCCCCTTATCGCGTAGACCAGTGATTTATAGGCTACTATTCCGTTAATCTTTTTGATAGGGAGTACTCCAACGCTGCAAGGTTTCTGGTTTACTGTTGTATTCATCCATATTATTTTGGGACCCATTATTTTGTTTAGAATTCTCCTGGTCCAACTTTTGGACAATATTTGTTGTAGTCAGATTAAGATCCGATTGCAGGTAATTGGGGAGGATTTTATCATCCCTTGTAATTTTAGCCCAGTCAACTGCTTCTTTTGTAGATTCTTGCTGGAGTTGATTTGTTTGAGTCAGATTACTTGCACTTCAATTGGCATTGGCTGCCCTGTTGTTAATAGTTGTTGAGTATCTCCTGTCAATTGCCCCAAGTAGCTTGGGACTTCTTGTTGAGTATGTGCAGTTAGGGGAACAGTTAGCAGCTCTAGGTCAACTATTTGACCCCAGTGGTTGCCTAGTTCTTCAGTTGAATTTGACCTTAGCTCCATCCCCAACTCATACTGGCTGAATTCCCTTACTCCTTGATTAAGGGATGTTATACTTGATTCACCCATTGGATTAATTGGGGTTTGGAGTCCGCATGAATTAGTTAATAACATTAGCATGGCTCAAGTTGGATCTTGCATGAAATCAAATTTTGTTGGAGGCTTTCCCGGTTTCCCAAATATATGGACCGTAGATGATTTGAGAGACTGGATATCACCTGTTTGTTTTATTTTTAATTTGTTTAGGATTGTTGATTGTTGTATTTTTTTCTTCCTTTTAATGGGAGGGAAAGGTGGCCTCTCCTTTCCCGACCTCATAATACACACTTTGTAGAGCAAGAGGTGTCTTCCTCCTTATCCAAACAAGCAAATGGGGAAGGTTTACACCAGAGGTACAATTTACAAATAGAACGTGGTATGACGTGTCACAATAGTGAATTATAAATTAAGCGGAAAATTAATAGACCAATCGCTCTGCTGCTGCTGCTACCAGAAATGTGGTCCTCCAGAGAGCTCAGGCTGTCATCCTAGTTGGCTAAGGATTTCGCCTTATAACCAGATCTCCAGCGCCAGTTTCCAGAGCCAACGCCTTGTCCTCCTACGTCCTTCGACGGTCGCTTTAATAGAAAACGGAGAGGTAAAGGAGTAGTGAGATGATACAAAGTAATATGAAGCACACCCCAAATTGCAGCTACAGATGGCAAATGGCAAATGGTAGATGGAACGTGGTAAGGAGCAGATGAAACAAAAGTAAATAAGTGAATTGGGGGAAAGCGGGCACACTTCGCATGGATGCAGGCTGTACCCGATCTAATCGGGCCACCTCCATAATCCAACTAAAGGCAATCACTCACTGCAGCCGCCCGCTAATGGCAGCCGCGCTTGCCGTTGCAGTACGCGTTTCAATTAGTTTAGCAGCTGTTCAGCAGAGGTGGTAATGGTGATCTAAGAAATCGGTGCTTCGCTCACTGCGCTTGCCGTTGCAGTACAGGTTTCAGTCAGTTTAGAAGCAGTTTCAGGAGGAGCAGTAACGGTGCTCTAAAGAACCGGTGCTTGGCACCGCTTGGCTCGCTGCGGTCTCACTGCGGGCGCCCGTTGGAAGCGGCTGCACTTACCGCACTTGCTGTTGCAGAGCGGATTTGCAGCTGAATCAGGTGCGGTCAAGGAGCCGCCACCGACGCCATCAGACTGCTCTGCACCGCTAGAAACTACGACGCCCGCTGACCATGGACCAAAAGGGGACCAGTATTCTGTTTGGCTCAGATGTCTTTTGCCGATGTCTTTTGCCGGGCTGAACTGCTCGCTGCTAGTAGCTAGTAGCAGCCACTGCCACTGCTGCTGCAGCCACCGTCGTCACCACAATCTCTCTCACTCTCTCTGCACGACACAACCCTGGAACTGGAAACGAGCAAAATACAAATCTGCTTTGTAGGTTTCAGAGCCACTTTTGAATTTC
Source organism: Lissotriton helveticus (assembly GCF_964261635.1). Lineage (NCBI taxonomy): Eukaryota > Metazoa > Chordata > Amphibia > Caudata > Salamandridae > Lissotriton > Lissotriton helveticus. Next base: position 541,145,935 of record NC_136065.1, on the reverse strand, counting down.
TTGACCATGAAGATTTATGGGACAGATTACAGTCGAAATATTCCACTAGATCCGTTATTTATGATCCATCAATTGCATTCCAAAAATTGATTTCAGGTACATTTGACTAGGATTGGAATTTTTTCAGACAAATACTAGTTTACAGTGGTCTAAGGTTGTGTGTTTTAGCACCTCTGCTGTTTAGTCTTTTTATTTTAGAACTCTCAAAAATGCTATTAGAGCCAAATTATTTTTCTCTGAAAATTTGGGATTATCATTTTCCATGTGCTATGAATACGGATAACTTAGTCTTAATGGATTACAGCCCAGAAGGCCTACAGCATAGACTTAAAGCTCTTACAGAGTTTTGTGCTTTGTGTTTTATTGTCACCATGGAGAAGACCTAGACCCTGATTTTCACTAAGAGGTCAATTACGTTTAATTGGTTTCCTAATAACAACTCACTTGAACAGTTCAGTGTTTATAGGCACTGAGGTCTTGATTTTTGAAGTAATTTAAAATAGGATGTACATTTTTAACTTTTAAAAATATCATTAATGTTGACTATTAATGCTCTTAAAAGGTTTGGCTTTTGATTTGGTGGTCTATCAGTTGATCCTTTAAAAAAGGCAATTTTCGATCATTTAATTCCCCAAGCCCTCCATAGAGCTGGAGTTTTGGCGTTATACTGAGAAGTCAAAAGGGAGCACATTGAAAGTTTGTTTCTAAAGCGACTTTTTAACATACCATCAAATTAAGTTTTCCAAATTAGAGCTGGGTATGCAGTCTTGGGATCCAGTAGAGCAATTTCGAGCTCTAAGATTACTTTTGTCTCTGATGTCGATCCAGAACAAAGATAAAATTATGAGGGAAGCACTTAATTGTTCTGATTAATATTCAGATCCAATGTTAAATCTAACATCCATCTCTGATTTACGAGTTGGCCTTATTAACAGAGATCGTGCATTTTCTCAAAATCAATTCTTAATGAAAGGGTTAGACAAGTTTGTCCCAAAGTAAAGACAATCTGTTGACTAAACCGATTTGTCTGTGCATTTTCCAAATTCCACATAAATTAATGCAGAATTGTAGTTTATTCATTTGCATAGGAGTAGACCAAGCTTGGTTAATTCCTTGTCTTGAAAGGAACATTTTTTTTAAAAGACTTTTGTTTTTCTCACTTAGAATTTTATATAGCATAATTTATCTCTATTTATGTTGTCTGCATTATTGGCTGAAAGGAAAAAAAATCTTCATATGGTTTTTAAGGAATACAAGGCCAGATGTACAACATCTTTTGATATGGTAACACAGCAAATTACTGTTCTTTAACACATTACAGAATTGCAAATTGGGTTTGTGGCCAAAGACAGGCCTGTCCAGTCTCCATTCCAGTTCTAGGCTCTACTGGGGAACCATCACAGGCTTAATGGAGGCTAGTGATGCAAAGGATACAGAATGCTGAAGAAGTTGAAGGATGCCGAGTATGATGTCTTAGTTTAAAGGGTTTGGGGTTTATTATTGGTCCACAAACACACAGGGTTGACTTGGGATCAGGGGTCAATGTCCCTCGAAATCCAGTTCAAGTCCAGTCAAAAAACAGTTGCCACTGGTATACTGGTATCCAGTTACAGTGTAACCAGTGGTTCCTTTTGACTGTTGATAACTTCCATCTTGGGCAACCAAACAGCACTCCAACAACTCTCCTGTGTCCAGCAGACTCGGGTACAACTTCTGAGGGATGGATCTACATCTCCCAGGCTGCATGTTGGTGGTCAATAGCAGCCAGCTGCAGTTAGCGGTGATCAATTGGGGATAGGGGTTATTGGCTACCAACTTGCTAAAGGCAGGCTTCTTCAGAGTTTGAGGCCCTATAGCTGCTCCAGGAACTCGGTCAACTGACTCTTGGAGTCACTCTTTCTGTCTGAGGATTGGGAACAACTTTTCCATAAGCTGGGCACCACAAGCACAGTCATCTCTTTGCTAGCCAAAAGGGAAGCAGGTTAATTACAGTCATGGTGCAACCTCTCTTTGCTGGATCAAGGGAATCAGTCCATTCTTAAGTGCAGATGCAATAGGAGGTCTAGATGCCAGTGTTGGCTTTTTGCACCTGGTTTGTGCCCTTGCGGATGTAGAGACTACTTACCAATGGACTAGCAGGTCCCTTTCCCACTAATGACGACTTCCCTTGAAATGTGGCATCTAACTAGACAACAATGCAACATTCAGCCCACTACTAGGATGGCAGAAGCAAGCTCCTTCTCCCACCCCAGAGATGTTGCTACTAGGCCTGGGCAGAATTTCAATACACTGTTGTAATTGGAGTAAACGTTTCAAATTCACCATTACTTTTTGATGCAGAAGTAGTGATAATTATGAGATTACTCAGACTTGTGTAATTTGGGAAAATAATCCTACTGCAAGAGCACACATAGAGGGCGCGGGCGGCCTCTCACTCTCGTTATTTGAGTTCTGCTGCATTTATCATTTTTCCTTAGGAGAAAATGCATCTTTGCATCCATTTTAGATGCAAGAGTACATTTGGTGCTAAAAGGATAGCACTAACTGTCGGGAGTAAGTAGGAGAAAATTCTACCACAAGTGCACTTTTACCGTACATGAGCAGCTGCTTGCACTTGCTATTTGTGTCTTGTTTCATTTAATGCCATTTCTGTGTGCAAAATGCATCCTTGTGTCCATTTTGGAAGTGAGGGGAATGTTTTGCATTAAGAAATAGCGCTAAATGTAGAATTAATCTTCATGTGTGATTACTTGTAATCTTGTGAAATTCCTCAGTAATTCTACGTGATTACACTACACAGAACTACGCAAGGTATGCCCACTGTAGTGTCTTTCTGGGGGCTATGCATCCATGGAAAAACCAGTTTGACAACAGCTTCCCCCTTTGTCCTCAATGCTAACCTGTCTGCAAGAACTTAAACCAACCCCTCTCGTGTGTGTCCAACATTTTCCCTTCAAAGGTGGCTGCCCCTTTCAGATCACCTTTTTGGCTCACATCTTGTTTGACCTTTCTGCCAGATAGAGGTCACACCTCTTATAATTTCAGGCCCTTTATGTTCCTTCATGAGAGTCATTCAAACATCGCCCAGAAGGGCATAAGGTTGTCTCGTGTCCAGCAACCATAAACAGTTACTGGAAACTTTGGGCAACATACAGCCTGATTCATCAAGCCGAAATCGGCTCGCAAAAGGCCAGATTCTGAGAATCTGGCCCTTTGCGAGCGCTATTTTTGCATTTGGGATTCATCATCCCAAATGCAAAAATCGGTAATAGCGATTTCGCTATTTTGCGAGGAATTACATTTAAGGAATCTCTATTTGAGATTCCTTAAATGCAATTCATCATCCATTAAAAAATTGCGAATTCGCAATTTCGGCCCGCTATTTACCTCGAGGTCAAACGTCGTGGTAAATAGCGAAAACTTAGAAAAATGCTTTTAAAAGCATTTTTCTAAGTTGCATGTTGCACTCACACATGTCCTTTGGACATGTGTGTGCGCAACACCTGTTTCAAGTTGCATTTAAGGGGTGCTACAGGGTGTCCTTTGGACACCCCAGGCACCCTTTAAATCGCTAACTTATTTGCGATTAGCTAATTGCTAATCGCAAATAAGGAATACTCCCCATTCATTCCTATGGGCCTTTGGGCCCATAGGAATGAATGGGGAGTTATTCCTTATTTGCGATTAGCAATTTGCTAATCGCAAATAAGGAATGTGTAGGAATCGCATTTCTTTATGCAATTTCTACATGAATCCCGTTTTGCAAGTCCTTAATAGCGATTCCTTATGAATCGCTATTAGGGGCTCGCAAAACGGGAGAATGATGAATCAGGCTGTTAGTGTTTAGTTTCCAAATTTGCGATTGTGCAAACGTTATATTAAATTTGACTTGACCATCAAGCCTGGTTTAATGCAATGATTGTTTTGATATCCTGAAATATTACATTTAGCAGTCCCTTCCAGAAGCTAGCACTACTGAAATGTCAGCATGTAACTCTATACTTGCCAATGGGGCTATTAGCCTTTCTACAATTAAATTGGCAATGCAGGGTTTGTACTGCTGTGGCTGAGCCAATCAGACACTGTTTAAGGGTCAGAGCACTGACACTGAAGCCTGCTTGGCAGGACTCAGTGCACCTTCAGAGTCAAAACAATAGCAACATCAGTCCAAAACCTTGGGGTTGGTATTGCAAACAGGGGCATTTCCTTACAACACCACATAGTGATTGCGAGGTGTTCAGAGAATCCTGTAAGCTCACAGTTCCAAAAGGAACCTATGACAAAGCATGATGAGAGATTGGACTCCTATTCTCCGCTTCCTTTATCAATATATATCCTTCAATGGCATGTGCCCTGAAGATTCTACAAGGCATTTATGTACTATATGCGTCCTGTGCAGGAGCATGGCAAAGTATGGTCTGCTTCATCTCTCTATATCTCACAACTCTTATTGGGAAAGCACCAGCGCATGGCATTGATCTTAATAATTTGCAAAGTGCTGTCTGCCTTCCAATGGATATTTCATTCATTGGACTTTTACTAGAGTGAAATATCACTCTACACATATCCATAATGTTATGTGTGTCTATTGAATGCTCACAATACACACATAATAAGAATAGGCATTGCTTAATTGTGAGCTAGTGGTTGCCGGTGGAGACTACCGGAAGTCATTTTTGAGGACTTATTTATCATTATTAGAGTTTCTCGCAGAACAAGAGAGTGAAAGGCAAAATGCATCCTTGCTTCCAATTTGGATGTGAAAATGCATTTGGTGCTAAGGTAATAGGGCTAAGTATCGGAAATAAGTTGGGGGTAAAATTCTACCACAAGAGCAGGTTCAACATTTGCGAGCTGCTGCTTGTGCTCGATTTTTGTGTTTTGTTGCATTTAGAGTTATTTCTTAGTGCAACATGCATCCTTCCTGGTGTCCATTTTGGATGTGAGGGGACATTTTTTGCGCTAAGAAATAGGGCAAAATATAGAATTTTTCTTCTTGTGTATTTACGCAAAATCTCGTGGAATTCCTCAGTAATTCTGTGTGATTAAGCTACATAGAACCACGCGAGTTACACCCACCCTAGTGGCTACCTGGGGCTATGCATCCATGAAAAAATGGTTTGACAACAGCTACCCCCTCTGTCCTTGATGCCAACCTGTTCTCAAGAACAAAGGAGCCACCCCTCTCGTGTGTGTCCACCATGTGCCTTTCAAAAACGGCTTCCACATCGAAGTTTGCTTTTTGGGCTCACGCCCTCTTTGGCCTTCTTGCCAGGTAGCGGTCACACTTCTTCCAATGTCATGCCCTTTGTGTTCCTTCCTCAGAGTTGTTCACACCTCTCTCCAAGGAGGGCAGAAGGCTGTCTAGTGGCCAGCAACCATAAACAGTTACTGGAAACTATAAGCAACCTTACTGGGACCTATGGACAACCAGGTGGCTACTTTCTATGGTTACATTAGATTTGACTTGACTTTCATGTCGGGTTTAATCCAATGATTCTTTTCATACCTGAAGTATCATATTCAGTAATCCAATTGAGAAATTAGCACTACTGAGTTGTCACTGTGCAACTCTGTACTCACTAATAGAGCTAATGGCCTTTCTACAGTCAAAACTGCAATACAGGGTTTTTACTGTCAAATCAAATAAAGTTAAGAAACACATGCCGAACATTTTAATATAATGTACATTGCCTTTAGGGCTCAGTAGAATTAAAGGTCACTGAAAAATATTAAAAAGGAAGGTTTTGGGGTTTGCTATTACTTTGAATGACACAATCGAGTTAGCAGTCAGATACTGCTTTGCCAGCTAGCAGTGGCATGCTGGAAGTCATACTTTGCTTTGTGATCCTCATAAGTCCATGAGACGACACTTTAACTTACAAGCCCTGTGTACAACTGCTACCATATACTAAGGGCTTATACGTAAGTTACACCTATGCCAATTGTGGGCAAACCAATCAGACATACACTTGTTAGGGTCAGACCAATGACAGTGAGATCTGTGCACCTTTAAAGTCCAAAAACCAGCAAGATCATTCTAAAACTTTCAGGCTGATAATGTTAAAAGAGGCATTTCCATATTACACGACATAGTGATCAAGAGGTGTTTAGAGAGTACTGTAAGCTGACATAGTCAACTAACATATCAAACAGTTGGAATTCTTCCATTGAGAAAATTGAGTTTGCCATCAGTGAGAATGGTATGTTAAAAAATATTTATAGAGCGCATGTACACCATATGGTTTCTTGGCGCTAGATATAAGGGGTAGCCTCCTGTCCATTGAATCATTCATATACCTGGGAGAACAACCATGTTTTTAAAAGTCTTCTGAAATGAAGATAACTAGTTGAGGATTTCATGATATAAGGGAGAGAGTTCCAGAAATGAGGGTCCAAGGCCCTAAGTCTAGCTCCTCCCAATCTCTTCTGTTTGAAGGTAGGGATAGGCAGGAGGTTCTAATGGGAGGACCTCAGGTTCCGGGGGGGCATACCTCTGGATAAGAGTAGAAACAACTTCCGGGTATGTCCTGTGTAGGGGTTTAAAGATGAGGCATCCAATCTTAAATGTACAGCGTTGTGTTACTGGGAGTTAATGTATCTTCCTCCTTATAGGAGTGTTGTTGTGGTGCCATTTCGGCTGATGGTAAATTAATCTAGCTGCCTGATTTTGCACCAACTGCAATCTTTTTGATAAATACCCTGGGAGACCAAAGTAAATTGAATTAGCATAATCAATATGAGAAATGATCAAAGATAGAATAATCTGTATAAGAGCTTCTGTGATAAGGAATCTACTAATTTTACTGATCTTTTGAAGCTACCGTCCTGATCTGGGATTTCAAAGACAGGTCGCTATCAAATGTGCCACCAAGGGTCTTGGCTGAAGAAGATGGTAGTGTAGGCGTTCCCAACTGAGCCGGCCAGAAATTTGAGTTCCATGGATTTCGAGAGCCACCTACTAGAATCAGTTCTGTTTTGTCTGGGTTTAATTTTAGGTGATTACTATTCATCCAGTTACGCATATGTAGCATAGTTGTCTGGAAGTTCAAGATGGAGTCAGGGGTGTTGTCGATGGTAAAAATTAATTGCAGATCATTCTTTCATCTAGAGATTAAATTAGTGGATGAAGGTACAGATTGAACAAGTGCGGGGACAAGGAAGATCCTTGCTGCACAACGCTGGTTAATTTAACTCTAGGAGCCGTAAACTGGGAAAGCCAAACTGATTGAGAGCGACCATCTAAAAAGGATGTCAGCCATTGGAGGGCAGGTCCCTGAATGCCATGCACCCCTGACATGATCCACCAGGATTTCATGGTCGACTGTGTGGCAGTCTGCATAAAGATCAAGGAGCACTAGAGCCTGAGTAGTGCCCTTGTCTGCTTCTTTCCTTATTTCATCTAGTACCATCAGGAATACTGCCTCAGTTATGGAAGAATCCCTTCCAAGTGTGCACTAATTCTGTCTTAACAGTCTTTTTATAAAGTGGGAGATTATATGTAATTCTGCATTGAAGTCATTAAATTCATAACAGCCAAATACTGCTCACCTACCCAAAACTCCCATTCAAGTCAATCCACATTGGTTCAGTACACTCTTCAGAGCAAAATATATTTTCAGACTAAACCAGTGAGCAATGCCTGAAGAAAGCTTTAATTCTCTGCTCCCCTTTTCCGTATAGTCCATAAGTCCGTATAGTCCATAATCAAATAGTCCATTCAATGGCATGTGGCATGTGCCATGAAGATTCTACAAGGCATGTTGATACTATGTACGTCCTGTGTAGTAGCATGGAAAAACGTGGCCTGCTTCATCTCTCTGTATCTATACGTTAACCTTGAACACAGTTATAATTGGGAAAGCACCAGAGCCTAGCATTAATCTTAATCTGTCCCAAAGTGTTGTCTGCCTACCAATGGATTTGTCATTAATTGGACTTTAGCTAGAATGGATTATCACTCCACACATTTCCATACTCTTATGTGTGTCTATTCAGTGCTCAAAAATACACATATATTAGGACTAGAATGTGCCTAATTTTAGCTGGTGGTTGCAGGTGAGGCCTACCATCACTAATGTCTGGGATCAGGACTTACTTGTCATCATTAGAATGTGACCCAGAGCAAGAGTCGAGCGGCCAGAAGGAGGAAGCAAACTATGGTAAAACAGTGAAAATGGTGAAAAGCAGGGCTGAAAATAACACACAAGAGCAATATTAAGAGACAGACAGTGTAGCTTGGTAATAGGAAGAGGTTGAGGTGGAATCAAGACTAAACAGCCTAGGTAATTGGCACACCTGTCATTCGGTATTCCTAGCCACAGGCCTCTGAGGAATAACCCCTGCATTCTTGTCACTCTCACCCTTTGTCATTGAAAATATTTATTTATTTATTTATTTTTACCATTTATTAAGCGCACTGTTACCGGGCAGGTGTCCTGGCGCTTTTACACAGTGTTGGGCTTAATGGCTGAAGTTTTTATCAATGATTGCTCCCCTCTCACAGGAAGACTTTCTTAAGCTCTTGAATTTCATTAGTGTTGACTGACAAGTGGTTAGCTAACAAGGTTCACAAGGGACTAGAACAGCATGGTTCCAAGCAAAAGGAGGAAGGGTCTTTCCACAGGCTTGTTTCAAATAGAAGGTAAGGACCAGGGTAATTCCCATGGGACCTGAGAAGGTCCCAGGTAAAATGATAATGGTAATGGTAAGTCTGGGAAGGAACATTATCATAAGGGAAGACGGGAAATTTCTTCAAAAGTCCAAGGTGGTAACTTGTTACATGTGCCATCAGATGGCACATTTCAAGAGAGATTGTCAGGCGGAAGATCCTGACCCAGCAGCACCCATGATAGAAAGTAGGTTACACATGGATGTAGGGACCTGAGAGGGCCTGGATGCACTTAAACTAGTAGCAATGGATACCTGGGAGAGGGACCCAGAAGCTCTGAAGCACATTGATCCTAACAGAATGGGATTTGTGCAGGAAGCTAGAATAAGATGGAGCTCCTTGGCAAGGCAGCCACAGTTGAATTTGTAGGAATGGGTAAACTCTGGGAAAAAAGTGGCCATGGAGGTCATCACTTCTACGGCAAAGGGAGGAACCTGAGGCTCCTGAAGTGGACCAATTGTGGGAGTCTGGGTCATTTCCAGAGCTCCAGGTTTTGTTAGATGCTGGGGGGCCTGAATGAGAAGTTTCCCACAAGACACAGGAAGAGAACTTAATGCTTGTGGGACTTCAGATGAAAACCAAGAACAGGGCAGCAAAGGAGTGTTCGGGAAACATTATGTTGGCTGGTAGTATGGACTACTTTCTAGTGAGCCCTTGATTTCCGATCCCATAACTAGCTGGAGGCTAATGGTCGTATTAGTGCACAGGAAGTTATGTTGTCAGTGGCCCATGAAGTTCCACTGGTAGGACACTCAGGCATTATAAAACACCAGGATAGGTTGGAACATTTGTTCTACTAGCCAGGGTTATGCAGGAACAGAAGGACCTTCTGTAGGACCTGTCCCAATTGTCAAATGAGT